>NC_140958.1:53924235-54579235 GCF_014529385.1 Adiantum capillus-veneris | reverse complement strand
AAGAGCGGCCATGAGATGCTTATTCCAATCACCTTGTGTGGTTATTCACCTGCTTTGTGATGATCTTACAGATCATGCCATTTACCTTTTCCACTAGACCATTGCACTGTGGATAGTACGGAGTTGAGTGTCAGTGTGTGATGCCTAGCTTTTTCATCAGTTCTCCCACAAAGTCGCCTCTGAAACCTGTCCCTCTATCAGATATTATATCTAGAGGTGTGCCAAAGTGGCAACAGATGTGCTCAAATATGAACTTTGCCACTTCTTGAACTGTAATGTGTGTGGTGGTTGCTGCTTCCGCCCATTCTGTCATGTATTCTACACCAACTAGAATGTACAGTTTACCCAACTGGGCCCTTGGTAAAGGACCTATCACATCTATTCCCTACTTCCCAGATGGGCCATATGAGATAATAGGAGTTTGTGGCTCATAGGATAATGTTTGATCACTGGATACTTGACAAGCTTTGCATGTTTTACACCAATGATGCACATCCCTGTTCAAACTAGACCAAAGAATCCTGCCTGTAGAATCTTCCTACTAGTAATATCTAGAGCAAAGTGGCTGCCACAAACAGCATCATGGAGACTTGAGATCACTTCCGTGATTTCACTAGAGATTGGCCCTTGCATGAGAATCTGGTCCTTGCCCTTGCAATATAAGGTGCTGTTTATAAGGCGGTATCTTGTTGCCTTTTGGACAAGCCATTGTTTTTGGCCCTTAGTATACCCTTCAGGACATTCTCCTGTATCGAAGAAGTTGATGATATCAAGCATAGCATCACTACCCTGAAAGAGGGCAGCTTCAATTTGATTGCTCCTATGGGAACATCTTGTATTCTTTCCTTGGCTAGAGCATCTGTGTCAGGACACGGGTCCTGTACCCTAAGAACTATGCTAGGCAAGGACTACGACTGTAAGGTTTCCAGTTTTTGAAACCTTAAAGTTTGTATAAAGCTTAATCAAACTGATATGATTATTGAAAAAGCAATGTAGAATTGTCCGACCATGGCAAATATTGGTATTTTTGGAATCTTAAGCACAACAAACCCCGGGCTAGAAATTTTCAGAATTGAATTCCAATAAAAACTGGCATAGTTATGACCCCTGGAAGTTTACACTGTGAATTGAGTAAAATAGGTAAAATTGAAGGGTTGCAGTAATCATTTAAGCATAGACTTTATTAAAGTCCTCCTAGATATTTACAAGATATTTACCAATTAAGCAAAAATAGGTCAAAACATAGCATAATTGATATTTTAAAAGCTGGCAGGTAATGGTAGGGTCATCACTGACCTGCCAGGGACTCATTTAGCAGCAGGGGTCGTTTTTTGACCTGTAGGGGGCTGCTTGAACTGCAAGCAACTGCTTTTTTAAGCCTGTGAGAGCTTAAGAGTGCCAGAAAACTATAAATAAGACCCCTAGCTTCACACAGACTCGGAGCCTTGCTACTCTCTCTCTCTCATCTAGAGAGAACACTACGCAGAAATCATTAGAGTTTAATCTCTAATTGATTAACCCTAACGGTAATTAACCTATTCCTTCTTAATTAGCAAGGTTAGATTAAGATAAATTGTTAATAAATCAAAGATTAGGCCTATGCAAACCTCTTTAAATTAATTAATCTCTGCTGATTATTGTAATTAAGCTTAGTAATATTAAGCTAATTAATTATCCTATCATATTATGACTGAAATTAGCCAAATTAACCATGAATTAATTATAAACATATTAATTAAGCTTAGATTAAGATGAGGTAATTATCAGAGTTGCATTAGACAGTCATTAAGCTAGGAAAATTATCCTATAATTTTTTGAGTAATTTTCCTAATTAATTAGGCAGAATTACTCTGTTTTTTGAGCTATTTAAATAGGGGAAATTAGTAAATTGATTTCCATTGCTATAATATATTTATCAGTGGTTAATTGGGTTTTAAGAAACCCATGATAATTATAAAAAGCTCAGATAATGAATCTAGTTAATTAATTAGGTAGAATTACTCTATTTTTTGACCAATTTAAATAGGAGAAATTAGTAAATTGATTTAAATTGTTTTGATAAATTTATCAGTGGTTAATTAGGTGTTTAAAAACCTGTGATAATTAAGAGAAGCTCAGATAATTAATCTAGCTAATTAATTAGGCATAATTACTCTGTTTTTTGAACAATTTTAATAGGAGAAATCAGTAAATGGAATTAAAATGATTTGATATAATTATCAGTGGTTAATTAAATGTTGCATAACCCGTGATAATTAGGATAAGTTCGGAAAGTTATTTTAGCTAATTATTTTAGCTAAAATACCCTATTTGTTTGAGAAATTTTAATAGGGAAAATTAGTAAATGGAATTTAAATGCTTTCATATAATTATCAATGGTTAATTAGATGTTCAATAACCGGTGATAATTAGGAGAAGTTCAGAAAGTTAACGTAGCTAATTATTTTATCTAAAATACCCTGTTTTTTAAGAAATTTTAACAGGAGAAATTAGTAAATAGAATTCAAATGCTTTCATATAATTATCAGTGGTTAATTAAGTGCTCAAGTACTTGTGATAATTAGGAGAAGTTCAGAAAGATAATTTAGATAATTACTTTAGCTAAAATACTCAGTTTTTTGAGAAATTTTAATAGGGGAAATTAGTAAATGGAATTTAAACACTTCCATATAATTATCAGTGGTTTAATAGGTATTCAAAAACCCGTGATAATTAGAAGAAGCCCAGAAAATTAATCTAGCTAATTACTTAAGTAGAATTACTCTATTTTTTGGACAATTTAAATAAGAGAAATTAGTAAATAGGTTTAAATTTAATTGAGTTATTTATTGTAGGTTAATTAGAAGTTATAAAACCCGTGATAATTATTCTATTCTCAGATAATTAGTTTAACCAATTATCTTAGTGAGATTACGCTGTTTTTAGGAGTAAATTAAAGGGGGAAATTAGTAAATCATGTTTTATAATTACATGCTATTTATCAGAGCTATAATATAGGGTGAAGAGACCGTGATAATTATGACAAGGTTAGAAAAGTAGTATAGATATTTATCAAAGTCAAATTACACTAATTTTAGCTAAAAACTAAAGAGGGAAATTAGTAAATCATGCTATATGATTACATGCTAATTATCAGAGCTATATTATAGGGTAAAAGGACCGTGGTAATTATATCAAGGTTAGGAAAGTAGTATAGATGTTTATGTAAGCCAAATTACAGTATTTCTAGCTAAAAACTAAAGAGGGAAATTAGTAAATTATGCTATATGACTACATGCTATTTTTAAGTGCTATATTATAGGGTAAAGAGGCCATGATAATTATGAAAAGGTTAGAAAAGTAGTATAGATATTTATCTAAGTGAAATTACACTATTTTTAGCTAAAAACTAAAGAGGAAAATTAGTAAATCATGTTATATAATTATATGCTATTTATCAGAGCTATATTACAGGGTAAAGAGGCCTTGATAATTATGCCAAGGTTAGAAAAGTAGTATAGGTATTTATCTAACTCAAATTACACTATTTTTAACTAAAAATTAAAGAGGAAAATCAGTAAATCATGCTATATGATTACATGCTATTTATCAGAGCTATATTATAGGGTAAAGAGGCCGGGAGAATTATGTCAAGGTTAGAAAAGTAGTATAGATATTTATCTAAGTCAAATTATACTATTTTTAGCTGAAAATTGAAGATGGAAATTATATAGTTAAGTTAGAAAATAATAACATAATTACCAGAGGTTGAAAATATTCTTATCTACTTGTGGTAATTATACCATAGTTAATTAGTGAGGTTAGTAAATCATAATTGACCAAAAGTCTTATTTTGAGCAAATGATTAATTAAAATAAATAGACTTGTGGTTAAAAGTTTTTAGAAAAATTATAGTAAGTGCAAACCTATGATATCAAGTTAAGGAAATGAAATCTTTAAGAGAAATTAAATACAATAAATATTAAGCCCAAAATAAGTAAATTATTAGCTTAAAAGTTGATAGAAAAATTAGGAAAAAGATATTGAAAATTATAAGAAAGTTAGGAGAGCTTAGAAAACCCTTAGGGAAGCGGTGGAAGAAGTTATCATGCTTATATAGACAAATAAGAAATTACTAGGTCAAGAATTTACCAATTAAGACTATATATTTAACCTTGGATGGGTTACGGTTGAATACAAAGGTTAAGTTTAGATTTTGAACTATTTACCTAATGATTAGACGTCCTTTTTATAAGGATACTAAGTTATGATACTAAAAAGGACCCGAGCAAATCCTACATCTGATGATGAGGACGTAGCTCCAAAATGAACTAGAACGTCGCACGACGACGAAGCCGGGTCTAGTAGTAGGCCTACGGAGGAGAGTCTTCGGGCACCAGCGCAACAACAGATGGCCAATCAATCCCAGGTGGGTTTTCCATTATTCAATTAAGTTTTTAATTATTTTAAATTCTTTTATAAGTTAGCAATGCATACGTAAGAAGGATAAACTTGCTGAAAACGGAAGGTAACTTCCAACGTGCATTTGCTTATAATGTAGGAAAGAATTGTTTGGGTTAAAACTGGTTGAATTAGGAAAGATATGTTTGATCATCCTTAAGACAGCTTGTCTCAAGACACCTCCGACTCCTTGATATAGATTGATGATAATGATTGGCTTTCTAGCCACGGTTAAGTCGGTTACCCCCATGAACGATGAGTTTCTACTCCGTGTCATGTCTTGATGTTTCTACATAAGTTAGGATACCGTTTTTATCCTAGGGGAGCCGCCCGGTTGTATGGGCAACTGGTTAATTTGGTGTATGGGCACTCGGAACCTGGGTGGGGGTTTATCCACTCCGGATTTGAATAAGGAATGGGTGCCGTTTTTCACCCTTAGGTGGTCTTGAGACAAGAAGAGTACTGGTCATGGTTATTATAGACAATGTTTTGATTGACAGTACCCTGTCTTAAGTTTAAAGATGTCTGTTTTCTAAAGGAATGCTTTCAATGCTGTCTTCAAGGAATTACTGTGATGAAATGTTAAAAGAAACCATTATTTTAAATATTTAAAACAATGTGATAGTAAGATAAACGAATCATGTGTGAGTGCGGGGCGGTAAGTGGGGATTGACTAAGGTTGTCAATCATGGACGGGTGGACCTGATTAGTCAGGTAACTATCCATCCCTGCACACTAAAACGTTTAGAAAACTTCTTCACTTGGAAGAGGAGTCCACCAGCGGCTGTGCCCTCACATCTGTTAGGGGGAAAAAAGCGTTGGTTGAGGATACCTTAGCCCAATTGTGGCAGTTATAGGGCCGAAATAGTTTTTTGGACTTTTAATACGTTGTCCCGTTTCCGCAGCGAGACAGGACTAGGTCTTCTTCTAAGGCTATAGACCCAAGCCATTGTCAATGGTAAAGGTCTATTCCTTGGATTTTTCTTGTTTAGAGACTCTGATTTTTATTAGACCTAGAGACCTGTCAAGGATCCCATCCCGATCTCGGTATAGGCGGGTTGGGGACCTTACAACGGCCAAGGGCCGGGCTAGGCAGTGTGGACAGGGGATCCGTCTAGGGCAAGGGGCTAGGAGCCCACCTATAAAGGGAGGTTGGGAGGAGGATCCAGGAGAGCCTAGTTGCCTAGTTTCTTACACTGGTATCTGAGCTTGGGACTCTCTTTCACTCTCTCTCTAGGCGTGGTCATCTTTGGCCCCTAAAAGCATGCCCCTTTTGGTGAGAACCACTGCTTTTTAGAAACTTTTCTAAATTTAGCCGGGCCACTTGCCAAAACGGGCCGAGTTTCCTTTTTTGGACGGGAGCCTACGGTGCATGAAACCGAGGGGTGTTGGGCTTGAACGGGGCGCCCTCAGGCTACAAGGTTTTACGCCACTTCTTCTCGGCCGTAGCCGGCCTGTGCAAGGCACACGGTGCCCGACTTCACCCTCGTCGTCATCGACCTCGTTGCCTGCGCTTATACAATGAGTATTTCAAACTTTAAAGGGCCTTTGAAGGCCTTTGGCCATTCAATTTGGTCTCGGCCATCATAGTGTCCCTTCCCACAGAAAAACCAGGTTTTACCTTGCTCGGCAAGCCTTCTTTTGGTCACTGTTCTCTTCTCCGATTCGGTGGCCATCATCAACATAAGTTGCTGATTGATTGCGACATCCTTAGCAGTCCGAATTTACTGCACACAACTTTTGGACGTCTCGACAAGCCATCAATTGGTCGAAATTTTTTCCGTTTGCCTTCTTGCATATGATGCAAGCCCCATCAGAAATAACTCCACAGTGATTCATCTATTCACGCTTCTTGTCGGCTGCGAATTTCGTCGACACGTTTCAAAGATTAATTGGGTATTGCATACAACGCAAACCCGATTATTGGCCGCTCGAATTTGCTCCGTACCTTCTAGCGAATCATCGATTGTCGATTTGCTCAATATTCCAAGGGACTCTTATTCGGTTACGGTGCAAGCTACAACTACGGAGTATTTTCTTTTTGGAAAACAAGGCGGCTTTAGCACGACGCTTCACTGCTACGACACACAGTAGCTATACTTTACAAGTACTACCGACATCAGGTACTGTTTTCTCTTTGTTCGCACAACACAGATTCGCCATGAGTGCGGAAATTGATGATCAACACATGTTCGACTTCGAATATATCGAATGGGCTCCACCTGTGACTGTCATGGGGCCGGATACTCTCACGGAGAGTACCCTCGTGGCAACAGGGATGGATGGTGCAAACCCAGGTGATCCATCTTTGTCTCCTCGTTTGTCAACCCCTCCTCCACAGAGCGTGTTGGACATTCTCGAGGATGATAGTCAATTGCCAGATACCAGGGAGTTTGTCACTTGACAGGACTGGAAAACTTTTGATGCCCGATTTCGCAAGCTCGCTGTCACGGTTCAAATCTTGGTTACACAAGTAGAAAATCTTACACAATTAATTTACAGAATGATACCAGAATCAGCTCTCCACTTGCCAGCAACCCAGGGGGTTGCCAATTTACCAGTTATGACCAAAGAGGTCCAACATGTCCACAATACTTCGATTGTCGGAACAAATCGGGGCATGACCAACGTGGTCAAGAAGCGCCTATCACCATCTGAATTTCAACGTGCAAAAAGTCAAAAATTATGCTTTATTTGCTTAGGAACACATCAAAAAAAGTAGTGCCCACATGTCAGAAAACTTCAGCAAGATGCATGAGTTTGTGCTTTGCCATAAACTCTAGTTTTGGTGCACGGCACCGTAGTTATATGGCTTTTTGAATATGTTAGGAGCAGCCATTTTCTCATACTTCGATATGGAATTTTTAGCATATTGTACGTTTTTTTTTTTTGAATTGGGTAATGTTAAACACAATTGTTTTTTGCCACAATCATTTTTGGTACGATCAGTCACATCATCTCGGCTTATCTGATCTGCCGCAAACATTCTGAGATGCATGCAAGATCACTGAATTAGGGTGTATATGATACACATGTCCTACAACTCACGCTTCGCATTTGCTTGGATAGTATTATGAAAAACCAAATGCTTGACCCATTTTACATGCCATAAGGCTTTTCCTTCGTACTCCGATTACCTCGGCGACAAGAGCAGTTGGCAACCAAGTTTGGGGCACCTACATTATTCAGGATATCATCTCATCGAATCCTTACCAGTCTAACCGGTACAAGGCACTTATGGTTTTGGGCTCTCACCTTTGAGGCCATCACTCTCGCCAAGGGCTTACCACTCTACATGCACGGCATGCTAGCCAGGTAAAATGAATTCCATCACTTGTTGGTTTATCCTTCCACTATAACACCAGACACTCTGTCAAGGACAAGATAAGTTTTTGATTGTTTGACATGATTTTTGGGTTGTTGTCAACACACAACAACACTAAAAGAACCTAAAACTTGGACTTGATTCATTGGCAAAGTGCCAATGCTAAGTTGTCCTCATACAATCACGACCCCTGCAAGATAAGGGATCGGAATGAGTTCTATGTTTTTCTGTTGCCTCTCTTGATGACAACGTTACACAGACAGATTGTGGAATGCTTTTAGGATAAGCTTCAATTCAGGCATAAGATGTCTAAGAGCACACATTCTGGGCACACACTCTAACACTTAAGGCAAGCTCCTCAGCCCAGCATGCTCTTCTTCTTCTTCTCTCTCTCTCTCTCTCTCTCTCTCTCTCTCTCTCTCTCTCTCTCTCTCTCTCTCTCTCTCTCTCTCTCTCTTTACGGGAAACATGAAAATCTTCTAAGCAGCTTTTGATACATGTTTTGCTCGTGAGTAAGCCTGAGCCAAGGTGCTCTAACTCTCAGCTAACACGTGGCTAAGATTGAACACTATAAGGGCTAAGAGCCGATGTTAGGATAAGGGTAAGACCCAACTATTGGCATTCTTTGGGTGATTGTTCTCAAGATATACCCACGGAAGTACACATCGACGTTAATGGACAAGCAAGAGTATTGTCATTACGGAGGTGTAGGGTGTCATTTTTGCACTACATTTTTTCTGTGTGACACTCACATTGAGTTTTTGAAAATCTTCAACTCACAGCTGTTGATATCTACAAGGAAGTATAGATACAAAAATCAGTTCCAACAGCATGGCTGTCCACAAGAGATCGGTAGTTCACTTGTGTGGGTCTCATGCTCTCTCTATAGCACTACGGAGTGTCTATGGACATACTGTTTTGGGGTAAGACCCAACAGGTGATTGCTACATCACCCCATAGGTATTAAGGATTACAGTTTGATCTGCATTGAGGATCACAGTTGATCTCTCCCAGTTATACTTTCAAGGAAAGAATGCCGCAATCTACCACGTGGTAGTAGACGAACACACTTTTCAACTTGATTCCACTCAATCTGTACACGGTTAACTATGTTGGTTATCGTTATCTGCTAGTTGAGCAGTTTCTACAAAGAGTCTTATCAAGGGGTTTGACTACGTAGATTCTAATCCAAGAGCTTGGATTGCAAAGGCAACAACCAGGCTTCCCAGTACAATGCAGTTTGTTTTTTCAGGTAGGAGACGCGCTCCTTCCCATTTGAATACGGGTAAGTGAACATTACGTTCGAATCTCCAGGTATGCATCTATTGATTTCGTGTTATTCCATTTTTAGTATGCTTTGCTTGGTTTTCAAGACGTATAAGTACGCTTGAATGTTACAGAGCCAAGGGCATGTTGGCACAAAGTATTTTGGGCCTAGGAGCCAATCTATCTTTCTGCCTTATGCTGTTACGAACCTACTTGTAGGGTTCAATTTGGCACATGTTGTCACATGGGATACAACATGGTCTAGGAACTCAAGGAGTTTGGTTTAGCCAGTGTGGAGCAATGAATGAGGGTCCCTCTCACTCCTATCGTAAAGTTTTTAGAGCTACCTCCACACACAAGTACATCTTGTACTTGTAGGATGTTCTTTTTCAGACATCCTTAGTTGAGACATATTCCACATGTGGCGAATATGAGTCTCTAGGACTGACACTGGCGCCCCTATTTCAAATATGTGTCACGACAAAGTCCCTAAGTGCCAGTCACATTTGTTTCTAGACCATTTTTAGCATGATGTATCAGGAGCAATTTCGTGGCTAGAAATTGTCGGATACTTAGAATGACTTGTTAAGGTACAAGTACTGCTAAACAACATTACAGATGGTTGTTTACACATATAGCAAATGAAAAAGTTTCATTGTTTGTACCTAGAAGTGATCACTGTTTCACCTTCTATTATGGTTCAGACGTTTCCGCAAGGCTGGCAGAAAGGTTGTACCTGAATGTATTTAGTTTCTTTTCAGAACTATTTACATTCCTCTTTACTGTGTGCTAGGCGCATCACATTTTCCATAAGTATTGGCAAGCATCATTATGGATATACAGGTTCGGTTAGTTTTTGCTAAATGCATGCACACTAGGTGTTATGGGCCCTAGTGTTTAGCAAGGGCTGATTTGGAACGGCATGCATATTCCACAGATTGTTTCTTATGAAGCATTTTGCACGTTATGTGCACTATCTCTATGAGATTACCTTTGAGTCTATAAATCACCAATAGAGGTCATGGCTCGGTTTGGGCTTTTGTGGATTTTTTCAAGTTAACCACGATGGTTATTTTGGAAATTGTTGATTCTTCACCAATGATAAACACTACTGTGATTTCCCGTTCACCAGTCATCTGTGACGACTGTTTGTAAACCGTGAGGAAAACACACCTCAACACTGTCAGTTATCCAAGGGGATAGGAAGATTACAAAGGTTAGAAAGAGTAATTTTGTGCTCAAGGATCTGCTAAGAGCATACGTTAACACAACACATTTCTAAATAGATGAGTTTCTCCCTATTCTAGAATTTGCTTAAGTACGATTTTCGACTTTGAACACCTCTTGTGGTGGGGTTGGAGATTGTGTCAATACTTTCATATGTCAAGGACTTACCAGGTGTGCTGACAAAGCATGTTGGCAAGTAACCTTCATTAAGGGATGAACATGTAACGGACTATTCAAGATACTCAGGCGCTTAGGAAACCTGGCTCACAACTGCATGGAAAGTTACGCCAAGGTTTCCTTGCATTATTCCAGTACCTTCAGAAGATCTGAAAACTGGTTATGCCTTTGGACAACTCTTAGTTGTGGTTACTCCTTTACAGTACTCAAGTGAGTTATAAATGGAGTCACCATTTAAACCCAAGTGACTCTTAGTTGTGGTTACTCCTTTACAACACTCAAGTGAGTTATAAATGGAGTTACCATTTAGACCCAAGTGGTTGCAAATGGACAACAATGTTGAAAATCAAGATATTCAGCTTGGTTTCATTGAGCCTCCTCACTGCACCAAGTATCGGTCATACAGACAACTGGCTCACTTATGGGACGTCAATAAAAGAGAACACCAGTATTATTAAGAAGATGTTACTACTTGTGTTTTCGAGGACGAAGACTCTTCTTTAAGGGGGGAGTAATGTCAGGACACGGGTCCTGTACCCTAAGAACTAGGCTAGGCAAGGACTACGGCCAAGGGCTGGGCTAGGCAGTGTGGACAAGGGATCCGTCTAGGGCAAGGGGCTAGGAGCCCACCTATAAAGGGAGGTTGGGAGGAGGATCCAGGAGAGCCTAATTGCCTAGTTTCTTACAATCTGCTTCTTGATTTTTTGTCCTAGGGACATGGAATAGCCGCACCACTTCAAACTTTCTTAAAAGATCCTTAACTTGGCATAATTTGCCAAGAAAGACTTGTTTTACAAACCCAAGTGCCATTTATGTGCTTTATTAAGAGCATGTCATTGCCAAAGACATTTAGGTGCTAAACCCCTTGTAAAACACATTTTTCTAATCCAAGAATTAGGGCCGCCTACTCTGCTTTGTTGTTGGAGTGGAAGTGTAGTAGCTGCCTAATACAGAAGACATTTTCCTTTTGCTCATTGAAAATGATGATGCCAGTTGCAGCCTGGTCCACTGTCCTTTTGTAAGCTCTGTCAAAGAAAAGAGAGTGATCTCCTTTTATCTTAGGAACTTCTACCATTGGTGTCACTCCTTTGCCTTCTGTGCTGACCTTTAGCTTCTTCTCATAGTGACGATGAGTAATAATACATTAATGCAAGCACCATGTGCTCTACCATGGTGAATCCTTTTTTTTTGATGGGGTAATGACACGACTAGAGAAGTAGATAGGATGCATGAAAGAGGTTTGAGGGTCCTTGTGCATTAGTACGGCCCCAAGTGTATCACTTCCTACACTGGGGTTAACATAAAATGACTCATCCCATCTAGGGGGTGCAATGGGTGGAAAGTGAATCCAGGATCTGTTTCACTTCGCTAAACTGTTGCTCGTTTTCTTCACTCCATAGGAAGACATCTCTATGGGTGACTTGTTGTAAAGGGAGAACCACTTGAGAGAGCAAGTGAATGAACCTACTCAAATACCTTACCTTCTAAAGGAAAGAGACCAATTGATTAGTTGTTGTGGGTGATGACAAAGATACTAAAGCTTGAACCTTGCTTGGGTTAGCCTCAATTCCTTTGGTTGAAATTACATGGCCGAGAAGAGTAACCTTGCTTTCACCAATGTGACACTTATCTATGTTAAGCTGACCACCCAAGGTTTGCAGCCTAGCCAGGCCATCATAGACCTTGCTCAAATGGAGGGAGCAAGAGCTGTAGATGCAAAACTCATCGATGAAAACCCGTATTCACTTACCAAAGTATGGTTGGAAGACAAAAGTTACATAGCATTGGAATGTGGCCGGAGCGTTGGTGAGGCCAAAAGGCATCACTTTGTAAGCAAAACATCCCCATGGTGTTAGGAAGGTTATCTTTTTCTAGTCTTCTTCTGAAATGCTAATCTGGAAGTAGCCTGAGTAGCCATCACATACTGTGTAGCACTCATGACCTACTACCTCGTTTTGAGAATCTCGTCTTGGAATGGGAGGGGAGAATGATCCCTCTTTTGTGTTGCATTGAGAGGTTTGTAGTCTACACAAACTCTCCACTTACCGTTCTTCTTTGGCGTGACTACCATTGGAGAGACCCACTCTGAGTCTTTGACGGGGTAAATGAAACCTGCTTGTAGCAAATTCCTCACCTCTTTGAGCAATGCTATTTGTTGAACTACCCCAAGCCTTCTGAGATTTTGCACTACATGCTTACTTCCTTCCTTGAGTCTTATGCGGTACTGCACCATTGTAATGCCTGTGATATTGTCATAACCATCAATGAAAAGTGTGGTGAAGTTATGCAGCATAGAGATGTACTCTTCTCTCTCTTCTCTAGCTAACTCATTGGAGAGCATCCTATGTAACCTACTTGTATCCACCAAGGATTGTATACCTGATGGTCCCTCTTGGTCCTCCGGTGGTGCTTCAGACTGTGTCAATCTCTTTGGATCTATGAGGATGACTCCCATCACTTCGATGCTACTGTCGCTCTCTTCAGTTGTTGTCGTCTCTTTTCCCGAGGTGGTCAAAGAGTCACTGGTGAATTCATCTTTCGATGCCTCCAAGATCATGTTGTGTTGTTTACAGGCTTCATGTCATAGAATATGGGCTTTCCCTTAGCATCCTTCATCTGTATCATTCCAGTACTCCAATCCTCCTTAGCCTCCATAGCGATGAGCCATGGCCGAGCCATGGCCTTCCGAGAATGATAGAGTAGCCCTCCCCTTTGTGTGGCATGAAACAAATGTCTACTTCCACTTATGTGTTGAATGTCTTCACCTTGACTGCATTCACAATGCCTATGCACTTCACTTTGACGTTATTTTCCATTTTAGCTCGGCAGGGTGACGGCCTCTTTACCTCTAGGCCTAGATGGTGCATCATTTTCTCACTCATGACACATATTTGTACGCCACCATCTATGTAGATGTTTGAAATATATTGCCCCTTGATGTGGGCATCCATGATAGGTAGGATGTTGTCTAGATTCCTCCCAGAGATAGCCCCAGCTATCCTCGGTCTTGACTTTCTAGTACTTACCATCTTCCTCCATTGTCTCCTCATCCTTGGTGTGCAAGATGGAGTAATTGGGGCCATGTTATTTTTGGACCCTGCATCAAAACATCTTGAACTAGGTCATATGGTTTAGCATACTCCCCCAGCAAAAAATCCACGATGTTGATCTTCCACCGAGGCTTAGATGCATGCTTTCTAGACTCTCCTTTTCCTTTAATCTATTCCTCCCTTTGAGAGGTCTCTTTGTGCCTAGCACACTTCACTCCCATGTCATCTACTTCTTCTACTTTTCCTTTTCCTTTGTCCCTCTCTTTGACACGCTCTTCTACCTTTTCCTTTCCCTTAGATTCAAGAATGATGACACTCACTGCTTGGTTTCCGATAGGTGATGGGGGTAGAGGTGGAATTAGGGGTTACGGTGTTGGTGGTGGTTGTACGAGCGGTAGAAGGATTTGGACCGCTGGAATCGGTTCTAGTTGCCTGGGAGGTGGTGGCCTCACGTACCCTTGGTGGAGAAATTTGATTCTGCCTTACTCCTCTATTGAAGTTCTGCCTTCTTGACTGAGGACAATAGTACATGCCATGGCTGTCGTCTCCAGTTGTAACAATGGTAGTCCTGATTTTGTCTTCGCTGCCCTCTTCCTGGCTTTGGATTTCTGGCAAGTGCATGCACCTACTGCACCAGATGTACTAAAAGATTTTCTAACTAGTTGGTGATTCGGTTGAGTAGGTCTTGATGATCTTCAGTCGGTTCCTGTTGGCTGATTCCTCTGGACTGCTGCTAGTCGGGCCCTACCCGGTTCCTCTTCCTCGGTAGTTTTGGCTTGTAGATGCAATTTCTTATCTTTAAGGCGAGCTACTTCAACTGCTACCTCATACGTAGCAAGAAAACTTCCCTTGACCTTCTCTTTAAGAATTGGCCACAAACTGGTCTTTCTTTAGGAAATTGGATGCCCCTTCACCCTCCCTTATTGATGCAACCCGTCGTCCCCATAGATCCACAAAAATTGATTCGTATGCTGCATATTCAGCCATACTTCCTTGCTTCAATTCCATTAGCAATTGCCACAATTTTTTTGATGTGGTGCCTTCTCCAAAGCGCTCAAGAAATGTTTCTTTTAGCAGGTCCCACCTCTCCTTGGTGGCTTGCATCAAGGCGTTGTACCATGATCTTGCTTCCACTTTCATTAACAATGGAAAAATATGCAGATGTGAAGCATCGTCATCCATTCCAGAGACGACACATGCTATTTCAAGTTTATCTAGGAAATCTGATGCATCTTCCCCCACCTTACCCGTGAAGGTTGGGAAGGAAACGTTTGCCATTGCAAAATAATATTTTTTTTCAAACTCTTTTTTTTCCCTTAAACACAAGTAGCTTAGCATCTTATAGCGGCTTCTTACAAGGTTAGGTGGATAGATCAAAACAACATGAAAATTGAAACATTAAAGGAGTGATGGTAATCCAACACAAGGAGGATGATGGGAATTGGGGAGCTAAGGATCTCTCCTAGCACGGCAACACCAAACAAGAACACAATCTTCTGTTGATAGAAGATTTTTCTATCTACATATATATGTACGTGCATGTGTTGCAAAAATCTAAATGAAAAAGCAGTAGGTCTGTTATCAATGATGCACAGAGTGTAGAGTACTCACTTATACCCTTACCATGCTAGTGTTCACAAGTCGGCACATCCACAAGAGGTCATCGCCCTTCATAGGCTCCTCCTTCCCTTCATTGGTCATCATGTATGGAGTGATGGTGACCTGTTTGACCACTCCTAGCCTTTTAGCTAGCAGCAATTGCAAGTAGTTACTGTAATTGGCTTGTTGCATGAATTCCACTCCATTTAATTGTAGTTCATCTTTGGCCCATTGGGTTTCACCCATGGTAGACACTTTCTTCAAGATATATGCATTGTACAGAGAGAGGAGGAAGGCCCTCGACCCGCCTTTCAAAACAGCAAGGACAATAGCCAAACCACTCCTCTCTAGGGCATAGGAACCTCCTTATCACCTCCACTTTGGGGTTGTTGAAGTGAACTAGCAGCACTCGCATGCATGCCGCGAGTCCGATATGCAATCTTCCGCCGCTTTATTTTGGATGACCTTCTTTCTGGAAGCCTAGGCAAGAGTCTGCTTTCCAGAGCCGTACTCAAAGCACTCGTGTGGCCAGGTGTTTCTTCTTCCTTGGGGGTCATGTGATTAAGGATTGGCCTAGCCCTCCTTTTCCCTTGGCATGAGCATTCCCTTTGGCCCACTTAGGAGCAGAGGCTACACTTCTATTTTCAGATTCCTTAGGGGCGAGAGGCTTTACTAACCTCTTTCCTTCCTTAATATGGATTATTTCTTGGTGGAAGGCGTCAATGTAGAGGATTTTTGCTTCTCCTTTACTTCCCTTGATGGAACTCATTGATAGAGTGCAGTGGGTGATGGCAATGAGAGCAGCCTGCTGCCCTCCCTCGGGTGGCTCTTGATTCATGGTTAGAATGAGAGATGTGAGATGGAGAACTTACTTCCTATGTGTTGATGATGGTATATTCCGGTAGCAGCACTTCGATGAAGGCTCTTAGTGCTTCTTCACTTTCTTCCTCCTCCCTTCTCCAATTGGAGAATTCCCGCATCCACTCGTACATGGTCCATGAGATCCACTATATATTTTGATCCATTTTTGAAAATCAGCTGGTATGACACGTCTGTTTGGTTCAGCTCCAGCTCTTATGGCAGTTGGTCCTATCTCGAGTCCTTCAAACCAACTACCATAGTGACTCATGTAGCCCTGGACTGGCTTTAATGTCACTCGGTTTTCTTCGTGATGAGGTAGGTTTGGGTTTTTTAACATTGCTCCCAAAAGATCTCTCACGGAGTTCCTCTCTTGGAATAAGATCAGGTCCTTGCCCAAATATCCAATCTCTTATAAAGTACCCTTGGTATTCGGTTTGTTCTACCTCCTCGGGACTCATCATAACAAAGTTATTGTTATAACAATCCTTAAATAGGTAGGATGGTAGATCTGATGAGCCCTTGTTTTTTTATTTTGAAGATATAGATGATCTGCATGGATGTTAACTGCCCCATTTTGGTATGAGTGGTCCATAAGAGATTCTTGACGTTCCTATCCTACCAACAATAGACTCCGATCATCTATTTTGAATATACAGATGATCTGCATGGATGTTAACTGCCCCATTTTGGTATGAGTGGTCCATAAGAGATTCTTGACGTTCCTATCCTACCAACAATAGACTCCGATCCTCGGATTATCCGTGCTAAGCCTTTTTAAAGGTTTCATATCAACTTGATTGTATCCCTTGAATTCTAAAGTCGATGGACCTTCTTTTGTTGCCATATCCAGAATTATTGTATTCACTTCTAACCCCCATTTGTCTATCACATTAGGATTTTCAACTTTTACATATTGAGTCTCGTTTTTATCCATATACACTTTTCCTTGATTTTTTGCCCTGATTTCCTCTTCAAAATGTATGTCATGGGTCATCAATGCAAATGGAATACTCTTGATTAGGACTCAAGTAAACCTGAGCTCCATGGACATTATCTTATAAAAGGTGAGTATGTGCTTATATGGCACTGTTGTTCTGGTTCCTGATTGAGTCGAATAGGAATTTTAGATGTTGAGTCTGAATAAGTGTTTGAAACTTCTTCAAAGATAGTTCCCAAGTGATCACCTTGATTCACACTCTCTTCGGTGGATACCCTACTAGAGGTCTCTCCAATATGCCTTGATTTGCTAGTATACGACCACATCTAAGGTTCATATAGACTTGTTAATCCCTAGATAGAATACTTACTAGCGGATTGAATTGTTATCCATTTTTTCCACTTGACTTGAATTCAACTTCTATCAAGCTCTCAATTCTTTGCTTGCAACCTGGTTCCTGTGTCAGTTTTAACCAAGTTAGAAATTTTCTCTTAAAGACTCTACAAGTTTTTGCTAAGTATTGTGATTGGTCTGTGTGTATCACTTCAATCTGAGCTAAGTGAGTCAGCAATTGAAATTATCAAATTCTATCCTTACAAAGAACTAAAGGACTAATCTGCAACTTGAGACTGAGTTAAGATGTACTAATTTGGACCCGATGGAATTCAAACTTGACCAGTGGCCTTCTATTATGTTGTTCTAACCCCGTACAAGCTCAAAAGTCCAAAGTCTTGGGGCTCATAAGTAAATAATTTGACTTTTTACTTTCCTTAGTCTTTCTCACTTTTTAGGCTTGTTTTGCCATATAAACACCTTGTTGTAGTTTCTGGACAAGTTTCACTGAGTTTGAACAAGATTTGTCCAAGTTATCAACTATCTAGTGTCTGTAGGCTCAATTTTCAAGAATCTGGCTTAAGTCTCACTTTTATGATCCAAATTTCACCAAATTTGATATGTGGAGTCTACTTGATATGCTTGACCTTGTGATATACTCAGTTCTGCAAAAATTCTCAATTCTAGAGCAGATGTCAACAATCGTGATTATTTAGTTATGGAAAATTTTAGCAACTTTTTGCCAGAATGTTGATACAAACAGGTAAAGCAGCTCAACTTAAGCTCCCTATCCAAGTTTCACCCAGTTTGGATAAACTCTGCTCATTTTGTCAACAGTTTTGTGTCTAAGACCGACTTTACAAATCTGGCCACAATTTTTACTTTATAGATCCAAATCTTACCAAATTTGATATGTGTGCTCAATAAAACATGATAGAACTTGTTAGAGAATTGGACAAAAGTAAATAATCGCAATTATTTACTTTTGGTAAATTTTAGCATAATTTTAATCTTTTGAGCATACATACATGTTAAACACTTTAATCTAAGCCTCTTGGACAAGTTTCACTTAATTTAACCAAGATTTATCAAGTCAACCTCAATTTCTCTAAAATTAGTAATAGATTTGATTTTTTAATCAAATCTTGATTTTTACCAAAACCTTGATTTTTTAATCAAGGTTTTGGTCTGTTTTGTGATCCAAATTCTATGAGCCTTCACAAAAGATGTTTGTAATCATGCATAGAGTCTCTGGTATCAGCCTTGGTCAATTTTGAGCTAAAAGTAGATAATGAAGATTATTTACTTTTGGCCTAAAATGAACACTTTTTGCAATTTTTTAACTTTCTATGACATGTTTTAAGCCTCTGAGTCAAGTCAAAACTTAATTTGGCCTAAATTCTCAAGGAAATGTAAATAATCTGAGTTTTTTCAAACTCTTAAAAATTTACCTCAAATGATTCCTTAAGCTTACGCACTGGTTCATACAACTTTTATGACCATAATCTCCAGTCGGTTTCAATGGTTGACAGTCTTTTGGTATTGTTTCAAGCCGTAGACCTGTAATTCTGCAACTTCACATAAACAACTCACAGATGATTCTTTTGGAGTGAGCAATGATTTGAGATCTCACCTTGAATGCTACTTACCCTACTCCTAGGTTCTACTGAAATTGGACAAACACTTGTTTTCTTGTTTTTTATGGTTTCTTGAGCCTTGATCTTAAGACTTGTCTCGTCCATCAATCATTGTCAAAATCCTTACCTAATCCTACAAGGTACTTAGCAAGTAGAATCTACTCCCAAGTTACCTCTACATAGCAAAAGAGGACACTCTTAAGCTATGCGTTTTAAAGAGAAAGTTTTACTCTAGGTGATCCTAGAGGAAGTTAAAGGACATATACACAAGATGCTCTTGTTTCTCGCTAGTTTATGTCTATTCATCCCCGGAAGCGGCTCCGAATGTGGATGGGTTTTCTAACCTCACTCTTATCTTATTGCAGACATAGCGAGAATGACGAACATAATTGTCAATCCATAGGACAAAGCTGATTTGACTAGTACATAGAGTCTACAAGAGAGTTTCAATCCCTTGAAAAAAAACATAAAACTTACGTCTAACACCAGCTACACTCAAATGACCTAAATCATCAAAAGCTACTCACTAATCGGCAAACAAAACATGATTGTTACTGCATCAAACGACATTCGAATGTTAAGAAACTTCTAGGAGAAGTATAAATGACCTGAGTGCACATGCTTATGGTCTCAAATCTCACTTTTGATGAAGTACAAAAAATGCTATTAACAGCACAGTGAGAGTTTGACCTAGTCGTTTTCGACCTCGAATGCATCTAAATGCTTAACAATGATGCCCCAATACCCCACATATGCTTACTTTGTGATTTCCTAGCTTAAATTCCTACTTATGATGAAATTAGGTCGCTGGTTGGCGATGCCAAAAACTACGAGTTACCATAATATGTTTACGTCAATGCATAGAGCTCTTACCTGCGGTTGCAATGCAATAGGTGATACTACAATGTGACAACCGACAAGGGAGTAAGAAGCATGAGAAGGAGAGAAGTGAGAGCTGTTAGCTCACACTGTGTATTTCTTATCCAAAACTTAATAATAACTTTACAAAATTGGCCTTTATACCTTAGCCAAGGTTTCTTTGGTCAAAAAATAATCATTTGGGAGCTCTAACTCAAGATAGATTGATAAAATCTGGAAGCTTATAGCTTCGGCTCATCGATTACAATATCCACTTGGTAAATAGGAGTTACAATATTCCCTACTTATCAAAATAATAAGTATTTTTTACAATAAATCTCCATAAAAATGTTACATGGGTTAGCTTGCTGCTAACACCACCATTGGCCTATTATTGGTGGAGGTGGGAGGGCATGCAAAACTGAAAGAAAACGGCAAGAGTGGGTGTGCAAAGGCATGGCACCGAGTGATTGTGTCACTACCTCTACTTCAACAACTCCGACTCCATATGTCTCTCAAGGTCACTTTGAGTTTGAGGATGAGCACATGCTTTTGGCATGGTTGATGACTTGTTGGCCCCTTAAGCCAACAGGTGCAAAGAGGGTTGCAGACCACGCACTAATGGGGCACAAGCAATTGAGGACAGGTTGCTATTAAGTTCTAAAACATCCTCTTGATGATGGTGTACAATACTCGGTGCTCCGAGATTCGTTGGAAGTCTTCAACCACTACAAGAGGTTGTGTGCTCTTGTGACGCTTTGAGCGACGAAAATACACTGGGTTTTTATAGCCCCCGGCATCGCTAAGAGCGTCGCTATTAGCGTCGATATGGGGACGTCGCTATATGCGTCGCTATTGCAGCCGCTATAAGCGTCACTATAGGTGTCGCTATATAGCGACGCTACAGGGCCATCAATAGCGACGCTTATAGCGACGCTACAGAGCCTAATATAGCGACGGTCATAGCGACGCCCGAGATGAAAATTTTTTGGTGGCAGGGCATTGAATACCCTGCCACCCATCAACCATATTGAATGTTTCATTTGTCTATTTACCTTTGAAAAAAATTACAAAGGTAAATATAGACCCAGTATAGTCACCCACAAGACAATATAATCATTAACTCCATCATCCATAGTACGTATTTTTTGCAAAATAAAGATACAAAAATGACAAGCGTGAATTGATGAAAGTAAATCAATGACAATTGTACACAGCAGCCAAATCACTTGATTGTTAATCATTGCACATGTAATAGTTACAAACCATTGTCATTATTTAAAAAATATACATGGTTTTCAAAAAGAGGTATAAGAGTCGTCTCATGATACATAATCTATGACAAAAAGAAACTAATGCTATCTAGCTATGGCTAGACTGACGTCGTCTAATTAGACGTTTCATCGCATCGAAGCGCCATATCTGTCAGATTCTGCAAAAAAAACAATAAGATAGCTTTTTGTAAGTATAAACATATAGCAACGTTTATAAAACAATACAATAAATAGAAAATAATAAACCCTAATACTAACCATGCTGCCATGAGAAGTCAAGATGTCTATAAGGGCGTTTAAGCCTTTCCTGCCTGCGTACTCACGCTCGTACGGTGTGGGATCACGTCCTGTAAACGACCACTGTCAAAATATACAAAGAATCCATTATGTTAGTATTTCAAATCCCATAAACCCTAAACTATCAAACATAAATGCGAAAACACTTACAAAATCGGCCTCAAATGATGCCCACCTACCGCTCCCCAAGTGGTGCCAGCTCCCTGCCTCTACTCGCGCTCTGGCTACCTGCTTTTGTTGCTTCCACTTGTCGGGATTCTCATGCGCTTCTTTCTTCGCATGCTTCCAATCTTCTTTGGCCAGCCAATCTAGTCTGCTCCACCCATGCTTGATTGCTTTTTGCACTTCGGAACGCTTATGCTTGCAGTATTCGCGCATTCGAACCTTCATCACATCTTCATTGAAGCGGTCATCCCGTGTTCGAACGGGAAACTCGTCATGAAGCATGCTGATGACTCTGTCTTTTAATTCATTCGGTACTTCACTCCAGGTGTTAAGTATGTAGTGTCTAAACACCTGAGAGTAAAGACCGTGCATGCGTGAAATCACCTCCTTGTCTTCATCATCCAAGATGATGCCGCCGCTGAAGTCGACGGAGTAAGGCAAGCCCTCTCACCGCTGACGCATGAACCTGGGTGTCTCGGCAAGGGTCTCTAGCGGCGTGTCAACAGGGGTACGGACGCCAGGTGTCTCCACTGGAGTCTGAGCCCCGAAGCGAGGAGTGTCCACTGAAGTGACTCTTGGAGGAGTAGCTAGTGGTGTGTAGCTGCGGGGAACGACAGTCAGTCGCGCAAAACTTGGTGTCGATGGCGATGCCGTGGCTGGTGTCGGGACAGGCAAAGAAGGGGAGGGTAAAGAGCCTCATCGAACACGAGGCGGTGTCGAGGCATCGGTGGCGCCAACCCCACAACAACCGCCACCGCCACCACTAGAGCATCGGTGCCTAGACGAGTGTGAAGACCGTCTCGTCAACACCGAAGCTTCGGAGCGCGCTGAGGACTCCGAAACAGAGGGAGATGCGGACGGAGTAGGAACGCACGATGGTGCGCCAGAGGGATGACGCTCCACGTACCACTGTCTCTGCTGGGGTGACAAAGAAGAAAGAAACTCCTCATCATCCATACCTGCATTAAACACACGAACATTTAAACTTAATATTGAATGAATGGAGTAGAAAACATGGACAAGTAGAGAGAGAGAGAGAGAGAGAGAGAGAGAGAGAGAGAGAGAGAGAGAGAGAGAGAGAGAGAGAGAGGAGGAGGAGGTGCTGGTCGTCTCTGCTTATGAGAACATACCTAGAGCATACGTACCTGGAGTGGACGCAAAGACCATTAACTACAATGACGCAATGACGCATATAAATACAATGACACAATGACGCAAATACTTAAAGAGCCGCAGAATCGTACAAGAACTTGAATGTGCTTGTAGCTTTGGAATGTTCAAAGGCTAGCAGCAACAAAAAGCGTTCTTCTTCTATTCAACTTGAGTGATGGAAGAGAAAAGTGCATAACTCTGAATTTACAAAACGGAGCAAAATTGTTCAAATACAATATTTATGGCTTTAAGAGATCTCTCTCTCATACTCGCATAGCTCAGCATAACTTCCTATATCTATATAGAGCTCTCCGTTTAAAAAGATGTCCTCTGTTTCATTTTGTAGATCCTCTGCATGCACCCCATAGAGAGTAGCAGCTTGATGTTCATCTCGCACCACCTCCATGGCTTCTGACTGAGCATCTTCTCCGATCTCCTCCATTGATGTCGTTGTGATTGGCACATGGTAGCCTTCATACGTCCGTGCACTACGAGGGGCTACCTCTATGACGTACCACCAGTTTGATGCAGACATTGTAGGATGAAATATCACCTGCCAGAGCCACATAACTTACATGAGAGCTTCCAAGCATATAAATTCTAAAATGGGACTTTACCTACTTACATACTTACTTGTTCACAATGCTCGGGTAGTACGAAAGTGTCTCTTAGGTCAGTCCATTTTTTAGTTGAATCTGCCTCAAGAAAACCAGACTCTCCTCTACACACAGTAGGGTTGCGACCCTCCATGATTATCTTCAACCATTGCACGTCGAACAAGTCGACAAAAAATCCTCTATAATCGATCCTCAAAATCTCTTGTAGCGTGCCGAAGTAAGTGAGTTCCGCCAGCACAGGATCTGCATCACCACCCTAAACCTGAGCATTCTGTTAGTCCGGGATAGTCATGCATGGTCCACATTAGAATGCCTCTGATCAAAGCATTCCGTCGACCTGTGTGTCGGCTCATATCCACCACCTCTATGCCAATCCACAACTGTTGTAGCTCTTCCAATAGTGGACGAAGATACACATATATATATATTTTTTACTTTATATCGCCCCGGCACAATCAAGCTTAGCCATAGGTGCCCCTTCTTCATAGTCAACCACGGGGGAATGTTGTAGTTGACGATGACAACGGGTGTTAAGTATGGAGCCTTGATTTACCCTTGTAATTTTTTGTGGTAAAAGCGCACATTTGTAAGGCCCCCATTATGAGGAGAAGCCATCGTGCGTGAAGGAAAATCACTCACCGGAAACCAAAATTTTCACAGACAAGAATCAGGGGCAACTTTAGAATCCCCCGAGAATTTTTTTCGCCGGAATATTATGGCCGGACGGCGGCCGAAAAGTGGTCGGAAAACAACCGGTCAGTTGGCCGGTGGCCGGTAGTCAATGGCCGATGGCCAGTGGTCGGAAGTCAATGGCCGGTGGCCGGTGGCCAAATGCAAAAGCGGACTTGTCTTCTCAAGGGCAGCCACACATGGGCGGATTGGAGGGTCCGATTTGGACTTATTCGCACAAGGGTGGCTACACATGGCTGTCTCTCATAAGAGAGGGCAGCCCTTTTGGCCTATAAAAGGAGGCCATTTCTACACACATTGCATAGTGTGAAGTTGATGCAACAAGGTGAGTGTGAGGTGGTGAGAGTGAAGCAACGCGGGAGCTCCATTAAGGGTATAATTCCTTTGTAAACTACTTCTTGTTTTGAAGTACTAAAGCCATTGAGTGGCTGCTTTCCCGTGGACGTAGCCCACATTGGGTGAACCACGTATATCGTGTGTACTCTCTCTCTCTCTCTCTCTCTACTCTATAATCTCGTGTATGTAAATCTGTTTCTCTCCATTAAGTAATCTACTCAATTATCTATTTAGCTACGTCTTATTTCCTAACAACTGGTATCAGAGCAAGGTTTACTTGTAGCTAAATTATCTCAAGGAAAGATTTCCTTGAATTGAGTGGGAGTTATGGCGGAGGAAGGGAAGCTCAAGATTGAGAAGTTCAACGGCAAAAACTACCAACATTGGAAGATGCAGATTGAAGACTATCTCTACGAGAAGGACCTCTATTTGCCACTAGGCGGTCTTGCGAAGAAGCCCACAACAATGGCAGATGAAGCATGGATTGTCCTTGATCGAAAGGCACTGGGAACAATCCAGTTAAGCTTGGCGTCAACGGTGACCTTCAATGTTTTGGAGATGAAGACCACGGAGGACTTGATGAAGTCACTTGACGACTTCTACGAGAAACCATCGGCATCCAATAAGGTATTTCTTATGAAGCGCTTGTTCAATCTAAAGATGGCAGAGAATGGTTCAGTTACAGAACACCTAAATGACTTTAACACAAACATAAGTCAACTTGGATCAGTGAAAATAAATTTCGATGACGAAGTGCGAGCTCTCCTTATACTATCATCTCTACCTGATAGTTGGGACAGCCTTGTGATGGCTGTAAGTAATTCTATCTCTGGCACAAGTACTCTTAAGTTTGATGATGTTGTGGGTGTTCTCCTAAGCGAGGAAATGCGAAGGAGAAGCACAGGAGAATCATCAAGTGTTGCACTATCAGTGGAAACAAGAGGAAGGCCTAAGGAGAGGTTCAAAAACCAAAAGGGTCGTGATCGCTCAAGGCGGAGCAAGTCACGCACAAAGTCAGTTCTTGAATGTTGGAACTGCGGCAAGAAGGGCCACGTCAAGAAGGATTGCTGGTCCAAGAAGAAGAAGGAGACAGAGTCTCAAGACAACAAGCCAACATCGGAGGCCAATGTGGCAGGTAAAGTAGAGCAAGATGCTCTAATTCTCTCATTAGACAATGTGTCTAATTCCTGGATAGTAGATTCCGGGGCTTCATTCCATGCGACACCACACAAGCAACATTTCCAAGACTACACCAAAGGTAATTTTGGGTATGTATACTTGGGAGATGATGAAGCTTGTGAGATTATCGGCAAAGGTACAGTTTCTGTCAAAATTGCTAACGGAAATGAATGGAAGCTTAAAGATGTTAGGCATGTTCCTTCTCTTCGCAAAAATTTGATCTCTACAGGACAATTGGACGATGAAGGTCACAACATTGCATTCGGAAACAAACGGTGGAAGATCTCAAAGGGATCTTTCGTGGTTGCCAAGGGTGAAAAAGTCGGTACACTTTACTTGTGTACTGTTAGCACGCAACCTTCAGCTTGTGCAGCAACTACAAAAGTTGAGAGTGCGGTGTGGCACTACCGACTTGGGCATATGAGTGCCAAAGGAATGCAAATCCTTCAAACAAAGAAGCTTCTACCAGGTTTGAAAGAAGTGGACTTAGAGTTCTGTGAAGATTGTGTTTATGGTAAACAAAAGAGGGTAAAATTTCAAAAATCAGAAAATGAAAGAAAAAATAAAAAACTTGAGTTCACTACAAGAGGCTATTCATATTAGCGACGCTCACACAGCGACGCTCAAAAAAAAAATTCCCGGTGTCGCTATGAGCGTCGTAAATTTACAAGTAAATTTGCGACGCTCATAGCGACGCTGGCTGGGCTAAAAAAATAACAGAGAGCGCCCAAAAACTCAGATCTCAGATCTGAGTTTTTGAGCGCCCTCAAGCAAGAGCAGGTAACGCTCTCCCTCTCTCTCTCTCTCTCTCTCTCTCTCTCTCTCTCTCTCTTTCTTCTCCACACACACACACACACACACACACGAGGAGCGGAAGGAGAGCCAGGGTATGCTCCTTCCCTCTCCTCACTCACATGTTCCCTTCCCCTCTTTCTCTCTCCCTCTCTCTCTCTCTCTCTCACACACACACACACACATAGTGTTTTTGTGTGTGTGAGAGAGAGAGAGAGAGAGAGAGAGAGAGAGAGAGAGAGAGAGAGAGAAAGAGTACAAATATAAACAAAAACGCACACACACATACATAAACAAAGAATGCACACACACATTGAGAGAGGAAAAGAGAGAGAGAGAGCATG
Organism: Adiantum capillus-veneris; assembly: GCF_014529385.1. Classification (NCBI taxonomy): domain Eukaryota; kingdom Viridiplantae; phylum Streptophyta; class Polypodiopsida; order Polypodiales; family Pteridaceae; genus Adiantum; species Adiantum capillus-veneris. The sequence goes on along the minus strand of NC_140958.1, from coordinate 54,552,679 downwards.
CATAAACAAAAAACGCACACATTGAGAGAGGAAAAGAGAGAGAGAACATGCATAAACAAAAAATGCACACATTGAGAGAGGAAAAGATAGAGAAAACATGCATAAACAAAAAAACGCACACATTGAGAGAGAAAGAGAGAGAAACTAATTTAACGTCGTAGGAAACTAATTAAAATTAAAAGACCTAAAGATCTAGCCGACGAGGAGTTGAACTCAAGACCTATTATTCAAGAGGGAAATGGCATAACCAATCTATCATACTTGGCATGGGTGATAGAAAGGTTATACCATTTATCTCTTTTTATTGGCACACACATCCACACACGCACACACACACAAGAAGAAGAGAGTTATAACGTCGTAGGAAACTATCCTAAAAAACGTTAAAGATTAAGTTAGATGTGGACTTACGTTAAATTAGATTTAGGTTTATTTAAGTTAAATTAGATTAGATTTAGGTTTATTTTTAATTAGATTTACGTTTATTTACGCTAGATTTAGATTTACGTTATATTAGATTAGATTTAGGTCTCCATAGACTGCGATGCCTGCATGAAGTGGGTGAAGAAAGCCCTCAATGGAATATAGGGTATTGCTGCCTTCACTCATGGTGAGCTCCGTCGATCCAAAAGTACTGGTAAAATTTCTTCAGAAGATAGGGAAGAAGGTGGATCTTCAGGGCGGCAAGAGTCACTACATCCCCGACACAATGACCATCTAGACAACCTCTAGTCATTCAACAGTAACTTCAAAGTTAGTAACAAGAGCAAGAACGGTCTAAAGGGCCAATTGCTGTCGTCAGATGTGGATGGAGATGAGGCAGCGTCACCACCGGAAGTTAACTCTCACATCTTTAGTGAAGAGAATGCCAACTCTTGCCGAGTTATGTGAAAAATTATGTGTTAAATCAGTTTTAAGGTTCTTATAATCCCTGTTAGTTTAGTTCTTTGTTTTTAATATAACATAATTTACGTTAGATTTAGATTTATGTTATATTAGATTAGACTTAGGTTTATTTAGGTTTACCCACACACACACACACACACACACACGAAGAAGAGAGTTTTAACGTCGTAGGAAACTATCCCAAAAGACGTTAAAGATTAGGTTAGATGTAGACTTACGTTAAATTAGATTTAGGTTTATTTTTAGTTAGATTTACGTTTATTTAGATTTACGCTTATTTACGTTAGATCGAGTCCACGCAAGAATTACTTACGGTTTAGGGTTTAGAGTTAGACGAACAGTGAAAAGATCTACTGTGAAAAGATGTTAAGATGCTGTCAAGTGCTACAGCTAGAGAAGAGGCAAAGGGGTTTTGTCCACTACATGCAGTATCATGTAGACGTGGGTCTGTAGATTTCTTGTACCCACAAATATAGGTATTGACCAATAAAGACGAGATTATAACCCGGTGGTTTTGATCTCCGTGCACCTCTAGACCGAGGTGTGCGGGGAGTGGACATGACTAGAGAATGTGAGGTAGAGAGAGAGAGAGAGAGAGAGAGAGAGAGAGAGAGAGAGAGAGAGAGAGAGAGAGAGAGAGATAAGACGAAGAATGCCAATAGAATATTAAATTTGTTGTCCAGTTTATAAGATTTTTATCCTCATTATGAGTAGTGACGAGGATGTGGGACCGTCCAACCGAAACACCTATCTCTCAACGAGGGTCTTATGTCCTTGTAATCAATGCAAGCATGCTATGCGACGGACAAGACGCGTTTCTTTGCAACACGTTCGCGAATTTGGCGAGTTCGATCCATCTATTATAGATCGAGTTGTTGCCAATTATAACTCGTCGGACTCTAACGCTGGCCAACAAGCAGCAATCTTGCAACCCAATAGACGTGTTCGCAGGCGCTTTGGTCAAGCAGCATATGTGAGGCCACAAGATGTAGCCTCTGACAGCTCGGGGGATGATCATGCAGAGCACATTCCCAACGAGGCAATGTTTGAGCCCGAGATTGATGAAATGATCGAGACGATCATGGATTCAGAAAGGCTTATCTATGATGATATGAAAAGTGAAGCCGATACGCCATTGTATAATGGAGCACGTATGTCTAGATTGAAAGCACTCCTGGTTCTTCTCAACATGCAGGCAAAGTTTGATTGGAGTGACACTAGCGTCACATCGCTTTTCAGGTGATCTATTACAATTAGTTTACTTTAATAAAACTCTAAATGTATAATGATCTGATGCCAGATTTTCACACGACTGTATCGTATTTTTGATGTATTACAATTAGTTTACTTTAATAAAACTCTAAATGTATAATGATCTGATAGATTTTCACACGACTGTATCGTATTTTTATGTTGTGTAGATTGCTTAAAGAGCACATACTACCAGCTGACAATGTGATGCCAGATTCCCGAGATGAAGCAAGAAAGATTTTGCAAAACTTGGGGATGGATTACAATTCGATCCACGCTTGTCCTAATGACTGCATTCTTTTCAGAGGGGAATACATAGACATGGAGAAGTGTCCGAAATGTGATTCCGAAAGATATCGAGTAGATCTCCACAGGACAAAAATTCCACAAAAGGTTTTGCGACATTTTTCTCTGCTTCCTCGCATCAAGCATTTCTTCGAATGTAAGTCCATGGCCGCCCTAGCATCATGGCATGAGGAGAATAAATCTTCGGATGGTGTGCTACGAATTCCTGCAGATTGCGCAGCCTGGAAACATATAGATGGAACATGGTCGGATTTTGCCAGGGAAGCTCGAAATTTGCGCTTAGGCCTGGCTATGGATGGCGTAAATCCATTTGGTCAAAGATCAACATCTTACAATGTACGGCCCGTTGTCATCGTCAACTACAACATTCCCCCGTGGTTGACTACGAAGAAGGGGCACCTATGGCTAAGCTTGATTGTGCCAGGGCGATATAAAGTGGGGAATATGGATGTGTATCTTCGTCCACTATTGGTAGAGCTACAACAATTGTGGATTGGCATAGAGGTGGTGGATATTAGCCGACACACAGGACGAAGGAATGCTTTGATCAGAGGCATTCTAATGTGGACCATGCATGACTATCCCGGGCTAACAGAATGCTCAGGTGATCTATTGAAACTCCTCACTCAGACACTGTAAATCTTGTTTTTTCCCATAGTTGATCTATTATCATGTGTATACATGCACGGGTTCAAACAAGCGGATACAGAGCATGTGTCACATGTGGACCTAGACTGAATGCACGTAGGGCGCCCTCACTGAAGAAGAAAATCTACGAAGGTCATCAAGCATATCTTCCAGAGAATCATGTGTTACGCGACGGCTTTTTGGGAAGAGAGCCACCAAGGATGTCTGCACAAGCATGGTTAGAGCAGAAGGAGATGTGCGATGACGGATTGCCTCCAGGGATGAAAAGACTATCTCTATGGTACGAGTTACCATACTGGCCCCGACTCATGATCAATCACTTGCTCGATCCAATGCACATATTCAAGAATGTGGGTAATCTACTATGGGACCATCTGACCGGCAAGAAAGATACTTTGGGAGCCAGAGTTGACCTTAGAAATGTGGATCGTATGGAGAAATATTGGCCGCAAACAGCATCTGATGGATCGATAAAACTCCCTAAAGCACCATGGATTTTCACAGGAGCCCAAGAACGCAAAGTAAAAGAGACCATTCAATCTTTGCGGACCCCCACTGGCGTAATGCACTCGCTGCGAACGTGTTTTACTAAAGAAGGAAAGCTTACCGGTTTGAAGTCACACGATTGGCATAAAATGTGTCAGGTACGTTCATAGTGGACTTTAATATCATTGCATAAAATGTGGACTTTAATATCATTGCTGCACATAGTTTACAGTTTATTTTACCGGTTGCCATTGAGGGATGTTTGTCTCTCGACATCCGTAACACAATCTACAAACTTGCAAAGCTGGTGCAATGGATCTCACAAAAGGAGATCAACGTAGACTCCATACCATTCGCCAAACTAAATGCTTCGGAGCTTGTGTGCATGTTTGAGAAACATTTTCTTACTACCATGCTAACCATTCAGGTGCATCTTCTTGTTCACATAGTTGATGAGGTGGAAATAGCTGGCACAGTTCATTCTAGATGGATGTTCTTCTTAGAACGTTTCATGAAAACTCTTAAGGGATATGTGCGTCAAAAGGCACGTCCGGAGGGTAGCATGGCAGAAGGTTGGTTGGTATCAGAGTCCCTAGTGTACATTGGAGAGTGGCTAGACGGATTTGATAAAGCCTGGGACACGCTATGGCGAACCATAGATGATGAGCGCATATCTGGGATTGTCATGTGCAATCTCGGTGTTGAGAAGAAGATGACGGAAGATCTAGAGGCTAAAATCAACCGATTTTGCATGCTTCACAATCCAGTGATGCAAAAGTGGATTTCACAATATGAGGATGCAAAGCAAGAGCGACAAAGGACACGAATCGAGTGGAGACGGGGAAGACGACCACCGATGCACTATCCGATGGTTCTAGAGAGCCTACCAACCTTCATGAGCTTAAGATGGTTGCACAACCAATTGAAAAGCGCACAACAATGCGGTGACGAAGTGACTGAGGAAGAGTGGGAGTACTCTCGGGGTTGCGCGACCAAGGTAAGTTTGCAATGTACGACTAGCTAGTGACTTTATTTCTAAACGTTTGAACGGCCACTCATAATATTTGTTCGTTGTAGTATAAGTCATACACAACAGCATGGTGTAAAGGTCGACATTTTAGGGTGGAACGAATCGACAAAAAGCGTTTTACTCATGATTGTTAAATCATGGCAAAATTTGAACAGTCTAGTCGACGACGTTCCTCTGATGCAGATCCTGTGGTGGCGGAACTCACTTACTTCGGCACGCTGCAAGAGATTTTGAGGATCGATTGTCGACTTGTTCGACGTGCAATGGTTCAAGATAATCATGGAGGGTCGCAACGCTACTGTGCGTAGAGGAGAGTCTGGTTTTCTTGAGGTGGATTCTACTAAGAAATGGACTGACCTAAGAAACACTTTTGTACTACCCGAGCATTATGAACAAGTAAGTATGTAAATAGTTAACGAGAGCCTTTTACAAGTTATGTGCTTGAAAGCTCTCATGTAAGTTATGTGGCTCTAGCAGGTAATATTTCATCCTACAAAGTCTACATCAAACTGGTGGTACGTCATAGAGGTAGCCCCTCGTAGTGCAAGGACGTATGAAGGCTACCATGTGCCAATGACAACGGCATCAATGGAGGAGATCAGAGAAGATGCTCAATCAAAAGCCGCTGTGGTGGTGCTAGACGAGCATCAAGATGCTACTACTCTATATGGGGTGCATGCAGAGGAGCTACAAAATGAAACAGCGGATATGTGTTTAAACGGAGAGCTCTATATAGATATAGGAAGTTATGCTGAGTTATGCGAGGATGAGAGAGAGAGATCTCTTAAAGCCACAAATATTGTATTTGAACAATTTTGCTCCGTGTTGTAAAAGCTCTGGCTCTAAGTAACTTCTATGGTGTATAACGCTCTTTTCTACTCGCGCTCACATCTTTTGATTGAAAATTCTGAGTTTTCGACTTGCCTCTTCTATCACTCAATTCATTGCGTCATTGTATTTATATGCGTCATTACGTCATCGTATTTAATGGTCTTTGCATCATTGTCTACTCTATTCATTCAATATTAAGTTTAAATATTCGTGTGTTTAATGCAAGTATGGATGATGAGGAGTTTTTTTCTTCTTTGTCACCGCAGCAGAGACAGTGGTACGTGGAGCATCATCGCTCAGGCGCATCATCGCGCGTTCCTACTCCATCCGCATCTCCCTCTCTTTCGGAGCATTCGGCGCGCTCCGAAGCTTCTGCGTCGACGAGACGAGCTTCACACTCGTCTAGACACCGGCGCTCTAGTGGTGGCGGTGGCGGTTGTTGTGGGGATTCCGCCACCGATGCCTCCACACTGCCTCGTGTTCGACGAGGCTCTTTACCCTCCCCTTCTTTGCCTGCCCCCACACCAGCCACAGCATCGCCATCTACGCCAGGTTTTGCACGGCTGACAGTTCCTAGCAGCTACACACCTCTACCTACTCCGCCAGGAGCCACCCCACTCGACACTCCTTGCTTCGGTGCCTAGACGCCGGTGGAGACACCTGACGTCCGTACCCCCATCGACACGCTGCTAGAGACCCCTGCCGGGACACCCAGGTTCACGCGTCACCGGCCAGAGGGCTTGCCTTACTCCGTCGACTTCAGCGATGGCATCATCATGGATGATGACGGCAAGAAGGTGATCTCGCGCATGCGTGGTCTTTGCTCTCAGCTGTTTAGACACTACATACTAAACAAATGGAGTGAAGTACCAAGTGATTTAAAAAACAGAGTCATCAGCATACTTCATGATGAGTTTCCCGTTCCAACACGGGATCAGCGCTTCAATGAAGACCTGATGAAGATTCGAATGCGCGAATACTGCAAACACAAGCGTTCCGAAGTGCAAAAAGCAATCAAGAATGGGTGAAACAGGCCAGATTGGCTGGCCAAAGAAGATTGGAAGAATGCGAAGAAAGCAGCGCGCGAGAATCCTGACAAGTGGAAGCAACAAAAGGATGCAGCCAGAGCGCGAGTAGAGGCAGGGAGCTAGCACCACTTGGGGAGCGGTGGATGGGCATCATTTGAGGCCGATTTTGTAAGTGTTTTCGCATTGCTCTTTATGTTCGATAGTTTAGGGTTTATGAGTTTTTTAATTCTAACATAATGAAATCTTTGTATGTTTTGACAGTGGTCGATGACAGGACGTGATCCCACACCGTACGAGCGCGAGTACGCAGGCATGGAGGGCTTAAACGCCCTGATGGACATTCTCAGTTCTCGCGGCGGCATGGTTAGTATTAGGGTTTACTCTTTTCTATTTTTTGTATTGTTTTATAAATGTCGTTATATGTTTATACTTACTGAAAGCTGTCTTATTGTCTTTTTTTGCAGAATCCGACAGATACGCCGCTTGGACGCAATGAGACGTCTGACTAGACGACGTCAGTTTAGAGCATTAGTTTAGGGTTTCTCATAGCTTATGTATCATGAGACGGATTTTATACGTCTTTTTGAACCATGTATATTATTACATTTGTCACCGCAGTTCATTTTGCCAATCAATTCTTTATGCGTATGATGTTGTACAATTGTCATTATTACATTTGTCAATCAATTCATTTTGCCTATGATGTGTACAATTGTCAATTTTACGCTTGTCAATTTTGCAAACAATGCGTCTTGTGGGTGACTATTTTGGGTCTATTATCTACCCTTGTACTTTTTTTAAAAAGTGAATCAAGTACAATATGGTTGATGGGTGGCAGGGCATTCAATGCCCTGTCACCAAAAAAAATTTCTCTCGGGTGTCGCTATAACCGTCGCTATTTATGGCTCTGTAGCGTCGCTATGAGCGTCGCTATAGACTTCTGTGTAAACGTCGCTATGAGCGTCTCTATATAGCGACGCTTATAGCGACGAATATAGCGACGCCTATAGCGATGCTCTCGTAGCGACGCTATTAGCGACGGTTTTAGCGACGCCGGGGGTTATAAAAACCCAGTGTATTTCCGTCGCTAACAGCGTCACAAGAACACACAACCTCTTGTAGTGAGTTGGTGCATTCTGATGTTTGGGGTCCTGCAAGTACACCATCACTTAGTGGCTCATTGTACTATGTAACATTCATAGACGATGCGACTAGAGAAACATGGGTTTATGTCATGAAGAATAAATCCGATGTATTTTCCATATTTCAAAGGTGGAAAGCCTTTGTGAAGAATGAAACAGGTACCAAGGTTAAATGCCTCAGATCTGACAATGGAGGCGAATATTGCAGCCAAGCTTTTGAAAGCTTTTGTGCTAGCAATGGCATTCGGTGGCAAAGGACAACCCCAAGGACACCTCAACAAAATGGGATTTTGGAAAGAATGAACATGACAATCATGGAACGAGCACGAAGCATGTGGCTACATGCAGGCCTATCGCTTAATCTTTGGACAGAAGCTGTAAGTACGTCTGTGTACTTAATCAATCGGTCACCCTCAACGGCATTGGATGGGGGAGTTCCAGAAGAGGCATGGACAGGTAAACCGGTGAATTATGCATTTCTCAAAGTGTTTGGGTGTGAGGTTTTCATGCACATAGATAGAATCCCAAGAGTCCAAAAAGTGTTTCTTCATTAGCTATGGAGAAGGAGACTTTGGGTATCGCCTATGGAATCCTGAAGATGGTAAAATCTTAAGGAGTAGGGATGTAATTTTTAACGAACAAAATATGTACAAAGATTACTTGGAAAGAAAACAAACAAAAGAAACAGGTGATGAGTACATGGAGCTTGAGGACGGTGAAGACTCAAGGACTGCAAACGGTGACAATGTGCAACAACGTCAACCAAATGAGGAGCCTCAACCTATTCCTCGAAGATCTACAAGAGCAAGTAGACCTCCAGAAAGGTTTGTTCCTTCCTTCAACCATCTCTTGATCTCAGATTCTGGAGAGCCGGAATCATATGAAGAAGCTATGCAACATGAATCCAAAGAAGAATGGACGAAGAGCATGCAAGTGGAGATGGACTCACTACATCGCAACCAAACATGGGATTTGGTTGAGTTGCCTAAAGGTAAGCGGGCACTTCAAAACAAATGGGTGTACAAGCTAAAGGAAGAAGAAGGTGGGAAGAAAAGGTACAAGTCTAGGCTTGTGGTAAAAGGTTTTTCTCAAAAGAAAGGTATTGACTTCAATGAAATGTTTTCTCCTGTTGTAAAAATGAACTCAATTAGGCTTGTCTTAAGCCTTGTGGCTGCTCATGATCTAAATCTTGACCAAATGGATGTAAATACGGCATTCCCTCACGGTGACTTAGAGGAGGAAATCTACATGCTTCAACCAAAGGGGTATGAAGTAAAAGGTAAGGAGAAAATGGTTTGCAGATTAAAGAAGAGCTTGTATGGTTTAAAGCAAGCATCAAGACAATGGTACTTGAAGTTTGATCGATGGATGTTGGATCATGGATTCACAAGATGCAACTCGGATCACTGCGTCTACACGAAGAATTTGGGAGATGGAAAATTCATCATCCTAATGTTGTATGTTGATGACATGTTGATTGCAAGTGCTAACATGCAGGACATGAAAGACCTAAAAGAGGAGCTGTCCAAATCTTTTTCAATGAAAGATTTAGGTGCTGCAAAGAGGATACTTGGTATGAAAATATCAAGGGACAGGACGAAGAAGACAATAAAGCTATCTCAAGAAGATTACATCAAGAAGGTACTAGAAAGGTTTGCAATGCAAAATGCAAAACCAGTTTCTACACCTTTGGCTGGTCATTTTAAACTAACGAAGGATATGTGTCCAAAGACACAAGAGGAGATAGCCTATATGTCTAAAGTTCCATATGCTGCAGCGGTAGGTTCTCTAATGTATGCTATGGTCTGGACAAGGCCAGACATTGCACATGCAGTGGGAGTTGTGAGTAGGTTCATGGACAACCCAGGTAAAGAGCATTGGCAAGCTGTGAAGTGGATACTTAGGTATCTAAAAGGGACAACAACAAATGCTTTGTATTTTGGAGGAACTGATATTTTTTTAGAAGGGTATGCTGATGCAGATATGGCAGGTGACAAAGATACTCGAAGGAGCACTACTGGCTATGTGTTCACGGTTGGAGGCACAACAGTAAGCTGGGCTTCAAAGCTGCAGAAAGTGGTTTCACTTTCTACCACGGAAGCAGAGTATGTAGCAATGACGGAGGCAAGCAAAGAAATTATGTGGCTTCACAGATTCTTAGAAGAGCTTGGATTCAAACAAGACAATTGTGTCTTGTACAGTGATAGCCAAAGCGCTATCCATCTTGCGAAGAACTCAGCCTTTCATTCAAGGACAAAGCACATTGAGGTGAGATATCGCTTCATACGCACTCTTTTGGAAGAGGGACAACTAAAGCTAGGAAAGGTGCATACAAGTGAAAATCCTGTAGACATGTTTACAAAGGTGGTCAACAAGGAGACATTGAGCTTTTTCTCATCTTCAATCGGCATTCAAGGATAAGAAGCCAGAATGGAAAGCAGTCACAGGTTTGGTTTGGAGATCAGTCTCCAAGTGGGAGATTGTTAAGTGTGGAGCTTTGATTTACCCTTGTAATTTTTTGTGGTAAAAGCGCACATTTGTAAGGCCCCCATTATGAGGAGAAGCCATCGTGCGTGAAGGAAAATCACTCACCGGAAACCAAAATTTTCACAGACAAGAATCAGGGGCAACTTTAGAAGCCCCCGAGAATTTTTTTTCGCCGGAATATTATGGACGGACGGCGGCCGGAAAGTGGTCGGAAAACAACCGGTCGGTTGGCCGGTGGCCGGTAGTCAATGGCCGATGGCCGGTGGTCGGAAGTCAATGGCCGGTGGCCGGTGGTCGGAAGTCAATGGCCGGTGGCTGGTGGCCGAATTCAAAAGCGGACTTGTCTTCTCAAGGGCGGCCACACATGGGCGGATTGGAGGGTCCGATTTGGACTTATTCGCACAAGGGCGGCTACACATGGCTGTCTCTCATACGAGAGGGCAACCCTTTTGGCCTATAAAAGGAGGCCATTTCTACACACATTGCATAGTGTGAAGTTGATGCAACAAGGTGAGTGTGAGGTGGTGAGAGTGAAGCAAGGCGAGAGCTCCATTAAGGGTATAATCCCTTTGTAAACTACTTCTTGTTTTGAAGTACTAAAGCCATTGAGTGGCTGCTTTCCCGTGGACGTAGCCCACATTGGGTGAACCACGTATATCGTGTGTACTCTCTCTCTCTCTCTCTACTCTATAATCTCGTGTATGTAAATCTGTCTCTCTCCATTAAGTAATCTACTCAATTATCTATTTAGCTACGTCTTATTTCCTAACAACGGGCCATACACTGTAAGATGTTGATTCTTTGACCAAATGGATTTACGCCATCCATAGCTAGGCTTAAGTGCAAATTTCGAGCTTCCGTGGCAAAATCCGACCATGTTCCATCTATATGTTTCTAGGCTGCACAATCTGCACGAATCCGTAGCACACCATCTGAAGATTTATTCTCCTCATGCCATGATGCTAGGGCGGCCATGGACTTACATTCAATGAAATGCTTGATGAGAGGAAGCAGAGGAAAATGTCGCAAAACCTTTTGCGGAATTTTTGTTCCGTGGAGATCTACTAGATATCTTTCGGAATCACATTTCGGACACTTCTCCATGTCTATGTATTCCCCTATGAAAAGAATGCAGTCATTAGGACAAGCATGGATCGAATTGTAATCCATCCCCAAGTTTCGCAAAATCTTTCTTGCTTCCTCTCGGGAATGTGGCATCGCATTATCAGCTGGTAGTATGTGCTCTTTGAGCATCTACACAACATAAAAATACGGTACAATTGTGTAAAAATCTATCAGATTATTATACATTTAGAGTTTTATTAAAGTAAACTAATTGTAATAGATCACCTGAAAAGCGTTGTGACGCTAGTGTCACTCCATCCAAACTTTGTCTGCCTGTTGAGAAGAACCAGGAGAGCTTTCAATCTAAACACATGTGCTCCATTATACAATGGCATATTGGCTTCACTTTTCATATCATCATATATAGACAAGCCTTTCTGAATCCATGATTGTCTCGATCGTTTCATCAATCTCGGGCTCAAACATTGCCTCGTTGGGAATGTGGTATGCATGATCATCCCCCGAGATGTCAGAGGCTACATCTTGTGGCCTCACATATGCTGCTTGACCAAAGCGCCTGCGAACACGCCTATTGGGTTGCAAGATTGCTGCCTGTTGGCCAGCGTCAGAGTCCGACAAGTTATAATTGGCAACAACTCGATCTATAATAGATGGATCGAACTCGCCAAATTCACGAACGTGCTGCAAAGAAACGCGTCTTGTCCGTCGCACAGCATGGTTGCAATGGTTACAAGGACATAAGATCCTCGTTGAGAAATAGGTGTTTCGGTTCGACGGCCCCAGATCCTCGTCACTACTCATAATGAGGGTAAAAATCCTATAACCTGGACAACAAATTTAATCTTCTATTGGCATTCTTCGTCTTTTATCTCTCTCTCTCTCTCCCTCTCTCTCTCTCTCTCTCTCTCTCTCTCTCTCTCTCTTTGTTCACACTGTAAACTACCTCACATTCTCTAGTCATGTCCAATCCCCGCACACCTCGGTCTAGAGGTGCATGGAGATGAGAACCACCGGGTTATAATCTCGTCTTTATTGGTCAATGCCTATATTTGTGGGTACAAGAAATCTACACACCCACGTCTACATGATACTGTATGTAGTGGACAAAACCCCTTTGCCTCTTCTCTAGCTGTAGCATTTCACAGCATCTTAACATCTTTTCACAGTAGATCTTTGTTTATAGCATGCAGGTACGCCATTCTTGCAATGTAGCTGATGTCTGCTCAAGGCACTTAATTCTTAATCTAGATTTGAGGGGATGTGTGCGTGTGTGTGTGTGTGTGTGTGTGTGTGTGTGTGTGTGTGTGTGTGTGTGTGTGTGTGTGTGTGACCCTTGGAATCGTCATCTTGCATCACTAATTTCTTTGTAGGCTCAATTTGCTCTTCCATTAGCTGAACATGACTGCTTATTGTATGATAGCAGCAGTCGAACATGCAAGTGGAATTGCTAGTCTGCATGGACTGTCGAGGCTGTGAGCGCAGGAAATTTTCTCGCCATTTCTTCTAACCTTATCTTAAACGATAAAAAGAAGAAAATGGTATAACCTTTATATCACCCAAGTGTGGTAGATTGGTTATGCCAATTCCCTCTTCAATAATAGGTAAATAACCTAAATCTAATATAATATAACGTAAATAAACCTAAATTAATAAACCTAAATCTAATCTAATATAACGTAAATAAACCTAAATCTAATCAAACGTGAATTTAACTAAAAATAAACCTAAATGTAATCTAATTTAACTTAAATAAAGCTGAATCTAATTTAACGTAAGTCTACATCTAACCTAATCTTTAACGTCTTTTCGGATAGTTTCCTACGACGTTAAAACTCTCTTCTTCTTATGTGTGCATGTGTGTGTGTGTGTGTGTGTGCCAATAAAAAGAGAAAAATGGTATAACCTTTCTATCACCCAAGTGTGGTAGATTGGTTATGTCATTTTTCCTCTTCAATAACAGGTGAATAACTTAAATCTAATCTAATATAACGTAAATCTAAATCTAACGTAAATAAACCTAAATCTAATCAAACATAAATCTAACTAAAAATAAACCTAAATGTAATCTAATTTAACTTAAAAAAACCTAAATCTAATTTAATGTAAGTCTACATCTAACCTAATCTTTAACGTCTTTTGGGATAGTTTTCTATGACGTTAAAACTCTCTTCTTCTTGTGTGTGTGTGTGTGTGTGTGTGTGTGTGTGTGCGCGCGCCAATAAAAAGAGAAAAATGGTATAACCTTTCTATCACCCAAGTGTGGTAGATTGGTTATGCCATTTTCCTCTTGAATAACAAGTCTTGAGTTCAACTCCTCGTCGGCTAGATTTTTAGGTCTCTTTAATTAGTTTCCTACGACATTAAATTAAACTCTATTCTTCTTAGATGTGTGTGTGGGTGTGTGTGCACGCCAATAAAAAAAGAAGAAAAATGATATAACTTTTCTATCACCGAAGTGTGATAGATTGGTTATGCAATTTCCCTTATGAATAACATGTCTTGAGTTAAACTCTTCTCGACTAGATCTATAAGGTCTCTTGGGATGGTTTCCTACGATGTTAAGACTCTCTTCTTCTTCTTCTTCTTCTCTCTCTCTCTCTCTCTCTCTCTCTCTCTCTCTCTCTCTCTTTTAACGATGACGGAGAGGAAGGAGGACAGGATATGCAACCAAAATGCGGCATACTCTACCCTCCTTCTCTATTTTAAGCACCAAGCATTACCGAGGATATTACCATGCCTATTACGGCTAATATTATTGTGCCTATTACCGCCAGTATTACCGTGATATGTCATTTCAAATAGATATAAATGTATCCGAGGCTGCAGGGGGGGTACAAACCACTCCCTCTACCCTTAGATATCAATTATTTTATTTCTTAGCCTTTTGAGTTTTTTTATAAAGATTTTTAATTTTTTATGAGTATTTTATTTTGTAGTACTTATAGATGTTTATTAATTGCATTTTCTAAGTTCACCTTTATTTAAAATTTATTTAGCACTCATTGTTGTTTATTCTCTTTGAATTTAACTTCATGTATTTTTTTATTAGAATTTAGAACTTTCTCTAATTAATTAATTATTTTTTTAAGACACATGACTGAATAAAAATTTTATTGCGTGTGCAGAACATCAACTGGGATGATCATGGCCCCCCTGGAGGCCCTGAGCGCAATCGATGGCCCAAGGAAAAACTCCCATTGTCCTTGCGCCAAGTGCAAAAGGGCAATCCAGAGCTTGAGGCGTATTGCATTGGAGCACATGGAGAACGAAGGGATTTGGCATCCTCGAAAAAGCACTTGGAGAGATGAGAGTGCCACTCATCCACCGCTTGAGGAGGTGCCCCATTGGTCTGTTTGGTGGTGGTGCACCAGCGCACAAGGCCGAACAGCATAGGCAAGAGTTACTGGAGATTTGGGTGCACTGCATGGTGATCCTCCCGTTGGCTCTACTTCCACAAATCCTATAGCGTCTCAGTTGCACTTTGAAACAGAGGATGAGAACATGTTCAACATGTGTGATGAGTTACTAGCTCATGAGCACAATGTATGCGAGGAGGATTGTCAGCCCTACACTCAACAAGCAGTAGCAATGAAGGATAGAATGATGGCAAGTGCCCGAACACCTCTTTACGACGGTGCACAGTACTCGGTGCTTCGGGCATCGTTGGAAGTCCTCAATTTGCAAGCGAAATTCCGTTGGAGCAATGCAAGTGTCGATGCACTCCTTGCGTAAGTATAAAATATGGCTTTTTATATACTCTTCACTCGCTATTCCTTGCCGTCTCCTAGCAATTGTACTGATACGCGGTTTGTTGTAGTTTGATGGGAAAAATGTTGTCAAAAGATTACCACATGTCTCCAGATCATCGACGAGCTAGATCGTTGTCACTGCACTTAGAATGGAGTCTGAGCGCATCCATGCATGCGTCAAGGTATTGAGACATTTTTCATTGATTCCTCACATTCAACATATGTTTAAAAGCAAGCCTACCGTGGAGCTTCTCGTGTGGCACACCAACCACCACTCAAATGATGGAATGATGCATGTCCCTACCGATTCACCTGCATGGAGGCACATCGAAACTCAATGGCCAAACTTTGGGTTGGAGCCACGACACTTGAGGCTTGGGTTAGCAAGTGATGGTGTCAACCCCTTCGGCATTAAGTCTACTTCATGGAGCACTTGGTCTGTGGTGATCGTCAACTACAATATTCGACCATGAAAGACAACCAAGAAGAACAATATACTTCTTTCCTTGCTGGTGCCAGAGAAGTACAAAAGTGTCAAATATTGACATCTATTTCGAGCCATCGAGGAGTTGGAGGAGTTATGCAGAGGCATTCTTGTTGTCGATGTCTCACTTACAGGGGGGAGGGAAGCCATTGTGAGGGGAATTCTTATGTGGACTATGCACCACTATCTTGGGCTTGGTGAGATTCTTGGTAATCCCCTTTTCCTCTCTCTCCCTTTAGTTCACTCATCTCTCTAACGATATGATATGTATGCAGGGTTGTCCACATCGGGGCACAATGCATGTCCTACTTGCGTGTCATCGTTGGTGATAGAGAGGCCCGATGCCTTGCGCAAGGTAATCTATTTAAACAACCATCGTTTCTTACCCCAAGGACATAAGCAAGCACAAAGCTCCAACAAATGGGAAGACCCCTCTGAAGCTCACGATAACAGATTGAGCAACTACTTGGGAAGAGCACCACAACAACAATCTGGCTCCATGTCCTCCATCAAAAGATATGTCAAGGTATTCCATATTTTTAAGGCTTCCATATTGGAAAGACTTAGAAATACAACATCTCTTGGATTTGCTTTTTTTTTTTCCATCTGCATGCAAGTTGGTATATCTTATCGTTAAAAAAGGTTGTGTTTACGATTATGGAGGATTATCTCAAACTTTTTCACATTTTGAAAAATCATGTGAGAGGAAGGGCTTATGGAGGAAGGAAAGGGTGCCAAATTCTCACGGCTCGATAATATCAAGCAATTAACTTTAAGCCAGTTGGAATGCAATGGGATGCTTTTAATTGTCAATCTTCAAACTAATGATGGACTAAATGAATGCTAGGCTCTAGCCGAGAGGCCAAATTGACTTTCGATAAATGGGTAGTTGAAACTACGGCCCATAAAAAAATAACTAAAACTATTGCTTTTATCTACTCGCCGATCCGTGGAGTGATATGTGGTATAGCTTTGAGAAAAAGACATTCTAAGATTCTAAGATTCTGGTGCTCTCAGAGGGCCGCCTGGAAAGTAGTGAGAATCCCACCCAGCATGCGATTCGTGAGCGTATAAGGTGGGGTTTGGCCGGGGGTGGGTATCGAAACTCCATGGCTAGAGCTTGCCATGGAGGGTTGGCAGGGAGCGTGAGCAGTGGTCATCCTTTACGGCCTCCATGATCCCGCTTCCTGGAGCACAGTAAAGAATCGCACCCAGCACGCCATAGCCTATCATGATTCGTGAGCGTATAAAGGCGAGGAATGATCAGCACACATAAAGGTGGTGGAAGAATCGCGGCGGCGCGTATAAAACGTGAGGACCGCGCAAACTGCCAATTGCACGCCAGCTACTAAATAAGCTGTAGGTATAGGTGAAATGGGCGATGATAATTTTCTCATCGCCACAATTAAATCTTACGGTCCACAATACACAGATAAGGGAAGCGGAGCGGATGAGGATATTTCCTTCTTCGGCCATGGCGTCGAAAACCCCGTGTTTGGCAAATACATATTAACGAACTACTTTGGGCAGCGCCCTCTCAAAGGCTACCCTGCAACTGCTGATGTAACCAGAGTTTACTTCGTTTTCGCCGAAGCCACCAGGTCGGTACGTGGCGGCGCTAATTGGTGGAAGCAACTGTGGAACGATGAAGGAAGTGGAAAATCAGATGATTTCACGTGCTGGATCATCCGGGAGGATCGCATACCTAGAGGGTACGTTTGCTTGTCACCCTGCTTTTTCAAGGTTCAAAAGAATGGCCAGGGCCAGCTGCGAGATCCTCCAACGGATTCCGAAGTCTCGAGTATGGTGTTGGTGAAGGAGGAGCTGGCTACCTACCTTCCAGCGAGTAGTCTGAACAGGGTGTGGATCGACCAAGGCACCCACGCCGACCAGTATCTTGCAATATACACGGGTCCTGACGGGGTGGGTTGCTTCGGCTGCAACAATCGCGATTGGGTTCGTCCAACCAAAGCCTTCCCTGTTCTCAATCGCTCTAAAGGTCGGCTGGTCTGGGAGTGGCCGCAGCTAACCAAGGCTGTAGCAAACTTTACAGGTACTACGTCTACCTCGTATAATGAATTCTATAATTAGCTGCTAGCCCAAGCAGGAGGGTATTAATGGCTTCACAATAATTCCCACATTATGACTTACCTCAACATCATGAGCTTCTGTGAGGGAGGCATGACATACCTAGCTAGGTACGATTGGGGGCAGGGGACCGCCGGCCCGGTGGGGGGGCCGGAGGTCCCCTGCCCCCAATAGTACCTAGCTAGGTATGCGGTGCCTCGCTCCCGAGCAGAAACTCATGTTGTTATGCATTGTATAAAAAACATTTTCATCAGGCTGCAGGAGGAGTAATTTTCATCAGAATACCTGATCAATTGACAGCTTGACTTGACCTGTCAATGTAGGTGTGCAGCTAATACCCCACCCGACTTCACGCGGTGATCCATTTGTGATGAGCAGTAGCAAGGACCGCATCAAGCAAGTTTGGGCTGTCAATAAGCCAAATTTCCGACCTTACATAAAAAACACATACGACTGCGAGGATTTCGCATTTGAAATGCGGTCTGCTGCTGCAAGAAACCGTGCGGATACTGCCATTTGTGTGAACGCCAAGGCTGGTGGGGTGTGTGCTGTGGTGTTTACCATACTATCTGGTGACGATCAAAAGCACGCAATGAACTTGGTCTTACTCCCAGATGGAACGTTCGAGCTCTTTGAGCCTCAAACTGGCCAATTTAAACCCACGTCTTTTGTAAAGACGTTCTTACATGCCGTATACTAGCGGCTTTAACACTCTAGATATATGCCCTATACTAGCTGCCTTAAGCGCAATTAGCTGCATCACAACAAGTTACGCCGATGCTAATTATATGCCTGGCAAGGAGCTGACTATCGATCAGCCTTACACAGAAAAAAACTCTACCCTTCAAAAGATCCATGCACACTTATTCCCCTGCAATACTCATTCAATAAAAAAATATTTAAAAAGCCCATATACAGGGCTTCCATCGTATCGTATATGCACTATATGTAACACGACCTTAATGTTCAAATACATGGCTCTTATAATGTAATGACTCTTGTGTTACAAGAAATATTCGCTGCATGGAATTGAGTATAACAACACATGCTAGCGGCAATTCGCCATCGTCTTGTGTCCGTTTGTGAAGGACGCTTTTGTTCGACGTTCTAAAATGTCTGTCCAGGATATGCAAGTTGTTGAAGCCAGTTGAAGCGAGCGGGAGGCATGGGTCTTCGTTCTATTAAAAATGGGAGGAATAGGATCTTTCATCTTCAGTCCCTTTTTTCGATGGTCAACTTCGTTTTTCTCTCTTTCTCTTACACTCTCTCCCTAACATTCATAGATTTTTACACACATGAGCAACCCGCCTACGCGGGTCTCCCTCGCTCTTACCAGCCTACCTCTTCACGGTTCACTAACGGACACTTTGCAATAGCGAAAACTATCTATCCATGATTGTAATTATAAAATAGCGTATCCTTGGCTATCTAGTAAGCTTCCAGCTTGAAGCACCCCAATTGTGGAGGCTACGTAAGAAGTTATGTTATGGTTGAAGAAGCCCAATTGTGCTTGTTGGGATGACGACCTTCTAGATGACATTTGGTCGAGTGTGTCCTCATACATGTTAATGGGTTGACCTACATGCTTGTAGGTTGAAGCAAAGACCGGGTATGTCAACCGATTTGACGCGCAAGATGCCACATCATGCTTGTTCACCACGTCATAGCTCAGAGCACTATCCGTCACCAATTGCTTCTCAAAGTCCAACACAACCGTGGTGTTCCCCGTGTGAGGTGAGACAATGGTGATATACGTAGCCTACGGTGGCCTCAGGAAAGGCCATCTCTAGGCATAACTTGGCACACACTGCCAAGGGTTTGGCCCATGCACTTCACGTTGCACACATCGGCCTGCATGCCCACATTTTGCAGTACCACATGTACAGATTCTAACAGGAAATGTGTTATCCATCACATCCTTGAGAGCCAGTTGGAAGCCCTGGTGTGCTCAAATAGCAACATGTGATGTGTAGATGGCATTATTATTGGCACTATCATCACAACAAAGGCCCTCATCTTATTCAAGTATATTTTTTCATAGTCTAATAAACATGAGTAATTACGTGTAAAGACCACCAAAAAAAGAAGCGAAAACATCTTGGAAATGCCCTCCTATTGCACCCATTGAATATAGTCCAAAGATTCCTCGTTTTCCCTAGCAATTTTGGGAAATTGATGGTAGAAATGATGAGAGAGAGAGAGAGAGAGAGAGAGAGAGAGAGAGAGAGAGAGAGAGAGAGTAGTGAAATGCCAGTAGAGCAATCAATGCATTGGAAGAGACCATATCGAGGAGATGAAGGAAATATGAAGCTCATCCATTCTCTAGGCTTAAACTCTCCTCTAGTCGAAAGACCTTTCTCATGCTCAAGAACTACAAGTTACAGGACAATTATTCTGGATTCCCTTCTCCCTATTATTCCTAACTACTTTTCCACACACTCGTCTTTGGAGTGGTCCCTTGGCATTGATTGTGCGTGACCTCCCCAAGGGCCATCCCAATGTCCCATCATATAGACATTTGATAAAGCAAACACACGGAGCTGCTTGCAATTGATGCATGCTCTACACTATGTGCCTTTATCCACCTTTGTAGGAAGCCAGGCTGCAAGTCATTGGATGTAGACAATAGAGCCGAGTCTCTCTCTCTCTCTCTCTCTCTCTCTCTCTCTCTCTCTCTTCTCTCTCTCTCTCTCTTCTCTCTCTCTCTCTTCTCTCTCTCTCTCTCTCCTCTCTCCTCTCTCTCTCTTCTCTCTCTCTCTCTCTCATTGTTACAACAACAAAAAAAGAGAAAAATTTTCTCCAAAAGCTACGATCACAAAAATTTACAAAATTGCATGCAGGTGAGCGTCTTCATGGCTACGGGTTGCTTCGTTTCTCTCACGACAACAAATTCCTCCTCTCCTCTTAGCTTCTTCAAATTGTGCATCTCTCCCTCTCCCTCCCCTCCCCCCCCCCCCCCCCCCCCCCCCCCCCCCCCCCCCCCCCCCCCCCCCCTCCCGTGTGTGTGTGTGTGTCTGTGTGTGTGTGTGCGCGCGCGATAATGCCTGTCACAACAATCTTCTCTCTTAGCTCTTGGTTTTGAACAATTAATCTCTCGCATACTCTTTGTGTCTCTTTCTTCACTATTCAATACCCCCGAACCCCCTGATCACCTCCCATGCTCCTCCACACTACTGTTCATCTCTCACATGGGTCAAGAAGCTCAAAAATCTTGGAGGTTTTCTAAGTCATGGCTGAAAATGTAACAACGGCAAGTTTGGATGTGAGCAAAAGCTAAGTACAATAGTGGTTTGTGGTGCATTAGTCGAATGTGACTCTTCTCCATTGCCCCATTGCATTGAAGGGAGTGGAGAGAGAGAGAGAGAGAGAGAGAGAGAGAGAGAGAGAGAGAGAGAGAGAGAGAGAGAGAGAGAGAGAGAGAGAGAGAGAGAGAGAGAGAGAAGAGAAGAAAGAAGAGGATTTTAATGTCATAGGAAACTATCCCAAGAGACCTGGAAGAGAGAGAGAGAGAGAGAGAGAGAGAGAGAGAGAGAGAGAGAGAGAGAGAGAGAGAGAGAGAGAGAGACCCATCATAGTGCCTAACATTGAATGTGCATGTGGAGTAGCATAGCACACATGTTTATATATGTACTGAAGATTGATTGTTTTGAACCCATCATGTGATCAACGCCCAACCACTTTGTATTATGCATCGATGAGAATGAAAATGAGAGAGAGAGAGAGAGAGAGAGAGAGAGAGAGAGAGAGAGAGAGAGAGAGAGAGAGAGAGAGAGAGAGAGAGAGAGAGAGAGAGAGAGAGAGAATTCAATTATCATCCCGGAGGTCAAATATGACCTATGGGACCAAATGAACATGTCACGTGGTGTGAGTGGAGGTCATAAGTGACTCTCAATGCTCAAAATTGGCTGAACTGAGCATCGCAATAGAGAGTTCACATCGTGGCTGGGAGGGGAAGGTATGTAGGGAGAGCTCATGGGGCTGAATATATGGGGAAAAGAAGACCTAATTGGTCAAAAGTTGAGCAGTCAAGTAGTGTGTGGTACTCACTCTCTCGCACTTGATGAGGGCATAAGGTGCAAAGTCGACGAGACTCCTCGCCACCAAGGCCCCAACATTGAGAGAGAGAGAGAGAGAGAGAGAGAGAGAGAGAGAGAGAGAGAGAGAGAGAGAGAGAGAGAGAGAGAGAGAGAGAGAGAGAGAGAGATGGCTAGAGACCTATCGTAGTGCCTAACATTGAATGTGCATCTGGAATAACATAGCACACAGGTTTTATGTCATGAAGATTGATATTTTGAACCCATCATGTGATCATCATCCATCCACTTTGTATTGTGCATCGCTTTCTCTGTTTTGCAAAGCTTGCAATTACATAGAACCATAAGAGATGATGGCAGTGAAAGAAAATAAGTTAGAGACATAAAGTGAGGTTAGACATGTGCATGCGATATTGAGGGCCAGGATTACGAAGCATTATTGAGTAGCCAACAGCATAGCCTTCATTGGTGGCAAATCCATATGTAGTGTTTTGTGATGTTGTGATCAATCCAGATGCATGGTGTTGCAGACGACCCCCTTTCAAACACACAGAGAGAGAGAGAGAGAGAGAGTCTCTTCACAATCGAAATCCTGTCATCCATGGACTCGAACCCTTGGCTTAGGCAAGGGAATCTCGTGTGTTCATGCGTGTATGTGTCTGCAGCAATGGCCTCTCTCTCTCTCTCTCTCTCTCTCTCTCTCTCTCTCTCTCTCTCTCTCTCTCTCTCTCTCGCTCTCTCTCTCTCTCTCTCTCTCTCTCTCTCTCTCTCTTCTCTCTCTCTCTCTCTCTTCTCTCTCTCTCTCTCTATGTCTGTATGTGTGTTACGCGTGCGCGCACCCAAGTGCCTTTTCCACTGCTGCTCTCATCATAACCTGCAGTTTTGCCTTCCCTTCGAAGCCCCCGGTCCCGCCTGTGCCTCCTCCAAGCCCTTTCATCCGGACGGCTCCTCACGCCTCACAGGTTGCATGACATTTGGCCGAGTGTGCCCTCGTACAGGTTAATGGGTTGGCCTACATGCTTGTAGGATGAAGCAAAGACCGGGTATGTCAGCACATTTGACGTGCAAGATGCCACATCATGCTTGTTCACCATGTGATAGCTAAGAGTACTATCCATCACCAATTTCTTCTCAAAGTCCAACACAAATGTGTTGTTTCCCATGTGATGTGAGACAATGGTGATATATGTAGCCCACGGTGGCCCCAGGAAAGGCCACATCTGGGCATAACTTGACACACCCCGCCAAGGGTTTGGCCCATGCACTTCACATTGCACACATTGTGGGCCTGCATGCCCACATTTTGCAGCACCACATGTACAGATTTTGACAGGGGATGTGCTATCCATCACATCCTTGACAGCCAGTTAGAAGCCCTGGTGTGCTCAACTGGCAACGTGTGACGTGTAGATGGCATTATTATTGGCACAGTCATCATAGCAAGGGCCCTCGTCTTATTAAATTATATTTTTTCATAGTCTTATAAACATGAGTAATTATGTGTAAAGAGCACCAAAAAAAGAAGCGACAACATCTTGGCAATGCCCTCCTATTGCACCCGTTGAATATAGTCCAAAGATTCCTCGTTATCCCTAGCAATTTTGGGAAATTGCTTGTAGCAAATGAGAGAGAGAGAGAGAGAGAGAGAGAGAGAGAGAGAGAGAGAGAGTAGGGAAATTCAAGTAGAGCAATCAATGCATTGGAAGAGATCATATCGAGGATATGAAGGAGACACGAAGCTCATCCATTCTCTAGGCTTAAACTCATCTAGTCGAAAAACCTTCCTCACTCTCAAGAACTACAGGTTACATGACAATTATTTTGGATTCCCTACTTCCTAGAATTCCTAACTACTTCTCCACACTCTTCTCTTTGCAGTGGTCCCTTGGCATTCATTGTGCATGACCTGACCAAGGGCCATCCCAATGTCTCATCATATTGACATTTGATCAAGCAAACACACGGAGTTTCTTGCAATTGATGCTTGCTCTACTCTATGTGCCTTTGTCCACCTTTGTAGGATGCGAGGCTGCAAGTCGTTGGATGTAGACAATATAGCTGAGTATCTCTCTCTCTCTCTCTCCCCCCCCCCCAAGAGGTTGTGCCTCTTCACCTCCCCCTGGAGGCTCTCCAGCTTCCTCAGGCGGTCTGGCCCTTGCTCACCAACCCCATCTCTTCTCGAGCGTGCCACCTTCTTTTTCTGCCATGTGGACTACTTGAATCCTGATCTTCACCATAGCGGAGTAGTATAGATTGTTTCCTCCCTCATGCCCCACTACACCCACACCTGTGTGTGTGTGTGTGTGTGTGTGTGTGTGTGTGTGTGTGTGTGTGTGCGCGTGCGTGCGTGTGTGTGCACCTTTGGAGCACACATACACAATGTTCAATTTTTTGCACACAATGGTGAAGTAATGCTAAGAAAAAACCTTGGTTTAGTATAATTCCACCTACAAACTTTAAATCTACCTCTTGATTTTAAAATTTAAGGTGAAAAAACCTACAAAATTTAGAGAATTTAGTGTAAAAGGCTTCAAATATAGCCAATTAAATTCAAAAAAATTCCATGCGTAGCACCACTTGCCCCGAGGAAGCCTCACGCACATGCACATGGGAGTTCTTGGGTTTGCTTATTGTGGCCTTGACAAAAGCATTGAAGGAGGCGCATGAGTTCTCGGATTACTACATTGAGTTGGCATGCGTGCTCATCTTCGTCTTTCTTACTTGTTCACCTCTTTGACCTATTGTGCATCCACTCACCACCTCCACTCGCCTATTGCCAACCACGTGGATAGCCTAAATAACGCTTGCCCCACAATAGCTCTCTCTCTCTCTCTCTCTCTCTCACACACACACACACACACACACACACACATTGTTACAACAACAAAAAAAGAGAAAAATTATTTCCAAAAGCTACGATCACAAAAATTTACAAAATTGCATGCAAGTGAGCGTCTTCATGGCTACGGGTTGCTCCGTTCCTCTCACAACAACAGATTCCTCCTCTCCTCTTAGCTTCTACAAATTGTGCCTCTCTCTCTCTCTCTCTCTTTGCGATAATGCCCGTCCCAACAATCTTCTCTCTTAGCTCTTGGTTTTGGATGGTTAACCTCTTGTACACTCTTTGTGTCTCTCTCTTCACTATTCAGTACCCCCGAACCCCCTGATCACCTCCCATGCTCCTCCACACCATTGTTCATCTCTCACACAAGCCAAGAAGCTCAAAAATCTTGGAGGTTTTCTAAGTCATGGCTAAAAATGTAACATCAGTAAGTTCGTATGTGAGCAAAAGCTAAGTACTCTAGTGGTGTGTGGTGCATTAGTCGATGTGACTCTTCTCCATTGCCCCATGCCCCAATGCAGTGAAGGGTGTGGGAGCATGAGAGAGAGAGAGAGAGAGAGAGAGAGAGAGAGAGAGGAAGAAGAAGAAGAAGAGGATTTTATTGTCGTAGGAAACTATCCCAAGAGACCTAGAGAGAGAGAGAGAGACGGCTAGAGACCTATCGTAGTGCCTAACATTGAGCGTGCATGTGGAGTAGCATAGAACACATGTCTATATATACTGAAGATTGATTATTTTGAACCCATCATGTGATCAGCACCCAACCACTTTGTATTGTGCATCAATGAGAATGAGAGAGAGAGAGAGAGAGAGAGAGAGAGAGAGAGAGAGAGAGAGATGGCTAGAGACCTATAGTAGTGCCTAACATTGAATGTGTGGAGTAGCATAGCACACAGGTTGTTATGTCATGCAGATTGATATTTGCAACCCATCATGTGATCATCACCCATCCACTTTGTATTGTGCATCAATTCCTCTATTTTGCAAAACTTGCAATTACATCGAGCCAAATTAAAAGATGATGTCAATGAAAGAGAATAAGTTATACAAGGACCTTCAAACATATTTCCATATAGAAAAAAACAAGTTTTCTTAGGTACACGTGCCCTTTCCCCAGGTAAAAGTGGACTTGAGTAAAGGGTTTAAATAGGAAAAGTTATTTCCTATATAGGATTCACAGGAAGCCTCTCTCTCTCTCTCTCCTCTTTTTCACTCTCTCTACCTTTAACGGCACACAACAAAGTCTTGTTCTAATTCTTGGCTGAGACTCAAATACTGCCGCGATTTTGCTCGCATTAGAGATACTCCTCACCCGCGAGCGCTGAGACGAGCTCCTCCTCGAGGTCCTGTGCATGTTCACTCTCCAGCTTCTCTTTCTCTGTTGTTCGCCTTCCTCTGTGCTCGTTGATCTGCACAGGTGAGTCCTCGAGCTCGCCTGCACCTTTCTTTTGTAGAGCGAGAGAGAGAGAGATTGCTTTCTTTAATTATTTACATGTGTGTGTGTGTGCGTGTGTGTGTGTGTGTGTGTGTGTGTGTGTGTGTGTGTGTGTGTGTGTGTGAGAGAGAGAGAGAGAGAGAGAGATTTGGGAAAAATTAAGATAAAAATTCTTGACTGAAAATTCAAAAGAAAGGGTAAGAGTACGATAGAATTAAGATAAAAATTCTTGATTGAAAATTCAAACGAAAGGGTAAGAGTACGATAGCGGGTCGCAGAGGGAGAGAGAGAGAGAGAGAGAGAGAGAGAGAGTATATTAAGGCCTACGGAAAGATGCAATCGACCTATGAGACAATCTATGTACAATAGTGATCTGTTCTTTGGTATCCCAAAATGAAAACCGAATTGGAAAAACATGAGAACTCTTAACTACTAGTTGGGGAAGCTATAGCTATGACACGATACAATATTTGATGTTCAATGATGTGGATATAACCCAAAACGTGTTAGGGTGGAGACAAGATGGAGCTCTATACTAGAAGTACTGCACCTCTATATGTGTCTAGTGTGTACTAAGTTTGATATGCACCTATCTCCATCCTGTATCAATGATGGGGTATAAGACGATATCTAGAAGCGATAGGGGTCGGCTCGTATTTGGGTGATCCTCGTCTCCATCTCCTGATGTAGTGGTGTGTGATCTCTGTCACTTCTCTGTGGTGGAGTCGGGACAGTTGAAAACCATGAACTCTTTGTCTCTGATTGGCTTTCAGACTCTTTGGAAGTATGGGATCAACGTATAAATGGGGATGGAGGGGATGGAGATGGACGATCAGCCATAAAATAGTTAAGAAGGGCCAAGGCTGATGGCGTTGGAGGAGAGGGATAAATATTGGTCCTGAGAATGGGTTAATGAAAAGGAAGATTAAAGCATTGAGACTACATTCTTTTGGCATTCTATGGTCTTACCATCAGTAATGCCAAGTGCCCTACTAATGAGTACCTTTGTGGTTTTATTTCAGATTTTTCTCTTTGCATGAGGTTGGTATTGAGGTAGTATGTACAAGGCGCAAGCTTAATATGTACATGCCCTAAGCTTCCCGTCTGGCTTTAACTCGGGCACTTGGGAGCATATTTGTTGAGATTTATGCAAGGAAGGAGCCATTCTATGTTGAAGATTTAACGTATAATGATATGTTGAAGATCCCCATCTTTGAAGCTTCATGTTGGGTCCTCAGCAAGCACCCAATACAGTATGATGTATTGTTGAATTGCCAAAGTGGCCTAAACTACTGAAGAGACTGTTGTAGTTGTTAACTGTAAGGTTGATGCCACAACCTCCACTTACAAGTTTGAAATATACCAAGGTCTGATCCATATGACCTTAAAACAATCGTAACCTTCCACATTCAGATTTGGGACTATTCTTACTGATTTTTAGCCGGTTCTTGGTGCCGCTTCCGTTCTCTTCCTAAAACTCCAGCATCCACTGTCTCCTAACACTTAGTGGATTTCTGCATTCTCTGTTTTTAGCAGAGTTTTCAACACCCTTTTGCTGCTTTTTTTTAGCATGGACAACACCTTCCCTTTGCCTTGTCAATGGTTGGTCGGAGACCTTTCTTCTTCATAGGTCTCTATCCTCTATTTGCACTGGTGTGGCGCTTGCTACGACGTGTTTCCAGATCGCATTTTCAGCTCTAGGGATCGCCATCTCTTCTTGGTATGGGAAATATGCAAGGGCTGACCCTTCCTAATGGGAAAACACGAGCAAGGGAAAACAATGACAAGAGGGAAAACGTTGGCAAGAACTCCCGTAGCCGGCCATGTACAAAGATGTCTTTAGTAGAGTATATGCAACCTAACTAATAGAGACCTAGTTCTAAACCACTTTAGACAGTTCATGATTTGCGTTTCTTCCATGTTATGTTGCGTTTTCCATTGCAGGACGTTTTTTTGCTAGCCGTGGCGGGAAAACAAGGCAAGCATCATTTGGGATTCTGATTTCAGAAGCCTTGGGAGTGGAGCAGCTGTCTTTCTCTCACCATTCCTCTCTTCCTCCCACCATTCCTCTTGCTCAGCTAAAGCTTGCAAAGCTTTGACATCCGCCGCACCCGCCACGTTAAATTTGTGGTAACTGCTTGTGCCTTCTTGCACACGCATACGCATGTGTCGGACAAACCTCCCATATGATCAGTCACTGATGATCAACTGAGGTAGTACGATAGCAATGAACTCAAACTCTCCAAGCCCGGCAAGCTGAAAATGTTAATGGTGACTGATCTGATGCCCAAACTGAGACAAAAACACAAGCTCTTCTTGGTCTGGGAAATACGCAAGGGCTGGCCCGACCTGATGGGAAAACACTAGCACAGGAAAACGTTGACCAGAGGGAAAATGCTGGCAAGAACTCTTTGTAACCCGCCCTGTACAAAGATGTGTGCAGTAGAGGGTATGCAACCTAACTAACAGAGGCCAAGTTCTAAACCACTTTAGACACTACATGATCTCCGATTTTTCCATCTTGTGTTGCGTTTTTCATTGCAGGACTTTTTTTGCTAGCCGTGGCGAGCAAACAAGGTAATTATCATTTGGGATTCTCAATTCAGAAGCCTTGGGAGTGGAGCAGGTGTCTTCCTTCCACCATTCCTCATGCTCAGCTGAAGCTTGCAAATCTTTGACAATCACCGCACCCGCCACGTTAAATTTGTGGTGACTGCTTGTGCCTTGTTGCATACGCATACACATCAGTCAGACAAACCTCCCATACGACCAGTACACTGGTGATCAGCTGAGGTAGTAGGACAACAATGGGGAACTCCAACTCTCCAAGCCCGACAAGCTAAAAACATTGATAACTGATCTGATGCTCAAGCTGAGGCAAACACTACAAGAGGTTGTGTGCTCTTGTGACGCTGTTAGCGACGGAAATACATTGGGTTTTTATAACCCCTGGCGTCGCTAAAACCGTCGCTAATAGCGTCGCTACGAGAGCGTCGCTATATGCGTCGCTATAGGCGTCGCTATATAGAGACGCTCATAGCGACGGTTATAGCGAAGCTACAGAGCCATAAATAGCGACGGTTATAGCGACGCCCGAGAGAAATTTTTTTGGTGACAGGGCATTGAATGTCCTGCCACCCATCAACCATATTGTACTTGATTCACTTTTTAAAAAAATTGCAAGGGTAGATAATAGACCCAAAATAGTCACCCACAAGACGCATTGTTTGCAAAATTGACAAGCGTAAAATTGACAATTGTACACATCATAGGCAAAATGAATTGATTGGAAAATGTAATAATGACAATTGTACAACATCATAGGCATAAAGAATTGATTGGCAAAATGAACTGCGGTGACAAATGTAATAATATACATGGTTCAAAAAGACGTATAAAATCCGTCTCATGATACATAAGCTATGAGAAACCCTAAACTAATGCTATCTAGCTACGACTAAACTGACGTCGTCTAGTCAGACGTCTCATCGCGTCTAAGCGGCGTATCTGTCGGATTCTGCAAAAAAAGACAATAAGACAGCTTTCAGTAAGTATAAACATATAACGACATTTATAAAACAATACAAAAAATAGAAAAGAGTAAACCCTAATACTAACCATGCCGCCGCGAGAACTGAGAATGTCCATCAGGGCGTTTAAGCCCTTCCTGCCTGCGTACTCGCGCTCGTACGGTGTGGGATCACGTCCTATCGACCACTGTCAAAACATACAAAGATTTCATTATGTTAGAATTAAAAAATTCATAAACCCTAAACTATCGAACATAAAGAGCAATGCGAAAACACTTACAAAATCGGCCTCAAATGATGCCCATCCACCGCTGCCCAAGTGGTGCGAGCTCCCTGCCTCTACTCGCGCTCTGGCTGCATCCTTTTGTTGCTTCCACTTGTCGGGATTCTCGCGCGCTCCTTTCTTTGCATTCTTCCAATCTTCTTTGGCCAGCCAATCTGGCCTGTTCCACCCATGCTTGATTGCTTTTTGCACTACGGAACGCTTGTGTTTGCAGTATTCGCGCATTCAAATCTTCATCAGGACTTCATTGAAGCGCTGATCTCGTGTTGGAACGGGAAACTCATTATGAAGTATGCTGATGACTCTGGCTTTTAAATCACTTGGTACTTCACTCCATTTGTTTAGTATGTAGTGTCTAAACAGCTGAGAGCAAAGACCACGCATACGCAAGATCACCTTCTTGCCGTCATCATCCATGATGATGCCGCCACTGAAGTCGACGGAGTAAGGCAAGCCCTCTGGTCGGTGACGCGTGAACCTGGGTGTCCCGGCAGGGGTCTCTAGCGGCGTGTCGATGGGGGTACGGACGTCACGTGTCTCCACCGGCGTCTGGGCCCCGAAGCGAGGAGTGTCCACTGGAGTGACTCCTAGAGGAGTAGCTAGTGGTGTGTAGCTACGGGGAACGACAATCAGTTGCGCAAAACCTGGTGTCGATGGCGATGCTGTGGCTGGTGTGGGGGCGGGCAAAGAAGGGGAGGGTAAAGAGCCTCGTCGAACACGAGGCGGTGTGCAGGCATCGGCGGCGGAATCCCCACAACAACCGCCACTGACACCACTAGAGCGCCGGTGTTTAGACGAGTGTGAAGATCGTCTTGTCGACACCGAAGCTTCGGAGCGCGCCGAATGCTCCGAAAGAGAGGGAGATGCGGATAGAGTAGGAACGCGCAATGATGCGCCAGAGCGACGACGCTCCATGTACCACTGTCTTTGCTGCGGTGACAAAGAAGAAAGAAAATCCTCATCATCCATACCTGCATTAAACACACGAATATTTAAACTTAATATTGAATGAATAGAGTAGACAATGACGCAAAGACCATTAAATACAATGACGTAATGACGCATATAAATACAATGACGCAATGAATTGAGTGATAGAAGAGGCAAGTCGAAAACTCAGAATTTTCAATCAAAAGATGTGAGCGCGAGTAGAAAAGAGCGTTATACACCATGGAAGGTACTTAGAGAGCCAGAGCTTTTACAACACGGACCAAAATTGTTCAAATACAATATTTGTGGCTTTAAGAGATCTCTCTCTCATCCTCGCATAACTCAGTATAACTTTCTATATCTATATAGAGCTCTCCGTTTAAACACATATCCTCTGTTTCATTTTGTAGCTCTTCTGCATGCACCCCATATAGAGTAGTAGCATCTTGATGCTCGTCTGGAACCACCGCAGCGGCTTCTGATTGAGCATCTTCTCTGATCTCCTCCATTGATGCCGTTGTGATTGGCACATGGTAGCCTTCATGCGTCCTTGCACTATGAGGGGCTACCTCTATGATGTACCACCAGTTTGATGTAGACTTTGTAGGATGAAATATTACCTGCCAGAGCCACATAACTTACATGAGAGCTTTCAAGCACATAACTTGTAAAAGGGGGATGTTAACTATTTACATACTTACTTGTTCACAATGCTCGGGTAGTACGAAAGTGTCTCTTAGGTCAGTCCATTTCTTAGTAGAATCCACCTGAAGAAAACCAGACTCTCCTCTACGCACAGTAGCGTTGCGACCCTCCATGATTATCTTGAACCATTGCACGTCGAACAAGTCGACAAAAAACCCTCTGTAATCAATCCTCAAAATCTCTTGTAGCGTGCCGAAGTAAGTGAGTTCCGCCACCACAAGATCTGCATCAGAGGAACGTCGTCGACTAGAGTGTTCAAATTTTGCCATGACTCCACAATCTTGAGTAAAACGCTTTTTGTCGATCCGTTCCACCCTAAAATGTCGATCTTTACACCATGCTGCTGTGTATGACTTATACTACAACGAACAAAGATTATGAGTGGCCGTTCAAACGTTTAGAAATAAAGTCACTAGCTAGTCGTACATTGCAAACTTATAACCTTGGTCGCGCAACCCCGAGAGTACTCCCACTCTTCCTCAGTCACTTCGTCACCGCATTGTTGTGCGCTTTTCAATTGGTTGTGCAACCATATTATGGTCATGAATGTTGGTAGGCTCTCCAGAACCGTCGGGTAGTGCATCGGTGGTCGTCTTCCCTGTCTCCACTCGATTCGTGCCCTTTGTCGCTCTTGCTTTGCATCCTCATATTGTGAAATCCACTTTTGCATCATTGGATTGTGAAGCACGCAAAATCGGTTGATTTTACCCTCTAGATCTTCCGTCATCTTCTTCTCAACACCGAGATTGCACATGACAATCCCAGATATGCGCTCATCATCTATGGTTCGCCATAGCATGTCCCGGGCTTTATCAAATGCGTCTAGCCACTCTCCAATGTACACTAGGGACTCTGATACCAACCAACCTTCTGCCATGCTACCCTCCGGACGTGCCTTTGACGCACATATCCCTTAAGAGTTTTCATGAAACGTTCTAAGAAGAACATCCATCTGGAATGAACTGTGCCAGCTATTTCTACCTCATCAACTATGTGAACAAGAAGATGCACCTGACTGGTTAGCATGGTAGTAGGAAAATGTTTCTCAAATATGCACACAAGCTCCGAAGCATTTAGTTTGGCGAATGGTATGGAGTCTACGTTGATCTCCTTTTGTGAGATCCATTGCACCAGCTTTGCAAGTTTGTAGATTGTGTTACGGATGTCGAGAGACAAACATCCCTCAATGGCAACCGGTAAAATAAACTGTAAAGTATGTGCAGCAATGATATTAAAGTCCACATTTTATGCAATGAAATTAAAGTCCACTATGAACGTACCTGACACATTTTATGCCAATCGTGTGACTTCAAACCGGTAAGCTTTCCTCCTTTAGTAAAACACGTTCAAAGCGAGTGCATTACGTCAGTGGGGGTCCGCAAAGATCGAATGGTCTCTTTTACTTTGCGTTCTTGGGCTCCTGTGAAAATCCATGGTGCTTTAGGGAGTTTTATCGATCCATCAGACGCTGTTTGCGGCCAATATTTCTCCATACGATCCACATTTCTAAGGTCAACTCTGGCTCCCAAAGTATCTTTCTTGCCGGTCAGATGGTCCCATAGTAGATTACCCACATTCTTGAATATGTGCATTGGATCGAGCAAGTGATTGATCATGAGTCGGGGCCAGTATGGTAACTCGTACCATAGAGATAGTCTCTTCATCCTTGGAGGCAATCCGTCATCGCACATCTCCTTCTGCTCTAACCGAACTCGTCAAATTCACGAACGTGCTGCAAAGAAACACGTCTTGTCCGTCGCACAGCATGCTTGCATTGATTACAAGGACATAAGACCCTCGTTGAGAGATAGGTGTTTCGGTTGGACGGTCCCACATCCTCGTCACTACTCATAATGAGGATAAAAATCTTATAACCTGGACAACAAATTTAATATTCTATTGGCATTCTTCGTCTTATCTCTCTCTCTCTCTCTCTCTCTCTCTCTCTCTCTCTCTCTCTCTCTCTCTCTCTCTCTCTCTACCTCACATTCTCTAGTTATGTCCAATCCCCGCACACCTCGGTCTAGAGGTGCATGGAGATCAGAACCACCGGGTTATAATCTCGTCTTTATTGGTCAATACCTATATTTGTGGGTACAAGAAATCTACAGACCCACGTCTACATGATACTGCATGTAGTGGACAAAACCCCTTTGCCTCTTCTCTAGCTGTAGCACTTCACAGCATCTTAACATCTTTTCATAGTAGATCTTTTCACTGTTCGTCTAACTCTAAACCCTAAACCGTAAGTAATTCTTGCGTGGACTCGATCTAACGTAAATAAGCGTAAATCTAAATAAACGTAAATCTAACTAAAAATAAACCTAAATCTAATTTAACGTAAGTCTACATCTAACCTAATCTTTAACGTCTTTTGGGATAATTTCCTACGACGTTAAAACTCTCTTCTTCTTGTGTGTGTGTGTGTGTGTGTGGGTAAACCTAAATAAACCTAAGTCTAATCTAATATAACATAAATCTAAATCTAACGTAAATTATGTTATATTAAAAACAAAGAACTAAACTAACAGGGATTATAAGAACCTTAAAACTGATTTCACACATAATTTTTCACATAACTCGGCAAGAGTTGGCATTCTCATCACTAAAGATGTGAGAGTTAACTTCCGGCGGTGACGCTGCCTCATCTCCATCCACATCTGACGACAACAATTGGCCCTTTGGACCGTTCTTGCTCTTGTTACTAACTTCGAAGTTGCTCTTGAATGACTAGAGGTTGTCTAGATGGTCATTGTCGGGGATGTAGTGACTCTTGCCGCCCTGAAGATCCACCTTCTTCCCTATCTTCTGAAGACATTTCACCAGTACTTTTGGATCGACGGAGCCCACCATGAGTGAAGGCAGCAATACCCTATATTCCATTGAGGGCTTTCTTCACCCGCTTCATGCAGGCATCGCAGTCTATGGAGACCTAAATCTAATCTAATATAACGTAAATCTAAATCTAACGTAAATAAACGTAAATCTAACTAAAAATAAACCTAAATCTAATCTAATTTAACTTAAATAAACCTAAATCTAATTTAACGTAAGTCTACATCTAACCTAATCTTTAACGTCTTTTAAGATAGTTTCCTACGACGTTATAACTCTCTTCTTCTTGTGTGTGTGCGCGTGTGTGGATGTGTATGCCAATAAAAAGAGATAAATGGTATAACCTTTCTATCACCCATGCCAAGTATGATAGATTGGTTATGCCATTTCCCTCTTGAATAATAGGTCTTGAGTTCAATTCCTCGTCGGCTAGATCTTTAGGTCTTTTAATTTTAATTAGTTTCCTACGACGTTAAATTAGTTTCTCTCTCTTTCTCTCTCAATGTGTGTGCGTTTTTTTGTTTATGCATGTTTTCTCTCTCTTTTCCTCTCTCAATGTGTGCGTTTTTTGTTTATGCATGTTCTCTCTCTCTTTTCCTCTCTCAATGTGTGCGTTTTTTGTTTATGCATGCTCTCTCTCTCTTTTCCTCTCTCAATGTGTGTGTGCATTCTTTGTTTATGTATGTGTGTGTGCGTTTTTGTTTATGTTTGTACTCTCTCTCTCTCTCTCTCTCTCTCTCTCTCTCTCTCTCTCTCTCTCTCAAAAACACTATGTGTGTGTGTGTGTGTGTGTGTGTGTGTGTGTGGAGAAGAAAGAGAGCGAGAGAGAGAGAGAGGGAGAGCGTTACCTGCTCCTTGCTTGAGGGCGCCGAAAAACTCAGATCTGAGATCTGAGTTTTTGGGCGCTCTGTTATTTTTTTTAGCCCAGCCGGCGTCGCTATGAGCGTTGCAAATTTACAAGTAAATTTGCGATCGACGCTCATAGCGACGCCGGGATTTGTTTTTTTTTAGCGTCGCAGTGTGAGCTTCGCTAATAAGAATAGCCTCTTGTAGTGAAAAATGCAACCTCTTCTTGGTTTGGGAAATACGCGAGGGCTGGCCCTTCCTCATGGAAAAACGCCAGCAAGGGAAAACACTGACAAGAGGGAAAACGTTGGCAAGAACTCC
Organism: Adiantum capillus-veneris; assembly: GCF_014529385.1. Classification (NCBI taxonomy): domain Eukaryota; kingdom Viridiplantae; phylum Streptophyta; class Polypodiopsida; order Polypodiales; family Pteridaceae; genus Adiantum; species Adiantum capillus-veneris. The sequence goes on along the minus strand of NC_140958.1, from coordinate 54,517,396 downwards.
CTGTAATCTGCCTCGTACAAAGATGTCTGTAGTAGAGGGTATGCCGTGGCGGGAAAACAAGGCAAGCATCATTTGGGTTTGTGATTTCAGAAGCCTTGGGAGTGGAACAGTTGTCTTTCTCTAACCATTCCTCTCTTCCTCCCACCATTCCTCATGCTCAGCTGAAGCTTGCAAAGCTTTGACAACCGCCGCACCCGCCACGTTAAATTTGTGGTGACTGCTTGTGCCTTCTTGCACACGCATATGCATGAGTCGGAGAAACCTCCCATACGATCAGTCACTGGTGATCAAATGAGGTAGTACGACAGCAATTTACTCCAACTCTCCAAGCACGGCAAGCTGAAAATGTTCATGGTGGCTGATCTGATGCCCAACCTGAGGCAAAAACGCAAGCTCTTCTTGGTCTAGGAAATACGCAAGGGTTGGCCCTACCTGATGGGAAAACGCCAGCACAGGAAAACGTTGACAAGAGGGAAAACACTAGCAAGAACTCTCTATAACGCGCCCTGTACAAAGATGTGTGCAGTAGAGGGTATGCTGCCTAACAAACATAGGCCAAGTTCTACGGTTTTCCATCTTATGTTGTGTTTTGCGTTCCGGGACGTTTTTTTAAATAGCCATGGCGGGCAAACAAGGCAATTATCATTCGGGATCTTGAATTTAGAAGCGTTGGGAGTGGAGCAGCTGTCTTCCTTTCACCATTCCTCATGCTCCGCTGAAGCTTGCAAAGCTTTGACAATCGCCGCACCCGCCACGTTAAACTTGTGGTGACTGCTTGTGCCTTCTTGCATACGCATACGCATCAGTCAGACGCATACGAATATGGTGAAGTTCTCCATTGCTTCTCGTACCGACTCTTGACCTTCCATATTCAGTTTTGGGACTGTTTTTGCTGATTTTCAGCCGATTCTTGGTGCCCCTCCCGTCCTCTTCCGCAGCCCTCCGGCGTCATGCGTCTTCTGAGCATTAGTGGAGTTCTGAATTCTCTGTTTTCAGCCACCTTTTGCTGCGTTTTTTTGGCGTGGACACGTTGACAATTGCTTGTGCCTTATTGCATACGCATACGCATCAGTCAGACAAACCTCACATACGATCAGTTATTACTAGTGATGAGCTCAGGTAGTAGGACAACAATGGAGAACTCCAACTCTCCAAGCCCGGCAAGTTGAAAACATTGATAACTGATCTGATGCTCAAGCTGAGGCAAAAATGCAACCTCTTCTTGGTCTGGGAAATACGCAAGGGCTGGCCTTCCTAATGGGAAAACGCTAGCAGGGGAAAACACTGACAAGAGGGAAAACGTTGGCAAGAACGCCCTATAACCGGCCATGTACAAAGATGTCTTTGTTAGAGTATATGCAACCTAACTAACAGAGACCTAGTTCTAAACCACTTTAGAAGGTTCATGATCTGCGTTTCTTCCATGTTATGTTGCATTTTCCATTGCAGGACGTTTTTTATGCTAGCCGTGGCGGGAAAACAAGGCCAGCATCATTTGGTATTTTGAATTCAAAAGCCTTGGGAGTGGAGCAGTTGTCTTCATCCCACCATTCCTCATGCTCAGCTGAAGCTTGCAAAGCTTTGACATCCGCCACAATGCCACGTTAAATTCGTGGTGACTGTTTGTGCCTTCTTGCACACGCATAGGCATGTGTCGGACAAACCTCCCATAGGATCAGTCACTGGTGATCAACTAAGGTAGTACGATAGCAATGAACTCCAACTCTCCAAGCCCAGCAAGCTGAAAATGTTAATACTAGCCGATCTGATGCCCAAACTGAGGCAAAAATGCAAGCTCTTCTTGCTTTGGGAAATACGCAAGGGCTGGCCCTACCTGATGGGAAAACGCCAGCATAGGAAAACGTTGACCAAAGGGAAAACGCTTGTAAGGTGCAGTTGAATGAATGTTGTATTTTCTCAAGATTAGTGATCCATATTTTGCTCAAGGTTCCTTTTAGTTCTTATGGAAGGGAGAGCCTTCCGTTCTTTATGGAGAGTGTTGTGATCACGAACAAAATGGATGGATATTGTGCGTGCAAGTGTATGAGACTGAGAGAAAGAGAGAAGAGAGATACGACACCAGAGACGTTTTAAAACCCTCCTCTGAAGGCCCCACTCTCGTCGGCGAGAGAGGTCTACTTATGATTGCAGAAAGGTGTACAATGATGATGCATGGACTGATGCAACTCGTGACTATGCCGGTGACGACGATGATGACTTTAGGGCTAAAATCGGTGTCCTTCTATCTGGTGTCCACAAAGAGACTATGGCTGGAAATCTGGGACCACTTTGGGGTGCTGAAAACGTTGTTTTGGCTGCTGTCTTTGTGGCTGAAAAATGCTGGTTTGTTTGCTGTCTTTTGGCTGATAAAAACGCTGAGAAATAGCAGGTCTAGGGCTGCGTTTTTATGGCTGCAATCGAAGGCTGAAAACGCTGAATACTTGCTGCGACAGAGGGCTGAAAACGCTATCCCTACAGTTCCCTTTGGCTAAAAACTATTGCTTGCTGAAAACTAGTGGAGCAGTTGTCTTCCTCCCACCATTTTTTGCTAGCCGTGGCGGGAAAACAAGGCAAGCATCATTTGGGATTCTGATTTGAGAAGCCTTGGGAGTAGAGCAGCTGTCTTTCTCTCACCATTCCTCTCTTCCTCCCACCATTCCTCTTGCTGAGCTAAAGCTTGCAAAGCTTTGACATCCGCCGCACCCACCATGTTAAATTCGTGGTGACTGCTTGTGACTGCTTGTGCACGCATACGCATGTGTCGGACAAACCTCCCATGGGATCAGTCACTGGTATGCGTGCAAATTGGATGGATATTGTGCGTGCAAGTGTATGAGAAAGAGAAAAAGAGAGAAGAGAGATACGACACCAGCGACGTTTTAAAACCCTCCTCTGAAGGCCCCACTCTCGTCGGCGAGAGAGGTCTACTTATGATTGCAGAAAGGTGTACAATGATGATGCATGGACTAATGCAAGTCGTGACTATGCCGGTGACGACGATGATGACTTTAGGGCTGAAAACGGTGTCCTTCTATTTGCTGTCCACAAAGAGACTAGGGCTGGAAATCTGTGACCACTTTGGGGTGCTGAAAACGTTGTTTTGGCTGTTGTCTTTGTGGCTGAAAAATGCTGGTTTGTCTGATAAAAACGCTGAGAAATAGCAAGTCTAGGGCTGCGTTTTTATGGCTGCAATCGAAGGCTGAAAACATTGAATATCTGCTGCGACAGAGGGCTGAAAACGCTGTGAGATCTCAGGTGTTGGAGATGTTCAACTGAAGTTTCAGAATGGCTCTTCTTTCACGCTGAAGAATGTGAGACATGTTCCCGCAATTACAAAGAGGTTGATCAGCACATGTTTACTTGATGATGTTGGCTACGTCACTACTTTTGGAAAGAACATGTGGAAGATATCCAAGGGTTCTATGACAGTAGCACATGGAGTAAAGTCTCGCGGATTTTACATGATTTATGTATCAAATGTCTCTAAAAATGTAATCAATGTAACCGAGCAGCCGAACGTTTCTTGTGGCATAGCCGGTTAGGACATATGTCCAAGAAAGGAATGGAAATCTTGTCTCGTTTTGGTTATTTACCTAGCTTGTCATTTAATGATTTTGAATTTTGTGAACATTGTCTGTATGGTAAGCAAACACAGCAGCCACATAAGCATAGAAGCTGTAGAAGAGATACACAATTGGCACTTGTTCATAGTGATTTGTGTGGACCTATGCCTAACCTATCTCTAGGGGGAGCTTCTTACTTTATGACATTTATAGATGATTACTCGAGGAAAGTATGGGTTTACTTTCTCAAGCACAAGGATGAAGCGTTTAGTGTTTTCAAAACGTTTGTGACACTTGTGGAGAATCAGAGTGGCAAGAAGCTTAAATGCTTACGCACTGACAATGGTGGAGAGTATGTTTCAAAGGCCTTTCAGGACTTTTGTGAGTCAAAAGGTATAAAACATGAACTTACTGCTCCTTACAATCCTCCTCAAAATGGTGTTGCTGAGAGGATGAATAGGACCATACAAGAGAAGGTCAGAAGTATGTTGTCTAATGCACAGTTGCCAAATGGGTTTTGGGCTGAAGCTGTATCAACAGTTGTTCATCTTATAAATAGATCTCCTAGCAAGGTTTTGTAGAAGGATTCAGTGCCAGAGATGGTATGGTCAGGCAAAATCCCCTCATACAAGCATCTTAGAGTCTTTGGCTGTGAGGCATATACTCATGTTCCAAAGGAATTTAGGAACAAACTTGAGCCAAAGAGTAGAAAGTGCATCTTTCTAGGCTATGGTAATTCTGGTGAGATGGGGTACAGACTTTGGGATCCCGAATCCAGAAAGGTTATCCGCAGCAATGATGTTCACTTTAATGAATCCAAATATCATTCTAAACCAGAGAGGGTTCAAGAGATTAGAAGAGTTGTCTTCCAAGAAGATGGACCTGCACGTGCAAGACAAAATGTCAGGTTTCAAGAGGAGCAAGGGCAGGATATATTGGAACCACAGGTTGTGGCTGAGCCTGAGCCACCTATTTTGAGTAGATCTGGATGTATCACGCGACCTCCTGATAGGTTTGTTCCATCTATGAACTATGTCATGTTGACTGATTGCAATGAGCCTTAATGTTACAAGGAAGCAGTGCAAATGAAGGACTCCGGGAATTGGCAATTGGCCATGCAGTCAGAGATGACAGCTCTGCATAAAAACCAGACATGGAAGCTAGTTAAATTACCACAGGGCAAAAAGGCTCTACCTTGTAAATGGGTTTACAGGTATAAGATCACCGCTCATGATAGTCAGCCAAAGTACAAAGCAAGGCTTGTTGCCAAGGGCTTTAAGCAAGAACAAGGCATTGACTTTGATGAAGTCTTCTCTCCGGTGGTCAAGATGACTACATTGAGATGCTTGCTTGCATTGGTTGCCATATTAGATTTGGTGTTGCACCAAATGGATGTCAAGACAGCGTTCTTGCATGGTGATTTAGAGGTGGAAATTTATATGCAACAGCCAGAAGGGTTTGTTGAGAAAGGCAAGGAAGATTTGGTATGCCAGTTGTTAAAGAGTCTTTATGGCTTAAAACAATCACCGAGGGCATGGTACCATAAGTTCCACAAGTTTATGCTTTCTCAAGGCTACAAACGTAGTGAGTTCGATCACTGTCTATATACAAAGAAGGCTAAGGATGGCAGTTGGCTGATCCTTATTTTGTATGTGGATGACATGTTGATTGCTGGAAAGCACATGGAAGAAATTTCAGCTTTGAAGTCAAAGATGGCAAAATCGTTTGACATGAAAGACATGGGTGAGGCAAGTCATATACTTGGTATGCGCATTGAGAGAGAAAGATCAAAGAATTTGATTTGGTTATCTCAAACAGAGTATATTGACAAGGTTTTGCAACGTTTCAATATGGAGAAGGGAAAGGCATTGAGTGTTCCATTGCCACCATATGTGAAACTTAGCAAACAAGATTGTCCTGTGTCTGAGGAAGAACAGGCTGAAATGGATAAGATTCCATATGAGTCTGCAGTGGGTAGTTTGATGTATGCAATGATTGCTACTCGCCCAGACATTGCATTTGCAGTGGGAGTAGTAAGTCGATACATGTCAAACCCAGGCAAGAAACATTGGGAGGCAGTGAAAGGAATATTGGGATACCTGAAAGCTACAAAGAGTATGCGTATATGCTATGGGAGTCAGGAGCTAAGTGTAAAGGGTTTTACAGACTCAGATTATGCAGGTGACTTAGACAACCGAAGGTCTACGTCAAGGTATGTCTTTACATTGGCTGGTGGAGCAGTATCATGGCGTTCTAGATTACAAGATTGTGTTACTCAGTCTACTACAGAAGCTGAATATGTTGCAGCATCAGAGGCATGCAAAGAATCAATTTGGCTTAATCGACTAGTAACAGGTTTGGGAATCAAAGAAGAGATGCCTGTGTTATATTGTGATAGTCAAAGTGGTTCGCAATCCAGTTTATCACTCAAAGACAAAGCATGTGGATGTGAAGTATCATTTCATCAGGGAAATGCTCGAGGATAAGCAACTTCAGCTTGTCAAAGTTCACACCACAGAAAATCCTGTTGATCTACTTACAAAAGGACTTCCCTCAGAGAGCTTTGCGCATTTTTGCAAGCAGTTAGGTGTAGGGTAGTACATCACTTCTCTACATCTCTTGTATATTAGCTTGTATAGTAGCTTCTCTCACACTTAAAGTACCACATTGGACTTCAAGTGGGAGGTTGTTGGGGTATAAAGCCCAATGTGGTCGCCCAGGTAAGTGGGCGGGCCGCCAGGTATGTACACATATTCTTTTGTAAAAACCTAATAAGAACTCACTATGCTCTACACATTACAGTAGAGCGAGTTCACCATATCGTCGTGCTCTTCTTCTCGCACTCTCTCTCGCGTCGCACTTCCGCTCGTACTCCTTTAGCTATAGGTACTTGAGGAGGTGGATCAAGACTTGGATCCATATGATTAAAAATAAAGGCACCTCGCGATGAAGAGTCTTCTCTTGTAGAAACTTCCTTGTAAGAGCGAACCACCTTGTCCCAAGCTTTAGCAAAAGAAGTGTTGTCATTACAAGGGAGTTTTTTCTGAACAGCATCTTCAAAGGGGGCACATAATTAGGAGAAGATGCCGGAATATGGGATGTAGCAGAGCTGTAGCGGGTTTCTTGGGCCCCAACCAAGTTTGAGAGGTCGAAACCTGTTCTTTTTCCTTGGCTTTAATATTTGGAGAAGCAGAAAGTGCAGACAATTGTAATTGTTTCCCTTTTCCTTTATTCACCCCAGCTATCGGGGAGGAGGTTGAAGCACCTTTGGTTTGAACCTCAGAAGATTTTGGAGGCGAGTGAGGTTGAGGATTAGGGACAGGCAAAGGACGTGGTTGCAGATTTGGTTTCAGATATTCGGACTGCATATGACCAAATTTGCCACAACGTAAGAAAGAATTTGCAAACTTGCCCCATTTAAGCTTGAATGGACGCTTTCCAACCACTGCATCCCTAGAATCGATCGAGATACCTGTTGGTGTGGGGATATCTGTGTCCCACATAATACGAAAATGGTTATTGTTTGCGTCCATCTTAGGAGGGAAAATGACTTTGCCCAATTGAGTAAGCAACAAAGGAAGAAAGTGACGACAAGTGCGAGGAAAGTTGACCACCTCAACCCAGATGGGACACTTGTGACAAATGAGACTCTGATAGTCCTTGGTGAGAGCCCAAGGTAGTACATGAGTCATCTGGGTATTAAAAAAAAGAGGAGACATTTTAAATAGAGCATCCTGAGCATCCATGTCGGCCAACAAGACTTCATAGAACCCTTGCCCGCCAAAGTAAACCCCTCGCACTACTTGCCATTTAAGTAGGAAATCAACCCATTGGCCTACATCCTGAGCCGTAGGCATTCTACTCGGGAAAAAAAGAATCACCACATTAAGAGCATATTGAGCACCAGGACCCATAAGCTCCTCTATAGGGATGCACACTTCCATGACGGGGGCGGATCCTTCCCAGGCTTGACGTGCATCCTCGAAGTCCTCATGCAAACATTCTTTGATAATTCTTAAAGCATCCATATCCGAAGATTCCATGGTTTTTCGATGCTTCTATATACACTAATCAGTTGAATCCATGTGAAGGTCACACACACACACACACACACACACACACATACACTCTTTTTTTTGGGTTTTTGATATTTGACTGCTATTGACACAAACAAACACAACACGAGGCTGGCTGTACAGAAACACTCATACCTCTCTCTCTCTCACACAAAGAGACAGGAGGACTGCGTGCAACCAAAATCAAACTTCAACCACTGGCGTGCTGTGAAGGGCCTACAGAGGGTAGATGTTGTGCAAAGTTAGTGTCCAAGTCTGTTACAGTTGCACCAGAAGCTTCAGTGATGCCTTGTGGGTGGTGAGACTGATATTCTTATGCTTTAGGAGAATTATCTTTGTGAGAGCCGCATTAGACGATGTGGTCATATTTTGCGTGGTCGCTATGAGACGTTTTGGTCATCTGCATTTGGACCTAGACATATCCAAGGAGGGGTATGTATGACTATTGCGGATTCTTGGCAGTATGCCATTGTGGGCAGAGATATTATTGTGCCAGGTAGAGCTCAGTGGATTACTATGCAGGTTTAGGGTTGCCTCATGGGTTTCGTGAAAATGTATGCGCCCAATGTGGCAAGTGCACGAGCAGAGTTTTGGTCTCATGTTGTTGAGTCTTTGCCACATGCAGAGCAGTGATCTGTTGGGGGAGGAGACTTCAATATGTTGGAGGACCCCTCTGACAGAATTAGAGGTGGCCATGCTACAGTGCACGGGGCTAAGTTGGCAGCTTGGAAGCGGCTATGTATGACTATGAGGGTTCTGATGTTTGGCAGCACTCAGGCTTTGTGAGACCCCCAGAAAACATTTCTTTCTCTCACTTTGACCACAGGGTAGGAGGAGTGAATCTATCTTGGATAGATTGCTTCTATGCTAGTGACCACAACTGTGACATGGGGGGGTCTGTTTGCGTCCTGATAGGGACTATTTTTTTCGACCATGTGCCAGCGATTCTCACTATGACATATAGACATAGGAGGGGGGTGCGATGCTATGCATCCCCGAGAAGATCTTGCTAAATCCAAAGCTTAGAGGGAAAGGGATGCTCTTTGGACAGAGAGCCTGGACACGCAAGACACCCCTACTGGTAGAGTGGCCTCTAGATTGGCAGAGCTTAGTCGCTTCTTCCTTCAAGAGTCTGCAGCTCTCTTGGCTACAGCAAGGGAGGATAAGAAGCACCTTTAATGGGGCATTGTTTCCTTGCAGAGGATGTAGGAGCAGCATCCAGATAGTCCTTGGTTGGACGAGTAGATGCAGCAAGCTAGGCAAGAGTTGACTAGCATTGAGGAGTGGCATCATGAGTTTGCCTTCCATCTGTAGGCATTTCAGTGGACTCACGTGGGTGACAAAGCTACTCGGGAGTTTTTTGAGAGAGTGGGGCCAAGCCATGCGCACACCAGTGTGAGTGAGTTGAAGAGACCTGACTTAGTTGATTCAGAGCGTGAGGATATGTGTGCAATTGCTACTAACTTCTACCACGATCTATTGTCAGCTGAGCCTTAGTCAATGTTACGAGACTGGGCACCCTCCTGTTGTAGTGGTTAGCTGCATTTGGGATAGCTAACGTAATGGTTAATTATGTGCTGTCTATCTTTTTTCTAATTGAGTTGATGATGATTTTGTAGAGGGGAATGCAGGGATTTGATGAAGAGGCGTCGGCAATTACTCTTGGCCAGTTTATACTTGCATAGTATTTTAGAATCTCATTTCAATAAGCCACTATGGCTCTGAAAATAATTCTAGTGGGAACTCCCCTTATGGGTCATGCAAGAACTAATGAGCTTCACTCATTTACAAAAGTGAAATGGTTGTAAAAAGAGAGCCCTCAATTTTTGGCACCTTAAACTCAAAAATAATGTATTAAATACCAACTCCACAAGAGAGGTGCCGTGGAGTTTGGGGCTAGATTTATGCTTTTTTCTTGCAGATTCTCTTCTCTACTCTCTTATGCTATGTTCTATTGGCTGTGTACTCTCTAATCTAGTCTCCATCTCTTACACTCTCTTACAAGCATGTCTATGTCAATTCTATGTCCTATGTGTGTGTGTGTGTCATAGTTTAGGTGTGTGTGTGTGCTTGGAAATTGGGAAAAGAGGTGGACCGGTTGATGGTGATGTTTGTGAGCATGTGTTGAATAATCTAAGCAATCGGTCTCCCCAACTATTCTCCCAACGGTGGTATCAGAGCCTCAGGTTCAAGAAATCAGCAATCAATTTTCAAATTTGAAGAGGAACCCTCAAATTGGCAACCTCAGTTTTTCACATCAAGGCTTAATCGGAGAATTAATCGGCAAATTAATTCAACAATTTTCTCTTATCGGCTACCGAAAACGGGTATGTGCAACACTTGATTCAAAGAGATGGCTAACTCTTGTGGAGTGTCAAGATAGAATAACGAGAGTTGAAGAAGCAAAAGGCCTCGAAGATTTTGAAGAGGAGCTTAACAAGAATGGCCATTAACGTGCTTAAATGAGTTTCGAAAAGAGTTGGTTCTGGCTTAAGCAAGAGGATTAAGAAAGAAAACTACGAGATTAGAAGCACGGTTAACCGAGAGGAAGGCTTGTGAGACATTCGGAGGCTTTCTTGAAAGAGGATTTGCAAACTTGAAAGCTCGAGCACCAACGGATAACAAGAGCAAAAACTTGAGGGTCTGATGACGACGACCGCAAAAGACATCTCTTGCATGCAAGGGAGCTTTGCCATTGACCATCACCAAGTACTTCAAAGTCTGCATAAACAGGAGTACCTTAAAAAATAAAAAAAGATGAAGCGTTTTTTTTTCCTCCTCTCTTCACTTTCTCCATGACGTTGTCCCTCTCTGTCTGCTTCCCCTTTTAATTCATGTACTTCACACCTTTTAAAGTTAAAAGGTGTGCCTTACTTTACTCATCTATTTGGTGGACGTCCTGCAAGCCCACTATATAAAGAACAAGTGAAAGGGTCACAACGGCTTTCAAAAACAATAAGAAAGTGATAAAATTTTTAGGTTGAACTAAACTGGTATCAGTGTTTAGGAAAGGATTGCCTCATCTTAGTCTTGAGCCGATTGAAAATCGAGACTAGCTAGATGCAAACCATGATAAACGAAAGAAAAACCGATGAAATATGTGAGAAAGTCGTCCAAAAATTCTGCAAATCTCAAAATTTCTGCTAATATTTCCGGTTTTCTTCTTTGTGAGGAGGAAACTCGATCAGCAGTCGCTTAATAAAAGAGACTTTCTCAAACATTAACACTGATTGAAATCAAGCTATAAAATGCAAGAAATGTAAAGCCATGTGAAGTTGTGAAATGAAAGGTGAAATAACAAGTGATAAAATCACTAGGCCTGCCAGGTATGATAAAAATTTCTTTTTGACATGCAATTTTTCAAGCCCCCTTTCATATGCTTTGTGTAATGCAATCAACTTATATAATTTGTCATATATAACGTTAACTTAAAGGGCAATTTTGAGATCATTGTTTTGATAGGCAAAATAGCCCTTGACAAAAAAATAGGCATCAATTTTAGGCCTTGATCTGAGGCTAGATCCCACTTTAAAATCACTACATCTCTAAGCTTTTAAAAAAAAACATAAGCACAAAGAATTGAATTAAAAAAGAATCCTAAGCTTTAGATCCCTATGTTCTACACCTCACTTTAAAAATTCTACATTTTTAAGCTCTAGAGCCCTTTTTACAAATTTAAAACTATAGATCCCTAAGTTGTAAATCCCACTTTAAAAGCTTTAAAGTTCTAAATCCTAAAACTCTAGCGTCTCGGGGTGACCCTTCCCCTACTTGTGGATCCATATAACATTTTCACTTTCTTTAATTCAAAGTTTTACGTTGTAATAAAACAAAAGAACTCTAGGTCCTCATTGGATCATTGGAGACTTTACTTTAAAAGTTCTATAACATTTTCACTTTCTTTAATTCAAAGTTTTACGTTGTAATAAAACAAAAGAACTCTAGGTCCTCATTGGATCATTGGAGACTTTACTTTAAAATTTCTATATCTTTAAGTTCTAAACTTAGCTTTAAAATGTCTAAAAATAAAAATAAAAAATCTTTAAAGGTTAAATCCCTAAATGATAAATTCCTTCCATAAAGTTTTAATTAACAAAAATGACAACTTTAGTCTATTACCTCAAGTTTCAAGGGGTGAACCAAATTTTCAAAATGAAAAGGTGGATAAAAGAACTTCTCAAATTTCAAAATGAAAAGGTGACTCTTGGGATTTGTGGAGCCTCTAAGGCTTTATCATTTAACATCTAAAGCTGTCAACGTTTCATGCTTCCAAAGGCATTCCTCAACCCAAAATCTTTTCCTTGATATATGAGAGTTCATTTCATATCTCAAAACTCAAAACATGTCCATCATTAGATTTACACAATTCATTTCGACGAGTGTCCACTATCTTATTTCAACCAATCAACATTTTTAACCTATCAAAAAATGTTTAAAAATACAACTCAACCTTTTTCCTATTTTAGTCAGCAAAAAGAGAAGGCAACGCTATAGCCTTGCCCTTTGGGCAGGCCAAAAAGAACTAAGTAATAAATGTGTGTGTGTGTGTGTGTAGAATCTATAAGAATTATGCAAAGTGAAGCTTCACTTTAGCATTCTAAAACAATAGAATGCAAAAAAAAAAACATATATGTGTGTGTATGTATGTAAAATTTACTAAAATTATGCAAGGTGAAGCTTAAATTTAGCAATAGAATGCAAGAAAAGTAAAGACATGTCAAGGATGTAAAATGAAAGGTAAGTCTTCATCATCCACTGGAAAAAAAAAATGAAGGTCTCCCTAACCCAACGCAACACTAAGGGTTTCTTTTAGAAAGCCAAAAAGAAAGAGATGAAGACTTAACCTTTAAAGTTGAATTTCCCAAGCTCATTGACCTTGTTACTCCCTCGCTCCAATTTGGCCACGATTTTTAGCGTAATCCATTTTGCTTAGCCGACGACATAAACCTTGTCAACGATTCCGAGATGTCATCAAAAAAGCCACTTCCATTAAACACCTTGTCTATGACCTCATACTTTCGAACAACCGGTTACCAGTTAACGTTGCAAGCACATGACAATATATATATATATATAAATAAATATATATAGATCAAGGGACAACTGTGGTGATTACTTGGTCTTGAGTTCACCATCATGATATTGCCAATTGCCATTGATTTTGGGATACGGGAGATCAGGCGCGTGCAATTCGACTGACTTGCAGACTCACCATCGAACCACTCTCTTTTCTAGCAATTTTCTAACGCATCGCCATTCCGGATTAGACGCCACCGCAATTTCTCAGCTAAGTACATTACATTTTTGTTATTTATTTTACTCTTTTATTCCACATATTGTATTTGTAAATATCACCATATAGCCCTTTTTAAGCATTACCATTAAAATAAAATAAAAATAAAAAAATAAAAAAAGAGAGAAAAATATAAAAAGCACGCAATCATGGCACACCTTCCTCAGGCACCCATCATTGCGGAACAACTTCAAAATTTGGAACAGTCCCTCAGATATGAACGCATCGAAGGCAAGAACTTGAAGATAAATTATTGCATTCTACACGCACCGAATCGGCACCAACACCCAAGCAAAACAAAATTAGCAGAAAAGTCTTCACTTTCAAGGATTTTGATGGCACTAAAGATGCTAGCACGGTTCTAGCATGGGTTAGTCAGCTAGATGACTATTTTCATGATGAAGACTTTCTCGAGCGTGAAATGGTAAAGTGTGCATCAAATCATCTCACTAGCAGCACTGCATTGTGGTGGAACGCCACCAAACATGGGAAAAGACCACGTACCTGGCATACATTTAAAGAAGTGTTTTTACCCCAATTTTTTCCCACACAGTACAAAGCCAAAGCACGACGTCAATGGGATTTAATTCGAGAGGGTCGAAATGAAGATGTACAGGGTTACACTCATCCTTTTTGGAATTGTTTAATTCAATTGCAAGCTATTGAACATGTTAGTCGCAGGAAATTGAAGCGTAAGTACATATCAGGCCTGGCACTACAAATTGGTGCTAAGGTAGATATGTTCGAACCAGATTCTTTGTCAAAGGCTATTAATTTGGCTCTCAATGCAGAAAAGAAGAAAGGTAGACAACCCTCTCACACTGATCAACCTGCTAATACTAACCGTAACAAGAGACCTCCTTTTTCTACTAACTTTGACAAAAACAAACACCAAAGCCGTACCTTTTTCAAGAGACGCAGATTTGAAAATTTCCCTACAACTGCTCAACCTTATACAAGCAACAACAACAACAACATGCAGCAACGAGGCAACCCAAATTCTTTCAATCAACATCCTACTCCAAATTCAAATGGTAACAAAAAGGTGAAGTGTTTTAAATGTTTTTAGTATGGTCACTATGCAGATAAGTTCCCAAATGGTCCTGCTAAGGGCAATGGTCAATCCAACAGAGTCAACAAAAATTCAAGTCAAAAACCCTTCAACAACAACCGCCCCAATGAAGCTACTCTTAACCTCATCGAAGATGCTACTCCTGACGACAATGAAGTGGAAGTTAACTACGGTGAAGGATATGATCCTGATTATGATAACGATGACAACCCATCCTCAGGTACTCCTATATCTCCTCACACTTTGTTTAAAGTGCAAGGAACTGTTAAGGGTGAAAGTGTCACCATTCTGTTAGATGATGGTAGTAGCCATGATCTCATTTCCACATGTTTGGCACAACAACTATCTCTCCCTGAAATCTCATCATCTCACAAGGTCAAAACTATTTTTAATAATTAATGTTTTAATTGTAAAACCCAAGTCACTGTTGAAGTTTGCATTAGTGAATTTACACAAGCACGAACATTTTTTGTAGCACCCTTGCATGGTCTTGATATGATTTTGGGAATGCCATTTCGTCATGAATTTGACACGTTGATTAATTATAACGTACTATGTCTCTCACTCATAATAATAAAAATTTCTCCATCCAAGCAACACTAGCACATCAAAAATTTCCACTCTTCTCTCACACTCAAGCCAAAAGAGCAATTCGAAAACAAAGGAAAACATATCTAGTGTTGAAACTGAAACTTCACGTAACTCCACACACGATGAATTTCTCTCACAATTTAAAGATTGTTTCATGCATGATCTGCCGCCTGGAATTCCACCATCACGCCCAGAAGACCACAAAATTGACATTATACTAGGTATTGAACCCCCTTGTAGAGCACCTTATTGTGTAAGTCCAACCGCACACAGGGAGATACAAACTCAAATCACTGATTTACTTGACCGAGGCCTAATTCGACCTAGTAGTTCACCATACGGAGCTCCAGTACTTCTTGTCAAGAAGAAAAATGGAACCTTTCGTATGTGTATAGACTACAGGGCTTTAAATAAGATCACTATTAAGAATATGTTTCATATTCCTAGAGTGGATGATCTATTAGACAAACTGAAAGGGACAAACAGTTTTAGCAAACTTGACCTTAAATCAGGGTATCACCAAGTCAAAATGTTTGAACATAATGTCTACAAAACTGCTTTTAGGACACAAAGTCATGCCATTTGGTTTGACAAATACACCAGCTACATTCACACGCATGATTAATAGAATTTTCATTGACCATCAAGATTTTGCGATTGTATTTTGTGATGACATTCTGGTATTCAATAAATCTGAACAAGAGCATAAAGAGCATTTAACACATGTAGTTGATCTGCTTGCACAAAAATCACTTGTATTTGAATCATGAGAAGAGTTCATTTTTCCAATCTGAAATTGAATATTTGGGACACATTGTATCGGGTAAGGGAATACATGTAGACCCCAAGAAAATTGAAGCCATTCGGTCATGGTCTATATCCAAAAACTTACATGAGCTACGTTCTTTTATTGGTCTTTGTAGCTATTGCAGAAAATTTGTTCGTAATTTTGCTTACAAATCACATTATTTGACTCTCCTGTTGAAGAAAAACACGCCTTATGAATAGATTGATTTGCAAGAAAGCTCATTTAATGCACTTAAACATGCTTTGACTAATGCACCTGTATTGCAATTGCCTGATTTTGAAAGACCATTCTTTGTGGTAGTCACTGATGCTAGTGAAAAAGGTATCGGTGCAATCCTTATGTAAGATAACCATCCAATTGCTTTTGAAAGCCGAAAATTCAAACCTTCTGAAACAAAATTCAGTACTTATGATAAAGAATTGATTGTTGTTGTACATGCATTGAAAATTTGGAAATATTATGTAATGGGTATTGACTTGATCATTAAAACTGATCAACAAAGTATCAAATACTTACTTTCTCAGCCTTGAATAGATGATAGAGATATTAAGTGGGCCGCTTTTATTCAAAGTTTTCAGCCCAACATTCAATACCAACCTGGTAAAGAAAACATTGTAGTTGATGCTTTGAGTAGAAGACCCTCACTTAATCATCTATCAACCATTACAGGAACCTCATTTGACACTATGCCTGACACTTATGCACATGATGATGACTTCAAAACGACATGGTTGCATATGCTTGATAATTATGTGCACACATTTCTCGAATACACTCTTCAAGAAAACTTCCTTTATTTCGAACAAAATTGTGTGTGACTAAACCTTTTCGTACATTAATTATTGAAGAATTGCGCAAACCACCCTATGCTGGACATAGAGGATTTGCTGCAACTTTTCAAAATTTATGTCGTGATTTCTATTGACCTACTATGAGAATTGATGTTAAACAGTATGTCTCAACTTGTTTGATTTGTCAAAAGATCAAAGCAGCTACAAGTAAGGAATTGGGACTTTTACACATTCTCCCCATTCCTGAAAGACCTTGGGAACACATTTCAATGGATTGTTACTGGTTTCCCACTCACAGTGCACAAGCATGACATGATTTGGACTATTATTGACAGTTTCTCTAAACAAGCGTATTCCATTCCTTGTAAGAAAACAGTCACAGCACATCAAGCTACACTTTTGTTTCTTAAAAATATTTTTTCACATCATGGTTTGCCTAAAGTGATTATTTCTGATCGAGATTCAAAATTATGTAGTGCTTTTTGGACTACTGTGTTTGAAAATCGTGGCACTACACTTGACTTCACTTCTGCATTTCATCATGAATCTAATGGTCAAACCGAAGTCACCAACCGCACTATTATTGACTTGTTAAAGGCTTATGTTTCTTCTCAACCTAAGAAATGGGATGATTACCTGCATATTCTACAATTTGCATACAACAACACCACTCACACTACCACGGGTAAATCTTCATTTGAAGTTGTATATGGTCACTCTCTTCCTACTCCTGCTTTACTTCTTTGTAATGTTGTGCCTGCTGCTGCTGCTGATGATTTCACTACTGACTTTCATGATATTTATGCAAGTGTGCATTCTGCCATTAAACACTCACAAGAACTTTACACCAAGCATGCTAACAAGCACCATAAGGCACACCAATTCAAAGAAGGTGATCAAAAGTGAAGGATCATAAGTGTTGATACCAATGTCTTTGTTAAGTTTGCTCCTCGTTTTTATGGACCTTTTTAAATTTCAGCTGTCATTAATGATGTTTCTTTCCGTTTAGACCTACCTGCACATTGGCACATTCACAATGCCTTTCACATCAGTCTTTTACGCCCATTCAGAGGACCCCTACCTACACACCACATTTATGAAGACCCATCTTCACTTGTATACCAAGAAGAGCAACTCATCCCTGACAAAATAGTTGATCACGAGCAAGGATTTCAAAATGACGTGATCACACTATAATTTTAGGTTAATAACAATAGAAATGCAAAATAACAAATATTTTGTTAATTGACATTCATCTTCTTTTACCTCCAGGGAGACCTAGAGACCGGCTCGTAGCCGGCCGGGCTAGTGAGTCTTCCCGGAGGTCACGCCGGGTAAAGCTATTTGCCCGCTGGGCCCGCTGTAGCTCAGTATGCTATCTCTTCTTTCAAGTATTATTCAAACCAAACATTAGTGTTATAATCAATATCACACACAGCGTAGTAGTGAAGCCTAAAGGGAATAAACCTCAATCTACTTAAACATGAGCAAGCAAATACAACGGTTAATCAAATATGTGATCAGTCCATCCCAAAAGTAGAGATATCGACCCAAAGATTCACCTTCCTACCTCCTTTCATGAATCAGTCCAGTCTAAAAAAGAACTAATGACCCATGATTGGAGCTCTAATCGAAATAGCAAGCAAATACAGCGGTGAATCAAACATGTGATCAGTCCATCCCAAAAGTAGAGATATCGACCCAAAGATTCACCTTCCTACCTCCTTTCATGAATTAGTCAGTCCAAAAAAGAACTAATGACCCATGATTGGAGCTCTAATCAGAATAGCAAGCAAATACAGCGGTGAATCAAACATGTGATCAGTCTATCCCAAAAGTAGAGATATCGACCCAAAGATTCACCTTTCTACCTCCTTTCATGAATCAGTCCAGTCCAAAAAAGAACTAATGACCCATGATTGGAGCTCTAATCGGAATAGCAAGCAAATACGATGAATCAAACATGTAATCAGTCCATCCCAAAAGTAGAGATATCGACCCAAAGATTCACCTTTCTATCTCTTTTCAAGAATCAGTTCAGTCCAAAAAAGAACTAATGATCCATGATAGAAGTTCTAATCAATATAGCAATCAATTTAGCAAATATAACGGTGAACCAAACATGAAATCAATCCATCCCAAATGTAGAGATACCGACCCAAAGATTCACCTTTCTACCTCCTTTCAAGAATCAGTTCAATCCAAAAAAGAACTAATGATCCATGATCAGAGTTACATTAAGTTTTAATTTTTTTTTAAGACTATTTATTTTTTTACCTTTAGTTTTTCTTCTAAATTTTAAAGGATGACCAAATTTAGAGGAAGAGGTGATGTAATGTGATGTGATGTGAAAGGTTATATAGAGCCGCCAAATATGGAGGGGGTACACGATGGGCCCGGCGGGATTCTTGCTTGTTCCGCCGGGCCAGCCGGGTTTAATATGAAACTCGGCGGGCCTGCCGGGATTGTTGGTTGTCCCGCCGGTTCTACGTTTTCTACCGGTTTTCGTAGGTCATGACATTAGATATGTTATTAACATGAAAAAAATAGTGATAATAACAACAATAATTAACATTTAACAAAATGCGTCATCGCGTAATTAAAATCCCTGATCATGAGACCACCACTACACGCACATGCATGGTTTATAACCGTTACCTTTTGACTTTCAAGGGCCACCCTAGAGAGGTTGCCAAATGGATGCCTGAAAAGTTTTTTCGTAACTTCCCCGACCTTCTCCACACTTTCCATCACTCACGGTCCAGTTGATTTCTCTATTGAGCAACTGAGGACAGTTGCTATCCCTGGTGGGAGGGATGTTACGAGAATGGGCACCCTCCTGTTGTAGTTGTTAGCTGCATTTGGGATAGCTGGCGTAATGGTTAATTATGTGCTGTCTATTTATTTTCTAATTGAGTTGATGATGATTTTGTAGAGTGGAATGCGGGGAGTTGATGAAGAGGCGCCGGCAATTACTCTTGACCAGTTTATATTCGCACAGTATTTTAGAATCTCATTTCAATAAGCCACTATGGCTCTATAAATAATTCTAGTGGGAACTCCCCTTATGGGTCATGCAAGAACTAATGAGCTTCACTCATTTACAAAAGTGAAGTGGTTGTAAAAAGAGGGGCCTCAATTTTTGGCACCTTAAACTCAAAAATAATTATTAAATACCAACTCCACAAGAGAGGTGCCATGAAGTTTGGGACTAGATTTAGGCCTTTCTCTTGCAGATTCTCTTCTCTACTCTCTTATGCTATGTTCTATTGGTTGTGTACTCTCTAATCTAGTCTCGATCTCTTACAATTATCTTACACTCTCTTACAAGCATGTCTATGTCAATTCTATGTTCTGTGTGTGTGTGTGTGTGTGTGTGTGTGTGTCATAGTCTAGGTGTGTGTGTGTGTGTGCTTGGAAATTAGGAAAAGAGGTGGGTATGTTGATGGTGATATTTGTGAGCATGTGTTGAATAATCTAAGCAACCGGTCTCCCCATCTCTTCTCCCAACAATCAAAGCGTTAGGATGCATACAGAGAGCAGGTTTGGACACAGATGCCTTGCCTTGTCACTAAGGAGATGCGACAAAGACTTGAGCTTCCCCTCTAGCTAGAGCAGCTCCATGAGGCTCTCAGAGCACTCCCCTGAGGTAGTTGTCTAGGGGAGGATGGTTTGACTCCCAACTTTTTCTTGGAGTATTGGGACTTGCTTAGTTCAGATCTTTGCAGCGCATTCCAGTACATTTTGCACACTAGAGAGATGCCTGACAGCATGGGTGAGCACTTGATCTACCTGATTCCCAAGGAGGGAGGCTGATTTGACTGTGGCAACCCATTACCATCCTCAACTCATTCTACAAAATTCTAGCAGAGGCTCTGAGCTTGAGGATCTAGCCACTTCTAGAGAGAATTATACATGGACCCAGACAGGTTTTGTCAAGGAGCGTAGTATCCTTGACAACATCTTCACAGGCATCTGCCCTCGCGCGTCTCCGAGGAGAGGATTTGATAAAACTCCTCGATTCTGAGAAGGCCTACAACAGAGTTGACTGGGACTTCCTCGAGGGCACTCTACGTAGGATGGGTTTCACAGATGCTTGGATCAGAGGTATGTCAGCTCTCCACAGGCGTGCGCACAGTCAAGTGCTCTTGGTAGGGGGAAGAGGGAATCATTTCTTGCTCACGCGTTCAATCAGACAGGGCTTCCCCCTTCCTCTTTCTGTTCTATGCTGAGGCAATGAGCAGATTTTTGAATTCTCAGCAGGTGTCTTGTGTGGTCTTGAGCTCCCTATTAGGGAAGATAAGCTTATTGATGCTGAGTTTGCCGATGACTCAGCCTTGTACTTTGAGGGCCAAGAGGCCAATCTGCACAGGTGTGAGCAGGCTCTTGAGGTGTTTGTTGTGCATTAGGCGCACTGATCAACTCGAGGAAGACAGAGATTGGTCACCACGTGAGGGTTTTAGATGGATTTCGCAAGGACTGCAGTTCGTTACTTGGGTTGTCAGGTTGACATGGACTTGTCTCCAGAGCAGTAAATTTCTCCTCTCCTCCTGTACATTAGGAGGAAGTTTTTGCATTGGAGTTCATCACGGCTCTCTTTGGCAGGCAGAGTTATAGTGGCCAACCAAGTGTTGTTGGCTAATATGTGGTATATTATGTCTTGCTAGATTTTCTCAAGCTCCTCAGCCAAGTAGAGAGGCTGATCAGGAAATTTCTTCAGTCAAGGTGTGACACCTAGCTAGCCCAAGCCAAAGTATCCTGGCAGGTCATCACCCTGGCGTGTTCTCAGGGAGGGCTCGGGATCATCGACCCATCATAGCAAAGTAGAGCCCTTCTTGAGAAATTTGTTATCGAAGGACTGCTTCCAGGTGAGGAGCCCTGGAAGGAGTTGTTGCTTTAGTGGCTTCGAGCTCGAGTGCCTCATGCAGGAAGCCCTTGGAGCCCTTTCATCAAGTGGATCTTTACAAGGATGCGTAGAATTGGTCTGAGCAGGAGGCTGGAGGATCGATTTGCTACGAGCTTGCTTTGCTCTTGGGAGCAGCTACAGAGTGGCCTGGAGCAACACCAGTCCACTTGCACGGAGGAGCGCTTGAGACAGTCCCTTGTTTCGAACCCGATGGTTAGCACTCAGAGAGGCCACTTGGCTGGTAGTAGGCCTCATGTTTCTTGGGGTCCCATGGCAAAAGGCCCAGTCCGGTGACTGGCTTCAATTTTCAGGTTTGTCAGAGGAGGTACAGAGCATCTAGCTACGAGGCATGAGAGGGGTGTAGAGCATGTGCCAAGACATTACAAGGGCTTAACCAGCTATTGGCTCACCCCTCTAGAGACATCACCTCCCAGATGGATGGGGACCTTCATGTGACTGGAGGTCCTCATCGCAATTCGTGCTTTTTTTTGGAGTTTGTACCCCCCATGTTCTCTGAGATCTAGGGCAAGGGTCGATGACACAGAGTCTCAGTAGAGGCTCCACAGGTTGTAGAGTGTTGTTTTTAGAGGATACGAGTAGTGGGCATTTGTGAAGGACCTGTGCACAGATCTTGAGACAAGCCATTGGAGGCTTTTGACTTGGGAGAGTTGCCCTCTGGCACGAGGGTAGTGAGACCTTGAAGAGTGGTTTTGAAGAGACCCCCTCTCTTCAGCCGACCACCCTGGGAACCCTTTCTTTTAGTACACTGTTTGATAAGGGAATCACATACTAGCAACAAAAGAGAGAGGCTCATCCTGCTCCAGCACTTCATTGGCAAGAGGAGGGTCTCACAACTGAGTTCTTGACGGGCTTTTGGGAGCGGTTGTGGGACTCCAGAAAACCGAGATGAGTCACTTTGTTCTAGTGGCTAGTTGCACACAGAGCTACAACAATGGGGAGCTAGCTAGTACATAGTGGCATTTCAGCAGCTTGTGGCCATCCTTTGGAGAGTCAGCGTCACTGTCTGTGGGACAGCATCCTCCCACATTCTCATTTCCCAAGTAATGCATCCTACAACGCATCTTGTGAAAGTGAAGACCGCCTCAAAGGTGCACTCGATGCCACCAAGAAGTGCTCTCGAATAAGGTCTTCCTTGATTTGGTATGGGATCTTGTCACAGCCATGGCAATGATTTGTAGTAGAGTCTTCCTGTAAGATGCTTGAGAACATGAGTAATAGTACTCGTCTGCCCTTCCCCACAATACTTACACTGTCACTGACGAGTACCCGACCCTTACTGACCCGGCATTGTCACTATCCTCATCACATGGGTATGCATGTCCCACACTGGGTTGGGTTTGCAAGCCATTCTCCCAGATATCCAAGAAGTACCTGCAAGAATAGTGCACACACCATTAAAGAACTGCAAGAACAATACCTGGCACCTGCAAACCCTACAATTTGCAACACCAAAAGTGCACACTTCACCTCCTTGAGACTTCACACTGGTGACTGCATCCCACAAAATGCTCCAACTGCCCATGTGTGACTACTCACACTATGCAGACTGCGATGCAAACAGGCGCCCAGACTCTTGTATAACCACCACAAGGCCTCCCAAGCCTCCCCAAGTGTTATCTTGCAGTTTAGGTGTGAAACCCTAAACCTGCAGAAAAACATAGCAAGCTTTAATTCTCTGTTTTGGATGGTTTTGAGCGAAGCAAACACGTCTAGTTCCCGTACACAATGGGACAGTTCCCCTGAGATTTGGACGAGTTTTCACGCGAGAAAACTCTCCATTTTTGCAAATCTGTCTCGATGGAACTGTGCGTACTTATGGGGATTAGCAATTAGCTAATCCGGTTCTTGTTCAGAAGGCTCTTGCCCAGGCAAACACGCATAATCCAGTTCTTGTTTAGAAGGCTTTTGCTTGTACATGGTCAACTGAGTAGCCCAAAGAGTGCGGCATTACCATATGTGCAAAGGGGAGAGAGAGATGCACGAGAGAAAATCATCGCGCTACATGACACAAAGGAAATGGCAAGCTTTCCATTAAATCTGTGAACCTGCACCCATTACTCACACACACATTGTAGTTCATAATGAGTCAAAATCAGCCCCCTCTCACAATTTTGGGCGCCCCCTCTTGCTGTTGACCTTCTGAAGTTGTGAGGTGGTCTGCAGGTGGCTCTGCTTCAGCCATGTGTCCACTTTACTCCATTTGGTTTAATTTCCTAGTATCCACCAACTTATAAAGTGTAGCAAGGGGCCTAAATGACTTTGAATTGAGCCTAGCCAACCTTTTATGACTCAGATTTTAGTGTCAACTGGCCCGATCAACTCTTGGAGACCAAACCTTCACATGTGCGGGTGAATCTCTCTGCCGTCAATCGTTTCACATTGGCCACACAATGTCCGACCATTTGTGACTTCAAAAAGATGGTCTCAAAATTTTTAAAAATCAAGGGAAAGAAACCAACAAGCAAAGTTAGTGCGGCACAGCCTCATGACACCAACCATTGAAGATATTCATGAAATGGAGTCTAGACTTCATGGGGCCATTCAAGAAGGTCACACCGAGGAAGAATAAATACATAGTGATGGCCACATGTTATGTCAGCAAATGGGTGGCTTGGTTTATTTATTGACGCATCATATGCCAATATGGATCCCCACAAGAGATAGTCTCAGATTAGGGTACACACTTCATAAATGACACAATTCAGATTCTAAATGAGATCTTTTCCATCAAGCATCGGAAATCAGCACCGTATTACCCCATATGCAATGGACAAGCTAAGGGCAACAACAAGACAATCAAAACCATTCTTGCATAGGGACCCCATAATTGGGATAAAAACCTTCTGGGCCTACAAGACGGCATACAAGATAACTGCTAGTATGACGCCTTTTAAGATGATTTATTGAATAGAGGTTGTCGTATCACCGGAATTCATTGTCCCTAGTCTCAGATTAGTAATGGAGCATCACATAGATTACAACACAAATCTGAAGAGAAGACTGGATGAACTAATGAGATTGGATGAGATCAGGCAAAGGGCAACGCTGGAACAGTTGGCATGATAACAAACTGAAAGTAAGGGAATTCAGGAAGTGTGAACTGGACTTATTATACTAGTCAAAGCTAAGCCCTAAGAAACCAAATTTGAAGATAGCGTGATCAGGACCTTATGAGGTTATCTGGGTTTTCTCAAAAGCCACAGTGAGATTGAAATATTTGTCTCGATTGATGCTACTTGGAGTCTATAATGGGTCAAAAATCAAGTTGTATCATTCACCTCCAGAAGAACCTCCAATACATGTCTCTAAGGAAGTAGAATCATCTGACTCTGAAAACACTGCACTTGATTTATTCCTAATAAAGCTGAAGTGGGTTGAGTCAACCATAAGGACCACCCAAAGACTAGCTTGGAAAGCTCTAGATTCCAAGACCAGATTCTGGATATTCGAAAGAAGTCTAAAACGACGAATGGTTGTTGGCGATGCATTAAAACACATACTTTTTGGGTACCCCACCAGTAATCATTATAAAGCAAGCCAACGCATGAATGCCATGTCAATAACGGCTCCTATCCTCACAAGGCACACAAAGAGTGAAGCATTCATAGGTCGAATTCAAGGCTAGAAAAATACATTTTTCCTAACCAAAGAAAATAAGGGCAAACTTGAAATTCTACCGGTTTTTAGGTCAAAGTTTGAAGCTTTTGCCGGTATTTACACTAAAACTTGTGTGAATTTTCCGATTTTCTTAAAGGCAAGCTCAAAATCTAACCGGGATTTTATGATTTTTGCACCCCGGTTTTTTTCTAACACTGGCCGACTCGAATTAGAATGACAATGAGAATGTGCGACCCTGGGACCATTTCTTCACCTGCTACGTCCACACAGCCCCCTGCTGCAAAACTTCCTACCTCAACACCGTGCAAACACCTCGATACACGCCTAGTTTCCAACTCAACCCTTTCACAGAGCTCAGTGATTGGGAAGCGCGGCACTGCATCGTCATAGGCCATGCAAGCGGTTCTCGATATGCATAGCAGAAATCAAGCAGAGATTAACGGCCTCTTACCAACCTATTGGCAAGTATGTTTTTCAAAACAGAGAAAGAGAGTTGTTGCAGAACTGGGGAATGATGGTCATTCTCGAAGCTGCAAAATTACCCATCGATTCAACTATCATTTAACAAGCAGTGGACACTTTTGATGCTGATACAACTAGGGGGTACCCGGCAAGAGAAAATCGAAAAAAAGAAACGAATCTGAATTGATACCCTCTACAGAGCAAACAGCGAGGCTGTGAGTGACAGTTGATACGAGGCGTCAGCGAGGCGAGAGGCAATGGACGAAGAAGGTGTGGGGCACGAGGGGTCACACGCAGGGAGCTGAGGGCGCTAGTGCAAGACGGAAGTGTGTCGTGCAGGAAAGGCATGACGTCTGTATTATTTTTTATTTTAAGGCTTCGCTGTGTGAGTAACACCTCGCGGCGGCTGGGTTGGCTACAGTGAATGTCTCAAGCCGGAGTGCGTGTGAGTTCGAAACTTGACTAGTACCTTTTATAAGGTTAAGGGGACATGATGGTTGCAGCCCTGGTATAGGGGGAGGAATCTGCCCATATATGAATATAATATCAAAGCTCCCAGTATGTCCAGGTAATGGTGAATGGACGCAATCTACAATTAATTGTTATTGCTATGTCCCATATTTTCACTCTACCATTTGACCAGAAGGCACCATCAACAGTTTCCTCAAGGAAACCCCCAAATCCAAAAAGAAGAGGAAATCACGTGGACAAGGCATCCCAGTCTCAGCACTGGAACATAAGGTAGCATACAGATTCAACCACTGCTCTATCGAGGTGGAACTCCGCCACTCCCTGTCCCTGTGTCATGCACTTTCTATCTCTTTTAGTTCAGTTGTTATTTGAAGTGCTTAAAGTTGTTCAGTCTGTTCTTTTCCGTTGGCACGTGGTGCCAGTCCCCGTTACAGTGGTATCAAAGCTTCAAGCGTGTGCTTTTCTGAAAGCATACCGGTCCTACTAAAGAGCAGAAAGTGCAAGATGGCGCTTCCAAGTTTCACCTGAAAATTTTATCAAAGAATCTTCGTGTCCCGACCCTGGACTTATTAGCCACTCCCCGAACTTGTGTTGCGACCCCGGACTTGTTAGCCACTCCCACCCTTACTTCATCGCGCATCAGAGGCGCTCCCGTCTTAATTGCTCTTTCTTATAGGGCATAAGCCATAAAGATCACTTGCAAGAGAAGGATTAAGGATTTTTTTTTTTTTTCAAGCCATTGTTTTTCTCAGAGGCAGTGCCAAGCAATGGTGGATGTCTACAGCTACCAATCCGCACACTCCAAGGACTTGGCAAGCTTTCAAGAAAAATTTTGACCCGAAGTTATATGCCTTTAGACATCTTTCTTCGGAGTGCAGCTTCTGGCAGAGTAGAGTATCCTGAAACGCTTGCCATGAAAACCCTAGTAGATTATAACTTGAAATTTCTTGACATCTTTTAGCAAGTGTCTCTTCTCGAACCGAAAATCTTGGAGATCCAGTGTGATTGGTACATCTTGGGACTACCATCACCGCCGTAGGAACGTTGTCTGTCAAGGCGGCTTTCGACTATTCAAGAGCTTATGGACCATGTACAAATTTATGGAAGAAAACTAACCCTAATTTTGGTGTAGGTTTCAGAACGGAAGCCCTGTCAACTTTAGAGCTCGACTAATGTCGAGAATGTTTTCAGTTTTTTGAATGTTTTTGAGAACTTGTTTGGTGATCATGTTTGGAATCTGTTTGAAATGGATGGTATCTGTTTTGAACACGTCTTAGTGTCGATTGAAACTGTTTGATTCTTGTTTTAATAATGGTTTCAATGCTTGGTGATTAAGTCCTGGGTGGAGTAGTGAGAAATGTTGTTTTGGTATTGTCTCAATCTCAAAACAACGCAGATGGGATGTCTTGGGAGTGTTTCGGTGTACGCTTGAAAACCTCGAAACCACGTAGACGGGATGTCCGGGAAGCGTTTTGTTGTATGCTTGAAAACCTCGGAACAACGCAGACGGGATGTATGGGAAGCATTTCGTTGTATGTTTGAAAACCTCCGAATGACGGGATGTTTGGGGAGCGTTTGGTTGTATGCTTGAACCTCAAAGCGACGCACACCGCGGTTTGGGGAGCGTTTGGTTGTACCAGTTCTCTGAACTCATGGCCTCGACCTTTTTAGGTTATTTGTGCGGGGAGTGACGAGGTAGTCGTTGAGTAGCTTAATACCGCAAACCGTCTGTCTCAAGGGAGTGCTCAGCCTCGCTGTTCGTTGTCTTGTAACATGCATATGTGAGCATTTGTGTTGCATTGTGATGTGCCAACCACTGGGGGACGGCACGTGCACACTCTCAATCTCTTGCGTGGAGAGTTGATGACATGGCAGTTGTATGAATAGATTTTTGCAATTCACGTTAGTTGTGCTGACTAGCAAACAATGGAAAATTCCACATTTTACGTTCGTTGTGTTGACGTGGCACTTGTACGGATTTCCACAAAATGCACTGGCAGCTTTTAGCACTAGTGCTTTTGGGGCCATATGATTTTGAGTTTGAAGCTTTTCATGGAACTGCCTTTAAGAGACCAAGGGCCTTTAAATTTGAGCCAAGGGCTCATTCTCTGGCACGCTTCAATGTGAAGCTGCAGAGGATGGAGTAACAACAATGTACTGAGTTCAAGTAATATAAAGAAATATCCAAAGGGGCGCCAAGGTTTGGGGCCAGTGCTCTCGGGGTGGAACTCCACCACTCCTCATCCCGTGTGACGTGCACTCTCTATCTCTTTCATTAAGCAATTTTGTACAAATATAGATGATGATGAAGACGAAGAAGAATATCAACTTTGTGAACCTCTAGAAGGACGTGCATGATCATGTAGGTCATAGTTGCATAACCTCAGTTGCACAATACAGTCACTTAAGCATATAAAGATATGAACAGTCACTTTAAGTCATTTATTGATAAGTGACTTTGACATGACATTTACAAAGTTAAATAGGGCAAATTGCAAAAGAACCTATATAAGCAACCCCTTGGTCCCCATTTGGAGCATCTGAAGATGAGAAGATCAGAAGATCAGGACCCATTACTAAGTACCAAGTACCCGTCAGTACCCTAGCGTTTTTCCCTCCAGCATCATTAGCACCTACAGATTCAACCCAACATTTTGCATCAAATCAGCCTAACGTTTTGCATCAGATCAACCAATGTTTTTGCACCATATCTCATCAGCATCAAGCATTCAGCGTTTATTCATCAGCATTGGGTAAGTAATATAAAGCAAGTACTTGTTGTGGCAACAGAGAAAGGGGGCCCTTGAGGGTGGTTGGGACTCGACATGCGGTGATGTCTCTTTTCTCTCTCTCCCTCTCTCTTTCATTCAGTTCAGTTTCTCTCTACTGAAGTAAAATAACCTTGTGTTAGTGCGAAGTACTAGATCCGAGCAATAATCCTTAAATCCTTCTGCTACACCTGACACCGGTTGATCAAACCAAGGGAGGGCACGAGCAGGCACCCCCAAACCATCAGCCTGAAAATTAGCAGCAAAAGACGCTTACATGTAAAGACAAAGGAACGGCTGTGCAGACAGAGCCAAAATCAAACCACAGTTCTGATTTCTCTAATCAATTTAAAAATCTGAGCAAAAGCTTGCGCCAAGAAAAGGCACTCCAGATCAAAACGTACCTTCAGAACAATGATGTCTTTTCAGATCTAGAGAGATATCAAATGCTATTTGTAGGGGCCAAAAGAATGGTTAAGCAATGGAAGGCCATTCAGTACCATAACCAACAGACAAGCAGTCTCCCCTCACATCCTAACATGATTCAGGTACTCGATAGAATACCAGAATACATTCTAACCGACACAGAGGCTGCAGTCAGCCCCCAGCCAAAGAAACTCACCACGATGAACGTTCAGAGTCTAGGGGTTCGACTCGATATGCTACTAAGGAATCAACCTGCATACAAGTGTATGCAAGACATCAAAGGGTCCTGATAAAGTTACACATAGCCAAACGAATTTTGGACCACCAGGTAGCCAACCTCCTTGAAAACAATGCCTGCAACAAGAAAACCAGATCGTAATGAACTATATTGAAGCAGTGCCAGACTCTCCAATCCTAATGTATGCACTTCCAATGAAATGCCAAGGTTCTATCATGCCTTATATTAGTATACAATGAACCAGCCGATCAGATGAGGTACATACAAATTGTAGATCAAATCAGAGAGTGCTATGAATAGAGCAAGGCCCTGTGGGTGGCCTGGAAGACAACACTTGCTGATACAGAACAGAAAAGCACAATTGCGGAGCTGAAGAATGACCTCATCAACTTCAGAGACATGATGGGTCAATGGAAAGCACAGATCAGCTTGCTCATAAAATACACTAATGAGCTCATGCATCTACCAATACAGGGATCCAGGGTTCCTGAAAAGGAATTTGCCAATAAAGCCAGCTCTGAGCCTCAATTCAAAGAAATGGCTGAAGTCCTCTTTGAAGCCCGAATCAAAATGAATCAGCCAGATCCAGCAGGGTGGATCCGAACGGCTTCAATACGCCACAAGCTGGCCAGAGCCAGACTTATTAAAGGAAAGAAAACCCTGTACAATCCAGACACAAAGACCTGGCACGTCCTAATGCCATATGAAATGGAGATGCTAACGGAGCAAAAGGAGCATCTGGAGTAGGAGACCATTCATCTACTTATCCAGAGAGAGAATGCCGCTGCCGGCACCAAGCAACCACCAGTTCGGGAGGAGTAGCAACCTGGACAGAAGAAGCCATGAGATAAAGGAAGGGGCAAACGCAAAAGATGATTTCATACCAGCTATCTAGGATTTTGTATATCACAAAATTCAAAGAAAGTTGTCAAAGGCCAGTCCCGGGACCTATAAATAGGAAACCAACATGAGTCTTGGTTGTTTCCTAACCAGCAAGCTCTTGAGCTTAGTTGTAATCTCTTATCAAGCCTTAGCATCTGATTATACTCTCGAGTCAGAATTTATTTCCAGTTGTATCTCACTTTTGTATCTGAATCTGAGTCTCATTAATACAATTCCAGTTGTTCCATATGTTCTCTGAATCTGAATATATTTCCAGTTGTCGGTATCTGAATTCTGGTCTTCTGAAGTCTTTTCCTTAGTCTTAAGTCTGGTCATCAGAAGTCTGTATACATTTGACTAATCTGAATCTAACTCTGAAATAGCCGAAAGAAGCTCCAGCTTATTCCAGTAAGCAATGAGTTACCAATGGCTCAGCCGTGGAAGCAATCGCTAGCAACGAGTACAGAAAAAACGACTACTCGTCTCCAACTTGAAAGTGAACTCAAATGGAGGAACTTGGAACAAGCCTTCAGTGAAACCACTGAAGAAACAAGTAGAAGCTCCAGCCAAAACCACATATGACTAAGGCAGATTCACTGCTGATGAGTGATAGCACCGACAGACTAAGGAAACTAAAAACAAGTTTAGGAGCGTATGATGGACCAGCCAATGTCAATGAAATTTATTTGTATAGCTGGGAGAGCCAATCTTCCCAATTGGGCATATTACTTGAAAGGAACAAACCCTAAGGAGCTTAAACACAGCCAAACAATTCTCACCTTCTTTAGAGATCCACAAACACATGAAACCGATTCATTAAAAGATTGGTATGACATATCCTAATTAGTCTTGTCGCTTCAATCAACTGCTGATTCACAGGGAAGTAAAGTGAAATAAGCCTGCAACTGGAAATAAGCCTACAAATATCACAGCATTCTCTATTGGAAAAATGCCTAAACAAGATCCAGCTAAAGGTTATCAAGCATGTGCTACATGTGGACCAAATGACAAATTGTTTGGACATGCTGTAGGTGTCCTCGATCAGCAGAGTGTGAGCCGGAAGTAGACAATTTTTTTCGTTTTGGTCACAATGTGATTAAGACTTGTAGAACTGGACTATCACAATGCAACCCAAAGCCCAGCTCAAGTGAGGCCAAAATTGTACTGACTCATTCTCACCTGCACTTAGTGTATGCTGTGAGTATCAATAAGTTTTGCAACTGTGAATAAGCTGTGCACACTACAAGTCCAAGTGAGAACTGCACGCTGCGAGTGCAAGCAACTTCTCCACATTGCCATGTGTGAGTGATCTTCCCAACTACGACTGAAATCACCTTTTACACCACGACCTAAAGTTCAAATGGCTGTGATGAGGAGACCATCATGAGTATTGACTTTTGCCCAGATTCTCATCAGAACTTGACACAAGAGCATGAGTAGAGCACCTGACTTCCTTCACCTTATATTATTGATGACCTGGGATGCCTCATCCACAGGCATACACCAACCACCCCAACAACCAATCTCTCATCCACATGCTTTGCAGTTCTTATAACAAGCATGCTCAAACCAGGGCACATGCACTCCTTGCCCAAAGTCCTACTTCATAAATGTCAGGCTGGGCTTGCTTAGAGCAAGAGACTCGGAATGATGTGGATTTCAAAGGCATCAATCCCACAAGCCACCTTTATTGAAAAATCCCACCTACTCCGCCACTGTGCTTCTCCGCATGCAGGCAGGAGTCCAGACTTTTCCCAGCAGGCCACCTTCATGACCTAGCGAGTATAAGCAGCAAAAGTAGGCCAACTATGCAGCAACAAAACAATGCACATGCATGCAGTGCTATATTTATTAGGAATTACAGCAAAGCTGTGGGCCAATTTGGAGAGAAGGTATTAGTTGATATACTTGTGCTGGTGTCCATAGGACAAAATTGGACATAAAGTATTAGTTGATATACCTGAATCAGTATCCAGAGCTTTTGTAACTTTCAAATCATGCTGGTGCAAACATTTGAAAAATTTGCATCCTTGCCAGATCAAAACGTACCTCCTGCTCAAGTTGATTGTCCATAGCTTGTAACAGCAAGTCTCAATTACAAAGCTCTTATGGTTGAAGACGGTGTGACAACCTCGTACTGCAGTTTGAGTTTCCCTGTGCTGTCCCAGCCACTCTTCACTAGAACTCCTTTCATTGTTCTTCCAGCATTCCACAAACTCTACATGCATCCCCAACCCATATATTGCTACTCTTCTCAGCTCTCCACACAAGACTGTGCTTCTGCAGCCATCTCTCAAATGGTGCTACATTGTAATCAAACCAGAAATTGCTCTCTCTTGAACGTAACCAGGGTAGGATATAATGTGAGTACATGGTGACAAAGGCTGGAGAATCAGTAGATGTAACTAGATTACAATCTTTATGTGATAAGGCTCTATTGTGATTTCCGATTCTGTAGCCAGGTAAGTGAGTAGGCACAACAGGGCCACTACTAGACCCTCCAACTGTGTAATAACAGAGCAAATTGTCCACATCCTCAATGGCCCCTGGTGAGCAGATCAAGAAGCCATCATGAAATGATTTGAAAATCTGCCACTAAAGATTGTATAGCTTTGCCTTTTCCAAAGACAAAAAGTTATACAAGTCCATCATGCATGATCCCATGGTCTTTTTTTTCTTGTATCAACTCCTCATGAGCCCTAGTCAAGAAAGTTTGAGTACATGGGTAAGTGAAGGTGGCCATAAACTTCTCATTGTCGTTGCACTCAAGTTCTGGACTGCATGGTAAAAGAAGGTCAACTTTATTCATCATCTCATTCGAAATCGACAAAACTGTCAAATCTTCTTCACCATCATTTACAAGGGCCAAGGGTTGAAGTGAGAAATTGAAGCCATATTGATCAACCTCTAACTGCCCGATATCTGTGCCAAAGCAACCAATAAGAGTCAAAAAGGTACTATCTCCATAGTCAAAAGGTGTTGTGGTTGCTTCAGCCCCACTCTTTGCTTGGTAAATGAATGGCCCGCAGTGAATGCCAAGGCATCGTGATTTTCTTTGGATGGGCATGCGATCCACGACATAAACACGACCTTTGTACATGGCACATGGATCACATGCCCATCCGGAGAAAATCACGATGCCTTGGCATTCACTGCGGGCCATTCATTTACCAAGCAAAGAGTGGGGCTGAAGCATGCAACCACAACACCTTTTGACTTTGGAGATAGTACCTTTCCGACTCTTACTGGTTGCTTTGGCACAAATGTCGGGCAGTTAGAGTTTGGTCAATATGGCTTCAAGTGCAACCCTGCTACCTTCTTTTACCATGCAATCCTAAACTTGAGTGCAACGGCAATGAGAAGTTTAAGGCCATCTTCACTTTCCCATGTACTCAAACTTTCTTGACTAGGGCTCATGAGGTATTGATACAAGGAAAAAAAAACATTGGATCATGGACAGTACTATCCTAAATAGTACTCAAAATAAAAGTATGAGCAAATCTCAAGTAATTCCCACTCAAATTTCCTCGCCAAAACTGCATTCTCAAAGTAGTAACCATATGATCTTGAAATTTTGAAAATCTTTCCTTTAAAGTAACCTTTTAATTTTTCAAAGTGTCAGTGCAGCGGAAGTGTTTAAGGATTTAGCTCGGATCTAGTACTCCACACAAACACAAGGACACTTTACTTCACTTGAAAGACTAAAAACAGCAAAAAACAACGACGAAACCCTAAAAACATCAAGAAATGATGACAAAACCCTAAAAAACAGCAAAAAACAGTGACAAAACCCTAAAAATAGGAAAAAAACAATTTCAAAACCCTAAAACCAGCAAAAAATAGTGATGAAACCCTAAAAACAACCAAAAGGCAATTTCAAAACCCTAAAAATAGCAAAGAAGTAGTGGCAAAACCCTAAAAACAGTGAGAGACCCATGTGTGTGTGTGTGTGTGTGTGTGTGTGAGAGAGAGAGAGAGAGAGAGAGAGAGAGAGAGAGAGAAGAGATGACACCAAATGTCGGGTCCCAAACCCTGAAGGGCCCCCTTGCTTTGTTGCTATAGCAAGTACTTTTCTTTATTCTTGCACAATGCTGATACAATGACTAAATGCTGAGATACTGATGCTAATGGGTATGTATGCTAGTGATGTTGGGTACTAGTACTGATGGTACTAATGGTACTGCGGGGTACTCAGGTACTCACACGTTCTATGTCGACGATGATAATGACAACGACGGGTACTACTAGATCTATGTTAACGACGATGATGTGACGACGAGGTATTAATGGAGTCTATGTCGAAGACGATGATGTCGACGAGGTATTGATGGGTTCGATAGATCTATGTGTACGATGATGAGGAGGACGACGAGGACGAGGTTCTTGATGGGTATGTGGATCCTTATGTCGAGCCAAGGCACAAGGGATACTAGGAGCTAGTGTAGTGTGCTGACGACGATGCCACAACTAAATGCCGGAAACTACTAGCGGTGTCGATGGTAAGGGGGTCTGCAACCACAACAAGGCTAGGTTACGGCTCTGCTCGCGCTTCAAATTGGAAACACTGGCTTTCTGGGCTGAAAACACTGCTGAGAAGAGGGCTAAAAATGCTTGCTAGCAGGTCTGCAAACGCCAACGCTGCAGGTCTTCTGCTATTGCTGCCTCTTCTCACTCTCCTAGCGATGCCAAGCTGCCTATATAGGCAACAAAACCTCGGTCGAGCAGGGCTGAATTGAGAGTCCACGATCCCATTAAAATTAGGATGAAAATCAATTAATAATGCCTTGCTAGGGGTGGATCACACGCGTTAAGTGCATGTGCTAAAAATGTTGTACTGTGCAAGAGAGGGTATGCAATCTATTGACCGGCCTGGACATGCACGTCCTGCTAGAGGCTCACAAAGGTGCCAGGCTTAGTCCTAAGCTAATGACTCATGCTAGACTGTAGCAGAAGCATGTCCACAGAGCAAAAGTGAAGTGCGCACATGACATCCCCCCAGTTAAAGGTGAGGCACAACTGCCAAACTTCTATCTTGGGATGCTTTTCTGATGCTCATGGATGCATTGCCAATGAAAACTCCTCCAAACTGGTGGATACTATGGATGTAGGTACTGTTGAGATGTTAACACCGACTAACCGAGTTACTAGGTAGGCTTACTACCGTCGCAAATACGAGCCTTGGTGCTGACTATGCCTTGTGAGCAAGTACTACCACTCGAATAGTCATTCGTGAAAACATTGCGAG
Source organism: Adiantum capillus-veneris (assembly GCF_014529385.1). Classification (NCBI taxonomy): domain Eukaryota; kingdom Viridiplantae; phylum Streptophyta; class Polypodiopsida; order Polypodiales; family Pteridaceae; genus Adiantum; species Adiantum capillus-veneris. The sequence goes on along the minus strand of NC_140958.1, from coordinate 54,482,165 downwards.
TGAAGCTAAAAGGTAACGGTAATCAGACGTAATTCCAAGGGTTTCTTGTCGACGGAAGTGGATGCACATTACATGCGAATGCAAAGGCAGAAGAGGTTAGGGATCATGTCTCCAACTTCTTCCATATCTGCATACAAGGCAAGTATATCCTAGTACTCAAGATCTGGATTTTTGTGTATCTGATGTCGATCTTCCTTCAAAGATATGGGAGCTAATAAGTCCATAATCGAGACTCAAAGATTCTTTCAGGAAAAAAAACCGGGAGAGGTTCTTTGGGTTGTTAGTTCTACTTGGGTTCTTAATGGTTCTTTGGTTCTTGGGCTCTTGATTGAGTTCTTGAGGTTCTTGGTTCTTCTTTAGGTTCTTTCCTTGGGTTCGAGAAGCCGAAGCACGCGCAGAGCTCTAATACCAATGTCGGGTGCAACGGAAGTGTTTAAGGATTTAGCTCGGATATAGTGCACCGCATTAACGCAAGGGACAATTTACTTCACTTGAAAGACTAAATTGAACCGAAAGGAAAAGAGAGAGAAAAGAGACGACACCGAATATCGGTTCCCAAGCCCTCAAGGGTCCCCTTGCTCTGTTGCCAGAGAAATACTTTCTTTATTCTTGCACAATGCTGAAATAATGACTAAATACTGAGATAGTGATGCTAATGGGTACGGACGCTTCTGATGTTGAATACTGGTACTGATGGTACTGTGGGTACTAAGGTACTGATAGGTTCTATATTGACGACGATGATGACAACGACGGGTATTGTTGGGTCTATGTCGACGACAAGGTACTAATGGAGTCTATGTCGAAGATGATGATGTCGACGATGAGGCACTGATGGGTTCGGTGGATCTATGTCGACAACGACGATGACGACAAGGTTCTTCACAGGTCTGTGGATCCTTATGCCGAGCCAAGGCACAAGGGGTACTAGGAGCTGGGGTACTATGCCGACGACGATGACACTACAAATGAATGTTGAAAACTGCTAGCGGTGTCGATGGTAAGGTGTATGCAACCACGACGAGGCTAGAGGCTATGGTTCTATTGGCGCTTCAAACTGGAAACTCTGGTTTCACTTGGCTGAAAATGCTGCTGAGAAGAGGGCTAAAATTGCTGGCTAGTTGGTCTGCAATTGTTGGCATTGCAGGTCTTTTGCTATTGCTGCCTTTTCTCATTCTGCTAGCGCTACCTTAAAACTAGGCTGAAAATCAATCAATAATGCCATGCTAGGGGTGGTTCACACGTGGTAAGTGCATGTGCTAAAAATGTTGTATTGTGCAAGAGAGGGTATGCATTCGATTGACCGGCTGGACATGCACGTCCTGCTAGAGGAGCACAAAGGTGCCAGGCTCACTCCTAAGCTAATGACTCATGCTAGACTATAGCAAAAGCATGTCCATGTAGCACAAGTGAAGTGCGCATGTAACACAAAGAGTTCAAACCAGTCAAACCATCCATAAGCTAACCATAACTTGTATGCAAAATTTCAAAGTGATTTGAGAAGCCATGTTTTGCAACTACAAGCATATTCTATGGCCCCTTCAAATAGTGGGGCAAAATCTACTCAATAGAGAGAATATTCCCAAAGTCAACAACTTAGGAGAGCCAAAGTCCTCCAAAAGCCAACATAATGCAAACCATTTAGAATGAGCAAAACCTTAGGTAGACCATATCAGAGCTTAGTATCAAACCAACCAATTAAGTTAGAAAGATGCCACATTTCATAGAAGCAATTGAATACTAGTTTCCTATTATCATGAAGGAAGTGGAGTTCCTCAGTACATATAGATCTTTAAGAGTTAGTGCTATCAAAGAATCACCAAAGTAAAAGATTTTAAGCCCAATACTCAACCAATACAAGTAGATCCGAGCCTAATCAAGGACCAATACTCAACCAGTACAAGCAAATCCGAGCTCAGCAAAAGAGAAACACTAAGCTAAGAAAACATCAGAAGATTTAAATAATTTTGTAACAGAAGGCAGTATTATATCCTGCTAGATTTAAAAAAAAAAAAACATCAAATTGTAGAGACCAGAAAAGGTTCAAAGTTAGCCAATGCATATCCAGCCAGTAGCTAGCAAGCACAACAACCAGTTGTCAGATATCCAACAAACAAATACAAACAGAAATAGAGAAGTATCAAATTCAAATGATATCCAAACCCCAAAAGATTAGGGATGAAAAGCAACATCAAAACTACATTTAATTAGGATCCCCAACCTCAAATTTGGGCACCCCCTCTTGGAATGAGAGAGAGAGAGAGAGAGAGAGAGAGAGAGAGAGAGAGAGAGAGAGAGAGAGTTGACCTACAGGTTGCTCTCCTATTGCCATGTGTCCAGCTTGCTCCTTTTGGTTTGATTCCTAGTACCCACCAACTTATAAAGTCTTGCCGAGGGGCCTAAATGACTTTAACTACGCCTAGCCACTTCTTTACTAATTGGATTCCAGTGCCAATCAGCCCAACCAACAGCAACACACAAACAGATACTTCAAAATTACTGAACTTCAATTAAGAGAGAGAGAGAGAGAGAGAGAGAGAGAGAGAGAGAGAGTCGACATGGCCTGACGTAGTTCCATGCTCATAGGTATTGGCCCCAAAGTCTGGTGCCCCTTTTGGTATTATTTTTCATTATTCATTTCAAAGTACAAATCTTGAGGGACCTCTGCTCTCAGGATTTGCGTCTACATGCCCTCAGAGTGAGGCCCAAGGGCTCTTATAAAGTTTACAAGGGATGCCAAAAGCAAAGCCCCAAAAGCTTCAAACTCAAAAGAAAATAGTCCCCAAAAGCATCTAGTCTAAAATCTTCACCAAAAAGCAGACAATGCAAATTACAAAAATCCATATAGGCTGCCACGTTAGCATGTCAATGCGTTATGCGGATATCCGTATTGTTTCCACGTGGCACCCTGCCGTACAGTCTGCCACATCATCTGTCGTACAATTTTTGCCACTCCATCACTTTTGTCCGCGGGATCATGCTACGTCATCAGCTTGTGACACCACGTCATCAGTTTGTGAAATAACCCCCCCCCCCCCCCCCCCCGTGACATACCCCCCTCTTGAAAGAATTGTAATCTCCCTCGATTACATATGCAAAGTCATACATAAGCCATAAAGCAGTTCAGTAAACACTGACTCTAAGTATCGACGCACTAGACGACACAAATCAAGTACTTGTACAAAGACGACAGTCACATCACATCAAATTCAGATCACAGTTAGATCACATTCAAATCACATCACAGAAAAATTCATTCCAAATCTCAGACCATGACTGCCAGCAACGTATTTAGCAATCGCATCTAGATCCATTCCGGACCTCACTGATGTCAGATTAACTAATTCTTATTGCGATCATGTCTATAGAGATTCTTAAGACCGAAATGTTGTAGTCATTTCGTCTTTCTGTCATGCACTCAAACAGAGTCACCATATTGGAGTGTATCAATCGAAATCAGTTCCGGGAGCTCCCATGTCAAAGTACTTCTTTCATAAAGTCATCTAGCAGACAACTGTCAGCCCAACAGTATCCCTGAAATCCAAAGAAAAATCAGTGACTTTATTTTTTTTAGGTAATATGTGATAAAGGAGCGGAGTAACTCCTCTCTTGTGCAATCCCGCTTGCACTAGATTCAACTTGTTGATCTCCAAGAACTCTTGGAATAGCCAAAGCTAGACCAAAAGCGTCAAGGTAAAGTTCCAAATCTGAGAGGTATCTTCTAGGTCCTCCTTCTCCATCCACTTCGCATTCAGTGCCGGATGGTTCTTAACTAAGAACCACAGTTCACTTTACCTCTCTTTTCTTTCGTAGTGAGCTGAGCCAACATCTTTTCCAAAACGAGAATCTCCTCACTCTCTTCTATTTCAGGTTGCACCTCAGGTGCCCTATTGATTGACACCTCACCCTTGAAATTTTTCAAGACACCCACATGAAAAGCATTATGAATCTTCCAAGTATCTTGCAATTTCAGTCTGAAGGATACATCATTAATCTTTGAAATGAGATCTGGTCTCTTCAGACAACTATTCCATTGTTAAGAGTTTAGAGCTATTGATTATCTACGCAGTTCAGTTAGTGAGGACTGGAATTAAGTACTCGACTGAACAGAGAACTCAACTGGAATAATGTACTAAAATGGAAGACAAAAACTAGAAGAATGGGAATGATATTATAGATTCAGATCATAAGTACAAAGATAATTAGTACACTGTATAACAGGCTTAAGCTCATATGAAGCCTGAGGATTGATTACAGGAGTAAGTGATTATAGAGTTAAAATCCAAAAGCTTATAAAGCTAAAAGTCTAGAAGCAAGAGCCCGTAAGCCAAAAGTAAAAAAGCCTCGGATACATTGTAGCGGCTCTTATTTATAGGCTTACAGAGTTACTACAGTAACTGCTGTAATTACTGCCAATGTAGCTGTTTCCACTGGTCGGCCTTCTAAGGAGCAGTTCCCGCCTGTTGGGACTATCCTCACCTTCTACATCCTTCCCTCCTTCCTTGAATTTTGGTATAAACCAAAATTTCCTTCTAACCGAAAAAAAAATCCACCACCTGATTCGGATTTGTTGTTGAATAAATGAGTCTGGTTTTTTGAGTTGGCTAATGTTCCTTGTGATAGAACTCTTTCGGTATTGCCAGTTTTATGCCGTACTTCATGCTTGTTGAGTGCTTGACACCCATATAGTTGTAATTCCAAGGGTACCCATCTAAGAAGATTCCAGTGCCTACTGGATAGCTGAAAAAATCCACCGTTTGATTCGGAGATGGAACTACCCATTATCCTTCCATTGAACTCGCTTCCTCTTGCCCTTCTTCTTCTTTGGTGCCTCAGAAGTCTCAGTGCCAGCATTGTCCTTTTGAATAAGTCAGCATTGTCCTTCTGAATAAGTTTGTAAATGGATGCTCAAGTTGATCCTGCCTTTCTGTGGTTATCTCAAATTCAGAAGGCGTGAGGGCATTGTAAGTTTTGGTGTCGAGATCATATAAACTGCGTTTGCCCTTAGTCAGTGTACATAGTCAAACGGGTTTTTGCCAGTTTATGACAATGCGATGCTATGTGAACCCATCCTTGTGGGAGTGACTGATTTGTCTTCAGTCTGGCTTTGAAGAGAATCTCCACCATTTCTCTGTATTGTGGTCCAAGTCTTGGTTTGGAAGTGATATCCTTTTCAGGAATCTTGGAGGACTCCACAGTCAGTTGAAGTAATTTATTTGTGATCTTTGTTAATCCACGGAGCTGGACCTTCCACTGACCCATATAGAGGAACTTTTGCAGTTCTCCCTATAGATCCATGACAATGTCCATTTTGAGGGCATCATTGACAAGTGATTGTCAGGCTTTCCATTCCATAGTGGCTCGCTCATACTGGTCACAGAGTTCATCAATGATGCTGAGATAAGTGAGACGATCTACTGATTCCGGATGTTGAGGATACAAGGCAGGCAAGAATCTTGGTAGTTACGCCTCCTTGGTGAGAACAATTTGGTTCTCTTGCTGCATCATCTTCCTAGTAATTTGGACCACTAGCTGAAAGAGTTTTCGAAGAGCAGTTGCATGTTCTCCTACTGACATTTGGGTTCGGGGTCCTTTACTGTTGATAGGCTGAACTTCAATGATGGCCTGCACCCTCTGATCCAAGATACCTTTGGTAATCTAAATCTGAAGCAAGAGTTCTTTTAATTGAATCCTGGCCTCCTTCATACATCTGTATGTAGGTCTATTTCCTAGCAGCAAATCCAGTTCAATAGCTATGGAGTGGTGATCTACAGTAGACTTTCTCTGCCAATGTGAATTGACTTACATATCATCAAAATTCAATGTCCACTCAGGTACCCTTTCCAGTAGTAGCTGAATACTGCTGGGATGAATAGGTAGTTGTCACAACTCTTGATCATGAAAAGCAACTGACTTCCAGTGCTGAACCATATCCCTGGCTCCTACATACAGCATTTGGAAGCATTCCAAATCATAGATAAGAGTGTCATTCTCAAAATACTATCTAGTAATATGAGCTTGTTAATGCCTTAATCTCTTATTCAGTGTGATGAACTATAAAGAGTGTTGTTCATCAGCTTTGAAAAATTTAGTCACACCTTTGGATTTTCTCTAGTGTTGCCCTTAGTGTGTTGGTCACTGCCTTGCTGTTGCTGATCATCTGACTGCTAGTCTTGGTGGTCCTGATCAGTACCCGGATTTCCTTTGTTGGGTCCACTTCCCCCAGTTGGGCAGATGATCCTCCAGCTCGAGAGTCTGAGGGTGGGGAAGGAGGAGAATCATCATATCATCAGGCTTGTCATCCGGCTTGTCATCCCCTTCCTCCTCACGTTCTTCTTCCTGCTCAAACTCCTCTTCAGTATCATCTTGCTTACGAATATGATCCGTAATGGCCTGATTTACCAAGGCTGTATTATATTTAGTGATCTTATCTTGCAGAGCACTCTGAATAGTGTAATGTAATTTGCCTATTCAATTTGAGAATAGCGGAAGTTAATGAGAGTACTTTCAAGAAATGATTTTGTGAGCATAGCGGGTAGACATAATTGAAGATAGCAACATAATCATAGCAATTAGTTAACTTGGCATAGACAATACTTTTGCAAGAGAGAGAGTTTAGAGAACATGACAACAATTGAGGACCGGATTTATGTGGAGCCGGTCCCCCCTCCAATAGGCATTTGTATTATGATTTCTCCCATAAAGAGAGACTTGTTACAATACAGTCTTTGTGTTCCTTGTGACCTAGGTGATGCCATGAAGATGGAAGGCTTCATGCACCACAAACATAACATAAACTTGAAGAAAGCTTTAACTATCCCAAGCCTCAGTCCCAAGACCTCAAACACCTTCGAAGGTGGAGAGAGCTAGCAGGGAATGAGGGTAGGGAAGAGGAAGAAGAAACATTTCGTAGGAGAAAGAATTAGTTCCTCACTTATCATACTCTTGTTTCTAGCATACATAATAGCATAGTAATGAAGAAGAAGGAGATGGCAAGCTTAAGCATTGAAGCATGGCTCTTGGTTGGATTTGCACTCCATAGCCAAGAGTGTTGGTGTAGGCTCTCAACCTCTACTTGCTTGGAGAGGGAGCTCTTGCACTTTGCATATCACACAATGAGAGTGCTTGTGAGTATGTGTGGGTGAGTATACCCCCTAGGCACCCCCCTAGCTTGCTTGGGTCGACCCCCCCTTGTAGCTCATGCCTGAAGCTCATTGGACCCCTCCAGGCCTAGCCAATCACAAGCAGGAGCCATTACAAGCAACATGGGTAGCCTTGGGACAAGTGTCCCCCTTTCCCCTTTGAGAGAGAGGACTTGATAAATGCTAAAACAATTAGATAATTCATGTAATTTATCATTGGACCCCTTTGAAGCCTAGCCAATAGGCTTCAAGCAACACATGAAGGTAACATGGGTAGGGGCCTGACATGTGTCCTTGCTGCCTCTTCAAGATGGGCTTCCCTTGTGTGTGTGAGTGGGTGTTCTCTCTCTAGGCCCTAGGAAAAGGGCTCGCCCCCCCTCTTGTAGGAATGCTTTTGACTTTTAGGTGATCAAGCACCTTACTCACCAAGCATGACAAAGCACTTGAACTAGGGGGGGTTCCCACAAGCATCTCAGGCAAGCTTCTCAAGGCACCTCAAGTACTTTAATCATGCAGCAAGTCAAGTACCTCAAGCATGGAGCCAGTCAAGCACCTCAAGCATCTTAATCAAGCACCTCAACCATGAAAAACACCTCAAGCATGACAAGCACCTCAAGCAGGACAAGCACCTCGAACTTGGGCTGGGTTCCCACCTCAAGCTCAGCCCTAGCTTACTTAAGGTCAAAAGGACTTTTACACACATTTATTGGAGGTCTTCAATGAAGCTAACCCTAAGGTCTTATGCTCCATTGGTTAGCCTTGCTCTTTGATAGACCATCTCCCTTTTGGGCCCCTTTACATTGGCCCCGTGTTGAGATAGATCTAAAAGCACATACCTATATCTTAACACTTGTTCCCGTTTATTCTCCCACATTAAGTGATCAATTTAATATGAGAAAATCATTTGGGTTAGTTAGATATTAGATTTTATGACAAATAGTCTCAATGAGTGCCTTCAAATTATCCATATTCAAGGTTACTTTTCTTTGTGGATTCAAGATATTAGCAAGGTTACCGTATATATATCTCTCTGCAAGGGAATCCTTTTTACACAGTGTGGGTAGTTAGCAATTCTTTGAAATCTGCACACTTCATACGTAACAGAGTTTTAAATCTGTCAGCATCTCTCAGAGCAGCTTCCTTCTCTTCATTCAGTCGGCCGATTTTTTATTTCTAGTTTCAGCATCTTTGTTTGCAGCTCCTTAATTGTTCAAGTTGACTGATTCTTAGTAATAGCATTCTTGAGAGACTGATCAGCCATTTTTTTATGAAGTTCCTGAAGATGTTGGGTGCTTCCCAATTCTTCTTTCAGCCTAGCCACTTCTTCACTGGAAACTGATACATCCATCATCTGACCTAAGGAATGGACGATAGTGTTCCATGATACTTGGATGATCGTCGAGTAGCCATCAACTACTGCAGTTGAATCAGATTCATTTGGCTCATAAACCATGATTGGAGCCATATATGGTAATGCAGCAAAATCTGGTTTTTGAGGTACTAATCTGCATTTGAGAGGGTTATTCTGCAACTGTATTGACCGATTTTTCTTGATCATTGATAAATCCAGTTGACTGTAAGGAGATCTGGTGATCGGGCTGGCAAGTGCTTTGCCCTTTCCTTTGCCAATATCAGTTGCCACCTGTTTAGTGCTTGTTATCCGTTTAGTTGTTGCTTCTTGCTGGCTTTTTTTAGTGTTGACTACTATTTGAGTTTTCTCTTTGGGCATTGTTGAAGTCTGGCCTTCAGAAGATTTTGTTAGTGGGTAGGGGGGTTGGACTTGACTCTCAAGTTTCTTCAGTAGAGCAGTACTCTTTTCTAACAGAATCCTACATTTCTTTGAGCTACTAACCTCAGCCTGTGCGGATTTCCTCTTCTGTCTAGTGATGGCTAGTTGATTACCTTGGTCCTCTTCATTTGAAGATAACTCCACACTTTTAGTCGATGGAATAGGCTTAGGACTTCAAGCCAACTTTACCTGGGGAAAGGCCTCTGGAGTAGTACCCCAGTACAAAAACTGCTAGACATACCAAGCTTTGAATAGACTCTATGACTTCAGCTTAACATACTGATGTAAGACGTTGTGAGATGAAATTTGGCATAGATTGATTTTGGCTTTATCATCTAGCCTTTTTGCCAACAGCATTGCAAACAGTTTCTCAGACACATATGTCGGATTTTTTTCAAACTGACGGCTTCTGCAATAAACCTGTAGGCTGAGGGAACATCCAGTGCAGCTACTAGAATCCCTTGCCCACCAGTCTTCCTTCTCTTTCTAGCTGCTTCATCTTCCTTAAGAGCCAGACTAATCTGTTCTGCAGATGCTATGTTGGGCTTTTTCTCGTTGGGAAATCTGAGGCAGAAGCAATATCTTCAGGTGTCACTGTTATTTTAATTCCATTAACAGTGGCACTGCCTTCATCAAAATCAAAAGAATTGAGGACCTGTTTAATAATGGCTGCATCAAAATCAAACTTCGTAGCCTGTACTACCACATGATTCCATAATTTCAACAACGATTATGTCTGCTCATTAAACACATATTTGTGTATCTTGCTGTATGGAAGGAGTGGTAGGGAGGCCTGAATAGAAGTAATGACTGTTGCAGTCTCATCCACTATATTTTGCATCTTCTCTGACATTTTCTTGCGACCCATACACTACGAGTGTGTAGAGGAAGAAGACTTACTTGTGTATCCGAACCCACAGCGAGGTGTATCGGGTAGTGTCATATAGGGACAAGCAGAATCTGTCGACGAGGAGGTTTCACGTTGGACCGAAGAGTTCTTGGAGCTTGGCGATGGCAAGTGCGTGACAGCAGGTAGTCATCGCGCATGAGACTTGTGAGGAAGAGTGTCCACATGTCTCACTGTTATATGTTTACGTGCCATAAAAGCTCCTCTACTTACCGTTCCTAGAGTTACGTGCGTCGATGGCGACATGGCACACATGATTGGCCAAACACCTACATAAATCATACTATGACCCTAAGTCCATAGGATATATACATACTCATCGTGAACCACCTACATATAGTATCCTATGACCTTAAGGACATAGGATGTATACATATTCATCGTGAAACACCTACATATAGCATCCTATGGCCTTAGGGCCATAGGATTCTATATACCCATCATGAAACAACTACATATAGTCAGTGTATTTTTTTTTTGCAAAATTTTGTAAATTTGGCGAAATTTGGATTTATTTTTATAAATTTTGGCTATATTTTGATAAATTTTGACCATTTCTTCACCAAGTATGGCTATGAGCATAAGGTTTTTGGTGGGAACGATCGCCAAAAGTTAAACGTAGAGAGGGATAAGGGAGGGCACCTAAATGTGTGAAACCCTATCGAAGAGAACTCTGGCGAGACTGCGTATGGAAGTGGTGAATCATGAAGTTTAAGGATTTGGAGGAAGAGCGTGTGGAGCATGCTTTAGCTTTGTAACTCAAGCCCTCTTACAAGCTTAAGGTAAGAAATCGTTTTTTATTTCTTTTCTCCTGCACAGACCTCAACAAAATGGTTTCTTCAATTCTTTGTCTTGAACACATAAGTTTGAAGGCATGTTTCAATTCAACATGTAAATTATTTTGTCTCGTTTCTTTTTGTCTGCACACACCTCAACGCAGACTTCAGAGGTTTCTTCATTCCTCTTTTTTTGAACACATAAGTAAAGTAACAAGTCTTTTCTTTTGCACATGCCTCAAGACTCAAAAGCCTTCTTCTAAACGTTTTCTTCAATCAAAAGATTGGGATTCACTCTGTGGCTAGAAAGTACACCCTGCAGGTAGAAAAGTGCACCCTGTAAAATTGTGAATTTAAGCAGTGTTGAAAGCTTTTACTTTTGAAAATGCTCACTCAATGCTTTGATTTGTGTGGGCCTTTTCATTCAAAGGCATTTTCTTATGTGAGGTGAGATGTTAAAACTAAAGACTAAATTTCAAAAGGTCCTTTTCGTTCATAGTTTAACATTAGTGCTTATGCTTTCATTTCAATTTTGCTTTGCTTTGCTTTGCTTTGCTGAAAGGTCACTTTCATTCAAAATTTAAAAGCTTTGTTTCCATGGAGTGTTCGAGAAAAGTGTGCCTCAACTTAGCCTTGAGTTGGTTGAAAAGCCAAATCAACCGGTTGAAGAGAGGAGAAGAAAGAGAAAATCCGTTCAAAAAACATACGAAAAAAGAGTTAAAGTGCAAAAAACATCGGTTATGTTGTGAAATTTCTTGCTTGAATCTGAGAGAGAGAGAGAGAGAGAGAGAGAGAGAGAGATATTTTAGAAGATTCTACATGTTTTTCTTTTGTGATTAGAGAAAGCTGCATGGTTACCTGCTATCAAGATATTTTTAGTCCGAACGTCGAACGATTCTTCTCAAAGGTATGTTTCTTTGCTACTAGCTAAAAAAGTATTCTACCTTATTGTTAAGCACTTACATTCCATGAATTTATTCTTGTATACTTGTAGATGGCATCAAAGAACCTTAAGGTACCTGCTTCATATAAGTTTAAGTCATTTTTTGGTTCTTCAAATGTTGCTAGTACAGAGCCACATGCCACCCATGTTTTGCATGAGGGTTTGAATGCGATGCATGGAAATGAAGTTGGGAATTCAAATGCGGTGTGTAGAAAAACCACCAAGGGAAAGGGAAAGGATAAAGTAGGTGAAAAACACACTTGGAAAGATTATGATGCATCTAGAAGCTTTCGTATAGAGTGGCTTGTTGACTTTCCTTGGGCGGAGCAAGTAGAGGGTAAAGGGAAAGTGAGGTGCAAGGTATGTGAGCTTATAGACAAGAGGCCTCGTATAATGGATTCCAAGCGTGACACTTTAGAGAAGCACGAGGGGAAACGCTATGCAAAAATTGTAATTGAGGGAGAAGAGGTGGATAGTGTATTTTGGGCTACAAAAAACAAACACAAAGAGAATGAGAAAAAATATGATGAACTGCTTAAGACTGAGGAAAATCAAGAAACAATTGAGTGTTACATGCATACACAAACTAGCCAAATGTTTTTGGCTAAAAAACCCCAATTTGCTTGCATTTTTTATCTTCTCAACAAAGGGAGACCCATGAACGATTTTCCTCGAAATCAGTATTTATATGCATTCCTTGGAGTTCCTTCCTTACCGACCAAGCATTGTTCTATCACTTCAGGTTGGGAGATGGCAGAATGCATGGATGATGTGTTTCAAGATAGGGTGAGACGTGATGTGCATGCAAGTTCATTTTTTGCCTTGAGTTTAGATGAAGTCATAGCAAATGACAACACACAATGGATGGCAATGCATGTGTATACTGTGAAGAACTATAGAAGAGAAGTAAATTACCTTTGTTTGTCTAAGATTGATGGTTCTCCTAATGCCGAAAACTTGTTAAGCTTGGTAATTGAGAACTTGAAAGTGTTTGGAGGTATTGGGAGTACCGAATTAGGAGGAAGGTTAATGTGTGTTGGGTGTGATGGTGCAAGTGTTCTTCAAGGAAATCGTGCAGGATTGATTGTTCGTCTTACATTAGAGTATGCTCCTTTTGTTTTGGGAATCCATTGTATGGCACATAGAACAAATTTGGCTGGAAAAATAATATCAAAGGTTGCATTAGTTTCTAAGATAGAAGGTGTCATCCATGATGTCTATAATTACTTCTCTAGGTCTCCCAAGAGACTTAGTGAGTACAAGAAAGAGGCCAAAGGTTTGAGCAAAGGTAGAAAACTTCTAAGGGATGTTGAAACGCGATGGATTTGCTTATATAAGCCCATTCTAAGACTATATGAGGAATATCTCACTTTGGTTTTGAAAATGAAGAAGGATTGTGGAGATAATGTGGATGCTTTAAGAGTCTTTGAAGAGTTGGTAGACATTGAAATTATTCTAGGAATACCATGTGTACTCCCTCTTTTGGAACGCATGCATATGCTTGTGAAGTTGTCTCAAGCTCGAGATGTATATGTACTTGACTTTGTTGAATGCATTGAAAATACTAAGAAGGTTTTGAAATAAATGTATGATTTACAATTGGGGTTTCAAGGGCCAAAGTTCAAAATGTGGACTAGCCTTGTGTATGGTTCTAAGAGTGATAGTTGGCTTGATTTTAATGAGAAAGATGAGCTAGGTATTGTCCTCAATAATATGTTTATAACTGTGAAGGGTGGATTTGAAGGTCAAGGTGTGAGACATTCTAGAAGGGAAGGGGTGTCCAATAATGTGTTTCTTGAGACTATTGAGCATGTGAAAAGGGAATGCCATGCTGCTGCTATTTTTTTGGTGCAAGAAATTAATGACAGATTCCCATCACATGACTTGGTTGAAGCATTTTCCATCATCTACACACAATTTTGGTACTCTCTAACATGTGAAGTGGATTTTTTAAGGCATTTGAAGACTTTGCAGGCCACATATTGCACTCAAAGAGAAGTGGGTGGTTGCTTCTATGGTCCTATCTTGGACGCAGAGAAGCTAGATTCCCAATCTTCCTTCTTTACTACAACAATGAAGGCACATGTTGCAAAGACTCCAGTGGAGTATGCAAAAGAGGTAACTCTCACTTTTCTTTGGAAAAAGTTGTCCCAAGCTCCTCAATTGTTGTCTCAAATTTCTGAGTATGCAAAGCTTGCTGACCTTGCCTTAGTGATGATTATTGGTAGTGTCGAAGATGAAAGGACTTTTAGTAGGCTTGATTTCATAAAAAACAAGAAGAGGAATAGATTAGATAAGCATTTGGACATTTGTGTCCGTGCTTTTGAGAAAAAGTTTTATGATATCAATACATTTCCTTTCAATGAAGCTTGTAATGTATGGAATGATCGTCCTATGCGTACAAGGTATCACAGCTCATGCATTGAGGAGGAAGAAGAAGATCTTGATGATATTAGTGATATAGATAGTGACGATACATGCTAGAAGCTTCATGCTCATGATTTGATAGTATGTGCTGCCAATGATGCAATTGTGGATTGTAGCTGGTGTATGTGGTTCAAGATGATGCACTGCCATTCTTCCTTGATGGGTTGCTTCATGATTGGCAGGATGCCTTGCCATTATGCCTTGTGATTTTTATATTCATGCATGATCAAATGGGTTGTTTCATGGATTAGCAGGATGCCTTGCCATTATGCCATTGTGTTTCATGGATCAACATGATGCAAAGCCATGGCCCATTGTGCCATTGTGGTTCTGGTATATTTTGATCAACATGATGCGTTTTCTAGTGTTGTTGGTAGATGTGCCATCGTGGATGTATTTCAACTTTCTATATTTTTGGATCTATGAAAATGTGCTTGGTTGCAGCTTTTGGTAAAGGCATATATGATATGAGTAAGGAAGGTTTGTAAGTACGCATGTTAATCTTAGTGTATTTTATTTTCTTACTGATGTCTATTTGGGGTTGTGCAGGGAAGGGGAGAGGATAGTTGATTCACTATCCTTAGTGAATCAACTATCCTCTCCTTGGAAGGAGCTTGGTGTAGCCATGGAGGTTCATACCTCATGGTGAAGGGGTTCAACTCCCCTACTCTCTGATTATTCTAAAATAAAATTCAATGGTAAGTTTATATTATTTCCACTTGACAATGTATATAGTCCAAAAATATGACTCTCTCTCTCTCTCTCTCTCTCTCTCTCTCTCTCTCACCCACACACACACATACAATAGTTTCATAAACATGAAAGCTGAAGGTGTCACTATAAAAAGTTTATGTTGTTTTCTATCCAAAAAGAACCTCACATTAGAGGGTATCAAGGGTCTTAAGACTATAGTTTGAAGGTTGTTATCCATGCACAAAGCACTTGACATTGGACATCCAAACTTAACACGTTTTGAAAACAAAAACATAAATGTGAAGCATATTTTAAGATCCATATAGGAAATATTTCATCAGCATAACAATTGGATAGTATTGCCTACCTAAGTGCTATATTCGTAGTCAATTTTGAGAGAAAATGACTTTGCACCTATCTCTCTCTCTTTCTCTCTCACCTCTCTCTCTCTCTCTCTCTCTCTCTCTCACACACACACACACACACACACACACACACATGTACACATGCTTGAAGAGAATAGACATTGAAGCTTATGTAAATGATAGAATTTTATACTCATAGTATTTTCTTCATGTCAACCAAAACCTTCTCAAATTGCTAGAAATACAAATTTTTTATTTGCAATAAGCACAACAATTTTAGCTAGCCTTATTGTCTTGAGTTTGGGTCCTCTCTCATTAAACTTCCTTTACCCACCTACCTATGCCCCCCCCTAAAAAAATTCCTTGCACTTGTGAGAGAGAGAGAGAGAGAGAGAGAGAGAGAGAGAGAGAGAGAGAGAGAGAGAGAGAGCATGTCGTAATGTCTTATAAATAATCATACTATTAATGCAATCATACAAGAAAATTGCAAACTATGCCTCCTCTTTTCGGTGAAAATTAAGTTTTTTTAATAGTGACAAATTCATACTAAACATTCCTTTCACTCGCCAATTTGACAAGTTTATGTTAGGCACAACATTTACTCGCCAGCAAAGTGAGCAAAATTTCAAGAAGGGTGTCCAAAAAAAATACACTGCATATAGTACCCTACGGCCTTGAGGCCATAGGATGTATATTTACTCAACACAGAACACCTGCGTAAAGCATCACCTGGACTAAAGTCCATACGATGTATATATACTCAACAAAAAACACCTACATAAAGCATCCTATGGACCTAAGTCCATAGGATAGGATGTATACACAGTGAACCACCTACATATATCATGATATGGATATAAGGCAATAGGATGTATACATACTCATTGTGAAACACCTACATATAGCATCCTATGGCCCTAAGGCCATAAGATGCTATATACCCATCATGAAACAACTACTTAGTGCTTATGGCCCTGAGGACATAGGATGTATATACATCCATCATGAAACAACCACATATAGTTTCCTATGGTCTTAAGGCCATAGGATGGATATATACTCATCATGAAACAACCACATGTAGTGCCCTATGTCCCTAAGGCCATATGATTCAACACAAAACACCTACATAAAGCATCATATGGCCCTAATTCCATTTTCATGAAACACCTACATGTAGTACCCTAAGGCCGTAGGATGTATATATACCCAACAAAAATTCCTACATATAGCATCCATTGGCCTACCCCATAGGATGTATACATACTCATCATGAAGCACCTACATATATACTCAGTGTGAGGTGACTTGAGGAATCTATATGTACTTGTCATGAATCTACCTATTTGTGATGCTTGATGGCATTGAAGGTTTCCTTTCACACACCGACATAGAGTAGCCTATGATCCTAAGGCCATAGGGTATCCTTTTTTCTCACCTTTTGGGCTTTGTGGGGCACTTATCACACCTACATATATAACCCTTTGTCCCTATGGCCATATGAGTTTACCCTCCTACAGCAATATGGGTGTCCTTTGTTGCATCTACAAAGAGCACACTATGGCCCTAGGGACATAGGATGTCTATTTTCTAAGTTTCTTGTCTAAAGAGATAAACAACAAAGCACAGGTAGGCCATACAATGGTCAACGTACAAGTACAAAGCTCCATAGTGACATTCTTGCAATGTAATTGTCCAAATACTTGTTTTATTTAATAATATCTATTGAAACCTTCTTGCAAGTATGGGTTTTAATAATGGCAATAGAGAGTGCAGGTTTGTAGCCACACAAAAGGTTGCCATTGAGAGTGTACGTGAAATAGACCCAAATGCATATTGTTTTGGCGTGCTTATTGGGAAAGGTGACGTATCACTGTCAATTGATTTGTGTTTTGAAAAGAAAGCACTCATTCAATTTCTATTAATGGATGCACTAATAGTGGGAGATTTTTTTCACAGTATTGTGAAATGGAATATTGGGTTGCTACAACATATGAATGAGATGCAGTACACGAAAGGGTTTCTATGCCTTCTTGCAAGTATGGGTTTTAATAATGGCAATAGAGTATGCATGTTTGTAGCCACACAAAAGGTTGCCATTGAGAGTGTATGTGAAATAGACCCAAATGCATATTGTTTTGGCATGCTTATTGGGAAAGGTGACGTATCACTGTCAATTGATTTGTGTTTTGAAAAGAAAGCACTCATTCCATTTTGAACAATGGATGCACTGATAGTGGGAGATTTTTTTCACAGTATTGTGAAATGGAGTATTGGGTTGCTACAACGTATGAATGAGATGCAGTACGCGAAGGGGTTTTTATGCCTGAGGCTGATATAGCAATGGGAGCATCAGAGGGACAATATGATGGGATGAGATATTGGGAGGTTTAAAAGG
Organism: Adiantum capillus-veneris; assembly: GCF_014529385.1. Lineage (NCBI taxonomy): Eukaryota > Viridiplantae > Streptophyta > Polypodiopsida > Polypodiales > Pteridaceae > Adiantum > Adiantum capillus-veneris. Next base: position 54,464,725 of record NC_140958.1, on the reverse strand, counting down.
ATAAGAGGGTTCAACTATGGGATGATAGCAAAACACATGTGGTAGCCAAAGGAGTTGTCATGTATGTGTGTCCATTTTATTGTGTAAACTTTTGTGAGCTAGGTGAAGATAACATCTATATTGGTATTGAAACACTCTATGCTGGTGATATTTCTGTAGAATTTGATGTATGCAACATCAATATTGTTTGTTGGCCTATCAAAAGTGTGACAACTATGGATGGAAAGATGTTTTTGTGGTATGAGGATTTACATGTTATGGATGCTTTGCAAGACACACACATTGAATCAACTCGTTTGGTAGAGCCTATATCACAAAATTTAAAGTATTGCTTTACTAGTAGGAAGCCAAAAATGTCTGTGAAACCTTCTAAGAAATCCGTTAAGCATCACTATCATCTGTCCAGCTTGTTTCAACCATAGATTGTTTTGCTAGATGGTGTTGTCAATATGCCAATAGAGATAAGCTCATGGCTATGCGCAATGAATTTTGGGAACAGAGTTTGCAAAATAGAACCAACTATGTATATTGATACAATGTTGTCTGCTTGGCGTGAAAGCCAAATAACTGTAAATACTTTCTATGCATTTTATTTTAATGGCAATGAGGTTTGTAGTAGAGCTTGATAAAAGTTTCACAACATTCCAAGAACTTCATTTTATCATTACCCTGTGAACAATATGAAAATGGGGTTCGACGCTCAGTACATGGTAATGACATTGTCATAAGGAGAGGAAGAAACTATACAAAAATGGGTAGAGCATTGATGTGCTCTTTTGTAGAGGAAAATTCAGAGAGACTGCCACGTAAGAGTAGAGCTATGGAAGATGGTACTAGGGAAACCTTGCTTGGAATACCAAACACGTACAAAAAAAACACATTTTCATGATGTCAAAAAAACACTCAAGAGTATGAGTTTCAAGCCAATGTCTAGCACTACATTCAATAGGATTTAGAATATAGAGTTTGCTAATGTGACCTTGTCAAAAACAAGTGAGTTCTCCAAATGTGTTGTATGTAGTCGGATAAAGTCTCAACTAGAGTCAACAAAGAATGATGAGCTAATTGCATGTTTGAAGGATGAATGTAAAATTCACATCATCAAAAACAAAGTTGTAGAAATGACTACACCAGACATAAGTTCTCACAATTGTAGAAGGATAAGTATTTATGCATTATACATAATAAAATGGACCAAAAAAAGATAGCAATACCTAGATTCCATGTGAACTCAAAAGACTATGTGAATGCATATCAACTGTAGGTATCATTAACAGCAGGTATGATAATGCATGAACATGGCCATGGGATGTATGGTCATTTCTTTCTTAATGGTCTATGGTCTTCAGATCCCAATGCTACAATCATCTCCCTTGCATTATACTAATTACAAGATGTGCGTGTTTGTCGCACGTGTCAATGCAAGAGACTTGCGGATACACTGTGTGCAAGCTACAAATGGCTGCAAGAACACAACCAGACTAATCTAGCAATCTCAAGAGAGCAAGGGTGTGTCACTCACCACCCTACGCTTGCCTTCGTGGAGGATTCCTCGCCACGAAGAAGAAGGAGCTACCACCGTGCCGTGCTCAACCGCCTCGTCGCCGCTGCTGTGCCGTCGTCGCAATGCTCAATCACTCTCTCTCTCTCTCTCTCTCTCTTTCTCTCTCTCTCTCTCTCTCTCTCTCTCTCTCTCTCTCTCTCTTTCACGCATACAAACACACACACACAAGAAGATGAAGAAGAAGCAGATGGAGATGGAGCAAGAGCACTCTTGAATTGCACAAATGAAAGAATGAATTATTTTTAGGTTTAGGTGACTTTTATATGAGCTCGCCCCATCCACACTTGGGCGCCCATGCAAAGCCAACTAACCCTTGAATGATCCAGTTAGAGTGCGCCTCTCATCGGCGATCACTCTTACCCTTTTCCTATTGGACCAACAAGCCCGGCCCATGACTACTAGAAGTGGACGCCGGTGGTTAACATGCCCCCCTTCCTGATGTATATTCCATCCTCTAAATATAACAGTGCAGCATCGGGATCCACAATAGAAGTACTTATATCAAAAGAAAAACAACATTGTGAAAGCTCAAAGGCAACATGTGCAGGTGTGCAATAAGTGAGATGCATACATGATATTCTAGGAAATGCAAAAACAAATTAATGAAATATAACATTGCCAACTAGAACAAGCGTAGTACCTGAATAAAATGCAATTGAGTTCAGGTCGACTCTAAGAGAAGTACACAAGAGCTAGGGCTAAAGTAAGTACTAGGTTGACCAAGTTAATTAAAAAATGTCGAATGGTCACTCTGTTCTTCAGCTCTACCGTTGAGTAGCCTACAAATCTTGAGGTAAGGTTACTAATCACCGGTGCAAAAATCTTCGTTCGCCAAGTGAAGAATCCCGTGTAGAAAGCTTCCTCAAACGTCAACATATTATGTGATGGCAAGAACATACAGCGGGCGTAGAAGCCATAGAGTACTTCTTCGAAAGGCTGACCACTGAGATCATAGCATAACCCTTTGTTTTCCTCGAGCAATGACATCCATGGGGCGTGTGCTTGATCTGGCTCATGAAAAACTTCAATACAAGTGAGTAGCATTCGGCATATCTTATATAACATTACGCATGAGAGATCTGGTAGAATCTTGAAGAAAGACATGGTGCCTGTTAGGGTTTTCACCATGTATTCCTCTGTTGCTTGTCCTTTCTCTGGAGCTGTTAGTCTTGGGTAGTTCAGCCAGGTTGGACGCTTCTTTGTCATTGCCTCATGCTCTTGCCAAGTCCTTACTCTGGGTACCAGACAGAAAATGGGATCTCTTTGCAGGGCTGCAGGTGCTCTTGTGAACATAATCAAATACCTCGGATTCTTGTTCACTGACCAGCTCAACCTCCACTTTGGGTGGTCTTTATCTGCAGCATCTTCTTGCATGTTTTTATAGAGCCTCTATTTTACCTGTAAGTAGTTCCACTTTTATGAGAGGGTATGGCAGGGATTGCTAATGCCATTGCCCATTGATCCGATTGGGAGTCAGTTGAGTGATGTTGACAGAGTGTAGAACTCTCAACTTCCAATCCATCGTGGCTTTCCACTGCTCATCCACCTCTTGGGTGATCTTTTCTTTCAGTGCATCCTCCTACGCTTTTGATAGCTCGACCATAGGCACTGTGTCTGCATTTGTGATGTTTATCTAAAAATCCTCTTCATCACTCGGATCTGCTATGGATTGTGTCTCCAACTCAGCAAATGAGACGGAGCGTATATCAATTTGCAGCGACTCTGAAGTGCCTGCCTCATCCTGCGTTTTCGGCTTTCCATCTCTGAGGAGCTGGTTAACTTTCTTGAGCTCAGATATTTCTTTTAGGAGCTCTTCTTCTCTCTGGACCCGCATCAATGCAAGGTCCCTGCATTGTGATTGCTCTAGCTTTAATTCCAACTCGAGGTCCTTGTTCTTCTTTTCTAGTGCCTTGTATACTTCATCAGTCCCTTTGATCAAGGCCACGACTGGATTTTCTTTGATTTGCCGTAAGAAGATTGCCTGATCATTTATTCTTTGTTCAAAGTATTGCAAAGAAGCATTTGCAACATCCAATTACACTTAAATTTTCTGAGCTAACAAGGTTGTCGTAAGAAGTTCATTCGTAACTTCTATCAGTTGTTCATCTTTCGCTTTGATAATTTGGTGAGCAGATCACCAAACTCTTCCATTTCTTTCTGTTGACGATCTCTTGCTAGCTGATGCTGTTCAGCTTTGGCTTTCATCTCCTGCACTTGCCTCTGAAGATCGGTGATGACAATCATTCTGTCTTCTAACTCTCCTTGGAGAGCATCAATCATCATCTCGAGCTATTTAGCCTTTGTGCTGCTGCTATGTACTACTGATCGGAGTCTCTCCATCATATCTTGCATCTGCCTTTCATATTCATTTAATTGAAATATTATCTCGTCCTTTGAGTGCCAATCCTCATGTCTTGCCAACTGAGTTGATGTGCATGTAGCCTCATGTGTGTCTTTTGGTTGTGTCGCTGTTGGTTCTTCTTGCGTGGAGGTAGAGGGTTGGTCTTTTTCTTTGTCATCATGAGTCCTTGTGGATGCCTCAGATGTTTCTTGCTGTGTGGAAGTAGAGGGTGCAGGCGCAGACTATGTGGTCTCTTCTAGTGTAGGACTCACTTCCTTCTCTGGCTGAGGTTCTTTCTGTTGTTGCTGCTCTTGTGTAGAAGTGCTTCTTGTGCAGATTCATCTGTCTTTTGCTTTCAGGCTTTTGAGTAGCTTCGGTGGCTTTCTCTTGTTTTGGCTCTACTTTGTTCTCTTTTTATTGTTGTTACTAGTCAGCCTCTTGTGTAGATTCTGTCTCTTTGGTGGAATCAAATTCTGTGGCTTTCTCTTTCTCAGGTGATGGTGGTGGGCTTGGCATAGGATAGTCTTGTTGTTCCGTGGGAGGTGAAGTGGGTCGGGGAGACCCATAGCCTTATTCTTGAGCTTCTTCCCTTGCCATTTCTTCAGCTTGTCTTTGTTCCTCTGCCTCTTTGGCTTTTCTAGCCGCTTCTTCGGCTTCTTTCAGCTTGAGGGCTTCAGCTTATTGGTACATTTTTTCCAATGTCTCTGTCGAATCCTCAGTCTCTTTTCCCATGTGATGCTTTGTCCTTCGGCCTTTAAGTCCACTAGGCACCCATTTCTCTGGGTCCTTCCCTTGTGCTTGTCGGACTGCGTTGATAGGCGTATTTTTCTCTTTCAAAGCGAGCTTGTTTCTGAGCGGGCTCTTCTTGCTGGGAGGCCACATCTTTTCTCTTCATTTCTTCTCTTCTCGCTCTCTTCTCCTCGTTATCAGAGCTCTCACTGCTATGCCTTTCCGGCGAGCTTTTTGCTGACTCTTCATCTGATTTATAATATCTCTTTACCGACCTTGTAGCTCTAGAAGACAATTGTGTGCCAATATCCAGGTGTTTTGGTCAGGGGCAGGTGGTAGATTGTCAACCATGCCAATGGCATGGTATGCAATTGATCTTGCCTTCTTTGTTGGTGCCCTTCAAGGTGGTCAAGACATACTGAGCATGGTCCACTGGTTGCCTGGTTGTTGATTTGAGAACTTGGGTAAATGTGGTGGCAACCGCGTGATTTGGCATAGTGTACCTGGTGGCCTTTTTGCCAAGAAGTGGAAGTGCTGGTGGTATAATCTGGCTGGCTCTTTCACCTGTTTGTGAATCAAATCTGCAAAGGTAGCTGCAGCGGTCTCTTTGGTAAAAGTCCCTCCTATTTCCTGTTCCTTGCTCTCATGGTCATTCCTTCTGTAGGTAGTCTGAGTGCTTTTGCCACTATATCTGTAATTATGACCACCTCGACCTTGTTTCCCTGAGTGTCAGATATTTGGGCCGTACTTCCATCTTCTTTCATTGTGGATAAAAGCTCGTAAGCTTTCTGAAAATCCACTCCGCAAGGCTCCTGTTCATAAAAGTCTTTGAGTCCAAGCCTGCGGTTGGCTTCTTTGGTCGCTGGCTTCGCGGAAACATCATATACTTCCTTTGGTAGGAGTTGCAACTTCACCTGATGCCCCTCTTTACTCTTGAATCTACCGGTGAAGACTGTGGTATGATGCTCTTCTAGCTTTTCTTTGGAGAGATATGCTGCCTTGGATGCTTTGACTGAATCTGGATCCAATTGATAAGCAGGAAGTTCCCTGCAACTTCTCCTTCTGGTTGAGCATTTTCTTGGCCCTCTCTTCTGCTTGCATGGCTCCTGTTCAGTGAATAGAGTGCACAGTTAGTAGATTTGACGAAATTTTCTCTGAAATGTCTCTTAGTCTGAAATGCTGACAATTTTGGTCCCATTTGCTTCAAATCAATTTTTGAACAAGCATAGATGCATAAAAACATGCAAGGAACAAAACTGTAAAGTCAAAACAAATTTTTGCAACCAATGTAAATAATCGCGATTATTTACAACTAAGTATTTTTTTCAATTTTTTGTAACTTTGGCTTCATAGGCTTGAAGTATATACCAAATACATGCTCTGAGTGAAATATGGGCTCATTTGGATGCATAGGGTGAAAATGGTACCAGATTTTGGCTTTAGGTCTCTGAAACAATAGATATAAAGGAAATTTGAGATTTTGAGCTCCAAATTGGTTCAATTATGGCAAGTGGGCTTAGCACATCATGTACTTTGGATGTATGATGGCAGAATATCAAAATTCCTCCATTTTGGCTAGAAAGTAAATAATCGCGATTATTAATATTTCTACCAAAATCAACATTTTTTTGGTACAACTTGGTTCTAGGCATTGTATAGACCCTGTGTATGAGATATAAGGTGATTAGGATCAAGAAATGTTGTCCATAACCCAAAAATTGGTTTGCCAAGACTTCTTTGCGTTTTCTGGTAATTTTCCAAGTTATAGGTGCTCATTTTGGCTCATACTTGATTTTTGGCATGTAATAGGTGTGTACACATGATAGGTGAGGTGATGGCACAATCTCCAAGTAAAAATGATGCAAAAGTAAATAATGGCGATTATGTACAACAGTGACAATTTTTTTGCAAAACTTACAACTTTTGACCTATACATATTCTATACCGCTAAAACAAGTCCTGAATTGAATTTGGTTAGTTTGGTCATGCCGACATCACTTTGTGTTTTGTCGACTCTAAAATCACCGTTTTTTGTGACTATACTCCATGTTGGTTTGGTCAATCAACTTTGAGGCTTTGGACTTGTCCGCAACATAGTCATGAAGCAACTTGTCCAATTCTGGCTCATTTGGAGTCAGTTTGACCCCGTATATCGAATATGACGCTTTGTAACCTTCGAGCCGTTTTCTGCTTTTCGAGGGCTATTCTTGATTGATTTCACTAAACCAATCATATACATTGTATATGAACCTCGTAGGCAAGCTATCTGTTGAGTCAGATCAAAATTTTGGCATTTGCCAAAAACCTAGCTTTTCTATTGGGGGACCCCTCGACCCCTGTCGAATGGTCAACTGATGATATAGGAAGGTTCTATCATGTTAGGGCATGCTATGGTTCACATCCCATCTGATTTGGTTGAGCTGACAGGCCGCTATGGTCAGTTTTTGGTTGTAGGTCTTCGTGCACTGCTCGATTTCTAGGGTTTTTTCTAGGGCTTTAGACTAGCTACCGGTCGTACAAAATGGATCATTGACGAGTAAAGAACTTACCCCTCATGTCTTGTGTGAGATGGTGCTGAAAAAGATCAACTGTGGACTCCGGAAAAGTTACGCGAAAGAGGTCGAAATCTCTCTCTATAAAGGCTGCAAGTGGAAATGAGGTGGTTTTAGCCTACTTTGGATATCTATATTCGGACTTCCCGAACCAATTTCCCTAGATTGCCTCGTTAGTCCTACTAGGCCGTGACATCTATGTTAGACTCAAAAATTTCCTTGATCGGATTCCTGTAGCTCATTCTGCAAGAATTTTGCAAAAGTAGGCCAAGCCGCCTAATTTAGGCTTCCCGCTTCCATATTCTGATTTCATTGAAAATTTTTGTGCTTGTCTGCCTTGTCTTTTTGATTACCATCATGTCTTCCATTTTCCATCTGAGCTTCCTTGCTATTTATTATTAATTTTTGACATGTTTATTTGAAAAAATCAAAGAAAATAGCAAAATGCTCTAAAAAAGTAAAGTGAAAATCCAATAATTAAGAAAGTCCATTCAAGAACACATCTTTATTGTTTCTTGTTGGTTTTTTCTATTTTTAAGCCTTATTATCAATAAAAATGATGAAAAATATCCAAAAAGGACTATTTTTTGATGATTTTTTGATAGTATATACACTATTTACACTCATTGGGAAGATATTATCAGTGGATTTTCCCTTGATGATGAATTATAAGGGCATCATTAGGTAATTTTGCAAAAAAATCACACGTTAACATCAAACTTTTTTCCTCCCTCTTCAAACATTGCCCTTAATTACTTAGTACTTAGTGCCCTTCCACCCTTCCTAGATGGCGTACTCCGGGACGACTATGTGCATGGGTTGAACAATCGTGTCTATACATAGCCGTGGTTGGCTCTACCATGCTATGAAGATCAATGCAATTTAAACCAATAGGCTGTGCAAGATCTGGGTCTTGAGTAATTAACTCAAGGGTTTCTTATGTCGAGGTTTCCTGCTAATGTCTTCCAAAGAGAAAATCTGATAGCTTGTGTGCTCTTTGTTTGATTGTACCATCAAGATGCTTCAACACGCTGATTGCTTGAGTTGTTGGTAGCATTTTTGACTGTTGTCGAGCTTTTTCTCGCCATTGGTAGCTTGGTCTGCTTGGTGCTGTATGGTGTGGTGGAGTCTTTTGAGACTTAACTCACCATTGCTTGATTGATTTTACGGTTTGTGAAGAAGATAAGTGCTCCTTTTTCTTCCAAATGCTAGGTTCCGTGCTCGGAGATGCTCGTCTCTGTGTTTTAACCCTTGGAACCTTCTTTTGTTTTGTCGGTGAAGTTCTAGGCACCCAGATCTGAATCGGTTTATCCTTAAGCTATGCTTCTGGTACCCAAAATTTCCTGACTCCTTGCATGCTACTTGTATCATTTGCTTGTCGAGGGGATGGAGAAGATTGACTACTTCGTGGTTTGATCTTCTCATTGCTTCTTTTCCATTCCTCCTTGCTTGGTGCAATTGGAACAATAAGCTGCCCGCCTTTAGGTGATAGCTTTAGCTGATTTGTATCCCAATCTGGGACTGCTTTATATGTCCGCATCGGGGAATTCCAAGAATCATCCTCTCATTCATGTGTTTATCTGGTAAGCATACAAATTGATGAGGACATGACATCCATGTACTATCACGTTCAAGTTGACTACTCCCAATGTTGGGGTTGGGTTCTTGTTGCATCCTTTGATTGTTGCTATTCCTGCTGTCAATGTGACTTTTTGCCTTTTTATACGTGGAATAACTTACTGCATTTACTCTAGCTCCTGTGTCGACCAAAGCATTGGTGCTATGATTGTTGAGTTGTACTTTGATGCACAGGTCCATTCCGTCTAACCAGTCATCATCTGTTGAAACTGCATCTTTAGGTAATTCTCATGGTGGTTATCTATTTCTAAAGTGTTGATGGGAATCAATATCTGTTGATTCTTGAGAGCAGCTTTCCGCTTGAGTACCAGAAGCCGAGCTTCCTCTTGGGATTCATCGATAACGTGCTGTCGTTTAATCTTCCTTTTCTTGGCTGCATGCATTCTTTCTAGCAATTCATTGGTTAGTGGAAAATTGTATTTCTTTAAACGACATCCACTAATCCAATTAGCCATTGGTTCACCATCTAGAGTGGACAATTTTGCTGCTCCACTTGGAGATACATCTTCAATGATAAACGGTCCGTTTCCCTTTTTCTTAAACTTGGGAATGTGTTGCTTAAGGGAATAGACTAAAACTAAGTCCCCTTTCTTGAAGATTTTTGTGATTAATTGGGAATCAAATTTTTGTTTCCGCTTTTGTGCATATATGTGAGCTACAACAATTAACCTTTGCTCATCTAGCTTTTCTAAGTCTTCAAGTCTTTCTGACAATTCATATCCAGTCCATTCAAGATTCTGTGCTACCCTTAATGTCGACAATAGAAATTCTATTGGAAGTATGGAATCAAGACCATAAACAAGGTTAAAGGGTGTAGCATTTAAAGATGTTTTTGAATGAAACTCAATAAGCCCATAGAGTAGTATGGAGATTCATTTCCCAGTTTGTCCTTCCTGAACTAACCGCTTTAGTCAGCACTGAACTAAGAATTTTGTTCGTATTCTCAGCTTGTCCGTTTGCTTGTGGGTGATAGGGAGATGATTTTTTACATGACCATAAACTCATTAAGCAAATACTACAATTACCTCATTGAGAAAATGAGTTCCCCGATCACTGACAATTTCTATTGGAAGTCCATATCTCGTGAATACATACTCATATAAGAATGTAGTAGTGGTTCTGGCATCATTCTTTTGAGTTGCTTTAGCGTTGGCCCACTTGGTCAAATAGTCCGTAGGTAAATTGATATATTGAGCTTGGGTTCTATAAGCAGGTGGTTGTATTGGTCCAACAAAATCTATACCCCATTTTGCGAAGTCTCTAGCCCACATCATTGGTCTTAAGGGCATGCTATCTACACGTGTTGGCATTTTTGCTCGTTTGACAAGCATCACATCTTCGAACATATTCTTTGGCATCTGCAAAAAGTGTTGGCCAGTATATGCCTGCTATCAAGATTGATCTTGCACTGGTCTCACTAGAAAAGTGACCTCCAGCTAATCCAACATGTGCTTGTTCTATAATCAGAATATACTCATTTTCATTTGCACAAAGACGCAAATGTTGATCTTTACCTCTCCAATACAATTGGTTCCCAATAAGAGTATAGTCTCTTGCTTCAGTTTCAATTGCTCTTTGATGGCGTTTACTCATATCCTCAAGAAATGTTCGGATAGTTACTCCACTTAGGAACAGGTGACATTTGAAACAATGTCACATGCGGTATGGGTATTTGTTTTTGACATTGAGGACAATCCTTTGAAAAAGATCTAACATCTCTCCTCATAGTCGGCCAAAATACTCCAAGTCTCAAGACTCGTTGCATAGTTTGGTCTTCTGCAATGTGAAGTCCTACTATGGTAACATGTGCTTGACTTAGGTACTATTGTTTTTCTTAGGATTAATACATAAGAGCAACATCCAGCCCAGATCTCTTTTGTATAGCCTACCAGCTAGTAATTGATACATAGCCAATTGCTCGATTAATATGATCGTGATAGAAAGTGGTATTTGTGAATCCACTTGGGCTATTGTCTGACGCAATGTTTTCCGACCATCTAGGTATCGTTTCTACAGAGAAAATATAGGCATCTGGTAGATCATCGTCTACCCCTTTAGGTGATTCTTCTGAAAAAATCCTTGACAAATGATCTGCTCGTTGATGTGTAGTGCCCTTTTTTACAAACACAGTGAAATCAAATTCCAGAAGAATGATGAAACATCTCACTATTCTTCCTGTGTTGCATGACTTGTTGACCAAATACAACAAAGCTTGGTGGTCCACAAAGAACAAAAACTTGTTGGCTAATAGGTAATGTCTATACTTTTTAACAGCATAGATCATTCCTAATCCTTCCCTTTTGGTGGTGGTGTAATTCTTTTCCGCCATGTTCAAGTAGGCTAGCATAAGAAATAGGAAAGTCAATTTTTCCGTCTCCTGGTTGAGCTAGTATACAACCGATAGCAAAATTGGAAGCATCTACATGTACGTGGAACACCTTATTCCAATCTGGTGCTTTCAATATTGGTGATGAGGTGACTTGTAAAAAGACACCCTCCCCTACACTTATGTGGTGTGGTAAGTTTCCATGGTGAATCCCCCAGGCTTTGAAATGTGGCTGAAGCATTAATTAACCCAAACGGCATAACCCGATAGGCAAATATGCCCCATTCTGTTGCAAAAGTAGTTTTATGCTGATGTTCTGGGTCAACCAAAAGTTGATTGTATCCCAAAAAGCCATCTAAGAAGCTGTAAGCTTCTTTTCCTGCAACTCGTTCCAAAACATGCTCAGTGATTGGTAGAGGGAAGTTGTCTCTAATGGTAGCTGCATTCACCTTTTTGAGATTAACACACACTCATAATTTTCCATTCTTCTTGGGGACTACCACAATTGGAGACACCCAATCTGTGTGTTCAATTTCGTAAATGAATTTGGCTTCCTTTAGTTTTTCAATCTCTTCTTTTATCTTCCTGGCAAAAGTTTCATTATACGTGTATGGACTTTGTCTACTTGGTTTCTCATCATCTCTCATGGGTATGGTATGTTGACAGATTTCCGAATCAACATCATTGAGATCCTTGTAAGACCAAGTGAAGATATCTCAGTATTCCTTTAACAAGCTCAGCAAGAGCTCTTCTTCTTCTATTAGGTCATTCGCAATGTAAGCCGGTCTAGGCTCTTCTCCTGGTTCAACCAAGTCTATCTTTTTAGCATTTTTAGGCCCTTCGTAAGACTCACCCTATTTTTGTAGTTCCCTAACAGGTTGTTCGACTATAATTTTTCGATCTTGGAGAGTATACTTTTTGTAATGGGACGGAACGCTCATTACATCCTTACCATCCTCTTTCGTGGTTTCCATTTTGGTTGTGTATATCTCCTTTAGAGTTTTTTTCAACTCTTGATATTTCTTTTTTGCTCAACTTGTGTCATGAGTGGTTTCTTATCCTGTGGGTTTGCTTGGAGTACCCTTCCTTGTTTTTCTTGATGTTTGAGACATTTCTGAATTTTTGTTTGAAGGATTTTTCTAGTTATGTTGTCCTTGATACAATCATTTGCATCTATCTACATCAGAATTGTGTTCTACTGGAGACTGATGGCATAGGTCGTGTTTTCACGTTTCTGGTGTCTCTTTTTCGTCTATACCATTTTTGTCTTCTTGATTTCTGGTTTGGAAAGTCAAAAACTTTTCCTCCCCTCCTTTTAAGAGTAGTTTAGCTCTCATATGCTCTTTTTCTGACCCCAAATCTTCTGAGGTAGCTAAGTGTTCATCTAACTCATCAGTTGCATCGTAATAGAGGTTTGAAAAGACTTGTTGAGCTTTCATTAAGTGCTTGGGTTCCTCATCTTCGTCTTCAATGTTGAGGATTGAAATCATTTGGATGGGAATTATGTCGTAGCCATCCTCATTGCAAAATTGAGTAGGCATAGACGTATTCACATATACATCCATTGTCGCTGAAATTTGAGTCCATTCAAATGGCTCAAACAAATGCTTTGGAAAGGATTCAGGTACATAGGCTTCGTCTGTGCAGTCCCTTTCTAGGATACATTCTTCTCGTCTGAAGCTTCCATTTTTTGAAGCTCCACACATCCAAATAGGAGTGTCTTTGTTTAACCAGGATGGGAGCTTGGTTTCATCCGAAGATACTGAATCAAACTCTTGTATGGGCGTTTTCAAGAAATCTCTATAAGTGTGATCTTTTAGATTTACTCTTGTTATAGATCCCACTTGCTTCAAGTACAGATAATTGTTTCCCCAATCTTGGATAAGTTGTACCTGTCGCATGAAAGGTCTTCCGAATATGATTTCATAGTTGAGTTTTTTTCCCAAAGTCTAGGATGACAAAAGTGTGTTGATATTCAATTCCACAAGAGTTGACTACCACTTTTTCAAGCAGCCCTAATGGTCTCTCAATGTGTTCGTCAACCAGTTGCAATTTCATTTGAGTTTGTCTAATGGATGGTTGTCCCTAGGATTCCCATACTTCTTTAGTGGCTATGGCTATGTCTGCTCCACTATCCAGTATTGCCATGGTTTCAATGTCATTATATTTCATTGGGAGGGTGGTGTTTCCTTCTTCTCCTTCATAATATTCTCCGACTTTGTTCATGGGAACAAATCGAATCTCTTTGTTGTCATTTTATTTTTCAATTTTCCCAATTTTTTTGAGATTAACCCTGTTATTCCCACCTTCTAGTCTAGGGTTTTATGTAAATCATTCCATAAGTATGGTATGAGTTTTAACAGTCCTCCCAAGGTAAGAGTGCATCGGATGGGTGTAGACATGATTGAATGAATGTTGTCTACTTCTAGGGTCTGTTTAGCTCTTTTTACTTGAGTGGTCTTACACACTGTAGATTCATCTTCGTTATCTCCCAAGTAAGAAAGTAATGTTCTCAAGGTCAATGGTTTCGACATTCTTGAAGCTTCAGATCTGCAATCTCCGTACAAGGATTGTACATCCATGTTTACATCAAAAGGTAGGTTATCCAACCAGACTTCCTCTATAGGAGCTGACTTTAGGGTGAGGATCCCGTCATTAATCTCTCTTACTTTTTCCCATAAGTGTCCTGTCCAATCTTCCTCTACGAATGGAATTCCGTCTAAGGCATCTTCGTTGTCAGGCACTATAAGCTCTGGTTCTTTTGTTTCATGGTGGGGTTCTGCCACCACATTGGAGTTTTCTTTAATGTCTCGTACCACAAGCTCTTCAGGTTTTGTGATACTTTCAAGCTTCGATTTTTGTTTTTCCAGTATTTCTTGCGTGATTCTTACAAAATTTTGATAAGCTTTTAGCTTAGCTGCTTCCATGTCTGGAGAAGGATAGTTTTTTCATTTGGTTTCCATGTTTTAGCCTGCTTTAAGTCCTGCTTGGTAGGCTTCCAAGGCGGCATTAATAGGCTAAAAATTTTTATCAACCATAATGGATCTTCCAGATTTCATGGTTGTTTCCTTGAATTCACTTTCAGTTTCTTTCAACTTTTCATGGAATAGCTTTTTTTCTTTCTCCTCGATTTCAACCCGTTGTTTTTGTTTTCTCATCTCATATCTTTTGCTTCTGCTTCTTTTGATTCTTTGAGAGGAAACTTTTGTATTTTCCAAATCATCAGAGAAGTTGTGTTTCTTTTTCTTTGTGTGGGCTCTAGTGATTACCTTGATTGGAACAATCGATTCACTCTCTGATGAGCTACTAGGTATCACTTGGACTACATTTACTACGGTTTTACCCTTGTTCAAAGGTTTGTTAGGACAATCTTCCGGAAAGTGTCCTCCATTTTTGCAACATTGTATGCAATAGGATTCAACTAGTTTGAGTTTTTTGTCAGGCTCTAGACATTCATTTTTCCAGTGAGATCATCTGCACCACAGTTATGACATTTTCCTATTCTTGGCTTAATCATGGGTCTTACCATGGGATGTCTGACACCTTGATTAGCTACATAATACATTGGTGCGAGCTATGGTGGAGCATAAGTCACGGGTTCCTCCATTGGTGGTGGATGTGAATTATACCAATCACCTTCTACCATTACTATAGATGGACTAGGCTCCGCATAGGGTATAACAGGCACTAATGCTTGTTCATCTATGACTCCTTCAGAGTGCATGTACTTTATAGGCACTGCATTATGTCCTGGGTACAGAGGTTGTTGTCCCAATATAGGTTGAGGTCTTTCCATACCCATTGGTGGTCTTTGAGCTTGGGCCATATTAGGCTAATATCTGTACATGGGTTGTCCTTGTGGCCTCATGGGCACGTACTGAATATTCCAATCATACTTTGGTCTGAAGTAGCACTCGTGGGTCTCATGGTTGGTCCATTTATCCTCAATTGCACACCATTTTTGTGGCCTAATTGGTTGTCCCTGTTGAGGTATCCCTTGTCCTGGTCCCCTCATATGTGCTTTTTGCTGTTGTTTATCATGTCGTTCATCCTTTTGAGCATGTCTTCTATTGCTGAAAGTGGTGCTGCAGCAGCTGTTCCCACTGGTGCTGGTTTAGTGGATGCTGTTTTCTTACTTTGGTTATCCTTAGGGACATCTTATTCATTGAAAATATCACAATTGTCTCCTAAGTCAATAGCATCTAATGTACACTCTTCTAGGGTTGTATGCTTTTTACTTTAGAGTATAGCATGAAGTTCTTTGTTTAGTAGTCCCTCAAGAAACAAGGATACGAGTCGTTGTTCTACAGGTATCTCTAGCCTTGGGCATCTGGAAATGTATTGTTTCATTCGAGTTGCACAATCCCTAACAGACACACCATGTTTCTGTTTAAAGCTGTAGATTTGAGCTGTCGTATTGTGTTTGATCTCCGTTTTGGAACAAGCATCTACAAATGCTTAAGCTAATGTGTTCAAGTCCATGATTGACCTTGGTGGAATGTTTTGGAATAATGTCAATGCTTTTTCTTCTAATGTCATTCCAAACCCCTCGAATTCAGTATGGAAATCGACTATTCGTTCTGCTCTTAGCACTTGCTTAAAGCTTGCTAAGTGGTCGTATGGATCCCCTAATCCACTGTATTTTATGACCCATTTCTAAAAATCAGCTGGTTTGATGTGTCTATTAGGTTCAACTCCCGGTCTCCTGGAAGTTGGTCATGTTTCAAGTCCTTCAGACTAATCTGTTGGAAACAGTGACTCATGTAGCCCTTGACTGGCCTTAGTGTCACCCGGTTTTCTACATGATGAGGTGGTTTCTGATTTCTTCACATTACTCTCAGATGATCTCTCACGGTGTACATCTCTTGAAATTGTTTCTGGTCCTTGTCCCAATATCCAATTCCTTATGGAATACCCTTGGTATTTGGTTTGTTCTACCTCCTCAAGAGTCATCATAACAATTTTTTTGTTATAACAATCCCTAAACAGGTAGGTTGGTAGGTATTCTAATCCCTTATCTTTGATCTTGAAGATATAGATGATCTTCATGGCCGTTAGTTGTCCTGGTTTGGCATGCGAAGTCTACAAAAGATCTTTTATGTTTCTATCTTCCCAACAATAGATCCCGATCCTAAGATTATCTGTACTAAGCCATCTCAAAGGCTTCAAATCTACTTGATCGTATCCCTCTAGTTCTAAAGTTGGTGGTCCTTCTTTTACTGACATATCTGGGATTATGGTGTTTACTTCTAACCCCCATTTGTCTACCACATCGGGGTTTTTGACTTGTACATACTGAGTTCCATTTCTATCCATGTACATTTTTCCTTGTTTATTTGTCCTAACCTCTTCTTCAAACTCAATACCATGGTCATCAATGCGAATAGCATACTCCTCGTTAGGGTCCAAGTAAACATGGGCTCCATGGTGGTTAGTCTTGTAAAAAGAGAGTATATGCTTATAGCGCATTGTCGTTCCGGTTTTTGAGTGAGTTGAGTAAGAAGACATTTCGGATGTTGAATCTGAAAGTGTGTCTGAGAATTCTTCAAGAATTGTGTGCAAGGAATTGCCTTGATTCACACTTTCTTCGGTGGACACTCTACTCGAGGTTTCTCCGCCGAGTATGCCCTGCTTTCCTAGTACACGACCAGATCTAAGGTTTATATAGACTTATGAAGCCCTGGATAGAGTACTCACCTTTAGATTGACTTGTCGTCAATTTTCACTTGATTCGATTGCAACTTTCTGTCAAACCACTGATTCCTCATCTGCAACCTGATTCCTGTAAAAATTTGATTAAGTTAGTATTCTTCTATAAAGACAGTAGATTTTTTGCTAACTCTCATGATTGGTCTATGTGTATCACTTCAAATTGAGCTATGGAAGTCAAAATTTGACTCTCAGATTCGCCTTTAGCAAAATTTCAAAGGTTTAATCTGCAACTTGGAAACTGAGTGAACATGTACTAGTTTTGATCCGATTGAACCCAAAATTTCCCGGTGGCTTTATGTTATGTTGGTCTAACACTATATAAGTTCAAAAGTCAAAATTGTTGTCTCTGGTTAGAAGAAGTAAATAATCTAGATTATTTACTTTTATCAGTTTTTTGCACTTTTTTGATTGGTTTGGCAAGTATACAACTTGTTAAAATCCGTGGACAAGTTTCAACAAGTTTGGACAAAATCTGATCAGTTTATCAACTGTTTTGTGTCCGCAGACTCTGATTTCAAAAATTTGGCTTAAGTCTCACTTTTGTGATCCACATTTCACCAAAATTGATTTGTGAGATCTACTTGATATGGTTGACCTTGTGGTATACTCACATTTGCAAAATTTGAAGCAGATATAAATAATCACGATTATCTACTCCAGCTATATTTTTACAACTTTTTATCCCAACTTTGACACAGATCTGTTAAGCACCTCAAGTTAAGGTCACTAGCCAAGTTTCATCAAGTTTGGACAATTTTTGGTCAAATGGTCATCAATTATCCGTCCGCAGACTAACTTTGCAAATTTGGTCACAATTTTCAATCCAGTGATCCAAATCTTATCAAATTTGGTTTATGGGTATGCTGTCTTGGTCAAAAAAGTTAAAAAATGGGGCGGATATAAATAATTGTGATTATTTACAACTGTCAAATTTTTGTATCTTTCTGGTCAACTGAGTATGTACACATGTTTATCACATCAATATAAGCCTATGAATCAATTTTCAACAAGTTTGGACAAATGTTTCTCCAATTTACGCTCAAGATTCAAAAAGTCAGTACAAAGTTTAGTTTTTACCTAGTTTTTTGCCAGTTTGGTGATCCAATCTCTTAGGCCTTTACAAAAGTTGTTTGTACACATGCAATGAGTCAATGGTATGAACCTTGGTTAATTTAGAGCACAAAGTTAATAATCGTGACTATTAACTTCAGGCTTGAAATGAACACCTTTTTGCAAATTTTTCAAAGACAATCTTTACATGAGCTATTTTAAGCCTATGAATCCAATAAAAACTTAATTTGGCCTAAAATGTCAAGAAAAAGTAAATAATCTGAGTTTTGGTCAACTCTTGAAATTTTTACTTCGAAGTGTCTTTGAGCTTACCAACTGGTTTAGACAACTTTTAAGCTTACTCTCCAGTCGAATTGAGTGGTTTCGAGTCTTTTCGAGCTATTTCTAGCCATAGACCTAAAATTCTGCAACTTCCAATAACAACTGACACTTGATTCTTTCAGAGAGAGCAATGTTTTGAAATCCACCTTGGATCCTACTTACCCTACTCCTAGATTCTCATGCAATGGGGTTGTGGAAAGTGTCACGATCCTAAGGCACTCAACAAGTACGATTACTTCCAAACTACCTCTACACAGCAAAAGACGACAATCTTAAGCTATGCGGGTTCTAAAAGAAAGTTTTGAACTCTACGCGAACCTAGAAGAAGTTAAAGGATAACTTCACAAGACGCTCATGTTTTTCCCTAGTTTATGTATCTTCAATCCCCGGAAGCGGTGCCAAATGTGGGACGCATGTTTTACCTCACCATTCTATCTTATTGCAGTATTAGCGAGAACCACAATTAAATTGTCAATCCATGGGACGAAGCTGACTCGACTAGTGCATAGAGGCTACAAGAGGTTGTCAATCTCTCGGAAAACAACTAACAAATCGCATCTACCTCAGGCTACACTCAAGTGACTGAAATGATCAAAAGCCAATTGCTCATCGGCAAACAAATCACATCCGTTATAGCATCAAATGACATCCAAACATAACGAAACTTCCAGGATGTGTTTATAAGACCTAAGCACACATGCTTATGGTCTCAAACCCCACTTTAGGTCAAGTTCCAAAATCGCGATTATTAACAGCAGTGGATTTTTGACCTAGTCATTTTTGACCCAGAATGCATCTAAATGCTTAGCAATGATGCCCCATTACCCCGCCTATGCTTAGTTTTTTATTTAAAACCGTAAATTCCTAATTATGATGAATTTTTGCCGTGGATCGGCGACGCCAAAAGCTACGAAATACTATGAATTTCTTACGTCAATGCGTAAAGCTCTTACTTGCGGTTGCAATGCAATAAACGTGACTGCAACGTGACAACCGGGGAGAGAGTAGGAAGCGCGAGAAGGAGAGGAGTGAGCGCCGTTAGCTCACGCTGCGTATTTCTCATCCAAAAACTTTAAAAAAACTTACAAAAATTGGCTTTTATACCTTAGCCAAGGTTTTTGGGTGGTCAAAACTAATAATCTGGAGTTCTACCAAAGCTGGGAAATAACTGGTTGATACAATCTGGAAGCTTGTAGCCCCGACTCATTAATTACAAAGTTTATCCAAGAAGATAGGAGTTACAATATTCTCGATTTATCAAAATAATAAGTGTTTTACAAAGAGAACTCCGAAAAGTGGTATCCGTGTTACCTTGCTGCTAACAAATGGGTATTGTTTTGGTAGTCCTGTTTGACCGTACCTTTAGTCTTGTTCGCTTGAGTGTATGATTCCTCCTCTTCCTACTCCTCTGAAGATTGATATTCTGAGAGAGTATCGCTGTCCTTTGATTTAAATTCATCATTGGATTGCACATTTGATTTTGTCTCTTCACTATTAATATTAGGTTGTTTTGAGCTTTGCCCAGTTTATTTTATCTTTGAGGGTTGTATTATAGATGGTTCCTCCACTGGCTTCACTGCACTCTTGGATCTATGAATCAACTCCAATTGTGTTTCAGCAGGTGGTAGTTCATCGATCATTCCTAAGGCTTGGTAGGCAATTCTCGTCAGCATTGGTCCATTATTCATGTATGATTTGCTTTTATTACTCCCCTTGATGTTTGCTTCCACTAAATTTTCAAGGATGTAAGTTCCAAAGTCACAGCTGACCACCCTTCTTTCTGTCAGTCCCATAGCCATGATTGCTGCCATATACAACATTGGTTTAGTGTATGGAGGTGGCTTTTGCACTTTGAAGTGTTGTGATATTAACCGTAGAGGTAGCTCCATCTTAGAGTAGATTAGATCTTGATTGGTTAATTTGTGGCCCCTGTGCTTCAAGAAGGCCTTGTTATTATCTATTGCCTTGGTTTTTCACAATAGGTTGTCAGTTCCTTGCTACAAGCAAAGAGCTTCACTGATGATCTCTGGGGTGATCTTCACTTTGAATGTAGCCCCATCTTTGTCTGCTAGTGTTGTTTTTACATTGTATTGAACGGAGCTGATCAATTCATGGGCTCTCCAAAAATATGTTCCCCATGGAGGTAATCTAAAGAAGTTGTCCAAATGGAAGCATCTAGCCCCTTCTAATACTTTAGATTTTTGGTCTATCGCCCATAATTCCTTGGGGAATATGGTGGTCTTGACTATCATTCCATTGGTTTCTTGGAACTTTCCAATGAAAATATTTGTTGATATTGCTTCTAGCTCTTGATCAGTGATGTGAGCTTTCTCATTTGATGAGATGTCTTGATCGCATAAGGTGCCACCCCCCACTCCTTCTCAACTTTCCTGCAGGGCATCCTGTGATCAATTTCAAGCTGATTTTAGAGTTAAAAGATGATCAAAAGGTTGTCGAGAGAAACGAAAAAAGCACAGACTTTGACCATAAAATGAGAAATGAGCATAACTCGATCAAAACTACTTCAAATTTGACCAAACTTCACCAATGCATCTATGACAATTATACTCACGAGGGCAAGAGATCACATATGAAATCTGGCTCTCTGAGATACATGGATCTCCATCTATGTTGGAGCACATTTTGATGATTTGATCATAACACCTAGTTGGGCACATCAAGGTGATGCTTTGGTCCAAAAAAATTGGGGTTTGGATAATTGGTTAAGATTTCAGGCTAAATTTTGGAAAATTTGACAAAATTAGAGAAGTTGAGCTCTTTAGTTGCGATTTTGAGATCCAAATGACTTGGTACTTCAAGGCTAGACTTTGAGGGTGTCTAGGACTAGATGGTGATGTCCATTCCTGGCTAGGTGAAAATGGTACATGGATTGCGATCCATGTTTGGCAAGGTTTTGGAATGCCATTTGGCACACAAGTTTCTATAGTCCATCCTAGTACACTGATGAAATTTTTGCAAGTTTGGGCATGTTTTTTTGAAGTTTACTCCATTTCGCAATTTATGGCCATATTTTTTCGACT
Source organism: Adiantum capillus-veneris (assembly GCF_014529385.1). Classification (NCBI taxonomy): domain Eukaryota; kingdom Viridiplantae; phylum Streptophyta; class Polypodiopsida; order Polypodiales; family Pteridaceae; genus Adiantum; species Adiantum capillus-veneris. The sequence goes on along the minus strand of NC_140958.1, from coordinate 54,443,430 downwards.
TTGACCATATCTGTTTTCTTGACCCCTTTTGATCAATTCCCTCTAATTTTTCCTTGCCTTCTCGTGATTTGTGTATTAGGATCACTTTGTTGCCCAATCGCCTATCAATTTTCAATACTCTCTGATTCCATTTGAGGTTGGAGATCTAGCTGAGCAAATTGGAGGACTTTGAAAGCACTTATAGCTAGATTTCACAAAAACTTTGAATGTTTCTCTTTGGCACTTTAATTTCCCACACATCTGCTTTGAGCTCCAAAATCAACATTTATGTACTATCTTGACATAATTTTCCCTGTATTTCTCCTGGGACTGCTGATTGTAAACTGTTGAAATCTGTCAGAATTTTGCTTGGAGGTACATGGATTACGATCCATGTTCTAAGGTCAAATGCTACCAGACTTTGTGGGTTTGTTTTTTATACATATTCTAAACCATTTGACACATAATTTTGGAGTTAAGATCACTTTAGCATAGGTTAGACCTAAAATGAGCATTTGCAGACTGAAACTACTAGATCTCTTGGTTCCTAGTATTTGTTGATCCATTTTGTGCCCAATTTGCATGGCATGCTCCTCCTTGCTACCTCTAACCATAGGCCGAGTTTCTTATCGAATCTGTCATTAGGGTACATGGATCCAATCCATGTTGGAGCATGGGTTACAAATCCAAGTAGCAGAGTGTGTTTATGTATGGGTTTATGGGAAGTCTACTGCCCGATATTTTTTTAGATAAGGGTTTTGGAAGCATGGATTGCGATCCATGTTCCACATCCTTTTGCAACTATGATAAGCTAGGCTGGTTCTATCAAGTATCAGGAGTCTAGTGTTGAAAAGATTTGTGGTTTTGACATGTGTAGCTACCCCAAATGGGCCCTGATAGTTTTCAAATTTTCCATCTTTGATTTGTTCTATTATGTTGATTTGATGTTTTTGGTGCAGTGTAGCATATGCACAATTGTTCTTGCTAGGTTAATGATCATACCTGACAAGTCTGGTGCAATAAGTGCTATTGTGGTGGTCGCAACATGCAAAAATGTGGCAAAGAACTCTAGGTTTTCCAACCCTCTCTCTCTCTCTCTCTCTCTCTCTCTCTCAATGCAAATGAGCTTGACATGCTTCATTTGACTATATGTTCCCGGCCTACCCGGAAGGCCTTATGCATACTTGGGTTGATTGCTCATATCGTTTTGTCAAACCACTTGTGGTTTGAATGGTACATCATTTGGAAATTCAGTCGCCAAATGGATTTTAATATGTAGTTTTGACCCCTCACTGGTTGGCCCAAAATTTGACAAGTGCCAAACCTTTTCATATTTTCCGTCTAAAACCTTTGCTTTGTAGATTTAAGGTTTGCTTTTAGAACTCAATTTCGACTGTCCTAGCTCAACTTATTAAATTTTTAGCTTGAAATTAAAAGAAATTTACGAGTAACTATTATTTTTTGGCAAAAAACTGCCAAAATTATTGTGATCACTCATATATTCAACATCACAGTGTAGCATCTTACTTCTCATGAATTTTGATATGCCTAAAAGATCTCATGAAACGGAAAACGATTAACAAGAAAACATTATATAGAAAGTTGTGATCATCTCACTACTAGTTCTTGTAATTCCCCCTTCCCATTTTGAGTCGTCCCCAACAAAGATTTGACGTGGTGCATGGGTGCACACTATGTGTATATACAAGGCCGTGTAACGTGGCCCTATTATGTGAATTGAAGAGGTGCATGGGGTAACAACATGATGTGCAAGATGTGGCTTCTAAAATGTGTGTTTAGTGGATATTGTTGGCAAGGTCGTTTTGAAGTTATGAGGCCCAAATAAAGGATTTTGAACATGGTGCACGTATCCTTGGATGGTGGGGACTTGTAACCTTGAAAGAATATCCTGTTTGGTTTGTATTGGAATCCATTTGAGTTTTTGTAATAGGTAGCATGGGGACATTGTTCCATTGTGTTGTCTATGTTGTTTTGGTCTCGATTGCCATGTGGTTGTTGCTCAGTGTGGGTGGTTTTGATTGGCTTTGATATCTTAAGGTTTGTGGCCAATTCTTGTTCTGGCGTAGGAACATGCTTTTTGTTTGAAATAGTAGATCCAATTGGTGGTGTTTGAATGTGGGTAAAATTGTCTTTGGAAACCCATACTTGTTTTGGATTTGACTTCATGATGGACTTCTCGACCCAAACCTTTTTGCTTTTGTGGGTTGAACGGAAGATGTAGGTTTAGGTTTTTCTAAAAGAGGTTGAATTTCCCAAAAGTGATCAGTTTGCGCTAATGGAGTAGTGAAGGATGTGTCATTGAATTTGATTTATAAAACCTTTCTGCTTCCATGGGTTGAACGCGACGGTGTAGGTTTAGGTTTTTCTGAAAGAGGATAAATTTCCCAAACGTGATATGTTTGTGCCAATGGAGTAGTGAAGGATGTGTCATTGAATTTGTGTTGTAAAGTGTCATCCTGCCAATCTGGTGTTCTTTTGTATGTGCGTATCCAAGGTACTCCAAGAATCATTGCTTTGTTAAGATGGTATCTGCCATTACATAAAATTGATGAAGGAAACTGTGTCCATCGACATTGATCAATAAACTCTCTTCATAGGCTTAGCATTGTCCCTTGATTGGATGCCTTGAGCTTGATTTTATTGGATGTTAGAGGTTCCGTGGACATTCTCAAGAATGTCAAGTATTTGATGACATTGGCTCGTGCTCCTGTGTCTACTAGTGCTCGTTTGGTGGAGCCATCAAGAAGTTGAAGATAATGCGGACATCCATACCACCAAGCAATGTAGGTTTCGTTCAAATTGATGCTATTGGAGGAGGATTGAGGGCCTTGAATTGCTTCCAAGTTTCCCTATGGTTGGCTTGTTCCTTTCGCTTTAATATCTTGAGCTTGGATTCCTCCTTGGCCTATGCTTGAATAGCATGGGCTTGGTTCTTCCGCTCAGCTGCCGCATGAATTGTTTCTAGTTCCTCTTGTGTCAATGGAAGAAAATACTTTTTTAACGTGCATCAACTTATCCAATTAGGAATCTTCTCACCTATCAATGTTGCAAGTTTGATGGCACCACTTTGCAATATCTTGTGGATCATAAAAGGCCCCATCCCTTGCTTTTTGAGTTTTTTGGAGTGTTGATTTAGGGTATACACCAATACGTAATACCCTTTCTAAAATTTTTCTCTTATTAGATGTTGGTCATGGAAAGCCTTCATTTGTCATTTTGGGCATACATCCCTAGTACCGCTTTTAGTCTTGTTTTGTCTTTGTCCCAAGATGTCTAGACTTTCAGAGAGTTCGTGCCATGTCCAACCTAGATGTGTTGCAACTCAAAGTGTGGGAATCAAGAATTCCATGGGTAGAATAGCATGTATTTCAAACATAAGTCTAGATGGAGAGGTTCCAATGGAATTTTTAAATGCTACCCTATAAGCCCATAACGTTGAGTGTAGCTTTAGGTCCCAATCAGTTCTTGAATCACTCACTATTTTGGTTAGAACTATGCACAAGATTTTATTGGTACTCTCTACTTGTACGTTAGCTTGGAGCTGGTAGGGGACTGATTTACGATAAACCACCATGAAGTCATAGTAAACTTTCAATGACGATGTTCACAAAGTGGGTTCCTCAAACACTCACAATATCAATGGGTAGGCCGTATCTGGTAAAGATGTTTTCAAATTATAGGAAATGTGTCGTAGTTCCTGCATCATTTTTTTGTGTTTACTTTTCTTCCACCCATTTGGTCAAATAATCTGTTTCTAGTATAATATATTGAGCATGTGTGCAGTACGCAGGAGGTATGATGGGGCCTACAAAATCTATGTCCCACTTGGAAAAGTCTTGAACTCCTATTATTGTTCATAAGGGAATTTCATCTCTCCGTAGAGGTACCTTAGTGTGTTGGCACTCATCACACCGTTTTACATATGTTTCCATATCTGTGAACATGGTTGGATGGCCTGTGTCTGCTTATTCTAGGATGGAAGAAGTATCATCTTTGTTGTTTTGTCAGCAGAAAAATGTCCACTTGGCTGTCCTGCTTGTTCTAAGATGGAGAAATATTCTCTCTTAGTAGCACACAATCTCAATTGGTCATCTTTTCCCCCGGTACAATTGATTTGAGATGAGCACATAGTGTTTTGCTTCCTCTTTGTTGATTGTCCTTTACTCAATCCCTCCAAGAAGGTCTTTGTGTTTAAGTACTTGATAATTTAAGTACTCCATTTGGGTGCTCCAATTACTCTAAAGAGTGTGGTGTGTTCCATTGGTGGTTGTCTCTTACAGACTTCAAATGATTTTATGTAATCAGGGACACTTTCTCCCATTTTTAGCTTGTAGACACCAAGTCTCATTACTCTTTAAAATGTTTACATTTTCCCAGTATGAAACCCCGTGCGTTGTATATGATCAAGTCTCAAGTATTATTTGTGTTTGTTTGGCTCTACACACAGTCTCAAGATATCGTCATTACCTTTCTTGTATAGTCGTTCAGCTAAAAGATCAAGATTTTTGGTCTGATTAATTATTGATAGATGTATTTCTACCTGTAATGATCCTATGGTGAGTAGAGGAATGACCTCTTCCCTCCACCTTGGAACCATTTCAACGTTGACCACAGAAGAATCCGGAAGGTCATCATCAATACCTTTGGGTGCTTCTCCGTGGAAAAATCTCAAAAGATGGTCTGCTCTTTGGTGTGTTGTACCTTTCTTGACAACCACGGTGAAATCAAACTCAAGCAATATGATAAGCCAGTGAACAATCCTTCTCGTATTGCAAGGTTTATTTACTAGGTACAATAGTGTTTGGTGGTCCACAAAAAAACAAACGTGTTCATGAGAAGGTAGTTTCTAAACTTTTTGACGGCATAGATCATCATGAGCCCTTCTCTTTCTGTAGTGATATAGTTATTCTTTGCATTGTTTAGATGTCTACTGGAGTAACATATGGAAAATCCATGTTTTTCTCTCTAGGTTGAGCTAATATGCGTCCTATGGCATATGCTAATGCATCCACATGGACATGGAAGATCTTGTTCCAGTCAAGGGCATGCAAAACTGGAGCAAAAATTAATCCTTGCTTCAATTTTTGAAAAGCCTTCTCACATTTGTCCGTCCATTCAAACTTGTGATAAGAGCATAGAGAGGCTTAGCTATAACAACATACATGTTGACGGGAGCAAAGCGAACCCCGAACCCCCGACGGCCTCTAAAACACCGGGGACCGAATGGCGCGCCTCGAGCCTGTCATGGTAAAGCAAACAGGGGGCACCACCTAGCTTCAGCGGCTAGGACGCAAACAACACACCACCATAACAAAGTTTTCATCCAAGAGAGATGGATGTTTGGGAGTAATGATGAAGAGGAAGGTAAATGAGATCAAGTGTGTGTGTGTGTGTGTGTGTGAGAGAGAGAGAGAGAGAGAGAGAGAGAGAGAGAGAGAGAGAGAGAGAGAGTGAGGGAGGGGGTATAGCGGCTTAGTACTTAGGCACCACAGAAGGATGGCGAATCCGCACACCCTTCACACATACACAAGCTCACTCCAAACACAAGACTAGGTGGCGATTCCGCACACCTCACATGGGCAAAACATTGCAGGAAACCATACTCACAAAACCTCAAGCTTTATTTAGAGAATAAGGTGATGAAATGGGGAGCATAAGGTAGGGGAATGAGAAGGGAGAGAGTGGTAGAGCACATGGCGCATAGGTGGGAGTTGATGGCGAAGACTCGCACGAGGATTATGGCCATCATCCTTCATTTAGTTGCCCTTCATCTTCCATAGCCAAGGGTGTAGAGGTCATGCTCAAGACAAGCATGGTGATTTCGGTGATGGTGATGGTGATGGTGTGGGTGTGTGCACTAGGCACACACAGTGCATAGTGTGTTCTTTGGTGATGTTGTGTGTGTCTTTAGTGTGATGGTGACCCCTCTTTATATAGGGGAGGAGGGGGGGGAGAAATTCTAGAATTTAGAAATGAAGAAATCATTATCTACATAGGCCATGTGACTGTGGGCCCCACTTGTCTGGCTGTGTGTATATGTGCCAGAACAGCAGTCTCATGAGAGAGAGACTAAGAGAGAGAGATGGGTTGATGAAAAAAAGTGAGAGGTGACATGGAGAATAAAGTAATTACAAGAGGGGAGAGAGAGGAGTGTGTTCAGAGGTGAATTTGTGTGCAGCTGTGTGTGAACTCAAGAAAAATCAGGTAACCACCGGGTGGGGATGGGTCTGTGGGCACCTTTTTTCAGTGAAACTAAGTGTGTGTGAGTGTGGGGGAGGCCATCTGGCTACAAGACAAGAGAGATTTCGAATTTTAGAGAGAGAGGGGGGTATTTGGATCATGGGAGAGTGTAGGAGAGAGAAAAGGGGGGTGGGATATACTATTTTGGAAGATAGGGTAAGTTGCATGTGAGTTGGTGCATTATTGGTGAGTTATAATGTATTATTGGTGAGAGGTGGGGTAGCTTGAGGGGAGAGAGAAAGGAGAAAGGACAAGGGGAAGAGAGAGGGGGTTGACCTTTTGAGTGGAGGAGAAGAAAAGGGACACACGGTGGGGCAACAGTGAAGAAAAAAAGGTAGGGTGGGGAGGGGCTGCCCTGCAGGCATGAGGTGGCCTATTTTACCTTTCTCATATATTTACATAATCATACTTTATTTTTTTCTTACTTTTTCCAATGTCTTTTATCACTCCCTCCCTAAGAGGGGGTTTTCATGGGGTGGGGACGAGAGAAGAGGGGTATGGGAGCTTGGCTTGTGAAAAGCCCCCATCATTAGTCCTCCCCTTTTGGCTAGAGGCATTCATGTCTCTAGCTCTATTCTTTCTTCCGCTTAGCTGTAGGATCCGATATCGAGTTGCCTTCTGAACTAGCCATTCCATTTGGCCATTGGTGAGATTTCTGGGATATTCATGAATCTGTAACAGGTCCGAGTGATAACTTGTTCCTTGGAATAGTGTCGGTTGATTAAAGGGGAAGCCCATGGCTTCCAGAACTTTGTGCCAATGTCCTCCTGGATCCCAAGTGAAAAATAGGATCATTGTTTGCAGTGTCCGAACAATAAAATTTGCATGCCAAATTAGATCAAATTTGTAACCACCAGTAGCGAGAGGGGAAATGAGCATCTTGGCTCCTGCAAAGACAGAACTGAAAATTATGATTCCCAAGAGTGTACCAAGAATCCACCATATATGGCCGCCTTGTTGGTGTGGTGAGCTCAAGTTGTCTTCAGAATCCTGATTACTGCCATGACTAGAAAAAACTGCGAGCATATCATGCTTCTTTTGGGTGTGCTCAAACATGTCAGCTTCCTTTACTGATGCTAATAGCAAGCCACCTACCTTGCAGCTTAAATTAAAGCGTAATCCACTTACCTTTCTCCAAAGAGAGGATGCACTATTTGTAAAAAATTGTACCAAATTGCGAATGAGGTCTTCATTCTTGCATTCTATTAGGCTTTTGTCTATCCATGGCTCCTTTGCTCTTATCTCCATGCTGATCTTCTCTCTATATGTTAGAGCAGCTAGCCATAGCCATAGGTCTGATGCATCCCATGAAAACACAATGCTGTGTTGTGGAGGAGTTTGGAACATCCTTAAAAGGTTGGAAACATATTGATCATCAAACTTACTCTGAACACCCTCACATAAAATGGAGGCATTACCCATATCCAAGTTTATAAAAGTCTTGCTTGGCTGCCAAGCCTCTGGAGCAATAGCCAACTCCAAACCTTCAGTCATACTTACCTCTTCGTTATGGTCCTCAACTGAAATAGCCTTGATGCAAGATTCCTTTAGCTTGCTACACTGTCCTGGGTCCATGCTGGTGCACAGGCTTCCGTTTTCAAAGCCCTCCCCTTTGCTTGATATGTTGTCCATCTTCTGCAAAGCCTTGCTAACAGACTGGTTTTCCTCTTCTCTTGTATCTTTCATGACCTTTGCATTCCTCTTACTCTGACGAGGCCTAATCAACACTTTACACCTTCTTACCCTTACTGCCCAATGCTGTCGATTGATCGCTTTGATGCCTATTTCATCCAAGGTTAAAGATGTACTCACATTTGTAACACAATTTTCTTGACTTACCTCCCCCACCTGGGTAGCATCTTTTGATTCTTTAACCTCTTGTTCCACTCCTTCAATTCTTTGAATAAACTTCTCGCTTGATCCTTCTTCGGTTACCTTCATCTTGACCTCTTCTACAAGACCAATGATACTTGGTGTGCGGGTACCAATTGATGGTGGGCGTAGGATGATTGTAAGTGGTGATTGTGGCAGTGGTTGCATTGGTGACTGGCGTTGAACTGGTGTGGCTAGCTGTGGTTGCACTGCTGGTGGTGGGATTTGAACAGGTGGGATTGGTTGCCTGAGTGGCGGTGGTGTTCTTGGTGGAGAGATCTGATTCTGTCTCCCCCCTCTATTGAAATTCTGCCTCCTCGGGTGTAGGCAGTAGTAAATTCCACGGCCATCTTCCCCGTAGTTGTAACAATGGTACTCTGGGTTCTGCCTTCGTTGTCCTCTTCCTTGTTCTGGGTTCCTTCCAGGTGTATGCCCTTGCTGCACTAGATGCACAGATAAACTCTCTAGTTGGGTGGTGATACGACTCAGCAGGTCTTGCTCTTTTGATGCCTCCTGCGGTTGGACTCTATGATTGGCTGTTGCAGTCACTGGGGTTGGTTGTATCGAGCTTGTTTCCTCTGACTTGTTTACTCTTGCTTGCATGCGTAGCTTCTTGTCTTTAAGGCGGGCTACTTCGACTGCCAACTCATATGTTGCAGGAAACCTTCCCTTCACCTTCTCTCTAAGCGGCGACCATAGTCCAGCAATGAAACGGTCCTTCTTTAGGAAACTAGGCGCTCCTTCACCTTCCTCCAGCGAGGCAACCCATCTCTCCCATAAGTCCACAAATTTAGACTCGTAGGTGGCATACTCCAGCAGGCCTCCCTGCTTTAATTCTGTCAGTAACTGCCATAGCCTCTCCGAGGTTGTGCCTCCACCAAACCTCTTTACAAAAGTAGTCATTAACACATCCCATGCATTCTTGGTGGCCTGGGGCAATGCATTATACCAGGACTTGGCCTCTACTTTCATCAGTAGAGGAAAAATTCTAAGTCGTGAAGCATCGTCATCTTTGTTGGAGACGATACAAGCAATGTCGAAATCATCCAAAAAGTCGGTGGTGAGATCCTCTCCCTTCTTTCCACTGAACGTGGGGAAAGAAACACTTGCCATGGTAGTGACTCAGGAAATTACAAACCTCTTTTTTTTTTTTTTTACATTACATTAACAGTGCGGCTCATAGCAGCTTTTTTACAAGGGTGGGTGGATAGGTTAAAACAAGATAAAGATAGAAACATTAAAGGAATGATGGTAATCTAATATGGGGAGAATGATAGGGTTCGGGGAATTGAGGATTTCTCCTAGTACCGTCGCACCGAATAGGTGTACGATCTTCTGTTGGTAAAAGACTTTCCTATCTACATAGATATTCACATGCATATGCTGCAAGAATCTGAATAGGAATGCCGTTGGCCCGTTTTCCATCATGCACAGAGGATGAAATACTTACTTATACTCTTATCGTGCCAGTGTTGATGAGTCGGCACATCCACAAGAGGTCGTCGCCTTTCATGGGCTCTACCTTTCCTTCGTTGCTCAGCACGTACGGGGTGATGGCGACGCGTCTGACCACTCCCAGCCTCTTAGCTAACAACAATTGCAGGTAATTTCCATAGTCGGCGTGTTGCATGAATTCTACTCCATTCAGTTGCAACTCGTCCCCAGCCCACTGGGTTTCTCCCGTGGTAGAGAGCTTCTTCAGGATAAGTTGTACAGGGAGAGGAGGAAGATCCTCCACTCTCTTTCCAAAATAGCGAGAGCAGTAGCCGAACCACTCTTCTCTAGGACATGGGAATCTTCTTACCACTTCTTCTTCCGGATTGTCGAAGTGGATTGGTAGCACTCGCATGCGTCGTGAAAATCGGTAGGCGACCTTTCGCCGCTTAGCTTCGGATGACTTTCTCTTTGGCAAACTGGGTACAACCCAGCTTTCTGAGCTTGAAGCACTTGCTTGGACAGATGCTTCTCCCTTCGGGGTCATGTGTTTCCAGACTTGCTTATCTTCTCCTTGCCTTTGGCTCGAGCAGCCCCTTTAGGCCACTTTGGAGTTATAACTTTGACTGTAGTTTCTTTAGGGAAAAGAGGTCTCACCGTTTGCTTCCCTTCCTTGATGTGAATGACTTCTTTGCGATGAATGTCGATGTAGATGACCTCAGCCCTTTCACTGCCTTCGTTGGTGGCACTCATTGACAGTGTTCTTTGGTTGACAACAGTGATGGCACTTCACCGACCTCCCACCTGATGCTCTCAATTTATAGTTAGAACGAGCGACACGAGATGGAGGATTTACCTCTTGAATGCTGACGACACTGCAGTCTGGCAGTAGCACCTCAATGAAGGCGGCTAGTGCCTCCTTCGTCTCTTCTTCTTCCGTCCTCCAGTTAAAAAATTCCTTCAGCCATTCGTCCATGATTGATAGTGGGCGTCACTTTCAGCATTGTAAACTGAAGGGTCTTAGAAAGCCCTCCTCCGTGGGGCACCAAATGACGGGAGCAAAGCGAACCCCGAACCCCCGACGGCCTCTAAAACACCGGGGACCGAATGGTGCGCCTCGAGCCTGTCATGGTAAAGCAAACAGGGGGCACCACCTAGCTTCAGCGGCTAGGACGCAAACAACACACCACCATAACAAAGTTTTCATCCAAGAGAGATGGATGTTTGGGAGTAATGATGAAGAGGAAGGTAAATGAGATCAAGTGTGTGTGTGTGTGAGAGAGAGAGAGAGAGAGAGAGAGAGAGAGAGAGAGAGAGAGAGAGAGAGAGAGAGAGAGAGAGAGAGAGAGTGAGGGAGGGGGTATAGCGGCTTAGTACTTAGGCACCACAGAAGGATGGCGAATCCGCACACCCTTCACACATACACAAGCTCACTCCAAACACAAGACTAGGTGGCGATTCTGCACACCTCACATGGGCAAAACATTGCAGGAAAACATACTCACAAAACCTCAAGCTTTATTTAGAGAATAAGGTGATGAAATGGGGAGCATAAGGTAGGGGAATGAGAAGGGAGAGAGTGGTAGAGCACATGGCGCATAGGTGGGAGTTGATGGCGAAGACTCGCACGAGGATTATGGCCATCATCCTTCATTTAGTTGCCCTTCATCTTCCATAGCCAAGGGTGTAGAGGTCATGCTCAAGACAAGCATGGTGATTTCGGTGATGGTGATGGTGATGGTGTGGGTGTGTGCACTAGGCACACACAGTGCATAGTGTGTTCTTTGGTGATGTTGTGTGTGTCTTTAGTGTGATGGTGACCCCTCTTTATATAGGGGAGGAGGGGGGGGGAGAAATTCTAGAATTTAGAAATGAAGAAATCATTATCTACATAGGCCATGTGACTGTGGGCCCCACTTGTCTGGCTGTGTGTATATGTGCCAGAACAGCAGTCTCATGAGAGAGAGACTAAGAGAGAGAGATGGGTTGATGAAAAAAAGTGAGAGGTGACATGGAGAATAAAGTAATTACAAGAGGGGAGAGAGAGGAGTGTGTTCAGAGGTGAATTTGTGTGCAGATGTGTGTGAACTCAAGAAAAATCAGGTAACCACCGGGTGGGGATGGGTCTGTGGGCACCTTTTTTCAGTGAAACTAAGTGTGTGTGAGTGTGGGGGAGGCCATCTGGCTACAAGACAAGAGAGATTTCGAATTTTAGAGAGAGAGGGGGGTATTTGGATCATGGGAGAGTGTAGGAGAGAGAAAAGGGGGGTGGGGTATACTATTTTGGAAGATAGGGTAAGTTGCGTGTGAGTGGGTGCATTATTGGTGAGTTATAATGCATTATTGGTGAGAGGTGGGGTAGCTTGAGGGGAGAGAGAAAGGAGAAAGGACAAGGGGAAGAGAGAGGGGGTTGACCTTTTGAGTGGAGGAGAAGAAAAGGGACACACGTTGGGGCAACAGTGAAGAAAAAAAGGCAGGGTGGGGATGGGCTGCCCCGCAGGTATGAGGTGGCCTATTTTACCTTTCTCATATATTTACATAATCATACTTTATTTTTTTCTTACTTTTTCCAATGTCTTTTATCACTCCCTCCCTAAGAAGGGGTTTTCATGGGGTGGGGACGAGAGAAGAGGGGTATGGGAGCTTGGCTTGTGAAAAGCCCCCATCAATGTATATGAAACTCCTATAATACCTGCAATGGCCCATACATGCTTGTACCTCCTTTACTTAAGTTGGTCTTGGAAGTGCAACGATCACCTGTATCTTATCTTGATCAGTGGAAATTCCATTTTTTGGACACAATGTGTCCCAAGATTTTACCTTGCCTTACCATGAAGACACATTTCTCAGGGTTTAAGCAAATACGGTAAGATTTGCACTTCTTAAAGAATTTCTCTAAGTGTGTTATGTGCTCACTCCTCAATTGAGAATGCACGCATAGATCATCCATGCATATTTCCAAAAAGTGCATGAGATACTCCTTGAATGCATGACTCATTAGTCTCTAAAAGGAGGTAGGTGCATTTTTCAAGAAAAAATGCATCACCCTATATGCAAATATACCTTATTTTGTTGCAAAGTTTGTCTTATGTTGAACCTCTGGTTTATGGTCAATTGGTTGTAGCTTGAGAACCCATCTAAGAAACTATAAGCTTCTTTCCCTGCAACTCTCTTGATCACATGATCTATTATCGATAGGGGATAGTTGTCTTTGATGGTAGTAGCATTTACTTGTTTGATATTCACACATACCCATAATTTTCCATTCTTTTTGGGCACTACCACAATCGGGGATAGTTGTCTCTGATGGTAGTATCATTTACTTGTTTGAGATTCACATAGACCCCACTACAAGAGGCTATTCATATTATCGACGCTCACACAGTGACGCTAAAAAAAAAAATTTTCCCGGCGTCGCTATGACCGTCGCAAATTTACAAGTAAATTTGCGACGCTCATAGCGACGCCAGCTGGGCTAAAAAAAATAACAGAGAGCGCCCAAGATTTTACCTTGCCTTACCATGAAGACACATTTCTCAGGGTTTAAGCAAATACGGTAAGATTTGCACTTCTTAAAGAATTTCTCTAAGTGTGTTATGTGCTCACTCCTCAATTGAGAATGCACGCATAGATCATCCATGCATATTTCCAAAAAGTGCATGAGATACTCCTTGAATGCATGACTCATTAGTCTCTAAAAGGAGGTAGGTGCATTTTTCAAGAAAAAATGCATCACCCTATATGCAAATATACATTATTTTGTTGCAAAGTTTGTCTTATGTTGAACCTCTGGTTTATGGTCAATTGGTTGTAGCTTGAGAACCCATCTAAGAAACTATAAGCTTCTTTCCCTGCAACTCTCTTGATCACATGATCTATTATCGATAGGGGATAGTTGTCTTTGATGGTAGTAGCATTTACTTGTTTGATATTCACACATACCCATAATTTTCCATTCTTTTTGGGCACTACCACAATCGGGGATAGTTGTCTCTGATGGTAGTATCATTTACTTGTTTGAGATTCACATAGACCCCACTACAAGAGGCTATTCATATTATCGACGCTCACACAGTGACGCTAAAAAAAAAAATTTTCCCGGCGTCGCTATGACCGTTGCAAATTTACAAGTAAATTTGCGACGCTCATAGCGACGCCAGCTGGGCTAAAAAAAATAACAGAGAGCGCCCAAGATTTTACCTTGCCTTACCATGAAGACACATTTCTCAGGGTTTAAGCAAATACGGTAAGATTTGCACTTCTTAAAGAATTTCTCTAAGTGTGTTATGTGCTCACTCCTCAATTGAGAATGCACGCATAGATCATCCATGCATATTTCCAAAAAGTGCATGAGATACTCCTTGAATGCATGACTCATTAGTCTCTAAAAGGAGGTAGGTGCATTTTTCAAGAAAAAATGCATCACCCTATATGCAAATATACATTATTTTGTTGCAAAGTTTGTCTTATGTTGAACCTCTGGTTTATGGTCAATTGGTTGTAGCTTGAGAACCCATCTAAGAAACTATAAGCTTCTTTCCCTGCAACTCTCTTGATCACATGATCTATTATCGATAGGGGATAGTTGTCTTTGATGGTAGTAGCATTTACTTGTTTGATATTCACACATACCCATAATTTTCCATTCTTTTTGGGCACTACCACAATCGGGGATAGTTGTCTCTGATGGTAGTATCATTTACTTGTTTGAGATTCACATAGACCCCACTACAAGAGGCTATTCATATTATCGACGCTCACACAGTGACGCTTAAAAAAATTTTTTTCCCGGCGTCGCTATGACCGTCGCAAATTTACAAGTAAATTTGCGACGCTCATAGCGACGCCAGCTGGGCTAAAAAAAATAACAGAGAGCGCCCAAAAACTCAGATCTCAGATCTGAGTTTTTCGGCGCCCTCAAGCAAGGAGCAGGTAACGCTCTCCCTCTCTCTCTCTCTCTCTCTCTCTCTCTCTCTCTCTTTCTTCTCTACACACACACACACATACACACACGAGGAGAGGAAGGAGAGCCAAGTATGCTCCTTCCCTCTTCTCACTCTCATGTTCCCTTCCCCTCTTTCTCTCTCCCTCTCTCTCTCTCTCTCTCTCTCTCTCACACACACACACACACACACACATAGTGTTTTTGAGAGAGAGAGAGAGAGAGAGAGAGAGAGAGAGAGAGAGAGAGAGAGAGAGAGAGTACAAACATAAACAAAAACGCATACACACATACATAAACAAAGAATGCACACACACATTGAGAGAGGAAAAGAGAGAGAGAGCATGCATAAACAAAAAATGCACACATTGAGAGAGGAAAAGAGAGAGAGAACATGTATAAACAAAAAACGCACACATTGAGAGAGGAAAAGAGAGAGAAAACATGCATAAACAAAAAAATGCACACACATTGAGAGAGAAAGAGAGAGAAACTAATTTAACGTCGTAGGAAACTAATTAAAATTAAAAGACCTAAAGATCTAGCCGACGAGGAGTTGAACTCAAGACCTATTATTCAAGAGGGAAATGGCATAACCAATCTATCATACTTGGCATGGGTGATAGAAAGGTTATACCATTTATCTCTTTTTATTGGCACACACATCCACACACGCGCACACACATAAGAAGAAGAGAGTTATAACGTCGTAGGAAACTATCCTAAAAGACGTTAAAGATTAGGTTAGATGTAGACTTACGTTAAATTAGATTTAGGTTTATTTAAGTTAAATTAGATTAGATTTAGGTTTATTTTTAGTTAGATTTACGTTTATTTACGCTAGATTTAGATTTACGTTATATTAGATTAGATTTAGGTCTCCATAGACTGCGATGCCTGCATGAAGCGGGTGAAGAAAGCCCTCAATGGAATATAGGGTATTGCTGCCTTCACTCATGGTGGGCTCCGTCGATCCAAAAGTACTGGTGAAATGTCTTTAGAAGATAGGGAAGAAGGTGGATCTTCAGGGTGGCAAGAGTCACTACATCCCCGACAATGACCATCTAGACAACCTCTAGTCATTCAACAACAACTTCAAAGTTAGTAACAAGAGCAAGAACGGTCCAAAGGGCCAATTGCTGTCGTCAGATGTGGATGGAGATGAGGCAGCGTCACCGCCGGAAGTTAACTCTCACATCTTTAGTGATGAGAATGCCAACTCTTGCCGAGTTATGTGAAAAATTATGTGTTAAATCAGTTTTAAGGTTCTTATAATCCCTGTTAGTTTAGTTCTTTGTTTTTAATATAACATAATTTACGTTAGATTTAGATTTATGTTATATTAGATTAGACTTAGGTTTATTTAGGTTTACCCACACACACACACACACACACACACACACAAGAAGAAGAGAGTTTTAACATCGTAGGAAACTATCCCAAAAGACGTTAAAGATTAGGTTAGATGTAGACTTACGTTAAATTAGATTTAGGTTTATTTTTAGTTAGATTTACGTTTATTTAGATTTACACTTATTTACATTAGATCGAGTCCACGCAAGAATTACTTACGGTTTAGGGTTTAGAGTTAGACGAACAGTGAAAAGATCTACTGTGAAAAGATGTTAAGATGCTGTGAAGTGCTATAGCTAGAGAAGAGGCAAAGGGGTTTTGTCCACTACATGCAGTATCATGTAGATGTGGGTCTGTAGATTTCTTGTACCCACAAATATAGGTATTGACCAATAAAGACGAGATTATAACCCGGTGGTTCTGATCTCCGTGCACCTCTAGACCGAGGTGTGCGGGGATTGGACATGACTAGAGAATGTGAGCTAGAGAGAGAGAGAGAGAGAGAGAGAGAGAGAGAGAGAGAGAGAGAGAGAGAGAGAGAGAGAGAGAGAGAGAGAGAGAGAGAGATAAGACAAAGAATGCCAATAGAATATTAAATTTGTTGTCCAGGTTATAAGATTTTTATCCTCATTATGAGTAGTGATGAGGATGTGGGACCGTCCAACCGAAACACCTATCTCTCAACGAGGGTCTTATGTCCTTGTAATCAATGCAAGCATGCTGTGCGACGGACAAGACATGTTTCTTTGCAGCACGTTCGCGAATTTGGCGAGTTCGATCCATCTATTATAGATCGAGTTGTTGCCAATTATAACTCGTCGGACTCTGACGCTGGCCAACAAGCAGCAATCTTACAACCCAATAGACGTGTTCGCAGGCGCTTTGGTCAAGCAGCATATGTGAGGCCACAAGATGTAGCCTCTGATAGCTCAGGGGATGATCATGCAGAGCACATTCCCAACGAGGCAATGTTTGAGCCCGAGATTGATGAAATGATCGAGACGATCATGGATTCAGAAAGGCTTATCTATGATGCTATGAAAAGTGAAGCCGATATGCCATTGTATAATGGAGCACGTATGTCTAGATTGAAAGCACTCCTGGTTCTTCTCAACATGCGGGTAAAGTTTGGATGGAGTGACACTAGCGTCACAGCGCTTTTCAGGTGATCTATTACAATTATTTTACTTTAATAAAACTCTAAATGTATAATGATCTGATAGATTTTTACACGACTGTATCGTATATGGGGTGGTGGCAGACGAGCATCAAGATGCTACTACTCTATATGGGGTGCATGCAGAGGAGCTACAAAATGAAACAGAGGATATGTGTTTAAACGGAGAGCTCTATATAGATATAGGAAGTTATGATGAGTTATGCGAGGATGAGAGAGAGATCTCTTAAAGCCACAAATATTGTATTTGAACAATTTTGCTCCGTGTTGTAAAAGCTCTGGCTCTCTAAGTACCTTCCATGGTGTATAACGCTCTTTTCTACTCGCGCTCACATCTTTTGATTGAAAATTCTGAGTTTTCGACTTGCCTCTTCTATCACTCAATTCATTGCGTCATTGTATTTATATGCGTCATTACGTCATTGTATTTAATGGTCTTTGCGTCATTGTCTACTCTATTCATCCAATATTAAGTTTAAATATTCGTGTTTTTAATGCATGTATGGATGATGAGGAGTTTCTTTCTTCTTTGTCACCGCAGCAGAGACAGTGGTACGTGGAGAGTCATCGCTCTGGCGCATCATCGCGCGTTCCTACTCCATCAGCATCTCCCTCTCTTTCGGAGCATTCGGCGCGCTCCGAAGCTTCGGTGTCGACGAGACGATCTTCACACTTGTCTAGACACCGGCGCTCTAGTGTTTTGACAGTGGTCGATGACAGGACGTGATCCCACACCGTACGAGCGCGAGTACGCAGGCAGGAAGGGCTTAAACGCCCTGATGGACATTCTCAGTTCTCGCGGCGGCATGGTTAGTATTAGGGTTTACTCTTTTCTATTTTTTGTATTGTTTTATAAATGTCGTTATATGTTTATACTTACTGAAAGCTGTCTTATTGTCTTTTTTTGCAGAATCCGACAGATACGCCGCTTGGACGCGATGAGACGTCTGACTAGACGACGTCAGTTTAGCCGTAGCTAGATAGCATTAGTTTAGGGTTTCTCATAGCTTATGTATCATGAGACGGATTTTATACGTCTTTTTGAACCATGTATATTATTACATTTGTCACCGCAGTTCATTTTGCCAATCAATTCTTTATGCCTATGATGTTGTACAATTGTCATTATTACATTTGCCAATCAATTCATTTTGCCTATGATGTGTACAATTGTCAATTTTACGCTTGTCAATTTTGCAAACAATGTGTCTTGTAGGTGACTATTTTGGGTCTATTATCTACCCTTGCACTTTTTTTAAAAAGTGAATCAAGTACAATATGGTTGACGGGTGGCAGGGCATTCAATGCCCTGTCACCAAAAAAAAATTCTCTCGGACGTTGCTATAACCA
This sequence comes from Adiantum capillus-veneris, assembly GCF_014529385.1. NCBI lineage: Eukaryota > Viridiplantae > Streptophyta > Polypodiopsida > Polypodiales > Pteridaceae > Adiantum > Adiantum capillus-veneris. Next base: position 54,425,062 of record NC_140958.1, on the reverse strand, counting down.
TCGCTATTTATGACTCTGGAGCGTCGCTATAGACTTCTGTGTAAACGTCGCTCTAACCGTCGCTATGAGCGTCTCTATATAGCGTCGCATATAGCGATGCTCTCGTAGCGACACTAGTAGCGACGGTTTTAGCAACGTCGGGGGTTATAAAAACCCAGTGTATTTCCGTCGCTAACAGCGTCACAAGAGCACATAACCTCTTGTAGTGCCCGTAATTTTCCATTCTTTTTGGGCACTACCACAATCGGGGACACCCAATAGGTTTGTTCAATCTCATAGATAAACTCAACGTACTTGAGTTTTCTATCTCTTTCTTAATCTTTTTGGAAAATGTCTCGTTGATTGTGAGGATTGGCATCACTCTTAAGGGGTATCGTGTGTTAACAGATCTCTCGATCTTTTCCCTTAAGGTCCTTGTATGACCATGCAAACACATCTTTATATTTTCGGAGTGTTGCTATCAATAGATCATCTTCTTCTCGCGTGAGGTCAGTGGCAATGTATGCCGGCTTAGGTTTCTCTCCTAGTTTTGCTAGGTTTATACACTTGGATTTTCTTGGCCCATTGTATGAAGTTCCAGGTTCCCTGGGGTCTTGTTTCGGCTTTTGAACTACAATTTTTCTATCTTGGATAGTATACCTTTTGTAGTGAAAAGGTGCATCAAACCTATCATTTTTGGATTCATCCTCAATCTCCAACTCCGCTGTCTAAACTTCTTTCAAAGTTTGTTTCAATTCTTTGTGTATTTGTTTGCACTCTGTTTTTAATAATTTCATTGATTTTTAGAGATATTCTTGGGTTGTGATTTTGGTTTGCTTTTCTTTTTTGGATTTCCTTTTTCTGTCGAGATGGGTTTTATGAACCTTCTTGAGATCTTGTCTTTAAGGAAACCAGTTGCTTTAAGCAGCCTCAAATATTGCGTTTTGTTTTTCAAGACAGGTATGGTTTTTCTTTTTTCTAATCTCATTTGTTCACGCATCTTTCTTGGCATCTCCGTTGTCTTTGTGGTTTTTGGTTGGGAAAAGCGTAAAAAATAGCTTGTTGATTCTTGAGTTCGATGCACTTATCAAAGCTACTAGAGTGCTCGTCCTCTGCGTCGTCCTCTAAAGGTCTATCCCTGGAGTCTTGGAAGACTTCCTCATCATTTTTCCTAAGTCTCTTATGGATATCTCATCCACTATGCATCTGTAATGTTTAACTACCTCCACATCAGTTTCCACTAATCCTGATTCCAAATTCAAGAAAACGCTCATCATCTAGACTGGAATTATACCATACCCTTCCCCATCACAGAACTTGGTTAGTGTCACCTCATTCACACATACATCAAGGTGGCCAGTATTTTATGTCATCCAAATGGTTCAAACATCTCTTTTGGAAAAGGCTTTGATACATACACCTCATCCCGTAATGGTCGGTCGAGAATGCAATCTTCTTTTTTCAGACTTCCACACTCCAATGCTCTACACATCCAAATAAGTGATTTGCTTTGCATCCATGTACATATCTCCGCTTCCTGTTTAGTTGTAGAGTTTAACTCTTCCCTAGGGGTTTTCTCGACATATCTATAACTATGATCTTTGACACCGATCTTCGTAGTGACATCCTTGTGTCTTAAGTAGATATAGTCATGGCCCCAATCTTGTACCATTTTGAGTTGACGCATGAATCGTCTGCCCAATATGATATCAAAATTGATGCTCTTGTCAAAATTCATTATTGAAAAGGTGTGTTCATATGCAATGCCACATGAGGATACAATGATTTGTTCTAATATGCCAATCAGTCTCTCCATGTATCCATCCGCTAATTGCAGCACACTTTTTCCATTTTTCCCACATCCCCTTGGTTGCTATGGCAATTCCAGCCCCACTGTCTAATATTGAAACCATATTTACTCCTTTGTGTTCCATAGGTAAGGTAGTGTTCCCTTCTTCTCCCTCGCAGTAGTCTCCCACCTTATTTACTGGTATAGGCTCTGCATTAGTCTATTCTGGGATTTGGTTGTTTGATGTTTTTGGAGGAATGATTGGTTACGGAACCATCAGCCCTATTTTCTCCAAATTGTTTCCCACATATTTCCAAAGATGAGGTCTTATTTGCACTAACTCGGATAGAGTTAGTGTACAATGAATAGGAGACGACATCAAATCATAAAGAGTCTTAGTGTCCATCATCTTAGGATCATAATTTCCATTGAGAGGGTAGTTTCCTAATTTTTGATCTTGTTTTATGGTTTCCAATGAATGAAGGTAAAGTTTTTAAAGATTGAGATTTGTTGTCTTCTAACATTTCTATCCCTGCATCATCGTATAGTATTGGATATTGCTGGGGTAGAAATCATGGTCTAAATTGATCTTAGTGATGATAGGGGCTGACTCAAAGGTTGCACTTCCATATTTTTTGGTTTTGATATCCTCCCACAGATCATGTGGCCATGGTTCTTTTACTTCTACAATTAGCATAACTGCTTGTGAGCCCAACTCATTTGTGGTATTGGCTACCTCCCTCGTATCTTATGTTGCCTCAACTATTGACTATTTTTGGTCTCTGTTTTCAAGGCCTTGATTCTCCATGTCCAAGAATATTTTGCGGATTAACACCTCATTTTTTTGAGCATCCGAGACATGCGGTTCCATAAGAGCTTGGGCCGCTTGGATGAGCTCCTTGCACATCTACAACATCTCTTTTTCATACCCTAGATGAGGATACATCATCCATCTTATGCTCTTGGGTTTGATTGGGTTTTATCCTAGCTTCATAAGCCTTCAAAAATTGCGTGTAAGGGCTCAAAGAATTTTTCCACCAAGACTGAACCTCCCAATGGTATTTCTGACGGTTTTGTTACAACATTTTTTTCCTTATGGTCCCTTTCCAATCTCAACTATTCTTTGGTTTTCTACAATTTGGTTTCTAAGGCCGGTTTTTCTTTTATCCTTTTGGCTTTCATCTTGTCACTTTTTTTTCTCCAAGATTTTTTGGGGTCCTAACTGACAAACCCTCTATTTTAGTCGGATTGGGTGGGATGTTTTTGTCTCTCACAAGAATATTCTCTGCGACTTCTTGGGCTTGTGCTCTTGTTACAATATTCATTGGAATTGTTGGTTCTATTTTTGATCCACTTGAGCTTGGTACTACTCCGATTTTATTTATGGTAGCTTTCCCCTTGTTATTAGGATTTTTTCGATAGTGTGGAATCAAATGGTCATTTGTACACCCCTCACAGTACCCAAAGATTTTGATACGTTCTCCTTTGTGTGGAAAAATTCTTGCCCAATGATCACCTCCACATTCTTATCACGGTCCTACAGGTGGTAGTAAAGCTTGTGGAGCTGCCATTGGTTGTCCTGTTCTAGGAGGGTATCCCCTAGGTCTATAGTTCTGATTTTCCATGAACATGAGTATCTTTTCATCGACCAGGTAATGGTTTTTTGTTGGTTGTGCTATGTACAATGGTTTTGTCATCCTCTTAGAACCTATCCTTGGAATTTGTCCTTCAGAAGCATAGGCACTATTGTCTAACCCTCTCTCAAAAGTTCTATCTGAATCTTCTAAGTATGAAACTACTAGCATCATTCTTTGATTAGCAAATGCCTCTATGTGTTGTGAAATTCTCACCATGGCTATGTTTTCCTGAGGTAAAGAAGGTTTTTTTTCCAATACATGTTGAGGTTTCCCCCCCCCCCCTTGGGCAGCATTCTTTTTTCCTACTTGGTATCTTGGAGGTGGTGGCAAATGTTGCACTCCAGGAGGTCCATATGGTCTTTCCCTAACATAGTTTCTGTTGTAGAAACATTTGAGGGTCTCATGGTTTGTCCATTTTTTTGGATAGCACACCACTATAATACATGCTATACATTTGCTCCTGGCCTCGGTTGCATGTTGCACCACTGAGTCAGATGGTCTCCTCCACAAGTGTCACATTTTTGTGTGGGCCATTATCGTGTGTTCGGGTTTGACCTGTTACCTTGGTTCATCCTTCTGATCACTTCCTCAATCATTTGATCAATGTTCAACACAGTTGGGTTCTATCCACCCGATTTTGATGTGAATTCACTAGTGGTTGAAGAGGTGCTACTTGTCCCTTGGTCAGTATCCTCAGTCACCTCCCCATATGATTCACAGTTGTCTACTACATATAGTGCCTCTCTAGAGCTGTTTTAATTCCGAAGTGTAAATGGAATGGTTGTCAAAATCTTTGAAAAGGAGGGTTTTTTGTACGACTAGGTCACTCACCACCTAAGGATCGTATTCTCGGCAACGGCACCAATGTTAGCAGGTCGTCGCAATGGACGTCTGTAGCATAGCTATCAGGTACTAACATATGTCAATACTCAGGGAAGTAACTTGGGATGGGGCATGGAGACTCTTTGAGATTGTTAGTCTCAAGAAGTGAACCTAAAAATCTACGGAATTGACTATTTTAGAAAATCTGTCACTCTCTAGTCTGGAAATCTACCTATATCTAGTCTCGTCATTCTAGGTCATCACGCCTTTTTAACATCCAAATAGTGTAGGAATGCAATGAAACTTAACGAACGGTATTACAACACCTAAGGTCACAATCCTACCAAGTTTTGTGGTCATCAAAGGATGTACATAAATCACAATCCATCCCAAAAAATGTGCAAAAAGCTGCAAGAAAACTATTCAGAAAGGTAGCCCTATGGCATAGAAATACTCTTCCAAGGTCAAAAAATCAAAAAATAATCATTCTAGCACTCAGATCCATGCATTTACCTTACAAACAGGTTGTCGCAAACCACATCAAAACTGAGAATGATTACACTTAGATTCAAGAGCAAGAGACAAGGAGCACATGCACTAATTGGAATCAATTTTTGATTACCAGACAAAGAGAAAGATTGATTACAAGATGTATCAGACTTGCAGCTCACAGTCAATGTCCAAAAAAACTCTTTTGAGATAATGATAATATCACTTTTGAAACTAAAGGGTTTTGACCTAAAGACTTGGGACCCTTTCCTACAGCCATTGGCCAATTTACAAGGCTTGTAGGTTTTGAGCAAGAAATAGAGAATAATGGGCTAGATGAATACACTTCAAGAATCATTAATTTCCAATTACAAGGCTTCTTTGGAAAAAAGATAGAATACAATGAAGTGTCGCATTTAGCCGGCTCTTTAGGTGTCTATCCGTTGCAGAGTCCTCCAAAGAGCACGCATTCAAAATATGTGTGATTTGGCTTTTAGGTAAATTTGGACGCATAAATGTTAAGCTAGGGTCAATTTTTGCCTGGAAGGCTTCTGAAAATAACTAATTGTTGGTGCAAATTCTTGGGATGTCGAATTTCTCCCAAAATTGATGTGTAGTCTTGGAAGGTAGGCTCACTATGTTATCAAAGATAATAAGCATGCGTATTATCTATGTTGCCATTTTTTCATCTTTTTTGCATTTTTGCTTTATGGCGTGGTTGACCATCATGTCCTAATGCCCTGCATGTGATTTTGCAAATTGTTGGGTTTGAGAGTTTGTTGGGTTTCCACCACCAAATAATGCAAAGTGAATTATTTGGTGGTGGAAACAAAGTGAAGGTAATGTTTGTGCTTTTTGTGGATTTGGGAGTGTGATGCAACATGTATTTATTTATTATGTTTTACCTTTTTATTGAAAAATGAAAAGAAATTGATAAAACCAATCTAAAACTCAGAAATCCAATATTAAAATTATCAATACACACATAAACACACACACACACACATGGTCGTGGATCTCTATATCCATTCTCCTCCCAACACGGTATTCGAGCTTGATGCTTCTTGATTAAGCATGCCGTAGCCTCCGCTTGAAGCTCTTGGGAGTAAGTCGCTAGTAAGGAGGAACGAGCTCGGGTTGACTTAAGAAGTCGAGCAAGAACACCTTCAGCAAGGTCATCAAAGAAGTGTAAGCTTTTTTCAACAATGTCACCCACTTGAATTCGGCTTCTTTTGGTCTGCTTAAAGCATACATGACATGGCACTCTTTTTTTCCAAAAAACACGCAAAAAGAGTAAAAATAACAATATTTTTGGATTTTTTTGTTAATATTTGCACTATTTACACACACCTAGGGGTTATCATATTACATTTTTCTTATTCTCTTCACTCAAAAGGACATTTTTTATGGATTTTGTAAAAAAAATCATGCGTTTACATTCAAACACTTCAAACATTGCCCTTTTCCTAACAGGTTTCATCTATTTGGGTTTGTATATTGAAGGCCTCTCCCCTCTTAATTGGAGTCCTCTGAGACGACAATGTGTAGCACAGGTAGTGCAATGCTCTACCATGCTTATGAGGTCAAATAATTCCAAAAGACTATGCTATGCAAGAGGAGGGCCTTGAACAAATTTCTCAAGGGTTTTTGATATCTAGCCTTTTTGTTGATTAATGTGTTTGAAAAGAAGATCTTGAAGCACTTGTGCTTGTATATTGATAGTCCTTATTGAACAACCATCTTTCTATGTTCGAACAAACATGCAACCATCTTTGCATGTTTGATAAAACTGTTGAGAGTTTGTACCCAATATTTCTTGGTTCCTTGCATGGATGTGCTATGAGGATAGATCTTGTATTAAGCAGCTAACATAGGTGTTGTGATTGGACTTTGTTGTGCCAACTTTGAAGCACATAAGTTTACCTACACTCTTTCTTGCTATAAGTAAATGGCACTTTCAATCGTCCACCGTTAAGTGTTAGTTCCAAGAATTTTACATCCTAATCTTAAACATCTTTGTATATATGTCCGCACCCATGGAACTCCTAGTACCATATCTTCATTCATGTGCTCGTCTGAAATGTATATAAACGTATATGAATGGGGAAATCCGTGCACAAAGTTGTTCAAGTTTAATGTTCCCAAGGTTGAAGTAAACTCTTCATGTGGTGAGCTGGAATTGGAGATGATTTCTTTAGATAGATAATTCCAATGTTAGAATTTATAGCTACTAGAAGTCGTCAGTTTAGTCAGTGAAATTGGAATGGAATATGGAAACTGAACTGGAATAGTTAACTGAACTGAAATGCTCTACTGGAATTAGAAACAGACTGAATGACTAGAAAAATGTTTCAGGTTTAGATTCAGAGTTTATGAAGAACGAATACAAGGTATAACAGACTGAAGCCCAATTGACTACTATACTAATGATTACACAATAGAATTACAAGTGAAGAGATTGTAACTCTAGGCAGCTTTGAAGACTAGAACCAAGAGACTAGGAGTAAGAAGTCAAGAGTACAAGCATCCCAAAAGTACAAGCAGGCTGATTACAATGTAATGGGTCCTATTTATAGCCTCTTGAGGTTACTGTGGTAACCATCGTGGTAATTACTGGTTGGTCCACTGCTCGGCTTTTAGGAGACAGTTCCCGCATGTTGAGACTATCTCCACCATCTACATCCTTCTCTCCTTTCTTGAATTTTGGTAAGACTCCAAAATTTTTGAAAACAAATCCACCGTCTGATCCTTGTGAGGCGTTGAGGAACCTCTTTGCCTGCTTGCTGGGTTGGCCGATGTTCCTCATGAGTTTGGCCTATGTTCCTCATGATAGTACTCTTCTGAAGTTGCTAAGTTTCTTAGTATTGCTAGCTTTATACCATACTTCATGCTTGTTGAGTGCTTGATACCCCTATAGTTGTAATTCCAAGGGTGTCTAGCCAAAGAAACTCCAACACCTTACTAAAAACATCCACCGTCTGATTCTAAAATTGGTTGGAAAAATCCATCATCTGATTCTGAGAACAACTGGGAAATTCCACCATAGGATTCTGAGATGGAACTACCCAGTATCCTTCCACTAAACCCGCTTCCTCTTGCCCTTTGGTCGTGTTGGTGTTTCAGAAGTCCCAGTGTTAGCATTGTCCTTCTGGATAAGTGTGTAAATGGCCTCCTGCTCAAGATGATCCCGCCTTTTTGTAGTCATTTCTACTTCATAAGGCATGAGAGGGTGATAGGTTTGGTGTCGGGATCATAGAGCATGGATTTGCCTTTTTTTAGACGAGTTCTAGCCAATTTGTGACAATGTGAAGCTGTATGGATCCATCCTTCTGGAAGAGGTTGATTTGTTTTAATCCTAGCTTCAAAGAGAATCTCAGCCATCTCTCTATACTGTGGTCCCAAGCCTGGTTTAGCTGTAACATCCTTTTCATGGATTTTAGAGGACTCCACGGTAAGTTGCAGCAGCTGGTTTGTGATCTTGGTGAGACCTCTAAGCTGGATTTTCCATTGTCCCATACACAGATTAATCCTTTGTATCTCCTCCTTTAGTTCCCCGGGATCATTTAATTGAAGAGCATAATTGAGCAGTGTTTTCCAGGTTTTCCATTCGACAATGGATCGCTCATACCAATCCCAAAGATCATCAGTAATATTATAGTATGTGAGCTGATCTACTGGTTCTAGATGTTGAGGATACAGTGCTAGGAAAAACCTAGGCTGCTCAACTTCTCTAGCTCGTAAAGGGACTTGGGAATCGGTTACAAATTCCAAAAATTGAGGACAACCTCATTCTCCTGCTGCATCATCTTTCTAGTTACTCTGACCAGCTAAAACAGTCTTCAGAGAGCAGTTGCTTGTTCTCCTACTATCATTTGAGTTGAAGGCCCCTTACTGGTGGTAGCCTGATCTTCAAGAATAGATTGTACCCTCTGATCCAGAACTCTCCTGGAAATTTACATTTGCCGTAAAACTTCTTTTAATTGACCTCTGACGTCCTTCATACATTTATAGGTTGGCCTATTCCCCAGCAAGAGCTCTAATTCGATGGCAAGGGAATGACAATTTGGAGTAGACTGTCGCTGCAAGTGTGGATTAACTAGTTTGTCATCAAAGTTTAGTACCCATTTAGGTACTCTCTCTAGCAATTGAATTTTTCTAGCATGCTCAGGTAGTTGGCACACCTCTTGGTCATGGAAAGTAGCTAATTTTCAATGTTGGAACATTTCTCTGGCGCCAACATATAGTCGCTAAAATCGTTCAAGATCAGACAGAAGAACATCATGTTACCATATACATGTGGTAGTGATGTGTGTGAACACACTAGGACCTCCGGGGCATTTTTCCCTCTTTAGGAGGTTTTTTGCCCCGTGCATTGTATATACGCCCATCACTCTAGGGCTATCTCTCTTTCCATTGCACACTAAGTAATACACTCTCTATTGTGTTCCTTGAGCTTCCTTCATCTTCTCCAAGCTGTGTGTGTTTCTCTAAAACCCTAATTCCAACAATTGGTATCAGAGCAGGTTGCGTCCTCCCGGGCTTAGTCGCCAGCTGCTCCAGTACACGCCTGCTCACTTTCTCCGATTTCAGTGAGCTTTGGCGAGCGTTCGCTGGTCGACAAATATTTTGAGTGAGCTCGGTCTGCTTAGATCTTGATTTGGGCTCATTTCGGCCTCCGTTTCCACTACATGCAGTACTGCACAAGCTATTTCGTCATTTTCTGCAAAATTTTTGTCAGTGTTGTTTTCTGCATAACATGTACCTTATAGTCTTCTACGGTTTGTGCTATATAGAACGTGTTGTTCCCGCCCCGTTTCTCCTATTTTCGGACATTTTTCACATCAAGTGCATCATTTACCATGGCTGACAACAACACAGATGTGTTCAAGATGTTTGCTGCTGAGGACAGGTTGGATGGGGACAACTACCCTATGTGGGCTTATATGATGCAGCATGTTCTTTTGTAAAAGGGCGTCTAGAACATTGTGCAGGGCATTGATGTACGTCCCGGTTCTGAGGATGTAGGTGATGTTGAGGATGTTGCATGTCTTGCTGCAAGGATTGTTGCTGTTAGAGTTGTTTTGCCTACGGCAAAACAAGCTCGTTTGGATGTTAAGGATGCACAAGCTCATGCATTGATTGCGTTGTCTGTGAAGTGCACCATTGTTCCTCACATCCGTTCAACAAAATCGCAAAACAAGCTTGGGATATTCTAGCAGGTCTTTATGCAAGCCGCAATGAGGCTAAAATTTCTTTGCTGCGTAAAGAGATGGAGTCAAAGATTATGCATGAGGAATATGATATGGACACTTTCCTTGCTAGTGTCAAGGATATCAATGAGCAACTTATTTGTGCAGGTGAAGTCATTTCAGACAGTTCCCTTGTGCAGACTGTTCTTGATGCCTTACCCGATTTCTACCAGACTTTTGCTAGTACTTGGAGTCTGATGACCCAAGGAAATCCTGAAGTTGTCAAGTTTGATGCATTATGCACATTGCTGTTGCAAGAGTCACTTTCTAGAAAAAACAGGACTAGGCAGCGTGCAGTTGAACAGGCTTTTATTGCTTCTCAAAGAAAGGTTGGTAACAATAATGCAACCACTTCTTATGGTTCTGCTGCGAGTGCCAAAAATTCTGTTCCTAATGCTTCTGCTGGAAGAAATTTGTTTGGAAATTCTGGTGTGATAAGGGCAAATAGAAGATGTGTTGCCATTATTGTAAAGCTAATGATCACTTGATCAAGTCGTGTCCTAAGTTGAAGGCCAAAGAGGCTAAGAATAAAGAGGGTGGTTCCACTGCAAATGCTGGTTCCACTACAAATGCAGCCATTGTTGAGTCTTCTATGAAAGGAGATTCTGATGTTGATGTTGATGCAGAATGGCCTTTTAGTGCAGAGTGCACTTACAATCTTGTTGTCCATGATGCATGCTTGTCAGTTGCTGCAGATTCACATGTGTGGTATTTTGACAGTGGTGCTACAAAGCACATTACCTCACATCGTGAATTGTTTACCTCTCTTGAGTCTGTCCCTCATGGGAATTCAGTCACTTGTGCCAACAATGCCTCTTATCCTGTTCAGGGAGTTGGAAAGATTGTGCTTACTGCTGCTAGTGGCAGTTCTTTCACACTGGTTGATGCACTTTATGTACCTGGGATCAAGAAGAATCTCTTGTCTATATCTGCACTTGCTAGACTTGGACTTGTAGTCAAATTTGTGGATGACAGATGTACAGTTCATAATCGCAGTTTTGGTGATGAAATTGTTGCATCTGGCCTTTTGCGTCGTGGGCTATATAAGCTCACTTTCTATGACAAGTGTGGACAAAATTTTGCAAATGCTATTGTAGATTCAAGGGATATTTCAGATTCAAAACTTTTGCATGCACGTTTTGGTCGTCTGAATTTTGCCAGTTTGCTGCGTTTGCAAAAATCTGATATGGTTGCTTCTTTGCTGCCTCTTGAAGCACCTGTCAAACATGTTAGTGAAGGCTGTATTTTGGGTAAGGTGCAGCGTTCTAATTTCCAAAGGATGGTTCAGTTCGGACCACATGCAGGTTGCACCTTGTGCATAGTGATGTTTGTGGGCCCATGCAAACTCCGTCCTTGGGCAATTACCTGTACTTCGTGACTTATATTGATGATTACTCCAGGCATGCATGGGTATTTCCGCTTAAATCGAAGTCCGAGTTTTTATATGCTTCAAACAATATCTGGCTATGGCTGAAAATGTCTCGAAATGTACTATGGGCACCCTCCGATCGAGGGGGGGAAGTATATGTCTCATGAACTTAATGCATTTCTAGCTAGTTGAGGGATAAAACACCAATGTACAGTGCCTTATACACCTCAACAAAATGGTGTTGCTGAGAAGAAAAGCAGGTCACTGACGAAAATGGCACAATGTATGGTCAAAAGTCAAGCTTTGCCGCATTCTTTTTGTCTTGAGGCCATCATGTGTGCCACTTATGTACTTAACAGGTGTCCTATGAAAGCTTTGCAGTCTATTACTCCATATGAAGCAGGTCATCATAGAAAGCCTTCTATTGAGCACATGCGTGTTTTTGGCTGTTTGGCACATGCTTTGGTGCCACAAACATAGTGCAGAAAATTAGATGATAAGGCTGTCAAACGTATTTTTGTTGGTTATAGTGTTGAAAGCAAAGGTTAAAGGTTGTATCATCCGCAAACAAAACGTATTCTGGTTTCACGGGAAGTAGTGTTTGTGGAAGATTCTGTTCAGCCCTTGCTGTCATGTACTAGAGACAGTAATGTAAGCTCACAGGACATTTATGACACTTTGTTGCCTCTTTTCAGTGGAGGAAATACAAATGTAAGTACCAGTGAGGCAAATGTACAGCCTATGGGGGTTTCTGAAAATGTTCTAGATCAGCATGTTACTGATGCAAATGTACATGATGTATTTGATGAGGAAAGGGCTGAAAATGAGCAAGCTAGAGGTATGCCAAAATGGATGGTGCACACTTTGCGTGATAGTAAATTGGATGCACCTTTGTCTAGTCGTACTCGTTCAGGCTCTCGCCATGCATCTTATGCATCAGATTTTTATGCTTTGGCTGTGTCTAGCTTACATGATGTTGAGGAGCCTCTTTTTTTTTATGAAGCACAGAATTCACAAAATTGGATGGCTGCCATGCAATCAGAATATGATGCACTCATAGAAAATGACACATGGACTTTATGTGACTTGCCTCCTGGAAAAAAGGCCATTGGTACGAAGTGGGTTTACAAGTTGAAATGCAAGCCGGATGGTGAGATCGATTGCCATAAGGCTCGATTTGTTGCAAAGGGTTATGCACAGCAAAAAGGCATAGATTATGAAGAGAATTTTGCTCCCACTTGTCGTATGAATACTGTGAGTTTTCTATGTGCATTGGCAGTTCATTTTGGTTGGTACATCAATCAGACATTGTTACTGCTTTCTTGAATGGTGACATAATTGAGGAAGTTTATGTAACACAGCCTCGCAGTTTTGTCATAAAGGGACAAGAGGACAAAGTGTGTAGATGTAAGAAGGCTTTGTATGGGTTGAAGCAATCTCCTCGTGCTTGGTATGAGAAAGCTGACACTCATTTGGTTAAACGAGGATTTCGTAACAATCCAACAGAAAGCACATTGTATGTAAAGCGTGAGGGTGATGTACTTCTCATTAAGGTTCTTTATGTTGATGATTTGTTGATCACTGGACCAAATGAGAGACATATTGTTGAGTTTAAGGCTGATTTGAATGCTACTTTCAAAATGAAAGATTTGGGGCAGTTGCATCATTACTTGGGTATACAGTTTAAGTAGTGTGATGGTGGTATTGCCTTGTGTCAGAAAAGTTACATAGAGACATTGCTATGTAAGTTTGGACTTGAGGATTTCAAACCTATTGCCACTCCCATGGAAACAGGTTTCAAGTTGAGTCTACATGATGCTGGAAATCCTGCTAATGCCACTCTTTACCAAACTGTTTTTGGCTACCTCATTTATGTATGCAACACGAGGCCGGATATTCAGTTTGCCGTCTCACAGGTCAGCAGATTTATGCATAGCCCAGGGTCTAAGCATTGGCAGGATTTCAAGAGGATTTTCGGCTACCTTAGTGGCACTTTACCCCTTGGCTTGTTTTATCCCAAGGGGGGATCATTGCCGCCAGACTTACATGCTTTTTCGGACTCAGATTGGGCTGGTTGTTTTGACACGTGAGTGTCCACAAGTGGTTTTTTGTTCATGCTTGGCAGTTCATGTAGATCATGGTTGAGCAAGAAGCAACCTATTGTGGCCACTTCGAGTTGTGAGGCTGAGTACAGGCCAATCTTCACAGCTACGGTTGAGTGTGTATGGCGCAGACGCCTTATGGCTGATTTGGGTGTTGGACAGGACACTGCCAACACTATCTACACTTACAGTTAGAGCGCATTGGCAGTTGCGAGAAACTCAGTTTTTCATGCTCGCACAAAGCACATTGAGGTGCATTACCACTATGTCAGGGAGAGGCTCGGAGCAGGAGAGATCAGCTTGGCTTATGTGCCAACACAGGACAACCTTGCAGATCTTTTCACAAAGGCATTGTCTCGTGAGAAGCTTGAAGCTTTCCACAAATCTTTGGGCTTACTCCCCTTTGTGGACTGATCATGTCCTTAGGGCATGGCACTTCCCTTTACTCATGTGCTAGCTCTCGTTCACCGCATCACTCCGCGGGGATTTGTTACCATATACATGTGGTAGTGATGTTGTTGGGGGAGCGACTCACACACCCCTGAAGTGCATGCAAACACTACCTAGATCAACATAATGTCAATCGAGGACACAGATGACACGATAGACACACGGAGGAAATCTCTATAGCTTGTCAGGCTGAGACCATCCTACACATACAACACTCTGGAAGGCCAACTATACCACAATCAAGAACCTCACTGCTCTCAAATACACCACCATACACACATACGGAAGGTAACTCACCTAATCATGCCAGATTCATACGAAACTTAAGGAACACCATCCCCTCACTAGGATATACCTGTCCCTAAGCTTCTACACTCAAAACCCTTACTCTAAACCCGTCTACGGAAAACGCGTAGGATGACAGAGCAAAATTTTGAAAGTGCCCGAAACTGAAATTTATGAGTACCTATGCGTAGCTTATGTCTCCACGATTCTATAGACTACTAGCACGCAGAAAACATACATCGTTTGATACACTTACGGCCACAAATAGCTCGTAGATGCATCGGTGTGTGCACTTCGTCTCGCGTGGAATGCTTGGCGTTGTCGCGTAGCTCTCCTCAAGCCTACAACAATGGTGCAGTTGGATCTCCAATGTGTTGAGCGAGCCAGGCGTAGCTAGAGGATAAAGCTCACGCTCACTCTCTTTCTCTCTCACACACAGTAGACGGTAGCGCTAAAGTTTTGATTATGATTAAAAGTCTCCTTTTACAAAATGACCTAGGTACCTTATATACTAAGGCTACCTTAGGTTTAACCAAAAATGGGGTTGAAAGGGTCAAATGGCTTTGTATTTACAATCGGGAAGTGCGATTGCACCCCGGCTTCTGAAACTAGAATAACTACTTATTACAAATGACGTTTATAGCCATAATCCGCAGCATTTCATAACTCGCAAAAGATAAGACTTTGGTACGAAACTTGAGGTATGTTGCGTTGTTGACCCAGCGGTCAACACTTTCCCGTTCCGCGTTCATGTCGTCCCTGACATGACCTGATTGTCGATGGCGATGTGGTCTTTGCTATCGTTTTGGTTTCATCTGCTGCACTGCTTGTAACTTTGTCGAAACACAACAAGAACTATGATCCATTAGAGCGGACATCTATCATCATCTGATTACTTTTATGTCTGCTCTTCTTCATTGGGGACTTCTTTGTTCCTTTGCAATCGTGTTGTTAGTGTTGTCTGCAGCTTTGTCATTGTAGGCCATTCTTCGACTCGCCATTGAGAAGAAGTATGCTATGATCTGAAATTGGTGCTCCAATTCATTTGTCAATTGATTTGAGTAGCATTTCCTTATTGTTGATGTAGAAGGAATATGTACAAGAGGATGGTGATAGGTGTCTTTAGATTAGGGTCTAAAACCTGGATGACCAAAGGGAAAAAACCCAGTGGAAAAAAAATGCCTTTGGTATACGCTCTTATTGGAGTTGAGCAGTTGAACGTGAAGTACATGTTCATGAAAGGTGAGTGCTTGGGTGAAACACGGAAAGAGTACCTGATGCAAGTGCCAATTATGCGACACTCTATATGCATATGAGAAATTTGTCAACAAAAGCATGCAATGTGAAAGAAGGAGATGATGGGTGTTTCAAGGAATAAATGTAGCACATGTGAAATCAAAAGATGTCTCAATAGCTTCCACCTTTCCAAGAATGGTTGTCGATGTAGAAGTTTCTCCACTCGAATCTCACTGTGCTCAGTACGTGAGTGTCTTTTGGACCTTCTCCTTCACTTCACCAGACTTAAGTACTTAGACTTCGACTCTTTTGCTCACCTATACCAGCATGAGCGACACAACGTAAATATGCTCAACTCTTCCAGCTTGAGCAGTACCTAGAATAGCTAAGACGCTTAGACCACAGAGAATATTAATTGAAGCTTTGGGACTAACACCTCACTCATTTTGTGGCTTAGCTACTCGACTCTGACTCTTATGACTTGTCGGTTGCCTGTTGACACTGCTTTGTGACAAGTTCTTCGGCTGTTGTAGTGGCTGCTGAGACATACTTTGTGAAGTTTCATTGTTTCCCTGTACCTTCTTCTCTTTGTAGTGCTCAGGCCTCTCGTCAGTCTTTTCTTCATGTGGATTATGGATTTTTTTATTTTTTCTTAATAATAAAAAAGAAAATCTTAAAACAACTCAACAAAAGAAAAATCATTCAAATAGAAATCTAAATGCTATGTACACTATACACATGTCCCTAGGGGCTCGTATATGGATTTTGTCCCCATACTCCTCTGTAACACTACTATGAGGGCATATACTCTAAATTTCTTCAAAAAATTATCACAATAAAACGCAAAAATTCAATGCATCTCACAAAACATTGCCCTCTAATAGTCATAATGTTAGGTCCGCATTCAGAATGCCTCCCCCCTTCCTATTTGGAGTCATCCTTTACGACAGGGTATCGCAAAGGGTATGTGTTGTGCTTGGGCAATTAAAAGTTGTGCCTATGCAGGCCTTGTAATGTAGCCCTATTATGCATACACAGTCAATGCATGGAAAAGATTTATGTTGTGCAAGATGTGGGTATAAGCAATTTTCTTATTGGCATTTGTTGGCGAGGCTTCCTATTCTAAGCAATGTAATGGTCTTTGAAGCTCCTGTATCGTTGCTTGATTGAATTGACTTGCTCTCTTCTAACTGTACTGTAATCGTAGGAAGAATTGTAAGAATTCAAGCGGCGATGCACTGAAAGCAATTTTGTTGTTCTTCTTTGGGACCCATTTCTTTGCGATTATTGGTTGTTTTGTTGCTGGCTCTTGTTTGGGAACCCATACTTGCCCGTGCTTCGTTTGTGTTTGAAGAGACTTCTTTGGGATCCACCTTTTTGTTGTGTGAGTTGACAGTGGTCTTTTCTTCAGCCCTTGTACGCTTGGTTGGGGATGGGATTTAGGCTTTGAAAGTTGATATTGTGGTTGTTTTGGAATCCAAATGAATTCCTGACTTTTTTGTGCTTGAATCAACTTCTTTGGAGCCCAAACCTGAGTTGTGAAAGCTTGCGACTTTGTGATATTCTTACCTGTTCGTGCACGCTTTCCTTGTTTTTGTTTTGGTGTTGGATCTTGTGATTTGTCATTAGAGATCTTTGTCTTCTTGATCCATATCTATTTTTGGCCGATCTGGCTTTTTGGTATCCAGATTTGTCGAGCTTTTTGGCTTTGACTTGTTGTCGTGTTCTTTTGACCTGTCATGGTTGTTGCTGAAGGGGTTGGTGATAGTGATGGCCTGAGTTGATGATAGGGGATGTCGTAAGATTCATCATTATCGCTACTATCCTCAGCAAGGTTGACTTCTTGTACTTTCCCTTGATTTTTTGGATGGTAGTGGAAAGTTACTGTCTGTTTGCTCGTGGGTGGTAGTTTCTTGGAGGACTTTTCTAGCCCATTGATTGGAGCATTGTTAGCTTGTTGCTCTGGTCATATTCCTCCTAGCTCAGTCTTTGCATCCTTATTAGGATCCATGTATGAGGATGCTTGTGGTGGTTGTGTTTTCACTGAGGACTTTGGAATCCACTTTTGATGCACTTTATTCATGTAGCGATGACATTGATTCCCGGGTTGTTGATCTTCTTGAAGTTCGAAGTGTTCTATAGAGTCATAGAACTCGTCGTCTTCTTCATCTTTTGATTCTCTACATTTCTTTGTTTGCTCCTTATTTCGAGAGCTTGTTGATGTCTGGTTCTCTTCGTTTTCCTGGATTACACTCACTGCAAAATAAGGAACGACATCATAGCCATTTTCATCACAAAACTTTGTTGTGGGAGCATCCTCCATGGCGCACACGTCCAGAGTAGCCAAGATGTGTTCCCATCCAAAAGGCTCTAACTCTTCTTGAGGAAATGGTTATGGGATATAGTCCATATCCTCTATAACCCACTCTAGGATACATTCCTCACGTTTCAAGCTACCACAGTGTGAAGATCCACACATCCATAGTTCTTTAGGCTTACCTAACCAAGCTGGAAGTCTAGCCGGAATCAAACTCCTCAACCGGTGTTCTCGTCACATCCCTATAGCTATGGTCCCTCAAGTTTTCCTTTGTTATGGTTTCCATATGTCTTAGGTATATATGGGCATAACCCCAATCTTGGACCATTTTCAATTGTCGCATGAATGGTCTTCCCAGAATGATTTCATAGTTGTTCTTCTTGCCAAAGTCAACAATAGCAAAAGTGTGTTCATATTCAATGCCACAAGAAGTAACAAGTAATTTTTCTAGCAATCCTAGGGGCTTTTCCTTGTGTCCGTCTGCAAGCTGCAAGGTCATTCGTGTGGATATCAAGGTAGGTTTTCCCCATTTTTTCCAAACCTCTTTGGTTGCAATGGCCACACCAGCTCTGCTGTCAAGGATTGCCATGGTGTTTACATTATTGAATTCCACAGGAAGGGTGGTGTTTCCCTCTTCTCCCTCGCAATACTCGCCTACCTTGTTTAATGGCACTCGCCTAGTATTTAGTTGAGGCATTTCAAGCTCTTTGATGCCTTCCTCGATTTGATTCATTGGGGTTTTTATACCAAATTTCTCTAGACATTTACCCACATTAGCCCACATGTTTGGTCTTATTCTGAGCAACTTGGCTAACATTATTGTACAGGTGACTGGGGTAGATAGAATATCTACTAGCCCCTTTGAATCGATGGCCTTGTTGGGAGACAGTCTCTGTGATGGGACTGCAACCACATCTGACTTGGTCTCGTACTGTCCCATGTAGGACGGTAGTGCTCTTAGCGAATGGGGTTGACTATCCATAGATTGTACAGATCCTTTGTCGCCCCAATATGATCTCATGTCTAGATTCATTTGAGATCCAGTCTCAAATTCCTCTATTGGTGGTAGAAACACTCCTCGTTCATCACCAGTCTTGTCTACTCGTCTTCTTAGGTCATTGGATTCATTGGCCTCTCTGACTTGTTTCCACAATTCATCAAGACCATCTATCTCTTTACAATCCTCAGGTATAGCTTGGTGAAATCCCTCAGAAGAGTTATCTGTGGTATTCAGTACTATCCTTGGTTCTAATGCTGGGTCTTTGAGGTTTGGTCTCTTCTCATGACTAGAATATGGATCTTTTAGTGCCTGGTTTGGTGGGATTACTTGTGCAGGCATGACACGGATCACATCCTCAGGTTTTGCAACTGGTGGTTCTAGTAAAGCTTGGGCTGTTTGAATCATTTTTTGGCACATTTCAAACCTTTGCTTTTCTAGTTCCGCATAGGGATATGTCATCCACCTATGTTCTTGGGTTTGGTTGTTTTTGAGCTTCACATCATAGGCTTTCAAGAGGGCATCTAATGTCTCATTAACCTTCTCTGCCAACACAGATCCTCCTGAACTAGCACTTCTCGGTTTCTCATCCGTGGATGGTTCTTCTAGAGGTTTAACCATCTGTGTAAGAGAAGGCGCCTCCTTTTCCTCATGTTGTTTTATCTTCTCCTCAGCTTCAGTAAGCTTCTCAGCTAGGGATTTTTGCTCTCGTTCCATGCGTGCTTTCATCCTAGTCTTTCTAGCTTTCCAACTATTTCGTTTGCTCTTGGTTTTCTGACTAGGTGCTTCTGTCTTTGGTCCATCATTTGTCTTTGGACTCGTGTCACTTTCCGTGTTCTTTGTCTCTGGATTCTCATCAGCTTTCTTTTGAGCTTGTGCTCTCGTAACTACTTGAACTGGTACGACATTTTCATTTTCTGAGCTATTAGGTAGCTGAACAATCCCTAATACATTTGTCGTGATTTTCCTGATTTGGTTTGGGTTTTTCGGGCAATCAGGGATCAAGTGAGTGATGCCACACTCAAGACAATAGGCATTTACTTCAGTGATCTCCATATGAGGAAATTGTTTGACCAAGTGGTTGTCACAACTTTTGTGACACTCTGTCTCTGGTTGAGGAGATTCTTTTAGCATTTCCTCTTGGCTATAAGCAAGATTTGACCTAGATAAGCCGCTATTTGCAATGAATCGCAATGTCCTTTCGTCCATTTCATACCTTCTTTCTTTCGACTGAAACCCAGAAGGTGGAGGTTGTACCGGCCTCACCACTCCATGTGTTTCTCTCACAGTTTGTTGCTCCGAAGGGTAGTACTCACTTTGGTTGCTATACCACATTGTAGCTGGTACTGGCGTTGGTTTATTTGATTCTTCCATCATTGGCATGTATCTCATGTCTACCAGCATTCTAGCAACTGGCAGCGGAGGTTGTTGTCCTAAGACAAGCTGTGGCCTTAAAACTCGTACTGGTCCTGACGCATTCCCCGTAATGTATCGAGGTGGAGTAGGTGCTTCTGGAACAGGTTGTACATACCTCTCCCTAGCATTTTCCATGCTATAATAGCACTCTTCCTCCATATGGTTCGTCCATTTTCTCTCAATTTCACACCACTTCGGCTCCTGAATCAGACCTTACAAGAGGAATCAACCTCTTGACCAAGTCGTCGATAAGCTTTTCTTGATCAATAGGTGCCGTTGTCTTGGCAATGGACTCACTTATCTGTGAAACACTGTGCTGAGAGGATGTGTCATCTCCTTGACTCTTTTAGTCCTTTTATTTGTAAGCCTCACAGTTATCCACTAGATAAAGAACTTCTTTGATCAACTCATTTAGCGTCATCCTCCTTAGCATATGCAGATCCTTCTGAAGGCCCGCATGTCTCATTCCCTGGATAAAGATCAGCATCAGTCGTACTTGCGTAGGTAATTCCGCTCTCGGACAGAGCTTAACATGTCTCTTGAGTTGTAATGATGCTTTGCGTACTATTTCATTCTCTTTCTGTTTGAATCTATGGATTTGCAAGACCGTGTTGTGAGCAATGCCTTTTGGCAAGAATTCTTCAATAAACTCCTCAAACAGCTCATCTAGGGTCTCAAAATCCCATTTTTCCACCGAGTCGAACCATGTAGCTGCATCATCTTCTAGAGTCAATCCAAATCCCACAAACTGTGTCGCAAAATCTGAAACTTCCTCTGCTCTAATCACTCTTCTAAAAGCAGTTACGCGATCTCTCGGATCTTTATCCTCAGAGTATTTTTTGTTTACCCATTTCTCGACTTGGGATGGTCTAACTCGTCGATTGTCTACAAGTCTAGCCAGAGACTCTCCCAATCCTTCTCTCGTTATCACTCTTGAAGGGAATCCTGGTGGCTCTCTTCTTGGAATTCCTATAGGAATTCTCATGTTTGGTGGAGGCATTTGTGGTCCTTCATTGACCAAATATCCACCTCTTTCTAGTAGAGTGTGTGGATTTGTGCTTTCTACAACTCTGTATTCTCGTCCATACTTGTCGACAACTATAGATCTCCATTGACAGTCGACTCCGTATTTGTAGACATATAAGAGCTTGTGATCCGTTATCTCTTCTAGGTATGGATGTGAGCACCTATAAAGATTGACCTCATTGTCGTCAATGTATCTATGTAGTCCTTCACTCTCATGACCAATCATCCAAACTCTCAACAAGATGGATCTTTATCAATTGCAAGTTTGGAAGATCCATTGTGGGAGGATATTCCTCTATTGTCGGGATCTCCAAGCTTGTGTAAGCTGCGTTTGAATCTAGGTTAGACATGATTTCTGGGCTTAAGAGCTTTTTCTTGGTTCAAGTAGACTTAGTCCACTGTGTTCAAGTGCTTTGGTTAGGGAAAAGTCGAACCTATGTTCAAAACCGCAACCGTTTTGTCACAATTCTCGCAAATTGTTGCTTTTAGACACCCCTAACTTGCGGATGTATTTTGAGGCCTCAAACGACATTTTTTTCAAAGTTGAGCTGCTCTCAAGCTACGTTTTGATATAAAAACTTTTCCAATCCGATACCGTTTGTGAAAGTTATGGCCAAAACAGTGAAATGCATTTTAGAATGGTCAAAATGAGTCTAGATTCAATTTTGAAAAAAGATTTGGGATCTCTGTGACACTGTGAACACTCTTGTATGGTCAAAAGTACAGTTGGACCCTAAAATTGGCCTAGAGACATCCTACGCGTAGGATGTCTATATGCTCAGAATTTAACAAAATTTGGTCCAGAGACTCCCCTTAAGTCCAGCAACACAATGGTATGCTCAGAATTTCATTTGGACTTAAAAATGGACTTGAGACATCCTACGCATAGGATATCTTTTTGCTCAGAATGACTTGAAATTTTCACCCCAGCTTCTCCTTGATGTGCCGATCACAGTGGTGTGCTCATAGGTTGGTTTGGAGTCCTAAATCAAGTTGGAGACATCCTACGTGTAAGATGTCTATCTGCTCAGATTTTGTCCAAACTTGATCCCAAGATTCTCCTAGTGCTCGATCAGCAATCCAATGGTATACTCAAAATTGAATTTGGATGCCAATAGGTCAAGATTTAGGCTGCAAGAGCTTCTAGTGCACTCCAAGAGTAGGATGTCTAACAATTCTTGTCTTTGCTTGGTAAATAGGCCAAACAAGGTCCAAGTTTACTTTTGAAAAAAGTTATGGAATCCTTGAGACACTTAGAACCTCCCGATATGGCCAAAGTAGAATTTTGACCACTTTATGACCCTGGAGACATCCTACGCGTAGGATGTCTTTTTGCTCTGTTTCAGCTCAAACTTGCACTGTAGCTTCCCCTTGATGTGCTAAGCTCACAGCTATTTTTACTTTTTGATTTTGACACCTATAGGTTGATCAAATGATCCAGAATCTGCTCCAGAAGCCTGATGTCTGTTCTGATGAATTCCCAAGTCAAATCAACTCCAAATTGGACCAAATTTGACTAGGAGGCTTATCTAAGGCTATACAACACCCTGTTATGTCCATAGTTTGAATTTGGCCTCTAAATCATGCCTTAGACATCCTACGCGTAGGATGTCTAATGCTCAGAATTGCCCCAAATTTGAACCACAGACTCTCCTTAAGGTGCTTATCACTGTGGTATGCTCAGAGGTTGATTTGGAGTGCTAAATCATGGTGAAGACATCCTACGTGTAGGATGTCTTTTTGGCCTGTTTGATCCCAGACTTTTCCCACAACTTCCTCTTGATGTCAATAACCCAGTGGTATGCTTAGATTTTAATTTGGATGTCAAAAGACCCCAAAACTAGCTATTCTTGCCTTTTTCAGTCAAAAATGCTAAAGTCTATTCAATCTTCCTTTCACTGACCCAAATGAGATGAAATTTATCACATGCACTCAATACAACATTTAGAACATGCCTATGGAGTCATCCTATGGTTTGGTCTCAAAATTAAGCCTTCGACACAATTTGGGTAGGATGTCTGTCAATTCTCATCTTTTGGCTTTGATCTGTCAAGAGATGGTCAAGTTCCCCTTTCTAGGTGAAAATAGGGTAAAACCTATCTTCTGAACACACTGGTCAACTCAGAATTTCAAAATTTCCACCAGATCACCCTGTAGACATCCTACGCGTAGGATGTCTACTGGTGATTTTTTGAGACTGAAGTGTCCTTGATGCTGAGGTGGTCCGGGGCGGGCAACAAGAGAGGCGACCTCTAAACACCCCTCAAGGCTCCCGTGCTGCTCAATTGGGGCTGGGGCAACCACAAGCACAACACAACAACAAACCCATAGCCAAACCCAAACAAGATAGGGGCACCACCTAGTTATGGTATGCGAACTAGGACGCGAGA
Organism: Adiantum capillus-veneris; assembly: GCF_014529385.1. Lineage (NCBI taxonomy): Eukaryota > Viridiplantae > Streptophyta > Polypodiopsida > Polypodiales > Pteridaceae > Adiantum > Adiantum capillus-veneris. The sequence continues at coordinate 54,401,509 of NC_140958.1, read as the reverse complement.
GAGATTTTGGCACAACCAAGAGAGATTTTGGCACAACCAAGAAGATGCACCACACAACACACACAAGCAACCTCACACCAAGACACACATGAAATGGACCAAAGAGATCTAGAGAAAAAGGAAGAGAGAGAGGAAAGGATCTTGCGTAATACCTTATTTGTGACTTGCAAATGGAGATGGTTCGTTATGATGCTATCGTAGAACTTGTACAAAACTCACTCAATGCTTAGTGATTGCTAATCATTGCCAAAACACACACACACTGTCTTAGGGTGTGGGAGACCTCTCACCACAATACCCTCTTACAATGGACACAAAACTGGCAATGAAAAACACACTAAAACACTTTCTAAAATCAAGATCAACCGATAAAAACTCAAAATGCACAAGTCACCTTGAATTCACCAAACCGTATTGCACAAATGGAAGGACGAAGATTTGAACGTTGAATCACGCCTTTGATGCACCAAACCTCAATTTATTGATGATGAAGGAGCATATACAATAGTGGTTTTGAGATTTGTGGAACTCACGCTCTCTCACTTGCAATGTGTAGCTTGAAGGCTTCTCTCACACCAAGAGTGAATCTCACAAGTGGTTGCTACACCTAAGTCTCTCCTCACGCATAGAGTGTTGGGGTGCTATGTGAGATGTTGGAGGTTGTTTTACAAGAAGGAGAGGGGCCTATTTATAGGTTGGAGACCCCTCATTAAGATTATTGGAAATCCTAATTTACAAGCTAACAAATCAGGATTATGATTTTTTTGAATATCAAAACATTGTGGGCCTTCTTTGTCTGCTTGAGTCATGGGTGTGGGCTCAAAAGAGAGCATTATTGATGGTAGATAAGGTGAAAGTAAGTAAGGAGAGAGAGAGAGAGAGAGAGAGAGAGAGAGAGAGAGAGAGAGAGAGAGAGAGAGAGAGAGAGTTACTTTGTACATGTCTTGAGGTGAGGTGTCTTTTATGGTTAGGTCAATGCTATTTTGTGTTAGTATGTTAGTGGTTAGTGTTAGTAATCACTAGAAAGTTAATGATATATTTACAATGGGTAGAATGGGGTGGATGGTTGGAGTAAGATGGTTGAATGAAGTGAGCAAATCCTTATGATGGTGAAGCTTGAAGAAGTTTTGGACTTACTTGTGTAGGTTCTCAAAATGACTTCGATCTTCTTCTTCGTCTTCTCTTCTTTACGCCACCGCCGCCAAGGTTGATCATCGTGATGAAAATGGTAATTCCGTTGATGAGATCTTTTGATTTGCAGAGGTTAAGCATGGCACACATTCTGAATTTATGTATATATATAAGGAGTAAGATGGAATTGTACTTTGGAGATAATAGAGAGAGGCATAGAGATAGTGCATGTACATGGAGAGCTCATATGAGAGCTATGGGAGTAAGTGGGGAGGTTAATGGTGAAGAAGGTGAGAGAAACCATTGAAGGTGCAGGTTTGAGTGAGGGATTGAGAGAAATGTGTGTGTGTGTGTGTGTGTGTGTAGAAGTGTGGAAAGAGGTGAGAGAAGACTATGGGCTACTTGTGAGAAAAGTGGGCAGACTGGGGTCCACTCAAAAAATCATATCTTACCGCTGGTAGCTCCAAAAATCATGAAAAAATTTGAGGTGATTATTCAAAGCGTGGGCTACATTTTCTCCCTTGACCACTGCTCCAAATTCGGAGTGGAGATAGGTGCCAAAATTCTCACCAAAAAGTCTTTTTTTATGCCTGCAAAAGTCTTTTAGTGGCCCCCTCCTTTGTTGAATTTGTACAATGCATCCAAGAGTGAGCCCCTCCTTTGTCATATCATAATACAAAGCATCCAAGTTGCCCTTGACCCATGCATGGAGGAGGATTATTGGTGAATAAAGAAATATATACATGGTGGGACTAGTGTATGGACTATTCATGGACTTTAGCTCAATGAGCACATGGTGTTAGAATAATGAGTAAAAATAATAATAAAAATATGGAGGAGTTATGGATATGGAAAGATATTGGAATCATATGATATGGTCCCTCTTTGAATTATTTTGGGTGAAAGAGGAAAAGGTATGCAAGTAAATAATATAATAAATGTGACCAATGAATAGAAATCAATTTTTTGTTTTCACGAGGGTGAGGATGAAAATGTGGGAGTGATTTGTATAAAGGAAAAATATGAGGTTAGAGTATGTACATATTGGCAAAAAATATACTTATGGTGTAAGAGGATGAAAGAAGGTGTACATAGGTTTAATAAAACACACACCTAAGTATAAATATTTAAATAAAATACCATAATAATTATAAAAATCCCTATATTTAGGCCATATATATAATGCAATATTTACACACAAATGGGCCATAATATATTTTATTTTTTTTGACTCATCTAGCCCAGTGACTAGCTAGCTGAGGATTTTAAGAAGATATGGGAAAAGCCCCCTAACTCACACACGCCTATGTACAGTGAAATGATAGGGATAGCTATAGTGTTTGGGTGAATTTGGTAGGGTGAGGTAGCTTACTATGGCAATTATGGAAAGCCAAAAAATGGCTATCAATGCTTCCTTATGCTCTCAACAAGTGCAAGTATGCTTCACAATTGCAAAAACATGCAAAAATCACTCAATTAAGCCTTTGTTGAAATTTTACGTTTTCTTACTCCGCCTTTTGGCTTTTGGTCAACAAAAATAGGGAAAAACACCCAAGTCAATATGTTACTAGGGTACAACCTACCCTCTGAACCCATTGGTGCAGTCAAAATTTTCAAATTTGGTCTCCAAAACCCCCTTGAGACATCCTACGCGTAGGATGTCTATGTTTATAGAATTGCAGGTTTTCTTCACAGAAACCTTGCAAATGCTCTTTTATATGCACAACATCAGTCAGTCATACAAAACTATCCACAAAAGCTTGTTTAATGCATTTTTACCCTCAAAAGGACACTTTTCCGTGATTTCAAATGCAATCAAGCACTTTAGCAAATAATTCAGTGCTGAATAGCTCTAGATCAGAATCGGATCACTTACCTAAAGCTACTCCTACAAATCATATGGGGTTTTGCATCTATGAGTAGAAAAACGCTTCACTGCCACACACGGACTAGTAAACGCTTTTATCACCTCACAAATCACTCGACCACCAACAACTACTCTAATCCACAGATCCTAACTAAACCTATCAAATCGCAGACCCTCGGCAAGACACACGCTTCTTGGCTATCCACTTGATCGCGAAATATCCTCTTCCGGATCCACTAAAGAAAAACGCTTTCTTTAGGCGAAACTAAATCAAGCAACCATCACACGAGTGTTATTAGGAAACCTACTTAGGTCCTTGTGTCCCCGGCAACGGCGCCAATGTTGGAGGAGCGACTCACACACCCATGAACTGCATGCAAACACTACCTAGATCAACATAATGTCAATCGAGCACACAGATGACACGATAGGCACGCGGAGGAAATCTCTTTATCTTGTCAGGCTGAGACCATCCTACACATACAACACTCTGGAAGGCCAACTATACCACAATCAAGAACCTCACTGCTCTCAAATACACCACCATACACACATACGGAAGGTAACTCACCTAATCATGCCAGATTCATACGAAACTTAAGAAACACCGTCCCCTCACTAGGATACACCTGTCCCTAAGCTTCTACACTCAAAACCCTTACTCTAAACCCGTATGCGGAAAACGCGTAGGATGACATAGCAAAATTTTGAAAGTGCCCGAAACTGAAATTTATGAGTACCTATGCGTAGCTTATGTCGCTACGATTCTATAGACTACTAGCACGCAGAAAACATACATCGTTTGATACACTTATGGCCACAAATAGCTCGTAGATGCATCGGCATGTGCACTTCGTCTCGCGTGGAATGCTTGGCGTTGTCGCGTAGCTCTCCTCGAGCCTACAACAATGGTGCAGTTGGATCTCCAATGTGTTGAGCGAGCCAGGCGTAGCTAGAGGATAAAGCTCACGCTCACTCTCTTTCTCTCTCACACACAGTAGACGGTAGCGCTAAAGTTTTGATTATGATTAAAAGTCTCCTTTTACAAAATGACCTAGGTACCTTATATACTAAGGCTACCTTAGGTTTAACCAAAAATGGGGTTGAAAGGGTCAAATGGCTTTGTATTTACAATCGGGAAGTGCGATTGCACCCCGGCTTCTGAAACTAGAATAACTACTTATTACAAATGACGTTTATAGCCATAATCCGCAGCATTTCATAACTCGCAAAAGATAATACTTTGGTACGAAACTTGAGGTATGTTGCGTTGTTGACCCAGCGGTCAAGAGATGTGTGTGAACACACTAGGACCGCCGGGGTATTTTTTCCCTCTTTGGGAGGTTTTTTCTCCCGTGCATTGTATATATGCCCATCACTCTATGGCTATCTATCTTTCCATTGCACACTAAGTAGTACACTCTCTATTGTGTGCCTTGAGCTTCCTTCGTCTTCTCCAAGCTGTGTGTGTTTCTCTGCAACCCTAATTCCAACACATCATCCTCCAGATACATCCTAGTCATAGGAGCTTGCTGATGTCTTAGTCTCTTGTTCAGTGTGATGAGATGTAATCAATGTTTCTCATCACCTTTTAGACCTCAGTCACATCTTTACCTTTCCCTTTCTCATCCGTACTGTGTTGTGACTGGTGCACTGGTGAATTCCTAGTGTTGCTGGGTTGTTGATCTCTAGCCTGCTGATCACCCGACTGCTTACCCTCATACGGGTCTGGTTGGTCGATATTGGGCTGATTTCCTCCTGTGTCCCCTTCTCCACTAGCACCAGATCTTGAAGGTGAAGATGGAGGAGAGTCATCATCATCATGCCTTTCTTCAGGCTCATCCTCCTTCTCTTCCTTTTCTGTTTCCTTATCATCATCCTCATCGAGGTTGTTCTGCTGTTCAATATAATCCAGGATAGCTTGATTTTCCAAAGCGCTGTTGTGCTCAAAAAGTTTATCTTGCAAATCACTCTTCATTGTTTCCATAAGTGCTCTCAGATTATCTATATTGAAGAAAACATTCCCTCTGGATTCAGTATCTCAGCCAAATTATTATAGATATATCTTTCAATTAAAGTGGCTTTTAAGGCAGTGTGGCTAGTCAGCAATGAGTAGAAATCAACTCTCTTCATTTGCAGCATGGTTCGAATCTGTCAGCAGCTCTTTCAGCCTCTGCCTTTTCTTATCTAAGCATCCGCATCTCATACTCCATCTTGAACAACTTATCTTCTAAGTGCTGAATGGTCCTAGCTAATTGATTTCCAAGGACACTGTGCCATAGGGACTGTGCTCCTCTCTCCTGCTCCAACTTTTCAACTTGCTGCTCACTCTCCCTCAGTTCAACCTTTAACTTGGTCAAATCATCATTTGACACCGAGGCATCTAACATTTGTCTTATAGCATTCACAATAGTGTTCCAGGATGACTGAATAAGTACGGAACAACCATCATTCACTGTGGCTGGGGTCACAGGCAACTGGCTCGTAAACTGTGATAGGAACCATATATGGTAGTGTAGCATAATCATATTTGTGCAGGAGAGAGGATGAGTCTGTAGCTGTTGTAATCGGTTCTTCTTGGTTAAATGTAGAGACGCTTCGTTGTAAGGGACAGAAACCTTACCAAGTGGACTCGAAGGTGCTGGTCCTTTTTCTTTATCAGCATGACCTACTGGCTGCTCAGCACTAGCCCTATCTGACTGGTCTTTTCCTGCACTGGTGGTCGCTGAAATTTGCCTTGCTGACTGGTTGATTCCATCACTGGTTTGGACGAGAGGTTGTTTGGACTAGTCAGCTGAAGTCTGGTCTTCTGGAGTCTTTTCAATAGACACTATTTTGACATGACTTTCCAGCTGCCTAAGGAAAGCACTGCTTTTGGCCAATGTAGTTTTTGGTCTTTTAGAACTGCCAACCTCCTCTTGTGTGGCTTTCCTCTTTTGTCCAGTGAGAGCTAACTAGTTATCTGGGGCTTCTTCATCTAATGATAAATCACATTTTTAGTTACCGAAAAGGGCTTATGGCTCCAAGCCATCCTTACCTGGTCATGAGCGTCCGGAGAAGTTGCCCAGGAAAGGAATTGTTAAACATACCAAGCTTTGAAAACATTTTGGGACTTTAACTTAGCAGTCTGCTCATTTGGCATCTTGAATGCAAAAGCAATATTTTTAGGTGTTACTGACACTTTCCTACCGTAGACCATAGCACTCCCATCCTCCACATTGAAGGAATCAAGAACCTATCTAATGATAGCTGTGTCAAACTCAATTCTTGTAGCTTGCACAACCACATGCAAATCCCACAGTCGGAGTAATGCCCCGGCTTGCTTAGTAAACACATACCGCTGTATTTACTGTGAGGGATAAGTGGAAGAGAAGCTTTTGCAACAACAATAAGTGCTTGGGTTCCTTCTATAGTCACCTGCATCCTTTCCAACATTTTCTTCTTACCCATACACCATGAAGATGATGAATCAGTAGAGGGACAAGAAGAGGACTTACTTGAAGCTTCAAATCCGTATCTTGGTGTGGTTGGTGAAGATAGAAAGTAATCAGTAGTTTCCTCAGATGAAGAAGTTTGTGGTTGTAGTGACAAAATTTCAAAGCTTGGCGATGGCGAATGGGTAACAGTAGGAAGACCTCGCGCAGGAGATTTACGAGGAAAAATACCTACGTGCCTTACTGTTATATGCGTTCACACCATAAAAGCTCCACTACTTACCGTTCCTAGAGTCTTGTGCACCGCAAATGATGTGGCACACATGCATTGGCTAATTCTCTCCATCTTCTCTGAAATGATTACCACTAATAGTCCAATTGACCCTTTTTTCCATAAAAGCTAATATTGGTTTTGAAACTTTACTGATTCTGGTACTACCATGGTGTTGTCGTACTGAGACTTTTTTGAACTTCTGACTGGCTCTGGAACTGGCGGTGCATGAAAACGGCTTAACATAGCTGATTCTGGAATTTCTTGGTCCTTAGTTCCTAGACTACCAGTACCCTTATTTCTGGAAGTCTCTTTGTCTTTTGAATAATAGAGCTTGATTTTAGCCTCATTATATACCCCTGGCAACAATAAACCAGATAAATCTTTCAATCTTACTATGCCATTGGATAACACCCAATCAACTTTGTATGGACGTGCCCAAGCTATCTTTAAGTTTGGTTTTTTAGGGCCTAGCTTTGATTGATATAACATAACCAAATCTCCTTTCTGAAACTCCCTGACTTTGATTTGTCTATCATGCCATTGTTTCCTTCTTTGCTGAGCAATTTCATGTTCCAGCATAGCCATCTGCCTTAACTCATCCAGCTGTGTTAACACTAGGTTGGTAACCTAACAGGACATAAAAGTGTCCTTTCAGGGTTTTGAAAAAAACCTCCAAAACCATAGTAGGTCCACTCATTTTGTAAAATCCTTTCATGAGGTTATAGTTCAAGGCCTACTAAACATGGAAAAAATAAGAAACTTGTAAAATTTCTCATCTTTTGGTCACACCAAGCCTCCAAAGTTGATGTTCAGTGAATTTTCATCAAAACAGTCATTTCTTACGTTTTGTTGCATAAAAATAAGATTAGGGATTTTTGTAGGACTTGAGATAAATTCCCTAGTTAACTTCAATGGGTTGGTGATCAGAACATATGATTGCTTCTCACTCACTATTGTTTGTTTTGCCAAAATAAATAGGTACAAAAAAGTTTAATTTTTACCATTCTACAAACCTATCATCAAAGTTTCTATAGCCACGCTCAATAAAAATAATATATGCATGTTTTCTTAGTTCCCTTTTGTCCTTTATGTTCATAAGGAGCCATGGAGCATATCAAAATAATAATACATCTCTTACCAAGGGGAATATTGGGGACAAAGATGAAGTGTTAAATACAGCAAACATGAAAAAACTGGGTTCAACATTATGAGTTGTAGAATCCCATAGAAACTATTCAATATCTAGCCAAATTTGATCCTTATGACTAGATATGGTTACTACCTACCAAATGCATGTAGTTGTCACAAGAAACTAACAATATTGAAAAAGCTATACTTGATATACTAGAATGTTTCATTTTCTTCTATAATTGAAAAAATCAACCATCGTTGTGTACTATGCAAAATAGGGTATTAGGTGCCCCAAAACTCAAGGAATGTTAGCTTTATGTTACAATATGCGCCATATAAAATAAAAAATGTATTTGGATATCATGAAATCCACCAAAAAAATCATAGAAGAGCTAAAATTGGGTAAAAAACAGGATTTGACAATTTTTGTAAGTTGGTCATAACTTACAACTTTAATATTTATTTCTCCCTAGAAGCATCAGGACATGTTGAGGACTACTAGAGATAGTTCTCTAGCATTATAGACCTCACAAACATGAATTCTAGAGTGGTATAGTTGCAAAAAGTTGAAAATAGCCAAAAATAGGACCCGTTTTTCCACACAGTTTAGGTTGTGAAATGTTGTGCAAGGACAATGTTAAAGATGGAATTGATATTCCAAAAAATTGTCGAGTTTTTTTCAGCTCATGAGACAAATTTCTAGATAGATAGCACCTCAAAATCCATTTTGAAACTCTTGACATAATTCAAGGAAAATGGTCACTTAACAGGACATAAAAGTGTCCCAGGACATAAAAGTGTCCCATTACCAACCTAGTGTTAACTCCTCCAGTCTCTATTTCAAATTGTGATTAAAATATAACCCATACTCGACTGCCATCATGAGACTGGGTATGACACATTCCATAGGCACAACAGCTTCGGTACCATACACCATTCTACATGGTGTCAACACCGTGGTGACCTTATAAGCTATCCGTACGCCCAGAGAGCAGTTTGAAGTTTCAAATCCCACTGGTGTGGCTCTTTCTACACAATCTTAGTGAGAATAGTATTGACAATCTTGTTATTGCTTTTGGCTTGCCCATTGCATCTAGGATAATATGGTGTTGATTTCCGATGCTTGACTGAAAGCATATCCATGATAGTATCCATAGTGTCATTGATAAAATGCGTACCCTGATCTGACACAATCTCCACAGGACATCCGTGTCGACATACAATATTTTCAAATAGAAACATAGCAGTGAATTTTGCCGTGTTGTTGGGAAGAGCCTTACGAAGAACCCCATCGACTCCCAATCTGTAAAGTGATCTACCAATGATGGTGAACTTCAGACTCTTAATAATCAGAGCCTTCTTCTGATTCTGAGTCCAATTATTTGGGAATCCTTCCTTAGAAATAAACTGATATACCTCATACAATTTTGGATCAGTTGATTCTACCGCTGTTAACTGGAATAGTTCTACATCCACTAGCTCATCTCTTAAAGACACCTCATAGTAGCCATCCGTACTCCTGGACAGGAAATGAGCACCACAATGGTTTTTGTCAAGCTTATGGAAAATACAAAATTCAAATTCCATCAGGAACATCATCCAGCATATCAGTCTGCCTTGAATAATGACTTTACTAATCAGAAATAATAAGGCCTAATGATCCACGTAAAAATGAAATAGCTTGCCCAACAAATAATGTCTGAATTTGGTGCAGTGAAAACCATCCCTAAGGCTTCTCTTTCAGTAGTTGTATACCCTTGTTCAGCCTGACTGAACCTGCGAACTGGCAAAGTACACTGGGTAATTGGTTCTTCCTTTTGGCTGAGCCAGTATTGCTCCCATCGCCAGTCCTGAAGCATCAACATGTACGTGAAAAATGACGTCCCAATTTGGTTGTCGAAGAACTCGCTTACTGATAATAGAATTCTTTAAATTTTGAAAACTCTCCTCACATTCATTAGTACAACTAAACTTGCTGGTCTTTTTTGTAAGTTCATACAAAGGTAATGCCTAGGAAGAAAACTTGTGCACAAATCATCGATAAAAATTGATATATCCTAAGAAATAGCTTAACTCTGACACATTTTGAGGCGCCTTGGCCTATTAAACACACTGGATCTTGTCATTGGCCATTTCTATACCATGCCTGGACACTACATGTCCCAGTAGTTGTCCTTTCCAGACTAAAAAAATAGATTTGAATGGGTTCAAACAGATCCACTTTTCTTGACAACAAAGGAAAACCATTTCAAGAAAAAGTAAATGCTTCTCCTCCATTGAATATATAGTAAAATCATCCATAAATATGGCAAGGAGTCGGTGAAGGAATTCACTGAATATTTCCATCATACATCGTTGAAAAGTGCCTGGTGCATTGCAAAGACCAAATGGCACTACTAGATACATGAATTCTCCCCACTTAGTAATAAAAGTGGTTTTACTCCGGCCTCCAGGAGCAATCTGTAATTGGTTATAGACACTATAACCATCCATAAAGCTATAATCTCATATCTTGCAATTTCATCAAGCAACATATCCGTGAAGGGTAATGGAAAGGGATCCTTAATTGTTTGAGCGTTTAGGTTCCTATAATCCACACACACTCTAAGCTTTCCATTTTTCTTGGGTACCACCACAATAGGGAACAACCAGTCACTACTAGCTACTTCAGTAATGAAACCAGCCTTTAGAAGGTTATTAATCTCTTCCTTGACCTTCTTAGGGTAATTTGGATTCATTCGATATCGCTGCAGCTGTATTGGTTTGGCATTTGGTTTTAATGGTATTTGATGTTGACATAATTTTGGATCTACTCCTTTAAGATCAGTATGTTCCCATGCGAGAACATCCTTGTACTGCTGGAACATATGTCGGGCCTTCTCTTTCATCTTAGGATTCAGATGTTTGTTGACTTTGATCAATCTAGGATTTTCCTCAAAACCTAAATTCCATTCCTCTATTTCCTGATCATCTGGAAGTAACCAGTTAGGCCCTCCGCCTTTTCTCTTTGTTGACTCCTCAACATAATCCAAGAATGGTTGCATGAGCTTTGAAGTGGTATTCTAATTTTCAGTAACTTCTTCCAAGTGTATTTGTTCAGAATCCACTTGTATACTAGAATTAACTAGTTCTTCTGGCCTTCTAGTTAGCTCAACTGGCCGTTCTCCAAAAGTTCTGCTCAGTGAACTGGTCTGGAAATTGCTTCTTTTGCTTTTCAACCTGATCTTTGTCTAGTAATACTGCATTGAGATCTATCTCGGTTAATGGAAAAATATTCATTGCTGCCATATTCTCTCAATTTTCTTCACCTTATACTTCTGGCAAAGCTCTTCAGGTCTTAGCTCCTTTCTCCAGCTCCTAGTGTTGTTCGTTTGAATCTGAATTCTACCTATTGGCACCTTGTATTGTCGGAGTCTAATTAGCATAGTCGTGAACAGCCTATGCCGTTCACAACCATGGGTGCCCCAATAGCATCCCATATGTGCCTTGCATGTCTAATACTAGGCAGCTAGTTTTGAATTTTTTCTTGCCCACTCTTATCTGCATGCCTTCTATCATACCAGTTGCATGCACTACTCGATGGTCCACCATTCGAATTTTGAAAGGTGCAAGTTTCAGATTTGTAATTCCCATCCTTTGTTGAAGATGTGCCCCCAGGATGTTTGCCCCTACTTCTCCATCCAGTATGACACCAGATAGTGGCTCCCACTGTTTCCTAACTTTATAATCTACCTGTATCATCGGCACTTCATCATCTTTGACAGCAACCAAGTCAATTGTTCTGGCTTCCACCTCAGCCTTCCTTTGTTGTCTGATGAAATTCACTGCTTCAAGCAAAGTTTTTCTAATGTCCTCTAACTCCACTGTGAGTTTCTGAATTCTGTCACAAATTTTGACATGAATTTCCTCCTTCTCATGATCGGAGTTAGTATCTAAACTTGAAGAATTGGTAGTATCTACATAAAACCATTCCTTTGTTCTAGTGCTTTCAACTCTCTTATCAGTCCCTAATTCTTCCATCAGTCCCTGAACTGCAGCCATCATGGTCTCAGGTGTTCCAGACCTTGACTGATCTGGTTGTGCTTTCTTAGAAGACTTGGCTGGTATCTTTTGAATGACCCGAGCATCGGAATTCTCTGGCTGGTCTGGCAGCTTCTTGGCTATATCCTCTGTGATTTTCACTGCCAATTTTCTCTGCTCCGGCCATTCATCAACAACCTTTTCTTTACCCTTGGCTTTCCACACTTCCTCTCTACTAAGCCTATTTGCTACTTTCAGGATTGACTCGTTTTGTTGGGTTATCTAGGAACCGTTTAAAAACCATGCCCGCAACTGTTTTTCTGATGGTGGTTCCTGTAGCTGCCTAGTCAGTTCCTTAATTTTTTCAACATAACTTTTGACTGATAATTTTCTTTGCTTTATCTTATCTAGTTCACAGAGGATATCCTCATCTCCTCTGTTATCTGAATATTCCAGTCAGAAAGCTTTGAGTAGTTTGTTATATGATCTGAGTTGGCAAGCTGGGTAATGGTAGTATCATTTCCTTGCTGACTCCTTTAATGTTTGGGGAAAGTATTCCCCCCAATCATCTTCATCAATGTTTTTCAACTCAGCATACTATTCAAAGGATTGGATATGAACATCCGGGTCATCTTTCTTCCCACCTTGAACACTAGAAAAGAAATTTTCAATGAAGAGGTGTAATCATGTTGATCAGCATCATTTCTGCCTCTTCTCACTGACTTCTTTTTTAATATTTCTTATAATGGTCTGTATCTGCATCCCAATCAACTTCTTCTATGGTCTCATTTTTTGTCTCCTCCCTAGCTTTTTTGCTAGAATTGTGGCGACTACTTTTACTGCCTTTGGCTCCTTCATCCCTATGTGTGGTCCGAGAACTCCTTGCCTTGCGTTCTTCCCTCCAGCCCTTCTTCATCTGGACTGACTGTAGTGCTAAGAGCCCTTAGCCTCATCAGCCTGACTATGCTCCTCCGGAGCCTCAGTCTCAATCCCCGGTTCAGTCTTAGGATCAAAATCTCTTTCTGACTCCTTAGGGATAGGGTCAATGCGGTAGGATGGTTTACGACCATGGTCGGCTGGTCTTGGGTGCCATATCTTCAGCTGAAAACTCAAACTGGGAGAAGCGTTCTGGTCAAAGAGCAAACAACTCTAGCCACTGCGATCGCCAAAAATGGAATTGGAGTTGATCTCTTTAGATAGCTGATTCTAGTGTTAGAATTTACAGCTACTGGAAGTCGTCAGTTCAGTCAGTGAAATTGGAATGGAATATGGAAACTGAACTTGAATAGTTAACTGAACTGAAATACTCTATTGGAACTAGAAACAGACTGAATGACTGGAAAAGTGTTTTAGGTTCAGTTTCAAAGTTTATGAAGAACGAATACAAGGTATAACATACTGAAGACCAATTGACTACTGTAGTAATGATTACATAGTAGAATTACAAGTGAAGAGAGTGTAAGTCAAGACAACTTTGAAGACTAGAACCAAGAGACTAGGAGTAAGAAGCCAAGACTACAATTAGCCTAAAAGTACAATTAGCCCAATTACAATGTAATGGGTCCTATTTATAGCCTCTTGAGGTTACTATGGTACCCACCATGGTAATTACTGGTTGGTCCACTGTTTGGCTTCCAGGAGACAGTTCCTGCCTGTTGAGACTATCTCTGCCGTCTACATGCGCCTTCACTTTAGCTTTGAAATACTCCAAGGAATGGGTTGTTACCTTTTTGTAAGTGGAATTACTTACTGTGTTTATCTTGGCACATGTATATGCTAATGCCTTGACTTTGAATCCATCTTTTAGGTTCACAATTATTCTCATGTCAAGACCATTTCAACCATTCATCATCTCTCTTTACCTCATCTTCTTGGTAAGGCTTGAGTGAAATGTAGAGCTTGAACTTAAAGCATATTAACTGGTAGAGTTTTAGGAACCGGATGCATTGCTAATTTTGTTTTCAATATTGTCTTGAGCTCGAAGCATATTAATTGGTCGGGTTTTAGGGACGGATTGAATTGCTGATTTCCTTTCCAATACCCATATGCGGCCTCCTCTAGGTCTCTTCAATGACTTGATGATGCTTACTCCTACATTCTTTTGTTGCATGTCAGGTTGTAGATGCCAAGAGCTTGGAAGTAGATGAAGAAAGTGTGAAAATTCATGAAGATGATCAAGCATTTGTGGAGCAGCAAGCAAATGAATATGAGATATGGAGTCGATATATGATGCGAGTGATGAAGCAGATACAAGCTTGAGTTGTTGGGAAACGAGTGAAGAAGATAGAGTGGCATATTCCACATCCTATGGCAAGGAAATAGAATTTGATGAACTTGAGCTGGTAAAGGTAAAGCTGCCTCATTATGTGTTTGATGATATGATGATAGCCAATTTTCAAGAAGAACAACGAACAGAGCATGCCATTGTGCTAAATGGAGACCAAGTGGTGGAGTCTATTATTGGTTAGTGGCATATTATATTTTTACAAATGACATCCACTAATCCAATTTTCCATGATTTTCTCATCTAAGGTGGCTAATTTAACTACCCCACTTGGTGAAACGCTCTTGATTACAAATGGACCATTTCCCTTTTTATTGAACTTTGGTATGTGCTGCTTTAAGGAATATACCAATACAAGATCTTCTTGTTTGAAAATTTTTGTTAGAAAATGTGAGTCAAAGAACTACTTTTGTTTCCTCTTCTTTGCATAGAGGTGTGCAATGGTAGCTAGCATTTTCTCATCTAATTGTTCAAGATGTTCTAGTTATTTGGGCAATTCATGACCCATCCATTCTAGTTCACGTGCACCTTTGAGTGTTGGAAATAAAAATTGAGTAAAAACTCCTAGCAATATTGCATCAAGTCTATAGACCATATTAAATGGAGTTTCATTTAGAGTTGTTTTGTGTGAAATCTTATAAGTACTACGAGATGAATGGATATTCATGTCAAAACAGAGTGTAGTAATAATCTAGAAGGGCCACCACTGTTAGAGCCAGAAGGGTATGATCAAGTAGATGTCAAACCTCTCAAGTGCATACCGAGAGTGCAAACCTAGACTCAAATTTTATTGTTGGATTTTACATTATTGTTGGGAGAACATTTAAAAGAGGTCAAATAAACCAAATATGACTCCAAAAGAGGTCAAATAAACCAAATATTAGGGCTACTTGATCAGAGATATGATACTGGGTATGGGACTTGTTATTGACCAAAAAATTGGACCAACAGAAAGATATTTTGGTAGCATGGCTAACCAACGAGGCAGTGCAGCCTAAGGAACTCATTTCAATGATGAGAGTTGGGTGAGAGGTGCAAAAAATAATGCAAGTCGATGAATATCAGTGACACTAGGGACAAATGAGTCACCACTACCAAGAAGCTTGTTTCTAGATGGAGGACCACCAGGAAGAAGGGTAGGTGTTGAGCATAAATATAGAGTTAGACTAGCTAATCTTAAGAAATGGGTCAAAAAATACAATGGATCTGCGGATCCATCCAACCACCTAGAAATCTTTGGGCAAGTGTTGAGAATAGAATGGATATGAGACTTCCATACTCAATTTGAGGGATTTGGGAATGACCCTAGAAGGTAAGGCTTTGACATGGTCTCATACCATACCTCTTGGATCTATAATAGATCTACCAACATTGGAAAAAATATTTTTTGTTGCTTGTTTGAAGATGGAAATCAAGCACAATACAGAAGCTCAAATCTTTAGCTTCAAATAAAAACAAGGAGATTTGTAACAGACTGCATAAGTAGAATGAGACATTACATCAACAAAAGTCCAAAGTTGGAAATTCCAACTGAGAAGAGACTTGTCTCATTGTTTCTAGAAGAATTACTCAACAAATATTTTCATGCTATACTATATAGAAAGAAACACACCACCCTAAAAGCAAGATTTTTGGATGCTATAGACTTGGGGGACAACCATGAAATCTTTAGTGAAGAGAGAACTATTAAGGACACACAAAACACACAAACCACATCCACTATGCAAGCACAAGTAGGATCAATTGTGATAGCTCCAATGAATGCCACTGAGTATATGCTCAAGTGCTAAATGGCATGATGAGAAATATGCAGAGGATGCTAGTAAGAGGGTTGGGACAAGGTCCACCACAAGGGAAACCCATGGGACAAACAAGACGATCTACATGGTGTACCAATGAAGGAAAATGGACTAAACATGCGACCAATGATTTCTTTTAACATAAATATGATGGAAATGTCTAATATGTGTCTATGAGACAGTAAGGACAGCCTATACATAGATATTCACCTAACACGAGACAATTGCAAAAGCCACTCATGGCTATGGAGAGACCATAGCTAGTGCTAGGTCAACAACCACCCTTTCTAGGAAACAACGATATACCAGTGAAATACATGCATCCTAAAAGATAAGTGGAAGAGCCATAGTACTAGTTATGCCCTATAATGAGGCTAGTTCATCTACAATGGTAGTAGAGGAAGAATGGTATACTCAATTGTAATCTACCATGGTAAAACAAGTCTACCAGGTAGCTCTAGAGGTAGCCCCTATTTACTTCATTTCCAACTAGGGAGCTAGGTCACCCATGGTAAAACAAATGCCAAAATCAAGAGTGAAAATTTCCATAACCATGGATTTGATGATCATTGGTGGAAAATTAATTGTCCAACTTTTGATAAGAATGCAAGGTCAACTAAGGCTTACTACATGTAGTGTGGCAGGAAAGGTGGATATTATCCCAAGAATTGTCCTAGAAACCCTACAAATAAAGGGAAAACGACCATAAACATAGTACATGGCATCCCATTTAGCTCCTTGGACAGTGAACCTATGGTTCTAGTCGAGGGCACAAGAAAATAAAAACAAACAAAGAATTTCTAGAGAGTCTGATGAAGTCTTCTAAAGACTCCAAAAAAGAGAGACAATTGTGTTATGGGCTTATAGAATGACAACATTGAAGGGAAATTGAAGAGAAAGCCCAAAAATTATTCAAGGAAAGAACAAAGTCAATGTCAATAGAGCTCAAGAAACCAAAAGCTAAAATTGGGGAGATTAGTGTTGCTAGTAGACACAATTTATGAATGTAGCCTTGGAAGCTTTTCAAGCGGGCTTGAAGGCAAATTAGACAATGGAAACTAAATGGAAGAACTATTCAACACCTAATATGCAAGTATCAGCTACAAATTTACAAAAACTTAGCGCAGATCATGCAAACAATGTTGGAAGCACAAAAACCAAAAATGGAAACCATTAGGAAACCAGCAAAGGACAAAACACAACTAAAATCAATGGAAACAAAAGACACTAAATAATTGTGGCATTATTTAGTTGAAACTAACAAACCTAAATCAACAGTACCAAACAATGAGGATGGGCTAGAAGGAATCCCCTTAATGGAGGAAGATTGACCGAATCACTTGTAGGAAAGGGTTAGATAGGTAAACAATGGAAGCTTGACCTTGAGACAATTCCAATCTGAGAAGTTTGGTTAAACCAACCACCCATGGAGTTAAATAGACAGAATAACAAGGAAAAGACTAAGAAACTCTAGGAAGCAGAATTCATCTATGAAATTGAAAACACTAAGTGGATGTTCCCAATCATGGTGGTACCAAAGAAAAATGATAAATGAGGGTGTGTATGAACCTCAAGAAGGTGAATACTATGACTATACATGATAACTATCCTCTTCCTATCACTGATTATGTTTTAGAGAGAGTGGTTGGAACTGAAGTGTAGAGTTTTTTGGATAAATTATTTGGCTACAATCATCTAGGCCCATTGATCCAAAATATCAGAACAAAACATCTTTTACCACAAAATGGGGAATATTTGTATATAGAGTCATGGCTTTTGGCTAACAAATGCTCTTGCAACTGACGGGAGCAAAGCAAACCCCGAACCCCGACGGCCTCAAAAACACTGGGGACCAAATGGCGCGCCTCGAGCCTGTCATGGTAAAGCAAACAGGGGGCACCACCTAGTTTCAACGGCTAGGACGCAAACAACACACCACCATAACAAAGTTTTCATCCAAGAGAGATGGATGCTTGGGAGTAATGATGAAGAGGAAAGGGAATGAGATCAAGTGAGAGAGAGAGAGAGAGAGAGAGAGAGAGAGAGAGGGAGGGGGTATAGCGGCTTAGTACTTAGGCACCACAAAAGGATGGCGAATCTGCACACCCTTCACACATACACAAGCTCACTCCAAACACAAGACTAGGTGGCGATTCCGCACACCTCACATGGGCAAAACATTGCAAGAAAACATTCTCACAAAACCTCAAGCTTTATTTAGAGAATAAGGCGATGAAATGGGGAGCATAGGGTAGGGGAATGAGAAGGGAGAGCGTGGTAGAGCACATGGCGGATAGGTGGGAGTTGATGGCGAAGACTCGCACGAGGGTTATGGCCATCATCCTTCATTTAGTTGCCCTTCATCTTCCATAGCCAAGGGTGTAGAGGTCATGCTCAAGACAAGCATGGTGATTGCAGTGATGGTGATGGTGTGGGTGTGTGTGTGTGCACTAGGCACACACAATGCATAGTGTGTTCTTTGGTGATGTTGTGTGTGTCCTTAGTGTGATGGTGACCCCTCTTTATATAGGGAAGGAGGGGGGAGAAATTCTAGAATTTAGAAATGAAGAAATCATCATCTACATAGGCCATGTGACTGTGGGCCCCACTTGTGTGGCTGTGTGTATATGTGCCATAACAGCAGTCTCATGAGAGAGAGACTAAGAGAGAGAGAGATGGATTGATGAAAAAAAGTGAGAGGTGACATGGAGAATAAAGTAATTACAAGAGGGGAGAGAAGGGAGTGTGTTCAGAGGTGAATCTGTGTGCAAATGTGTGTTAACACAAGAAAAATCACGTAAAAACCGGGTCGGGATGGGTCTGTGGGCACCTTTTTCAGTGAAACTAAGTGTGTGTGAGTGTGGGGGAGGTTATTTAGCTACAAGAGAAGAGACATGGCGCCCTTTAGAGAGAGAGGGGGGTATTTGGGTCATGGGATATGATAGGAGAGAGAAAGAGGGGGTGGGGTATACTATTTTGGAAGATAGGGTAAGTTGCATGTGAGTTAGGGTGCATTATTGGTGAGTTATAATGCATTATTGGTGAGAGGTGGGGTAGCTTGAGGGGAGAGAGAAAGGAGAAAGGACAAGGGGAAGAGAGAGGGGGTTGACCTTTTGAGTGGAGGAGAGGAAAAGGGACACCCGACGGGGCAACGGTGAAGAAAAAGGAGGCAAGGTGGGGATGGGCTACCCCGCAGGCATGAGGTGGCCTATTTTACCTTTCTTATATATTTACATAATCATACTTTATTTTTTTCTTACTTTTTCCAATGCCTTTTATCACTCCCTCCCTAAGAGGGGGTTTTCGTGGGGTGGGGACGAGAGAAGAGGGGTATGGGAGCTTGGCTTGTGAAAAGCCCCCATCATTAGCCCTCCCCTTTTGGCTAGAGGCTTTCATGTCTCTAGCTCATCTGTTTGATCATTATCGTCGGAGGTGGCGGCTGATGGTGTGTCCTCATCTGGAATGTCAATTGGTGGAGCCTGGTCAAATCGAAGAAAATAAGGTTCAAGTTGCCAACCATTTACCCTGGTTTTATGAAGTTTTCCATCAGCCTCCATAAGCTGGTAGCTTCCATTGGCATACTTTTTCCTGATGATGAAAGGGCCTTCCCATCGGAGCAGGAGTTTCTTATCCTTGCGCGTGTCGAAGTGATTGTCGTAGCGGAGCACCAACATTCCTTTCTTCAATTCTTTTTTCTGGAGATGCTCGTTAAAGCTAAGCCGTCTATGCTCTGCTTGTGCTGCATAATAATTTATTGCTTCTTCTCTGTCCAGATGCAGTCTTTCCAAGTTGATGATGTGATCTCTCAAATGCATGTTGGGTTGTTGAAGTTGGCTTGCCATTACTCTGAGACTTTGTAGTTGCACTTCAATGGGCAAGATTGCTTCCTTACCAAATACTAGATGATACGGTGTGAATCCCAAGGATGTACGAAATGAAGTTCTGTAGGCCCATAAAGCTGGTAGTAGATACTTATCCCAGTCTCCGGGATGATTGTTTACCTGCTTGGTAATAATTTTAGAAACCATTCCATTTACCTTTTCAACTAGACCATTACATTGAGGGTAATATGGTGAAGAGTGCCTCCTTGTAATGCCCAGTTTCTACATTAATTCTCCCACCAAGTCTGCTCTGAAACCTGGCCCTCTATCAGAGATGATCTCTAAAGGTGTGCCAAACCTACAACATATGTGCTCGTAGATAAATTTAGCTACCTCTACCACTGTGATTCTAGTGGTGGCTGTAGCCTCTACCCATCTAGTCATGTAGTCGACCCCCATGATAATGTAGAATTTTCCTGAGTTGGCCCTAGGTAATGGCCCAATGGCATTGATACCCCATTTTTCAAATGGTCCATATGAGAGAATAGGTGTCTGTGGTTCAGGCATAAGTGACCTAGTGCCGGCCTTTTGACACAACTTACACGTTTTTCACCAATGGTGTACATCATGGTTGAGGCTAGGCCATATGAAGCCTGCCTGCAAGATTTTCCTACTTGTTATGTCTAGGGCAAAGTGACCACCACAAACCCCGTCGTGACAGCTAGCAATTACTCGCGTGATTTCGTGAGAGAGAGGGACCTTCCTGAGTATTTGGTCCTTACCCTTACAGTACAAACCATCATTGATGAGTCGATACCTTGTGGCCTTCCGCGTCAGCCATTGCTTCTGTCCCTTTGTTAAATCTGATGGGCATTCCCCTATTTCCAAAAAATGCATGATGTCAGGCAAGGCATCACTGCCTTGAAATAAAGGGAGCTTTAGTTTTATTGCTCCAACCACCACTTCCTGTAGTCTTTCACTTGCTAGGGCATCTGCTTCTTGGTTTTGAGCCCTTGGGATATGGTGTATTTGAACTTCTTCAAACTTAACCAACAAGGTTTTTACACCACTTAAGTGAGTCCTTAAACTAAGATTCTTGCATGTCCATGCTCCATTTACTTGCCTTACCAGAAGTCGAGCATCCCCAAATACATTAAGGAGTTGTACACCTTGCGAGACGCACCATTGTAGACCCTTGGTTAGTGCTGCATACTCAACTTCATTGTTAGAATGTGAATCTAACAATTGGCCCAACGAAAATACCTTTGTCCCTTTGTCATCAAAGACCACTATGCGTGCAGCTGCTTTGTCGGACGCTCGCTTGTAGGCTCCATCAAAGTAGAGAGAGTATGCTCCTTCTACCATCGGTGGTACTGGAGGTAATCGGACTTCTCCTTCCTTAGATTGCTTCTCCTTCCTTTCAAAGACTTGGTAGGTCATGAGTCCCCCCAAACTTGCCCTTGTCGTTCTTTCTACCTGTACCGTGTAGTCAAACTCTTGCAGACAAACTAGCCATTTAGTAATTCTAGCAGACACATCCATGTGTTGTACAACATAGGGAAATATTTCATCCGTGGTTAGAATCACAAATTGCTTAGGCTGAAAATATGACCTAAACTTTGTAGTTGCAAATCTAAGAGCTAGGACTAAGTGTTCCACATGGGTGAAACCTTTCTCTCCTGCTGTCATCATTCGACTAGAGAAGTAGATTGGCCTCATGAAAGATGTCGTCGTATCCTTTTGGAGTAGCACAGCCCCCAATGAGTCATCACCAACACTTGAGGTGACATAGAATTTTTCATCCCACTTAGGTGGTGAGATAGTTGGCAGAGTGGCTAAGACCTCCTTTACCTTGTTGTAGTGATGTTCGCTTTCCTCGTCCCAAGTGAAAGTTGATCTTTGAGTGAGCTGTTGCAGTGGTAGAACAAGTTGTGATAGTAGATGTATGAATCTACTTAAGTACCTCACCTTCTGTAGAAAAGAGACCAGTTGACGTGCAGTCGTTGGTGAAGGTAGGGCTATGAGTGCGGACACCTTACTTGGGTCGGCGTTGATACCTTTTGCTGAAATTTCATGGCCTAGTAGAATGACTTTACTCTCCCCAATGTGGCATTTATCCACATTTAATTGCCCACCTAGGCTCTGCAACCTGGCCAAACCTTCAGTTAACTTTTCTAAATGTGAAATACGGGATCTATATATACAAAAATCATCAATGAACACTCTTATGGATGTTCCAAAGAACGGTTGAAAAACATATGTGACATATCTTTGGAATGTGGCAGGTGCATTTGTGAGACCAAATGGCATAACCCTGTATGCAAAACAACCCCATGGCGTGATAAAAGTGGTTTTTATCTGATCTTCCAAGGCTATGCGTATTTGAAAGTATCCTGAATAACCATCACAGACAGTATAGCATTCAAAATCCGCTACTTCATTTAGAATTTCATCCAAGAAAGAGAGAGGAAAGTGGTCTCTCTTTGTAGCTGCATTTAGTGGTTTGTAGTCAACACAGACCCTCCACTTACCATTTTTTTTAGGCGTCACCACTACGGGTGACACCCATTCTGAGTTTTCTACAGGATAGATGAATCCCGCCTCCAGCAGTTTCCTTACCTCGGCCAAGAGTTCCTTTTCTTGTATGACCCCCAGTCGTCGTAGCTTTTGCACAACTGGTTTTACCCCTTCCTTCAGCTTAATATGATGTTCCACCACTGTAATGCCTGTGATTCTTTCATAGTTGTCAATGAACAGGTTAGGAAATCCCATCAACATTTGCAAAAAACTATCTTTCTCCTCAAGTGTTAATTCTGTAGACAACATACCCTTCAACCTACTTCCTCCTAGGCCAGGTGATTTGTTCTCCTCTTCATTGGGTTGCCCTTTTGGTGATGGATCACCAGTTGTGCTTACCCTTTGTGGATCCTTCATAATGATACCCATCACATCAATGGAACTGTCACTTTTGTCGGTGGATGTGGTCTCCTCCTCAGAACTGGAAGATTCGCTAGTGGTTTCATCTGCCGATGTTTCCAGATTCATTTGCTTCTGCTTGCCAATCCTCATGTCGTAGTAGATTGTCTCCCCTTTCTTACCGGTCATGCCTAGAAGGCTAGTACCCCAGTCCTGTTTTGCCTTCATGGCCATCAACCATGGCCTTCCCAGAATTAGTGGATAACCCTCCCCCTTAGTAGGCATTACAAAAACATCTACCTCTACCTCAATGTTGAAAGCTTTGATTTTCACGGCACTTACCACACCCACACACTTTACTTTTGCGTTGTTTGCCATCTTTGCCTTGCATGGAGAAGGCCTGTCAACCTCGAGCCCTAATCGAAGCATCATAGCTTCGCTCATTACACAGATTTGTGCACCTCCATCAATGTAGGTGTTTCCAACCCTCTTTCCTTTTATGTTTACGTCGACAATTGGAAGGATGTCATCCATGTTGCATCCCGAAATTGCTCCGGCTAGCTTTTTTTTGGAGCGTCTTGTACTTACCATTTTAGACCATTGTCGCCTTACTTTAGGTACAAGATGTAGCAGCTGTGGCCCTTGTCCCTCTCCTTTGCTCTGGGTGGATCCACTACTACGGTTTTTCCTTTCTCTTCTAGCCTTATGATGTTTACAGGGCGATCAGGTGGTGGGGCTGGTGGAAGAGGTGGGATGAATGCTTGTAGTGGTGTCTGGGGTGGACGTAGAATTTGTGTTGGTGGGGGTGTTCTTTCTCTAGGGGGTGACAATTGGTTCCTCCTACCTCCTCTATTATAGTTTTGTCGTGGTTTGGGACAGTAGTACATACCGTGACCGTCTTCTCCGCAGTTGTAGCAATGATACTCCCTGTTTTGTCGTCGTGCTCTTCCAGGGTCTTGATCTCTTTCTTGACTCCTCCCTTGCTGTATTAAGTGGACAGACAAATTCTGCAGTTGGTCAGTAATATGGGCCAACATATCTTGTTGGTCATCTCTTACCCCAAGAGCCGGTGGTGGTGGTATGGTGGTTGTTGTAGTTGCTGGTCGACGCGATGTTCCTGCTTCTGTTGACTCGGTTTCTTTGGCTTTCATTCGCAGCTTCTTGTCCTTAAGGCGAGCAATCTCAACGGCTAACTCGTATGTAGCCGGGAATCTACCTTTCACCTTCTCCTTGAGAAGCGGCCATAAGCCATGCGTGAACCGATCTTTTTTTAGGTAATCAGGTGCGGCTTCCCCCCTTGCCAATGACTCAACCCACCGTTCCCACAAATCCACAAATTTGGACTCATAAGTGGCATATTCTAAAAGACCCTCCTGCTTCCAAAGCGCCTCTTAAAAGCGGTTTTTAAGGGTTCCCAGTCATCCTTGGTTGCTTGTGGAAGTGCATTGTACCATGATCTAGCTTCTAGCTTCATGAGATGCTTAAAGATTCTAACCCGGGATTCATCCGTATCTTTGTTGCTCACTACACATGCTACTTCAAAGTCATCTAGGAAGTCTGTTACCAAATCCTCCCCCTTCTTTCCTTTAAATGTTGGAAATGCTACACTTGCCATGATTACTGAGAGAGAGCTAGAAAGACACACTGCTTAACTTGCAAAAGTTTTTTCTTATTTACAAGGAGGCGTGTATACCCTCTTATACTAGGACATAGATTAAAACTTCAAACGGTACATTGCCTTGTACCAAAGGTAAGACAAATGGTTGATCTGATGCCAGAACCTCAAAAAATCGCTCCCCACCCAGCATGGTGTCAATGACGTGCTGGTAGTGACCCTTCAAATCCAGTATTACCTTGATTGAGCGTACACGTGTTGGTATGTGTGATTTGTCTTGAGGTAGGTTGTACTGATTCATGTGAAGCTTAGAGGTTCTTAGTCACTGTCCAAGCTTGTGGGAGAGGGTGGTGTTCTTTCCTGAAACAAACTCAGTAGATCCCTAGTTTCTCTAGTGAGAGTGTGAGCCAATGCTTCCGTTATCTGTGCTACAGCATCAGGTGCGACTTGAAAACTGACTGTGATAATTACCTCGGTGACTTGAGTTACCCGATTCTCAAAGTAGAATAGTGTTGATTCTCTATTGTGCAGAGCTCCTTCCATTTTGTTTTTGTTGGTTGGTTGTAGGTTGCGGACATGGTTTCGACCTTCTCCTTCTTCTTCTTGGCACTTAGCCTATGTATATCCACTGGGTTTGGCATGTTGGATGACTCTCCCACTGCAAATCAATTAACGTTACGCCTGGCACTCGAGCTTCGATGGAGATGCAGAGTTCGTCTAGTTGTGCTTGGAGCTCTTCTTCTTCTGTCGTCCAATTAGCAAATCCTGCTAGCCATTCATCCATTCACAATAGTTTAGGGGTTTCAGTCTTGTAAACTGAAGCGTTTCATGAAAAGATCCTCAGTGGGGGCACAAAAGGACGGGAGTAAAGCGAACCCCGAACCCCGACGGCCTCTAAAACATCGCGGACCGAATGGTGTGCCTCGAGCCTGTCATGGTAAAGCAAACAGGGGGCACCACCTAGCTTCAGCGGCTAGGACGCAAACAACACACCACCATAAGAAAGTTTTCATCCAAGAGAGATGGATGCTTGGGAGTAATGATGAAGAGGAAAGGGAATGAGATCAAGTGAGAGAGAGAGAGAGAGAGAGAGAGAGAGAGTGAGGGAGGGGGTATAGCGGCTTAGTACTTAGGCACCACAAAAGGATGGCGAATCCGCACACCCTTCACACATACACAAGCTCACTCCAAACACAAGACTAGGTGGCGATTCCGCACACCTCACATGGGCAAAACATTGCAAGAAAACATACTCACAAAACCTCAAGCTTTATTTAGAGAATAAGGCGATGAAATGGGGAGCATAGGGTAGGGGAATGAGAAGGGAGAGCGTGGTAGAGCACATGGCGGATAGGTGGGAGTTGATGGTGAAGACTCGCACGAGGGTTATGGCCATTATCCTTCATTTAGTTGCCCTTCATCTTCCATAGCCAAGGGTGTAGAGGTCATGCTCAAGACAAGCATGGTGATGGTGTGGGTGTGTGTGTGTGCACTGAGCACACACAGTGCATAGTGTGTTCTTTGGTGATGTTGTGTGTGTCCTTAATGTGATTGTGACCCCTTTTTATATAGGGGAGGAGGGGGGAGAAATTCTAGAATTTAGAAATGAAGAAATCATTATCTACATAGGCCATGTGACTGTGGGCCCCACTTGTGTGGTTGTGTGTATATGTGCTAGAACAGCAGTCTCATGAGAGAGAGACTAAGAGAGAGAGATGGGTTGATGAAAAAAAGTGAGAGGTGACATGGAGAATAAAGTAATTACAAGAGGGGAGTGTGTTCAGAGTTGAATCTGTGTGCAAATGTGTGTGAACACAAGAAAAATCAGGTAACCACCAGGTGGGGATGGGTCTGTGGGCACCTTTTTCAGTGAAACTGAGTGTGTGTGAGTGTGGGGGAGGTTATTTAGCTACAAGACAAGAGACATGGTGCCCTTTAGAAGTAAGAGAGAAAGGAGAGAGAACAAGGGGAAGAGAGAACAAGGGTAGCTTGAGGGGAGAGAGAACAAGGGTAGCTTGAGAAGAGAGAGAACAAGGGTAGCTTGAGGGGAGAGAGAAAGGAGAAAGGACAAGGGGAAGAGAGAGGGGGTTGACCTTTTGAGTGGAGGAGAGGAAAAGGGACACCCGGCGGGGCAACAGTGAAGAAAAAGGAGGCAAGGTGGGGATGGGCTACCCCGCAGGCATGAGGTGGCCTATTTTACCTTTCTTATATATTTACATAATCATACTTTATTTTTTTCTTACTTTTTCCAATGCCTTTTATCACTCCCTCCGTAAGAGGGGGTTTTCATGGGGTGGGGACGAGAGAAGAGGGGTATGGGAGCTTGGCTTGTGAAAAGCCCCCATCACAACATTCTAAAGTCTAATGAGCCGTGCTTTTATGTGAGAAACTTCATAGAAGTTTATATGGATAACCTATGCATGCATTTATTCAAAAAAGAAACCATTTTGAGCACCTCAAAATGTCTTTGAGAAATACCGTCTATATATGACTTTCATAAATCCTTAAAAATGTGTATTCATGGTTAGACAAGGTAGAACTCTCAAACATATTGTTTTCCAAAAATGGCATTGCTATGGATATGAAAAAGGTGGTAGTGATCGTTGAAATGCCTAGACTAATGAATGTTAAGGAAGTCTAGGCATTCATGGGACATTATGGATGTTATCAAAGATTTATCTATATGTATGAAATCATTGCAAAACCCATCTATGACTTAATCACTCAGTTTGTATGGATTGACGAGTGCAAAGAGTCATTCAAAAAAGTGTAAAGAGTCATTTAAAAAAATCAAGAAATCCTTGTCTTCAACACCTATCTTGAAGACTCTAGATTGGACTGAAATTTTCCATGTGCACATTAGGAAAAATATGAACCCCCAAAGGGCCTTGTTAGAGCAACCAATCAAATTTCAGTCAACAACAGGGCACAAAAGGAAGGGCATGGATAGCCGATATTTATGTATTTCAAAGCCATAGCATGTAATATATCTATGAAAAGAGCTTCAAAATGTGATCCAATATTTTCTGACAGATTTGAAATTTAGTTTTCTCAAGTTATGGCCATTCAAAAAAATGCAAAAACTAGTGGGATGGCCACCAACCCATTCTTATTGGTGTAGAGAGTATGTTCCAAAAGCATCTTTGATCCTAAAGGGCCCTTTTGGGGGTTCATATTTTTCCTACTGATGTTGATGCTTCAAATTTTTCTATTGGTAACATATTGGCACAACCAAGAGAGGAAACCATGGCTTTTTCCATCTCATATGCTAGCAAGAAATTAAGCAGAACTGAAAATAATTATACCATGACAGAGGGAGAAGGACTTAGAATGGTCTATGATGTCAATAAGTTCAAACACTACTTATTGGCAAATAAGTTTGTCTTGTTTGTGGACCACCAAGCCCTACTTTATCTCATCAACAAACCATGTAATACTAGGAGAATTGTAAGATGTCTCATCATTTTATTGGAGTTTGATTTTTATGGTGGTTGTTACAAATGGAAACACACATCAGAGAGTTGATCACTTATCAAGAATCACCTTAGGAGAACCTCCCAAGGGAGTTGATGATCACTTACTAGATGCATATCTGTTCTCGATTGAGATGATTCCGAGATGGTCAAAAGATGTGTCACTTTGATGATGATAGCACAAGTTGATTCACAAAGTTTCCTTTCTATAACACCACAACTTATTGAGAAATTGGCTATGTCTTAAATGTTGTGATAGGAAGATTGTACCAATTTAACATAGATGGAATTCTACTTTTGTGCATAAGCCTAGAGGAACACGCTAACTACCTTAATTAAGCTCAAACTATAGCAGCTGGAATACATTTTGAACTAGACCAAACATTGAAATGACTTGCGTGGTTAGGGGTTTATAGGTCAAGCATAAAGTGAGATATTCATGCCTATGTAGAAAATTGCTTTCAATGCAAAAGGTGGGTAACAGTACCACATGCCACTTTGTCCAGATGTCTATTGCACCTAGGTGGAGAAAATATTTGGTGGAGTACTTGAAAAATAGAAAACCCCCTGAAGACATGAGTAATATCAGACAAAGAGCAATCAAAACAAAGGTTGCAAATTACGATATGATCGACCATAATCTATACCGACAAGGAAAGAACCAGTAGCTAAGATTATGTGCTAATGAAGATGAGTATATTTCTATCTTGGAAGAAGCACATGCAGGTCTAACAGGGGTCCATTTCTCTCATGAGACAATGGCTAGAGTAGTTTTTATGGCTAGCATATGGTGACCGACTCTATTCGCAGATGCTAAAGAATTTTTTAAGAGATGTGACTCCTGTAAGAGAGCTAAAATGCCAACTAGAATGGGTAGCATGACATTGCGACCGATGATTGGAGCAAGAACATTTGCTGAGTGGGATATTAACTTTGTTGGTCATGTGCTTACAAAGTTACAAGACTTGGGCACAATATAATTGACCAAGTGGCTTGAAGATAGATCCACTAGGAAGAACAACGCACCATGGTTGTATTATTATATGAATGTATATTCATGAGATACAAACTTTCTATTGAACTCATGAGTGATCAAGGGACACAATTTCTCAATGAGGTGATAGAGGATTTTTTCATGAGTTTATGGTTATGCATAACAAATCCTCACCCTATCATCCTCAAATGCATGAAGAAGGTTTCATGCTTATTGGGTCTAACCTCCTCTTTGAATTTGATAGTGTGGTCATTGGCTCTTACCACATATTCCTCATTAGGGTAAAAAATATGAGCCCCATGCTTATTGGTTTTATAGAAGTTCAATATGTTCTTGAACCTAAAAGAGGTTCCAAATACACCAAGTGATTGGAAAAGGAAGAAATTTTTGAATTGGAGTCATAGTAAATGTATGGAACTTCGTTCACTATGATCTTAATGGTTCCCCTTGGTTTACAGTCTCCATAGTAAACACTTTGGTCTTGGTTCCCTATCAAATCCCTAATTTGCTATGAAACGGCTTGATCTAAGGTACATAAATATCCAAAATGCTTAATGAAACAGAATACCTAGCCTTTAGAACCAATACCAATCCATTACATTGTTGTAATTCTAAATTGGCTATTAACTCAAGCTTAATCTACATCATTCCTATACAATCAATAGTATACAAGTCGGTATATTAGTTGCAAGTATGTACAAGGACTTCTGATCAAAACATTCAGTATCACTTTTGCAAAAGTAGTCAAAGGACCAATCTACAACCTTCAATGCTTAAAACCCAATTTTTAGTACCAAACAATGTCCATTTGACTCCAAAGTGTTTAGGTGATTGGTATGGTAGGCTGTGATATGGTAGGTCTTCTACACTTAACAACCAAAAAATTGTCAAATTTGAGTTCTCTAGATAGCAGAAGATGATAATCATGCTTATTTTCTATGGATCACAGAAGCACTATTTTTTCACTTTTGTTGATTCCCACTAGTCAAGTGCATGTTCAATAAGATCTGAATGAGTTTTACAAATTTTGGGCAAGTTTTGCTCAATTTCCCAACAATTTTTATTCTAGCAATTTCTGCAATTCAAGTGGCTATTCAAAATTAAACTTCTCCAAATCACTTGAAATTTTACACGAGCACTTTATTACTACCCTGGATCTAATTCCCTTTGAAAAAACTTCAATAAGTTGAATTTTTAGCGCAAGACAAAATAAGCACGTTTATTATCTCTCAGGCTAAAATGAAGGGGGGTTTTCACCTTTTTTTACTTCTACGAGATGTTCACACTATAAACAAGTCACTTGTCAAGTTTTATGAAGTTTGGTTCAATTTCTAAGTTTCTAGCCCAAATTTACTGTTTGTGGTTGGTGTTAAGTCAAACTGAGGCCTAACTGAGAACTTAGGACTCCAAATGACTTCAAACTTAAATCAAGGTCTTAATACACTATATTCTAGCATGTGGTGTTGCCAACAAATGCTGAAATTTTTACATTTTTAAGTCCTAAGATAAGAAGCATGCTTATTATCTAGGTGCCCGGATTGGCCACTTTTTCAACTTACTCAATTAAAACAAGGTATTTTAAAACCTTTCAAGAGGTCTCATCAATTTCTATTCATGAGTATACTTAGCTTGAACTATTTGTCAACGATTGAAGGTGGAAGTTGTTTCGGCTCAACTGTTGCACTTAAATGACTTCAAAACTTTTAAATCCTTTACACAGATACTTATATTTCACCTAGACAAGACGTACTTGAGCTAAAAAGTTTAATTTCAAACCTCAAAAAAATATTGGTTATTATATACAGGTCTAAAAATACACTTTTTTGGAATTTTGATGCCATTTTATTCTTATACATCATATTACAAGTACTTTGGCCAAAACAATTCAGAGTAACATGTATAAATCATGTCATAATAATCAATATCTATTTCTCCTAAACGGTTTTCTCATGTTAAACTGATCAGTTAATATGGGGAAGTGCCAAGGGAGAAAAGGCTAGAATATTGGTTAAGTTAGCAGACCGGCCACAGTAGGGATCCAAAGGGGGGGGGGCATCTGCAAAAGAGAAACGTGAAACAATGGGCTTAAAAGACCCTAAGGCTCAGCCCATTAAGACTTCCAAAATGCTAAAGTTCCAAAATTCAAAGGTTGTGTCCAAAGATCAAAAGCCTAGGGAAATTGGATTCTTTGTGTGTGTCCCAAAAGTCTTTCTAAATCCCTACAAAGGAGGGGGTGAGCCCAAGAAGTAGGGGATGAGAGATAGATTCACACACGCACGCACAAGCTTCCTTTGTACAAAAGGGGAAAGAGGGACACATGTCAGCTCCCTAGGGGTCCAATGAGCATTCAGCAACCTAATGGCTTGCCTAATTCCTATTGGCCAGGAGACGAAGGGGTCCAATGAGAGTTTAGTTGCATTAATTGATTAGCAAAATCTCTCACAAAAGGGGGAAGGGGGAAACATGTCAAAAGGCTATCACTTATGCTGCTTAATTTCATTGGCTAAGCCTGGGGAGGTCCAATAGGATGAGAGCATGAGAAAATTGCAAGAGGGGTCAGCCAAGAGAGAGAGGGGGATGATTTTTCAAAGGCATTATTCACTTACACACTCACAAAATCTATGTGTGGAGCAAGAAGACTCTCTCTCTCCTTCTCAAGCTTTAATGGAAAGCTTACCACATACTCCAAGCTTGTGAGAAGGGAGGCCTACACCAACAACTCTTGGCTTTGTGATACAAATCCAGCCAAGAGCCAAGCTTCAATGCATGCTCATCTCCTCTACCATGCTAATTACTAAGCTAAGTTATGCTAATATGAGTGATTATGTGAGGACATGTACATCTTCTCGTAAGACTACTCCTTCTTCCTCTCAATCTACTCTCATACCCCGCTAGCTCTCACCATCTTCTAAGGTGTGTGAGGTCTTGGGTCTGATACTGTGAGGGAATTGATGTTGTGTTTGATAAGTGTTTGTCTTAGTGCTTGAAGTAGCTAGTATTGAAGGAACACAAAGAATTGTATTGTAAAATGTCTCTCTTGATGGGAGAAACCATAATACAAAGCCTTTTGGAGGGGGGACCGGCTCCATACAAATCCGGCCCTCAACTATTGTCATAGCTTAATTTCTCTCTTTTTTGAAGTATTGTTCATGTTATCTAGCTAGGTGTTATACTTTTTGTTGCTCTCTCCACCCAAGCATTCTTGTTATTCTCATTAAGAATCTATTCTAATGAAATGCTCACTATGTTCATGCTATTTTCCACTACACACAAGTTACTAGGCCATTAAAGTTACATTGGTATCATAGCACAAGGTTTCTCTTTTCGTGTTCAATAAGGGAGGTCCTCAAGCTAGCTATAAATGGTTGGTATTATTAATTGCATGTGACAAAGTAGAATAGGGGTTTTTCAGCCTTGTAGTGTGCCTGCCTTTGTGCAGCTAACGGGGCATCACCGTTGAGAGCTATGGTCTTAATAGTGGATTCCTATAGGGCTTGCCTACGGCTTAACCACTTTTGAGCTATTAGAAGCTTGACAGGAGCCGATGCTGTTTTGGTGTTGAACGACCCTCTCTTCTATTCCTTGCAATTAATGGTATTCAAGCCATGGGTACACTAGCTTGAGTGCTTTTTCTGAAGGGGTAAAGAGGAGTAGCAACTAGGGCTTGAAATGCCAAAGTACACCTAGAATTTTTACACCTAAAAGTTGTTAGAATGGATGACAATAGTAAAGAGAGTGAAATTAATGTTGATAGCTTTGATTTTGCTAATGAGCAGGCTACTAATGATGCCCCGATGCTTGTTAACTATCTTACTTCTAGGCTTCAACAAGCCATGGGCAATCCATCCCTCCAAAGTGAAGTGCAACGGCAATTTTGTGCTCATGGGATTCTCTAAGCTCCCCACCATGACGAGAGACCACCTAGGAAGCCTCCTTGCGAGACTTTAAAAAGAGGTCTCTCTCCGATTCAGGAAGAAAAAGAGGATCCGTATGAAGTTCTTGGAAATTTTCTCCTTGATGACGCATCTCCTTCTCAAAAGAGAATTCAAGAGCCCCCATCAAAGGAATGAGAAAGAAGTGAGTCTCCTGCCACCTCGGTGAAGATGGCTCCACGAAGATGGTGGGATAAATGCTCTCCATCACCTCCAAACCGGAAAAGACCATCACATACTTCTCCACACCCTACTTCAAAGAGGGATGACAAAAAACAAGAGAAGAAAAAGGTGAGAAAGAGGACACCCTCTTCTCCATCTTCTTCATCCTCTTTCTCTTATGAAATTGATGGTGAAGACAAAGAAGATCAAGTCAAGAAAAAGGCGAGAAAGAGGTCACCCTCTTCTCCATCTTCCTCAAATTCTTCACTTTCTGAAGAAAGTGATGGTGCAACCTTTGAACCATAAAAATGAAGAGGCCATAGGAAATCCTATGCCGCGTGAAGAGGTCGTCCAAGCTCAAGAAGTTCAAAGACAAAGGGAAGAGCATCTCTTTCCTTACCTACGATGGCACCTTTGGTGCTACAGACAAAGTCTTCACCTTTATCCAACGGTTTGATGCGGAATTTGGAGATGAGGGCTTCACGGAGTCCTCTAAGCTACACCATGTATCTATGCACTTTCAAAAGTCCGCCAGGCAATGGTGATCTAGCCTACGGGCAAACGATGAAGCTCCATAAACATGGAAAGCTTTAAGAGCTTCCATTATAAAGCAATTTTTGGCTACTGATGCCAAAGACAATTTACTCACAGAATGGCGAAGCGTGAAGCTCTCTCCCTACGAATCCATTCAGAAATATATAGACAAGTTTTGGTACTTACAACTCAAAGACATTGTCTTCAAAAAGTTGGATTTTGGAGAGCAAAAGCAACAATTTTGTGTGAGCTTAGCTGAAGAAATGGTAGAGTATGTCAACTCCCAAAGGCCACGCACCATATCGGCAGTTATACACCATTCTATGGTGGCTTCTCGAATCAATTTCCAAACGGGGGCTAAAAGAAATTCTAAGCCCACAGAAAACAAGGGTTCCAATGAGCCTAAGGGGAAGGACAATGTCAAAAAGTCTCCTAAGGGCAACTCCAACAAAGCTAAAGAGAAGGGAGTTTACAAAGGAAAAAATAAACTCTCTCCTGAAGAGCTTGAGTGTTATCGCAAGGATAACCGATGTTTCAAGTGCGGTGAGCAAGGTCACGTACCACGCTTGTCCCCAAAAGAACACATGCCATGAACCTCCTAGAGCTACCTTGGTCGAAATCCAAAAGGAGTAAACTCACCACAAAGGATCTCCTCTATGCCATGCTTGGGGAAAGGTAAGAGAACATGATGCTTTTATTCTCTTTGACCCTAGTTCTACTCACAATTTCATATCCACAGAGTTGGCCACCAAGCTAGGCATACAAGCTTACAAGATGGGAGAAGTCCTACCCGCAGACGGTGCTTTCAAGGGGCAAGAAGCTTCAGTCACTCCCTTAATCAGGAATTGAGGCTCCATGTCCAAAGCTATGTGGACAAAGAGGACTTCTTTATCTCTCCTCTCAAGCATGAGGATGTAATCCTAGGGGCACCATGGTTTGATTGCATGGCTGCCAATGTTAAATTTCGTGAAAGGAGAATCTCGTTTAGTTTCAAGGAAAAAGACATGTACATAGATGCCAAGCAAATGGGTAACACCATACCCATTGTACATACACAAGATTTCAATAAGTCAATAAAGAGCTCTATTTTCATGTACATGATTTTTGTTAAAGACTCTCAAAATGAACCTAATGTTTTGGCAAAAGAAAATATACACAATAAAAAGGAATTAGAGTTATTCAATTTTCAAAAGGGGTTTCAAGATGTCTTTATTGACGACATCCCTTGTGAGCTACCTCCTAACGAGGCAATGATGACCATGCAATTGTACTTCTTCCAGGAAGTTCACCGCCTAACAAACCTCCTTATAGAGTTTCTCAAGCTCAACAAGAGGAGATTATGCGGCAAGTGCATGAGTTAGTTGAGAACAACATGGTTAGGCCTAGTTCATCTCCATTTTGTTCTCATGTGCTACTAGTGCAAAATAAAGACGGCACATATCATATGTGTGGCGACTATAGAGGACTAAATAGGATCACTATCAAGAATAGGTTTCCCGTTCCATGGGTAAAAGACCTATTTGATAAGCTACGAGGGTCCACCTACTTCAGTAGGATTGACCTAAAAAGTGGCTATCATCAAATAAGGATAGTTGATCAAGACATTGTAAAGACCACAATTCACACTACATTCGGTCTTTACGAATACATTGTCATGCCTTTTGGCTTGATCAATGCACCAACCACATTCAACCGCTTGTGGAGAAGCTATTTAGGCCTCACCGAACCTTTACTAGAGTGTCCTTTAATAATATCATCATCTACTCTAATTCATTAGACGAACACAAGCAACACCTCCAAGTAATATTTCAAGTTTTAAGAGAGAATAAACTTTATGTTAATCAAAAGAAAAGTGAATTTTTCTTACAAGAGATTCAGTATTTAGGTCACATTATCTCTCAAGATGGCATCCAAATGGATCCATCAAAGTTAGACGTAATAAAAGGATGGCCTAAACCAAGGAATCTTCATGAGATAAGAAGCTTTATAGGTATGTGTTCATACTATAGATGCTTCATAGAAAAGTTCTCACTAACAGCAGGACCATTACATGACCTAACAAAGAAAAATGTTAGGTACACATGGTCTGCCAAAGGAGAACAATGCTTTTGAAAAGCTTATCTCTCAACATGTGCTTACACTACCAAATCTCTCAAAGCCATTTGAGGTCCAATGTGATGCTTGTGGTGATTGACTTGAAGCTGTTTTTCTCCAAGAAGGGCACGCCATAGGCTATGAAATTCGAAGGCTTGACCCACTTGAGCAAGCTCTAGTCATATATGAAAAGGAACTCCTCACAGTTCTACATGCCTTAGACTCATGGAAGCACTATTTATTGGGAACTCCTTTCATTCTACGAATGGATCACCAAAGTCTTAAGTACTTCATGATGCAGACCAAGCTCTCCGACAAACAAATGATGGGGGAAAATTTCCTTTCGCAATTTCATTTTCATATTTCTCCCATTGCTGGCAAGCATAATCAAGTAGCCGATGCACTCTCAAGACGTCCAAGAGTGAATGCGGTTTCCATAGCAACTCACAGTGATCTATCTTCTATGATAGATGAGTATGCTATTGATCCGGATTTTAGAGATGTGATTTCAGCCCTTGCACTAGGGAAGAAAGAGGAACCATTTACTTCACAAGATGGTTATCTTCTCTATGGCAATAGACTATGCATTACTAGCTCACTATGTGAGAAAGTAACATACAAATCTCATGCTCCTCCGGTGTGAGGTCCCCACCCCGTCGTCACAACAACGGATCTGATGGTAAACCTGGTGGCCACTAGATCTATAGCGGAAGCAAACAAAGTGGTCTGGGTTCATCTAGCGGACGATCTCTCATCACAAAGTGAATTGAGTTCGAGCCTACTAGCAAGGAGATCTAGCTCCACCTCGCAGGGGAAGCGTGATTTAACCTATGTAGCGATCCTCAAACCCACCTTCCAAGAGGAGAGAAACCTCGAGTGCCTTTTTCCCCATGTTTCAGAGGCACGTACTCTCGAGATTTCACCGCTCTAGGGGCAATGAGTATTACTAATATCGAAGTAAGCACAATGGGGACAGAGAGTTCCCGACCAATCGGGACCACCCATCTCGTAGGCATTGGCAACCTGAGCCAAGCCCCCACTTTCCACCCCCACACTCACACTTCTTTGTGTGACCTAATTACTACCACAAAGGTGTATGTGTAGGTGTATGAGTGTGTGCACTGTGTGTGTGTGAGCATGTGTGTGTGTGTGTGTGAAGGTCTTTAAATAGGCCTCCTCAAGCTGAAAATCGATCTGGGTTGCTAAATGCATCTGGGAGCTTCTCTAGTTAAGCATGGCAAGTCCAGTTCCCTGCCCACTAAGTGTCAGGTTGGCTTGGTTAACTGGTTTTGAGACTGAGCTACTGGCTTGGAAACTCTCCCAGGACTCCCACAAAGCAAGAGGGCGCCCCCTAGCTCCTAAGGCTGATCTGGAGTGGGCTGGAACCTGTTCCCACACAGTCCCGAACCCACGGTACCTCCCCGGGCAATTTTGAGAAATTTTGA
Organism: Adiantum capillus-veneris; assembly: GCF_014529385.1. Classification (NCBI taxonomy): domain Eukaryota; kingdom Viridiplantae; phylum Streptophyta; class Polypodiopsida; order Polypodiales; family Pteridaceae; genus Adiantum; species Adiantum capillus-veneris. Next base: position 54,364,583 of record NC_140958.1, on the reverse strand, counting down.
TTCTAGGCTACAATAGGTCATATGAGTCGGATTTTGATGCCGAAAATTGCTATAGAAAGCTCTAACTAAGGCGTACTGGCCCGAGTACCTACCATATTTAGCAGCCCCCGGGGTCCGAAAATGCATTTTTTTGAAATTCGGGGTACGGGTGCAGTTTTTCGAGACGATCAGAACTGGACGGGTCGGGTGACCAAAAACTTTCTATTTTTGGAATTTTTTTACAAAAATTATTTTAACTCACATTTCGAAGCTTTAAAACATTATGAACGTCATGGCACTGACAGAATTTGAAAAACTGCTAAAAATAGTAACTTTTTTCATTATGTTCGTTTCATGGTTCAATGGTGCTTTTATGATCGGGGTCAGAGACCTTACAACCTCCCCAACGTGAAAAATTTGAGATGTCCTCATCTCAAGAATGTGTTTGGGTAATCCTTTAAGAGCGTTGGTTTGTCCTCCCAAGTTGCATCTTCTTCAGGGTAATCCTTCCACTTTACCAGATGCTCCGTGATAGTTTTGTTGCGTAACTTCCTTTCCCTTGTTTCCAGTACGTAGTCAGGTTGGAGCTCGAGAACTCCTTGTGCTGGCATGACTATCTGATCTGAGTCCAAGAATTGATCAGGGTTAGGAATATAGGGTTTGAGTAAGCTGACGTGGAATACATCATGAACCTTCAAGTTTGCAGGTAACTTTAGCTTGTAAGCTTGGTCACTCACAACCTTAATGATCTCGAATGGTCCACAATACCTTGGGATTAGCTTCTTATATCTGCCTAGAGATAAGTTGCTTTTCTTTGGTCTGACTTGCAGAAAAACCTTATCTCCTTCTTTGAAAGTTCTTTCCGAACGGTTCTTATCTGCATAGTGCTTCTGTCTATCCTGAGCGGCCTGAATGTCCTGGCGAATAGCTCTAGTCTGAGCTTCCATATCCTCTAACATCTTTCTAGAGGCTTCTACCCTGATGGTTGGATCTGAGAAGTTCAATGGTGCTAAATAGTCCTGTCCATAAAGAGCTTTGAAAGGTGACATTCCAATGCTCCTTTGTTCAGAAGAGTTGTAAGCATACTCCGCCAAAGGTAGATATTGTAACCACTTCTTTGGCTCTTGTGAACAATAGGCTCTGAGAATGTCCTCGACGACTTGATTAACTCTCTCAGTTTGCCCATCTGTCTATGGATGATGCGCTGTATTGAAGGCTAATTGTGACCCAATAGATTGGAAAAGAGAAGTCCAAAATTTTGATGTAAACTTGGCATCTCTATCGCTGATGATACGCTTGGGTAGACCATGTAACCTAAAAATATCCTTGATGAATACCCGACTAACATCTGAAGCAGTAAAGGTTGTCTTTACAGGTATTAGATGAGCCACTTTTGTGAGCATATCAACAACCACAAAAACAAAATCATACCCTCATGTAGAAGGTAATCCTGTAACAAAATCCATACTGATGCATTCCCATTTCATCTGGGGTATGTCAAGAGGTTGAAGTTGCCCTGGTAACTTGATTCTTTCGGCCTTTATCCGCTGACAAGAAAGACATTGCCTCACATAGAGAAGTATGTCCCCTTTCATTCCAGACCAAAAATAACTCCTCCTGATAGCATGAAGAGTCGTAGCATAGCCTGAATGTCCGGATGTAGGGCTATCGTGCGCTTCATACAAAATGGCCTTCTTTAAGGCTGGATCTCTGGGTACATAGAGTCTATGTCTGTAGTAAAGACATCCTCCCATGAGAGAGTAATCTTTAGCTTCAGGCATCTTATTCTGCTGGACTAGAGATACTATACATTGGTACTTTGGATCTACCAAGGATGCTTTTTTGATTCTATCCCAGATAGGGTTATTTGGAATAGAGATAGCTCCGAGAAAGGATTTTCGGCTAAGACCATCTGCAACTGCATTTTCCTTTCCTGGTCTATACTTTATGTCAAGGTCATATTCCTGTAATAGCTCTATCCATCGTCGTTGTCGCATATTGAGAATAGGTTGAGTAAAAATCCATTTTAAGCTCTTGTGGTCTGTAACCAGTTGAAACTTGCGCCCAAGAAGATAATGTCTCCATAACTTCAACGCATGAATAACTGCTAAAAGTTCCAAATCATGAGTAGGATAATTCTTCTCATGATCTCTCAGCTTTCGCGAAGTATAAGCCACTGGTCTTCCTTCTTGAGTAAGAACTCCGCCTAGAGTGAATTTGCTAGCGTCTGTCGCTACTTCAAATTCCTTACTGAAATCTGGAAGCTTTAAAATAGGAGCCGAGACCAAGAACTCTTTTAGCTTGGCAAAGCTAGACTCGTGCTCAGTCTTCCATTCAATCCTCATTCCTTTCTTCAGGAGTTCCATCAAAGGTGCAGCAATACGTGCATAGTCCTTGACAAAAATCCTGTACCATCCCGTTATTCCAAGAAATCCTCTTACTTCGCTGATGGTGGATGGTTGAGGCCAATCAACGATGTCCTTGACCTTGTCTGGGTCCACTAAAATCCCCTCAGCCGATATGACAAATCCAAGATAGTTGACCTTTAGTGAGCAAAAAGTGCACTTGCTCTCTTTAGCGTAAAGTTGGTGTTTTCAGAGAAGATCAAGTACTTTGCGAACATGTTCTTCGTGATCTGCCTCGTTCTTAGAGTAGATCAGAATGTCATCAAAGAAAACCAAGACAAAATCATCTAGGTAAGGTCTGAAAATATCCTGCATAAGTCTATTGAAGCTTACAGGAGCATTTGTTAGACCAAAAGACATTACTGTGAACTCGTAGTGCCCATATCTAGTATTGAAAGCCATCTTTGGAATATCTTATTCCTTGATCCTGATTTTGTAATATCCTGACCTTAGATCTATCTTCGTAAATATTTTGGTGCCGTGGAGTCTGTCCAAAAGTTCGTCAATCCTTGGAATTGGATACTTGTTCTTGACAGTTACCTGGTTCAGTCCACGATAGTCTATGCATAGCCTTAAGGTTCCATCCTTCTTCTTCTTAAAAAGAACTGGAGCACCCCAAGGAGAAGTACTGGGTCGAATGAATCCTTGCTCAATGAGTTGCCTAAGCTGTTCCTTGAGTTCGATGGCCTCTGGAAGTGACATCTTATAAGGTCATTTTGAGATAGGTTCACATCCAGGAATAGTCTCTATCTCATGATCTACCTCTCTGTGTGGTGGAAGATTCGTAAGGTCTTTTGGGAACACATCGTCATATTCCCTCAACCAGTTTGGTCGAAGTGAGGTATCTGATTGGTCCACCTGTTGAGTTTAACTGCATATATTTGCTGACCCTTCCCTAGTCCCTTCAAAAGTCTGCTAGCCTTAACTAGAGTAGCCTTAGGTCTCCCATTTTCCCCCTGGATTAAGGCTTCATTACCCAAGTTATCTGTAAAAGTAAAGTTCCCTTGTGCACAATGTATGTGGGCCCTATTTTGCTTTAGCCAGTCCATCCCTAGTATCCCATCAAAGAATCCTAAGGGTAGGGTTCGAAATTGGGCAGAAGTTGGGTGTCCCCCTAAATCAAAATCGATTTTTCCTGCAGAATGTTGAGATACTACTTCTTTGCCGTTTGCTAACTCTACAACTAGCTTGCTTGTTGGGTACTTATCTAGCTTAAGCTTCCTCATGAATCTAGGCGAAAGAAATGAAAGAGTACTACCACAATCTATAAGGAAATTAACTTGTTCACCTCTGAGAGATCCTGGCGTATGAATGACTGCTTATTGCTCACAACCATTGGGATTGTCAATTGCAGCATGTAGGGTTGCTCTCTCCACTGTTTCATCACCCACAGTTGGTTGTACCACTGCGGCATTCACTCTGGCGGTCGCTCCACGCCCTCGCCCTCTGTTCATCCTTCCTCATCCTCCTCTTACATTAGCTTGGCCACGCCCACGGGTATTCAAGGGTATGGCATTGGCGTTGGTTGCCTGAATGTTCTTGAGGCAATTGGATCTGTAATGTCCATGCTCGCCACAACCATAGCATCGAACATCAGGGAACTCCATGGTTGTGGTGGTAGACACAATAGGGCACTGGTTATACGCTTGGTTGGCTGGTCTGTTATCCCAAGCAGTGATCCTTGCCCTCTTTGCCCAATGATTTCTCCTGTTCTGATTAGCCCTTTGTACTTCGAGAGCTAGAGGTTTGGCTCTCAACAAGGCATCCTGTAGCGTCATCGGCCTGAGATCTTCCAACCGAGTATTCAGGGGATCGATTAGACCTTGGCAGAACCTTGCCACGTGTTGTTCCAAGGTCATCTTAGGAGCATATCTCCGAAGAGTGACAAACTTTGCATAGTATTCTTTGATAGATGAATTTTGCTGCCGAAGTGAAAAGAAGTCATTCATCCTCAAGGTTCTGTAGGCAGGCGGTAAATAACGCCCCATTAACGCAGCTTTAATGTCTTCCCAGGATTGGGAAGATCCCTTAATGTCCATGTCCCTGCAATGTTGCTTCCACCATATCTTGGCATCGCCAGTTAAGCGGAACATCGCAAGCATGGTCTGATTTACGGGTTGGGTCCCCGTAGCTTCAAAGTAATCATCCATGGCTTCCATCCATACTTCCGCATCTCTCTCCACATTTGCCCCCTCACCCTTAAAGATCGGAGGTTGGGCTTGCTTAAGGAGGAGCTTCTTCTCTTGCGCTGCCGAGTACAGAGCAACAGGCGGTACCTACATGGATTATAAGAATTCTTGATACATTACTTGGATTTCAAAATAGACACGAGACTTTAAATAAAATTTAAGATTCTACTTTATCAAGAGATAGAGATTCAGAGACAAAAAGAACTTTATTGATGAAAATTTATTACAATTGAAACCCCTCAAGGTTTAGGATAACTGATGATCAGCTTATTACATGGCTTTATGGATTGCGTACTAGGAGATGGTATTCACGTGATGCACTACTTCATTCGTGTAATAGTTTCTATACTCATTCTTGAGTGGATAATAAACTAAGATATCAAGCCGGAGTTCCGCCTTCAGTAATCCAAAGGTTTTGACACGGTTCGCTGGGATCACGTTGGTGACCTTCTCCAAGAGCTAGTCGTTGATGGTTTAATTGGAGTTGTCTGAAATAGTCTGGTCCAATCGTGTAGGCACCAAGTAGAATATCTCTATTACTCTCAACTCTTCTCCCCAACGTATCTTCTTCAAGTCAGTAGCCAAGAATCCTAGCTTCCGAGCGTTGATGTAGTAAACCCCTCCTGGAAATGTCCAGTCAAGTTCCCATCCTCTATCAATGCGAGTGGAGTGTGGCGTATAAGCCTTCAACAGTATCTCCATGACATCTCGCCTGAACTGGTAAACTGGGGATCTTCGAACTTGCTCATAAATAAGCTCAAACACTTGGAACTTCCGATATTCCAGCACGGGATCTTCCTGCAACACCAATGCAAGGAATTCGGATCAACTACCTATATACTTTCAGTTCCTTTTAAATGTTCAAACAATACGACTTTATTTCCCACCCTAACCTAGGCTCTGATACCAGGTGTGAGGTCCCCATCCCCTCGTCACAACAACGGATCTCATGGTAAACCTGGTGGCCACTAGATCTATAGCGGAAGCAAACAAAGTGGTCTGGGTTCATCTAGCGGACGATCTCTCATCACAAAGTGAATTGAGTTCGGGCCTACTAGCAAGGAGATCTAGCTCCACCTCGCAGGGGAAGCGTGATTTAACCTATGTAGCGATCCTGAGACCCACCTTCCAAGAGGAGAGAAACCTCGAGTGCCTTTTTCCCCATGTTTTAGAGGCACGTACTCTCGAGATTTCACCGCTCTAGGGGCAATGAGTATTACTAATATCGAAGTAAGCACAATGGGGACAAAGAGTTCCCGACCAATCGGGACCACCCATCTTGTAGGCATTGGCAACCTGAGCCAAGCCCCCACTTTCCACCCCCACACTCACACTTCTTTGTGTGACCTAATTACTATCACAAAGGTTGTTTAACATAAAGATTCCTTGTTTAATTCCGAATCACATTGTTCGTTAATACAGCCCTTCAACCAGTATTGCAAACAACACCAAGACAGAATTCTAGTAAAAATTCTACTCAAACTTATTCATAAAAGTTCCAATGTTCTGGAGGTACAACATCCCCCCTCCAGCGAGAGTTCACTCCTCCCGTTGTCGCCTAGCTGCCCATACATCTAGGTATGTCCACCGCATAGAAAGCACGTCATGGACACTCCCACCGCATAGAAAGCAAGACATGGGTTCCCACCGCATAGAAAGAAAGTCATGGGTATCCACCGCATAGAAAGCAAGTCGTGGATTCAAGAGCCCTTAACAAGGAACTCTGCCCCCTGTGATCAGTAGGGGGGTCGGGACTGATTCAACATTGGAATTAAAATGAACATGTCGAGCTAAATTTTCCCTAGCAGACATTCTTTTCTATTGCAAACAACATACCCATCAAACATTACCTTCCTACTTTAGAACTTAATGTACAATGATTTCAATGCCGAGGTTTCCGTCGGATTTCTTCAACATGTTTGGGGATATGAGCATTCCTAACTAGCGTATGCAATGTTAATTTAAACAACTTGAATAAAAAATATGATCTACCTCTTCCACTTATTCATCGATGGCCCGTGAGATGGCCGGTATTTGTTCCTGCATAGGAGCTTTCCCCTTTCCGTTGACATTACTCGTTCCTGCCTCGTGGTCGTGGGCACCACTGAAGCACGTCCTCTTAACCGGGGCCATTTCTTACTACTTTAAATGATTAGCTTGGAGAAAGAGCTAAGGTTCGCAAGCATCATAACAGTCCAATGGGTAGATTAGTGACATCAATTAATTTCTCCTATATGAGAGATCTAGATTTCTTTCATAAAGCAATCATTAAGGATGACACATAATCCTATGGGAACCGGCTCTAAGATAATTATTCGGCCTACATGATTAAGAATAATTAGGATTTCACTATTGGAATTACCAGAGAATTGAATTAAGTATGATTAAACTATTTCCTGGCAAATAGACGATGCAGATTTACCTTAGGCATATGTGTGAGGAAAACCAATTCTTAGAGTCTTAATGACAGATTAATTCTTCCTTAATTACATCTTAATGCATAAGAGAATGAATTTAATTAAGCTTCATTGTTAATGAGTGATTCTCTTCAATCTACACAATTACTAGCTTACCGATTAATTACTATGCTACCTCGAGAGAGAAAATTCTGATAATTATGTTCTAATCATTAATCAAGAGTGATGAATGGCTGATAATTCAGCTATGGAATGATGATTACATAATAGAATATGGATAAGGAGAATTTATAGAGTAATCATAGAGAATTACGACTAGGAATAAGCATAATAGACGAGAAATTTAGATGGTAATAAAAAAGGATTTGCAGAAAGCATTAATTAAACCGTGGTTACCGTGATTAAGGGCTGATAGTCCTCTCGATTCTCTGATCTAATCGAGCTTCTTGAGGCGAGAATTCGACAGCACCTCCCTCCTTGCTTCTCCTTCAAAAGGTGTGTGTTCCGACAGCACCTTCCCAGAGTGTGTGTAGGTGTATAAGTGTGTGCACTGTGTGTGTGTGTGAGCATGTGTGTGTGTGTGTGTGTGTGTGTGCAGGTCTTTAAATAGGCCTCCTCAAGCTGAAAATCGATCTGGGTTGCTAAATGCACTTGGGAGCTTCTCTAGTTAAGCATGGCAAGTCCAGTCCCTACCCATGGGCATTCTAATGTGGACCATGCATGACTATCCCGGGCTAACAGAATGCTCAGGTGATCTATTGACACTCTTCACTCAGACACTGTAAATCTTGTTTTTTCCCATAGTTGATCTATTATCATGTGTATACATGCAGGGCTTCAAACAAGCGGATACAGAGCATGTGTCACATGTGGACCTAGACTGAATGCACGTAGGGCGTCCTCACTGAAGAAGCAAATCTACGAAGGTCATCAAGCGTATCTTCCAGAGAATCATGTGTTACGCGGCGGCTTTTTGGGAAGAGAGCCACCAAGGATGTCTGCACAAGCATGGTTAGAGAAGAAGGAGATGTGCGATGACGGATTGCCTCCAGGGATGAAGAGACTATCTCTATGGTACGAGTTACCATACTGGCCCCGACTCATGATCAATCACTTGCTCGATCCAATGCACATATTCAAGAATGTGGGTAATCTACTATGGGACCATCTGACCGGCAAGAAAGATACTTTGGGAGCCAAAGTTGACCTTAGAAATGTGGATCGTATGGAGCAATATTGGCCTCAAACAGCGTCTGATGGATCGATAAAACTCCCTAAAGTACCATGGATTTTCACAGGAGCCCAAGAACGCAAAGTAAAAGAGACCATTCGATCTTTGCGGACCCCCGCTGGCGTAATGCACTCGCTCCAAACGTGTTTTACTAAAGAAGGAAAGCTTACCGGTTTGAAGTCACACGATTGGCATAAAATGTGTCAGGTACATTCATAGTGGACTTTAATATCATTGCATAAAATGTGGACTTTAATATCATTGCATAAAATGTGGACTTTAATATCATTGCTGCACATACTTTACAGTTTATTTTACCGGTTGCCATTGAGGGATGTTTGTCTCTCGACATCCGTAACACAATCTACAAACTTGCAAAGCTGGTGCAATGGATCTCACAAAAGGAGATCAATGTAGACTCCATACCATTTGCCAAACTAAATGCTGCAGAGCTTGTGTGCATGTTTGAGAAACATTTTCCTACTACCATGCTAACCATTCAGGTGCATCTTCTTGTTCACATAGTTGATGAGGTGGAAATAGCTGGCACAGTTCATTCCAGATGGATGTTCTTCTTAGAACGTTTCATGAAAACGCTTAAGGGATATGTGCGTCAAAAGGCACGTCCGGAGGGTAGCATGGCAGAAGGTTGGTTGGTATCAGAGTCCCTAGTGTACATTGGAGCCCGGGACACGCTATGGCAAACCATAGATGATGAGCGCATATCTAGGATTGTCATGTGCAATCTCGGTGTTGAGAAGAAGATGACGGAAGATCTAGAGGCTAAAATCAACCGATTTTGCATGCTTCACAATCCAGTGATGCAAAAGTGGATTTCACAATATGAGGATGCAAAGCAAGAGCGACAAAGGGCACGAATCGAGTGGAGACGGGGAAGACGACCACTGATGCACTATCCGACGGTTCTGGAGAGCCTACCAACATTCATGAGCTTAAGATGGTTGCACAACCAATTGAAAAGCGCACAACAATGCGGTGACGAAGTGACTGAGGAAGAGTGGGAGTACTCTCGGGGTTGCGCGACCAAGGTAAGTTTGCAATGTACGACTAGCTAGTGACTTTATTTCTAAACGTTTGAACGGCCACTCATAATCTTTGTTCGTTGTAGTATAAGTCATACAGAGCAGCATGGTGTAAAGGTCGACATTTTAGGGTGGAACGGATCGACAAAAAGTGTTTTACTCAAGATTGTGGAATCATGGCAAAATTTGAACAGTCTAGTCGATGACGTTCCTCTGATGCAGATCCTGTGGTGGCGGAACTCACTTACTTCGGCACACTACAAGAGATTTTGAGGATCGATTACAGAGGATTTTTTGTCGACTTGTTCGACGTGCAATGGTTCAAGATAATCATGGAGGGTCGCAACGCTACTGCGCGTAGAGGAGAGTCTGGTTTTCTTGAGGTGGATTCTACTAAGAAATGGACTGACCTAAGAGACACTTTCGTACTACCCGAGCATTGTGAACAAGTAAGTATGTAAATAGTTAACATCCCCCTTTTACAAGTTATGTGCTTGAAAGCTCTCATGTAAGTTATGTGGCTCTGGCAGGTAATATTTCATCCTACAAAGTCTACATCAAACTGGTGGTACGTCATAGAGGTAGCCCCTCGTAGTGCAAGGACGTATGAAGGCTACCATGTGCCAATCACAACGCTCAATCAGAAGCCACTGCGGTGGTGCCAGACGAGCATCAAGATGCTACTACTCTATATGGGGTGCATGCAGAGGAGCTACAAAATGAAACAAAGGATATGTGTTTAAACGGAGAGCTCTATATAGATATAGGAAGTTATGCTGAGTTATGCGAGGATGAGAGAGAGATCTCTTAAAGCCACAAATATTGTATTTGAACAATTTTGCTCCGTATTGTAAAATCTCTGGCTCTCTAAGTACCTTCCATGGTGTATAACGCTCTTTTCTACTCGCGCTCACATCTTTTGATTGAAAATTCTGAGTTTTCGACTTGCCTCTTCTATCACTCAATTCATTGCGTCATTGTATTTATATGCGTCATTACATCATTGTATTTAATGGTCTTTGCGTCATTGTCTACTCTATTCATTCAATATTAAGTTTAAATATTCGTGTGTTTAATGCAGGTATGGATGATGAGGAGTTTCTTTCTTCTTTGTCACCGTAGCAGAGACAATGGTACGTGGAGCGTCATCGCTCTGGCGCATCATCGCGCGTTCCTACTCCATCCGCATCTCCCTCTCTTTCGGAGCATTGGGCGCGCTCCGAAGCTTCGGCGTCGACGAGACGATCTTCACACTCGTCTAGACATCAGTGCTCTAGTGGTGGCGGTGGCGGTTGTTGTGGGGATTCCGCCGCTGATGCCTCCACACCGCCTCGTGTTCGACGAGGCTCTTTACCCTCCCCTTCTTGGCCCGCCCCCACACCAGCCACAGCATCGCCATCTACTCCAGGTTTTGCGCGGCTGACTGTTCCTAGCAGCTACACACCTCTACCTACTGCGCCAGGAGCCACCCCACTCGACACTCCTCACTTCGGGGCCCAGACGCCGGTGGAGACACCTGACGTCCGTACGCCCATCGACACGCCGCTAGAGACCCCTGCCGGGACACCCAGGTTCACGCGTCACCGGCCAGAGGGCTTGCCTTAGTCCGTCGACTTTAGCGGCGGCATCATCATGGATGATGACGGCAAGAAGGTGATCTCGCGCATGCGTGGTCTTTGCTCTCAGCTGTTTAGACACTACATACTAAACAAATGGAGTGAAGTACCAAGTGATTTAAAAAACAGAGTCATCAACATACTTCATGATGAGTTTCCCGTTCCAACACGGGATCAATGCTTCAATGAAGACCTGATGAAGATTCGAATGCGCGAATACTGCAAACACAAGCGTTCTGAAGTGCAAAAAGCAATAAAGCAGTAAAGCATGGGTGGAATAGGGCAGATTGGCTGGCCAAAGAAGATTGGAAGAATGCGAAGAAAGCAGCGCGCGAGAATCCCGACAAGTGGAAGCAACAAAAGGATGCAGCCAGAGCGCGAGTAGAGGCAGGGAGCTCGCACCACTTGGGCAGCGGTGGATGGGCATCATTTGAGGCCGATTTTGTAAGTTTTTTCGCATTGCTCTTTATGTTCGATAGTTTAGGGTTTATGAGTTTTTTAATTCTAACATAATAAAATCTTTGTATGTTTTGACAGTGGTCGATGACAGGACGTGATCCCACACCGTACGAGCGCGAGTACAGGCAGGAAGGGCTTAAACGCCCTGATGGACATTTTCAGTTCTCGCGACGGCATGGTTAGTATTAGGGTTTACTCTTTTCTATTTTTTGTATTGTTTTATAAATGCCGTTATATGTTTATACTTATTGAAAGCTGTCTTATTGTCCTTTTTTGCAGAATCCGACAGATACGCCGCTTGGACGCGATGAGACGTCTGACTAGACGATGTCAGTTTAGCCGTAGCTAGATAGCATTAGTTTAGGGTTTCTCATAGCTTATGTATCATGAGACGGATTTTATACGTCTTTTTGAACCGTGTATATTATTACATTTGTCACCGCAATTCATTTTGCCAATCAATTCTTTATGCCTATGATATTGTACAATTGTCATTATTACATTTGCCAATCAATTCATTTTGCCTATGATGTGTACAATTGTCAATTTTACGCTTGTCAATTTTGCAAACAATGCGTCTTGTGGGTGACTATTTTGGGTCTATTATCTACCCTTGCACTTTTTTTAAAAAGTGAATCAAGTACAATATGGTTGATGGGTGGCAGGGCATTCAATGCCCTGTCACCAAAACAAATTTCTCTCGGGCGTCGCTATAACCGTCGCTATTTATGGCTCTGGAGCGTCGCTATAAGCGTCGCTATAGACTTCTGTGTAAACGTCGCTATAACCGTCGCTATGAGCGTCTCTATATAGCGACGTATATAGCGACACTCTCGTAGCGACGCTATTAGCGACGGTTTTAGCGACGCCGGGGGTTATAAAAACCCAGTGTATTTCCGTCGCTAACAGCGTCACAAGAGCACACAACCTCTTGTAGTGCCACTAAGTGTCAGGTTGGCTTGGTTAACTGGTTTTGAGATTGAGCTGCTGGCTTGGAAACTCTCCCAGGACTCCCACAAAGCAAGAGGGCGCCCTCTAGCTGCTAAAGCTGATCTGGAGTGGGCTGGAACCTGTTCCCACACAGTCCCGGACCCCTGGTACCTCCCTGGGCAATTTTGAGAAATTTTGATTCTAGGCTAAAATGGGTCATACGAGTCGGATTTTGATGCCGAAAATTGCTATAGCAAGCTCTAACTAAGGCGTACTGGCCCCAGTACCTGCCATATTTAGTAGCCCCCCGGGTCCGAAAATACATTTTTTTGAAATTCGGGGTACGGGTGCAGTTTTTCGAGACGATCAGAACTGGACGGGTCGGGTGACCAAAAACTTGCTATTTTTGGAATTTTTTACAAAAACTATTTTAACTCACATTTCGAAGCTTAAAACATTCTGAACATCATGGCACTGACAGAATTTGAAAAACTGCTAAAAATAGTAACTTTTTTCATTATATTCGTTTCATGGTACAATGGTGCTTTTATGATCGGGGTCAGAGACCTTACATCCTCCTTATGCGGGGCATAGAGGGTTTCAGTCAACCATAAAGAGGATTGAAACATATTTCTATTGGCCTACCATGAAAGCAAACATACAAGAGTATGTTTCTAAATGTGTGGTATGCCAAAAGACAAAGTTTGATAGAGGAAAGCAACTTGGATTGCTTCAACCTTTGCAAATCCCTAATTCACCATGGGAGATCATATCCATGGATTTTATCTTTGGATTTCCTAAGTCTATCCATGGGAATACGGTAATATGGACGATAGTAGACAGGTTCAGTAAACAAGCTCATTTTATACGTGTCAAAAAGACTATCAAAGCCCATCAAATGGCAACCCTCTTTATATCACAAATCTTCAAGCACGATGGCTTGCCAATGTCCATAGTGTCGGATAGAGATCCTAGAAGAACCAGTAATTTCTGGAAGGGTCTCTTTGAGAATCTAGGAACAAGGCTAAACTTCTCTTTGGCCTATCACCCGCAAACGGATGGGCTAATTGAAATAGCTAACCTAAGAATTCTCGATCTACTAAAATTCTATGTAACGGAAGTAGATCAAAGATCCCTATGGGAGAAGTACTTACCCCTAGTGGAGTATGCCTAAAATAACACTATACATACTTCCACGAGAAAAGCACCTTTTGAGGTAATTGAGGGAATGTAAAAAAGTCCCCTACTACTTAAGGTACACGGGAAGATCTTCGCTGCAGATGAGTGTAGCCGAGACCTACAAGAATCTTTCCAAAAGATTAAGGATGCTATCTCCATCTTACAGAAAGGCAAAAGGTTGTTGCTGAAAAGCAAAGAAGAGCCCAAGCCTTTAAAGAAAATGATTGGGTCTTACTCAAATTTCCCAAGGCTCGATTAAGGCAAACGACGGGCAAGAATCCTACGGGACACCAAAAGTACTATGCTAAGTTAGCAAAAAGGTACTATGGTCCCTTCCAGATTCTTAGGCCAATCAATGAGCTGTCCTATCAACTCAAGTTGCCCATCCATTGGCTCATACACAATGCTTTTCATGTGAGCCTACTAAAGCCTTACAAAGGAGAGCCACCTCAAGAACCAACTATTGAAGAAGAGGGGTGTCACATGAGATATGGGTGTTTGTTTTTGGCATTGAGGACAATTTTTCACAAATGAGTGAACATCACTTCTCATGGTTGGCAAGAATACTCCAAGTCTCAAGATCCATTGCATAGTTTGGTCTTCCGCAAAGTGAAGTCCTACTATGGTCATGTGTGCTTGACTTAGGTATTGGGTTTTCTCCTTAGGATTAATACACAAAATCAATTTTCTATCTCGATTTCTTTTGTATAGTCTTCCAGATAGTAATTGATACATAGCCGATTGCCCAATTAATCGTGGTGTAATAAGAAATGGTATTTGAGAACCCACTTGAGCTATGGTCATCAATGAGACCATATTTTTTGACCAACGAGGTATCATTTTCACGGAGAACAGATATGCATCTCGTAGATCATTGTCTACCCCTTTTGGTGGTTTCCTAAAATAATCCTTGACAAATGATCTCGTCTTTGGTGTGTGGTGCCCGTTTTTACAACTATAGTGAAATTAAATTCCAAAAGAATGATGAACCATCTCACGATTTTTCCTATGTTGCATGGCTTATCAACCAAATACAATAAAGCTTGGTGATCCACAAAGAACACAAATTTGTTGGCTAATAGATAGTGTCTATACTTTTTACGGTATAGATCATCCATAATCGTTCTCTTTTGGTGGTTGTATAATTCTTCTCTTCCATATTCAGTTGTCTACTAGCATAAGAAATGGGAAAATCAATTTTTTCATCTCCTGAATGAGCTAATATACACCCAATGGAATAATTGGAAGCATCAACATGTATATGGAATATCTTATTCCAATCTGGTGCTTCGATACTGGGGATGAAGTGAGAGCTTGTTTAAGCTTCATGAAGAATTCTTCACACTCATCAGTCCATACAAAGAGTGATCAGGGCATACATGGGTTTTGCCATTATAGCATACATGTAAATGAAGTATCAGTAATATCCACAATGTCCCATGAAATCTTGAACCCCTTTGACTATTGTTGGTCTAGGAAATTCAACAATAACACGAATTTTATCCATACTGATTGCTATGCTATTTTTAGACACTATATATCCAAGAACTTTTCCTTGTTTGCCCATAAAGGTGCGATTTTTAGGATTTAAGAAAATCTTATGAAGTCTACATTTTTCAAATACCTTTTCGAGATGTTTAAAATGCTCAATTCGGATTAATGAATGTACACATAAATCATCCATATATACTTCCAAGAAATTCCTAAGATATTCTTTGAAGACATGGCTGATCAATCTTTGAAAGGTGGCAGGAGCAATAATTAACCCAAAAGGCATAACCCTATAGGCAAAAATACCTCATTCAGTTGCAAAGGCATATTTATGTTGATCTTTGGGATCAACCAAAAGTTGATTGTACCTCGAAAAGCCGTCTAAAAAGCTGTAAGCTTCTTTTTATGCAACTCATTCTAAAACATGCTCGGTGATTGGAAGAGGGTAGTTATCTCTAATGGTGGGCTGTATTCACTTTTTTGAGATTGACACACACTCTTAATTTTCCATTTTTCTTGGGTACCATGTAAGGTCCTCAATCCGCCGACACCAAAAACGGGATGGTACCATTGACAGGTCTCTAGGCCTACTAAGTCAGATTCCTTAAACAAGAAAAATTCCAGGGAATTCACCCTTACCATTGACAATGGTTTAGGTTTATAGCCCTAGAAGAGACCTACTCCTGTCTCGCAGTGGAAATGGGACCATAAAAAAAAAATTCCGGCCCTATATCTTCATCCTTCAGATTAAGGTTTCCTTAGCCAACGCTTTTTTCCCCCTAGCATATGTGAGGGCACAGCCGTTGGTGGATTCCTCTTCCAAGTGAAGAAGTTTCTAAACGTTTTAGTGCGCGGGAATGGATAGTTACCTGACTAATCAGGTCCACCCGTCCATGATTGACAACCTTAGTCAATCCCCACTTACCACCCCGCACTCACACATGATTTCTGTGTTGTTTAATTACTACCACATTCTTTTCACAATTTAAAACAATGATTCCTTTTAACTTTGATAACTGCATTTCATTAAAACAACCTTTGAAAACAGTATTGAAGACATTCTTTCAAAAAACAAACATCTTTAGACTTAAGACAAGGTACTGTCATTATGAAGTATCTCTGACCAGTACTAACTTGTCTTAAGACCACCTATACAGGGGTGAAAAACGGCACCCATTCCTGATTTATAAAAACGGGGGTGGAAAAAAATCATCACCCAAAGTCCGGGCGCCCATACGCCAAAACCAGTTGCCCATACAACCGGGCAGTTCCTCAAGAATATACTTGAAAGTACTATCCATAAACATAAACAAGCACGGGGTAAAGACCCCACACGTGCCGAGGAAACCGACTCTTCCATGATGGTATCTCCATCATTACTCATTACCTGGAGTCAAATATTTCCAAGGAATCAGAGGTGTCTTGAGACAAGCTGTCTTAAGGATGGTCAAACATTTCTTTCTTAAGTCAATCAGTCATAACCCAATCATTTCCTTCCTAATTAAAATCATTGCTCGTTGGTTTCGTGGAAGTTACCTTCCATTTATAGCCAGTTTATCCTTCCTAACCTTACGTATGCAATGTTTAACTTAAAAATGAACTTAAAAAGCTTTTAGTGAACAAAATAGAAATCCACCTGGGACTGCTTGTTCATGTGCTGTGGGGCGGGTGCCCGTAGACTCTCCTCTGTTGGCCTATGGCTAGGCCCAGCCTCATGGTCATTTGTGGCTTTGTTTCGCTTGTTGCTAACATCCTCTTCCTCAGTAAGAGGATTTCCCCTGGTTCTCTTGGGAGCCATGTCGGAAGCCTTATAAAAAGACTTAATCCATTAGAAGCTTAATTGAATAATCTTCTTTTTCCTTGTTTACCCAAAAATAAGGATTTTTGGAGTAAGTAGGTATCTTTAATAGTCAATTTGATGAGATATTCCTTCTATAGCTTATTTATGCTTTAAGTAATTTTTCCCACTCTTCAATAATGATTTTGGACCTCGGTATTTATTCGACAATTAGATAAATTCATTTACTAATTTCCCTTGTCCATTTTATACAAAATTTGATTATTTTTATTGAAGATACATACCTAAACTATTTATCTAAGGTTGGGATATTTATCATAGATTTCTCAAGGTGTTTTATTCCTCTGATATTTATATCAAAGGTTTTTGGGTTAGTCTACTATATTTTCCTAGTAAAATAATATAATTTTACTAGGATATTTAGTTAAACTAATTATCTGATGGTAACATAATTATTTCCGGTTTCCCAAGGTCTAATTAGCCTCTGATAAATAACTCAATTCATTTTGAGCCTATTTACTAATCTCCTCTATTTAAATTGTCCAAAAAATAGAGTATTTCTGCTAAAGTAATTAGCTGAATTTATTATTGGAGCTTGTCCTAATTATCATGGGTTCCCTAACATCTAATTAACCTCTAATAGATAACTCAATTCAATTTGAATGTATTTGATAATTTCCCCTATTTAAATTGTCCAAAAAATAGAGTATTTCTTTTAAAATAATTAGATAAATTAATTATTTGAGCTTGGACTAATTATCAAGGGTTTCCTAAAATCTAATTAACCTTTGATGAATAACTCAATTCAATTTGAATCCATTTACTAATTTTCCCTATTTAATATGTCTTAAAATAGCATATTTTAGTTAAATTAATTAGTTAAATTACTCATTTGAGCTTGTCAAATTATCACAAGTTTCCTAACATCTAACCAACCTCTGATAAATAGCTCAATTCAATTTCATTCTATTTATTAATTTCCCCTATTTAAATTGTTCAAAAAACAGAGTATTTCTGCTAAAGAAACTAGGTAAATTAATTATCTGAGCTTCTTTTAATTATCATGGGTTCCTTAATACCTAATTAACCACTAATAAATAACTCATAGAATTTGAAATCAATTCACTAGTTTTCCCTATTTAATTTGTCCTAAAAACAGAGTATTGCTTCTAAAGTAATTAGATAAATTCATTATCCGAGCTTCTCCTAGTTATCACGGGTTATTTAACCCCTAATTAACCATGGATAAATAACTCACAGCATTTGAAATCATTTTACTAATTTTCTCTATTTAATTTGTCCTAAGAACAAAGTATTTCAGCTAAAGTAATTAGGTAAATTAATTATCTGAGATTATCCTAATTATCACGGGTTTCTTAACACCTAATTAACCACTAATAAATAACTCACAGCATTTCAAATCAATTTACTAATTTACCCTATTTAATTTGTCCTAAAAATAGAGTATTTCTGCTAAAGTAATTAGTTAAATTAATTATCTGGGCTTCTCCTAAATATCACGGGTTCCTTAACACCTAATTAACCATTAATAAATAAATCAAAGTATCTAAGATTAATTTGATTATTTTCCCCTTTAATTTTCTCAAAACAACAATGTAATTCTGCCTAATTAATTAGGAAAATTACTCAAAAAATTATAGGATAATTTTCCTAGCTTAATGAATGTCTAATGCAGCTCTGATAGTTACCTCAACTTAATATAAGCTTAATTAATATACTTTTCATTAATTCATGGTTAATTTGGCTAATTTCAACCCTAATATGATAGGATAATTAATTAGTTTAACATTACCAAGCTTAATTACAACAATCAATAGAGAATAATTAATTAAGAGAGGGTTTATGAGTATACATTGGCCTAATATTTGATTTATTAACAAAATAGATTAATCTAGCCTTGCTAATTAAGAAGGATTAGACTAATTACCGTTTAGGTTAATCAACTAGAGCTTAATCTCTAGTGATTTCTGCGTAGTGTTCTCTCTAGATGAGAGAGAGAGTAATAAGGCTCCGAGTTTGAAAAATTATGAAGAGAAGGGGGTCCTTTTATAGCTTTTCTCGGCACCGGGCAGCTTCTCGCAGGTTTCTACACTCCAAGCAACCCCCCGAGCTTGCAATTTGCGCCACCTGCTGCTATCTCTGTCCTTGGCAGGTTCCCTCAGCTTCCACACAGCCCCCATACCTTCCAGAATTTACTTTGATTGATTTTTGCTGATTCTAATGATGAGAATTGGATTACCAGTTAATTCTAGAACCTTAGTGTAAAAAGTCTTTGTTAATGAGTTATTACTAAAACCATCCAATTTTCATTAACTAATTGAATCCCTATTGTAATCTTCCAGGGTCTGTAACTTTTCCAATTTTTATCGGATTCAGATTCTGAAAATTACTAAACATAGTAAAGCTCTGCTTATGATTTCAAAAATACCAAGATTAGCCGTGTTTGAATCCTTCAACAGTGGTTTTCCATTTAATTTTACAAGCTTTGTACAATTTTTAAGATTTCGGAAACTGGAAACCTTACATACCACCACAATTGGAGACACCCAATCTGTGTGTTCTATATCATAAATGAATTCGGCTTCCTTAAGCTTTTGTATCTCTTCTTTGATCTTTTTGGTAAATGTTTTATTATAAGTATATGGCCTTTGTATACTTGGTTTTGCATCATCTCACATGGGTATGGTATGTTGAAATTTTTTTGGATCAACACCCTTGAGATATTTATAAGACCAAGCAAAGATATCTCGGTATTCTTTCAGTAAGCTTATCAAAATCTCTTCTTTTTCTTCAGTCAAGTCATTTGCAATGTAGGCAAGTCTGGGCTCTTCTCCTAGTTTGGCTAGATCTATATTCTTAGCATTTTTAGGTCCTTCATATGACTTACCCTGTTTTCTTAATTCCCTTACAGGTTATTCTACTATGATCTTTCGATCTTGGAGAGTATATTTCTTGTAATGAGAGGGAACACTCATTACATCTTTACTCTCTTCCTCGGTTGTTTCCATATCAATGGTATACATCTTCTTTAGAGTTTTCTTCAACTCTTGATATTTTTTATTTTGTTCAACTCGTGTCATGGATGATTCATCATCTTGATGCTTAAGTTTTGATTGAGTTTCCTTTCTCATTTTTCTTGATGTTTTTGATGTCCCTTGCTTGTTGTCTAAAGGATATCTACTCGTGATTTTGTCTTTGACACAATCATGTGCATCTAGATATCTGCATCAGAAACTCTGTTCCGCTAGAGACTGATGGCATAAGTCTAGATTTCAAGTTTTTTTGTTTCACTTTTTCTTCTATACCATTTTTTTCTTCTTGTTTTTTGGTTTGGAAAGTTTTTAAAAAAATTCCTCTCCTCCTTTAGGAGTAGTTGTGCTCTCACATGTTCTTTTTTTTACCTAGAGTCGTCAGATGTAACTGAATGTTCTTCAAACTCATCAGTAGCATCATAATAGAGGTAAGAAAATACTTGTTGAGCTTTCAGTAATTTCTTGGATTCTTGAACTTCATCTTCAATGTGAAGGGTTGAGATCATTTGTATAGGAAATATGTCATAGCCATCCTCATTGCAAAATTGAGTAGGAATATATTTATTCACACCTACATCCATTGTTGCCAAAATTTGAGTCCATTCAAATGGCTCAAACAAATGCTCCGAAAAGGTTCAGGTACATATGCTTCATCTGTGAAATCCTTTTTTAAGATACATTCTTCTTGTTTTAAACTCCCATTTTCTGAGGCTCCACACATCCAAATAGGTGTGTCTTTTTTTAACCAAGACGGAAGCTTTGATTCAACTGAAGAGACTGAGTGAAAAAATCTTGAATGGGTGTTTTCCTTATATCTCTATAAGTGTGATATTTGAAATTAAACCTTGTGATTGATCCCACTTGTTTCAAATACAAGTAATTGTTTCCCCAATTTTGAATGAGTTGTACTTGCCGCATGAATGGCCTTCCCAAGATGATTTTGTAGTTAAGTTTCTTTCCAAAATTTCCTATCGCAAAAGTATGCTAATAATCAATTCCACAGGAACTAGCTATCACTTTTTCAAGCAATCCCAGGGGTTTTTCTATGTGTCCATTAGCCTATTGTAATTTCATTCGAGTTTGTCTAATGGCCAGTTTTCTCCATGATTCCCATACTGCTTTTGTGGCTATGGCTATGCCAGTCCCACTGTCCAGTATTGCCATGGTTTCTACATCATTATATCTCACCGAAAGGGTTGTGTTTCCTTCTTTCCTATGTCATATTCTCCAACTTTGTTCATAGCGATGGATCTAATCTCCTTGTTATCTAGTTCATGTTTCAATTTACCCAATTGTTTTGCAATTAGCCCTATTATCCCCACCTTCTCTAGAGATAATTTGTAAATCACTCCATAAATATGGTTTGATTTTTAACAGCTCTCCCAAGGTAAGAGTACATTGAATGGGTGTTGACATTATTGAATGAATGTTCTCTACCTCTAGGGTCTGTTCCGCTCTTTTTACTTGAGTGGTTTTGCACACTATGGACTCATCTTCATTGTCTCCTAAGTAAGAGGGTAGTGGTTTTAGAGTCAATGGTTTAGACATTCTTGATGCTTCAGAGCCACAATCCCCATACAAGGATTGTATATCATTGTCCATATCAGGAGGTAGATTGTCTGACCAAACTTTCTCTATAGGAGCTGACTTCAAATTTATGCTCTCATCATTAATCTCTCTCACTTTTTTCCATAAATGTCCTAGCCAATATTCCTTCACAAACGGAATTCCATCTAAAGCATCTTCACTATCAGGCACTATGAGTTTTGGCTCTTTAGTTTCAAGGTGGGGTTCTGCCACCACTTTGGAGTTCTCTTTATTGGTTTCTCTCATAAGCTCCTCAGGTTTTTCTATACTTTCAAGCTTGGGTTGTTGTTTTTCTAGCATCTCTTGAGTAATTCTTACCAAACTTTGATAAGCTTCAAGATTAGCTATTTCCATATCTGGAGAAGGATAGTTTTTCCATTTGTTTCTATGTTTTGGCCTACTTTAAGTCCCGTTTGGAAAGCTTCCAAGGCTGCATTGATTGGCTCAAAACATTTGTACCAAAATTGATCCTCCAGATTTTATTATGGTTTTCTTAATTTCACTTTCATTTTCTTTCATTTTTCCCCGAATAGTTTCTTGGGTTTTTCCTCAATTTTGTCCTTTTGTTTTTGTTCTCTCATCTCATGATGCCTTTGGCTTCTTCTTTTCTTGGTCTTTTGAGAGGAATTTTTAGTACTCTCTCATTCATCAGAGGAATTTATGTTTCTTTTTCTTAGCCTAGGCTCTAGTGATCACCTTGATTGGAACAAGAGGTTCACTTTCCAAAGAGCTACTAGGCATCACTTGGACTACATTCACCACTATTTTTCCCTTGTTTAATGGATTTTTGGATAGTCTTCAGGGAACTGTCCACCTTTTTTGCAACATTGTGTACAAAAAGCTTCAACTGGTTTAATGTTCTTGTCATGTTCTGGGCATTCATTTTTCCAATGATCATCTGCAACACAATTATAGCAGTTTCCAGTCATGGTTCTAACCATTGGAGGTCTAACACAATCATGGTTCTAACCATTGGAGGTCTAACACCTTGATTAGCTACAAAGTACATTGGTGTAAGCTCTGGTGTAGCATAAGTCACGGGTTATTCCATTGATGGTGGATGTGAATTATACCAGTCTCCTTCTATCATTATTGTAGATGGTCTAGGCTCAAAATAAGGTGTAGCAGGCACTAGTGCTTGTCCATCTATGACTCCTTTTGAATGCATGTACTTTACAGGCACTACATTATGTCCAGGATATAGAGGTTGTTGACTCAACACTGGTTGTGGTCTTTCCATACCCATCAATGGTCTTTGTGATGATGCCATATTAGGCCGATATCTGTACATGGGTTGTCCTTGTGGCCTCATAGACACATATTGAACATTTCCATTGTACTTTGGTCCGTAATAGCACTCATTAGTTTCATGGTTGGTCCATTTACCCTCAATAGCACACCGTTTTTATAGCCTAATCGGTTGTCCCTTTTGAGGTATCCCTTTCCCTGGTCCTCTCATAGGTGCTTTTTGCATATTATTCATCATTTCCTTCATCCTTTTGAGCATGTCTTCTATGGCTATAGTGGTGCTTTGCAACCATTCCCACTTGTGTTGGTTTTGTGGATATTGTTTTCTCACTCTGAATATCCTTAGGGACATCTTCTTCATTGAAAATATCACAATTTTCTCCCAAGTCAATAGCATCTGATACTCACTCTTCTAAGGTCATATGCTTCTTGCTATACAGCATAGCATGAAATTCTTTGTTTAGCAATCCCTCTAGAAATAGTGACACTAATCTTTCTTTTGCTGGTATTTCTAATTATGGGCATCTTGCAATGTATTATTTCATCCTAGTGACACAATCCCTAACAAACTCACCTTGTATCTGTTTAAAGCTATAGATTTGAGCTACCATATTATATTTGATCCCAGTTTTGAAACATGCAGCTAGAAATCCTTGAGAAAATGTGTTTAAATCCATGATTGACCTTGGTGAAATGTTTTGGAACCATGTCAAAGCTTTTCCTTCTACAGTCATTCCAAATCCCTCAAATTGAGTGTGGAAATCAAATATGCGTTCTACTCTTAGCACTTGCTTGAAGCTAGCTAAGTTGTCATATGGATCCCCATATCCACTATGTTTTTTGAGTCATTTTTGAAAATCAGTGGTCTGACACGTCTGTTTGGATCAACTCCAACTCTTCTAGCAATTGGTCCTGTCTAGAGTCCTTCAAACCAATTTGTTGGAAATAGTGACTCATGTAGCCCTACACTGGCTCTAATGTCACTTGGTTTTGTTTGTGATGAGGTAGGTTTGGGTTTTTTAACATTGCTCCCAAAAGATCTCTCTCGGAGTTCTTCTCTTGGGATAGGATCAGGTCCTTGCCCCAATATCCAATCTCTTATAGAGTACCCTTGGTATCTGGTGTGTTCTACCTCCTCAGGACTCATCATAGCAAAGTTATTGTTATAACAATCCCTAAACAGGTAAGATGGTAGATCCGTGGAACCCTTGTCTTTGATCTTGAAGATATATATAATCTTCATGGGTGTTAACTACCCTGATTTGGCATGAGAGGTCCATAAAAGATCATTGATGTTCCTATCCTCCCAACAATAGACTCCAATCCTTGGATTATCAGTGCTAAGACGTTTCAAATTTTTCAGATCAACTTGATCGTATCCCTCGAACTCTAAAGTCGATGGACCTTCTTTTGCTTCCATATCCAAAATTATTATATTCACTTTTAACCCCCATTTGTCTATCACATCAGGATTCTCAATTTTTACATATTGAGTCTCGTTTTTATACATATACATTTTTCCTTGTTTGTTTGCTCTAATTTTCTCTTCAAACTCTATGTCATGGTCATCAATGCAAATAACATACTCTTCATTAGGATCTAGGTAAACCTGAGCTCCATGGACATTAGTCTTATAAAAGGTGAGTATGTGCTTATATCGCACTGTCATTCTGGTACATGACTGAGTCAAATAGGAAGACATTTTAGATGTCGAGTCGGAATAAGTGTTTGAGACTTCTTCAAAGATAGTGCCCAAGTGATCACCTTGATTCACACTCTCTTTGGTGGATACCCTACTAGTAGTCTCTTCAAATATGCCTTGATTTGCTAGTGTACGACCAGATCTAAGGTTCATATAGAATTTTTAAGCCCTGGATAGAGTACTTACCGTCGGATCGAATTGTTATCCGTTTTTCCACTTGACTTGAATTCAACTCCTATCAAGCTCTCAATTATTTGCCTGCAACCTGGTTCCCATGTTAGTTTTAACCAACTTAGCAATTTTTTCACAAGGACTGTACAATTTTTGCTAACTATTGTGATTGGTATATCACTTCAATCTAAGCTAAGTGATTCAACAATTGAGATTTCTCGCTTCTATCCTTGCAAAGAGCTAACATGGACTAATTTGCAACCTAGAAATTGAGTTAACATGTACTAATTTGGACTCGATGGAATCCAATCTTGACCACTGGCCTTGTATTATGTTGTTCTAATATTGTACAAGCTAAGAAGTCCAAAAGCTTGTCTCTGGGCTCAAAAGTAAATAATTTGATTATTTACTTTTCTCAGCTTTTTGCACTTTTTAGGATTATTTTGCCATATAAACACCTTATTGTAGTCTCAGGACAAGTTTCACAGAGTCTGAACGAGATTTGTCCAAGTTATGAAGAATTGTTTAGTGTCTGTAGAGTCAGTTATGAACTGTTTAGTGTCTGGAGAGTCAATTTTCAAGAATCTGGCTTAAGTCTCACTTTTGTGATCTAAATTCACCAAATTTGAGATGTGGAGTCTACTTGATATGCTTGACCTTGTGGAATGCTCAGTTGTGCAAAAATTCTCAATTCTGGAGTAGATGTAAATAATTGTGATTATTTACTTCTGGAAAATTTTAGCAATTTTTTGTCAAAATGTTGATACATTCAAGTAAATCAACTCAATTTAAGCTCCCCTAGCCAGGTTTTACCAAATTTGGATAATCCTTGCTCAATTTTTGAATAGTTTTGTGTCTACAGACTGACTTTACAAATCTAGGCACAATTTTCACTTTATAGATCCAAATTTTACCAAATTTGATTTGATAGAACTTGTGGTATGCTTGGTTGGCCAAAAAAGTTTGAAAATTGGACAAACGTAATAATCACAATTATTTCCTTTGAAAAATTTTAGCATATTTTTATCCTCTGAGCATACACACATGTGAAACACTTCAAACTAAGCCTCTGAGTCAAGTTTCACTAAATTTGAGCAAGATTTATCAAATCAAACTCAATTTCTCGACAATCAATACAGATTTTAATTTTTATCAAGTTTTTGGTCTGTTTTGTGCCAAACTCTATGAGCCCTCATAAAATATGTTTGTAATCATATATATGCATAGAGTCTCTGGTATCAACCTTGGTCAATTTTGAGTTGAAAGTAAATAATCACGATTATTTACTTTGGCCTATAATGAATAATTTTTGTAATTTTTTCATTGGTCAGTCTTTTTGTGACATGTTTTAAGCCTCTGAGTCAAGTCAAAACTTAATTTGGCCTAAATTCTCAAGAAAATATAATAATCTAAGGTTTTACAAACTCGTGAAAATTTACCTCGAATGCATTCTTAGCTTAGTTCATACAACTTTCATGAGCTTATATAATCTCCAACCGGATTCAATGGTTGACAGTCTTTTGGTGTTCTTTCAAGCCATAGATCTAAAATTCTACAACTTCACATAAACAACTCACAAATGATTCTTTTGGAGTAAGCAATGATTTGAGATCCCACCTTAAATTCTACTTACCCTACTCCTAGGTTCTTTTGCAATTGGGCTGTGGAAAATCTCCACAAAACTTGTCTTCTTGTTTTTATGGTTTTATGAGCTTTGATCTTAAGACTTGTCTTGTCCATCAATAATTCTCAAAATCCTAACCTTATCCTATAATCCTACAAGGTACTTAGCAAGTACAATCTACTTCCAAGCTACCTCTACACAGCAAAAGGAGACACTCTTAAGCTGTGCGGTTTTAAAGAGAAAGTTTTACTTTAGGTTATCCCAAAGGAAGTTGAAGGACAAATACACAAGACGCTCTTGTTTTTCCCTAGTTTAGGTCTATTCGTCTCCTGCAACAGTGCCAAATATGGATGGATTTCCTAACCTTACTCTTATCTTATTGTAGACATAGTGAGAACCACGAACATAATTGTCAATCCATGGGACGAAGTTGTCTCGACTAGTGCATAGAGGCTACAAGAGGGTGTCAATCTCTTGGAGAACAACAGACTACTCGCATCTAACATAAGCTACACTCAAATGATCTAAGTCATCAAAATCTAGTCATTAATAATTGGCAAACAAAACATGACCATTACAACATCAAGACATCCGAATATTACAAAACTTCTAGGAAAAGTATATAAGACCTAAGCGCACATGCTTAGGTCTCAATTCTCTCTTTTGATGAAGTGAAAAAATACAATTATTAACAACAAGTAATACTTTGACCTAGTCGTTTCCGACCCCGAATGCATCTAAATGCTTAGTAATGATGCCCCTATACCCCACCTATGCTTACTTTGTGATTTCCTAGCTTATATTCCTATTTATGATGAAATTAGGCCACGGGTTGGTGACGCAAAAGCTACATTTACGCTGATATGTTTGCGTCAATGTATAGAGCTCTTACGTGCGGTTGCAACGCAACAGATGGCACTACAATGTGACAACCGGCATGGGAAAAGGAAGCATGAGAAGGAGAGAAGTGAGTGTCGTTAGCTCACACTATGTATTTCTTATCCAAAAAACTTAATAATAACTTTACAAAATTGATTTTTATACCTTAGCCAGGGTTTCTATGGTCAAAAACTAATCTTTTGGAATCTCTAACTAAGGATAAATGGATACAATCAGGAAGCTTATAGCTCCAACTCATCGATTACAATATCCACTTGGCAAATAGGAGTTACAATATTCCTGATTTATCAAAAGAATAAGTGTGTTTACAATAAATCTCTCGAAAAATGTTACATGGGTTAGCTTGTTGCTAACACTAGATACAGGTTAAAAAGTACAATCTCCCATTGACACAAGAGGAGTTAGAAACAATCCATGTAACTGAGAGGGAAAATCAAGCCAATGGTATTCAAGCACAGGCCAAGAAGGAAGCTAGGTTGAGGATATTGAAGTAGAAGGAACAAGCCAACCATAGGGAAACTTGGCCAGAATTGTCCCCATCCTCCTCCAATCACATCAATTTAAACGGAACCTGCATGGCTTGGTGGCATGGATGTATGAATTATCCTTCAAATTCCTTATGGCTCCATCAAACAAGCACTAGTGGACACCAAAGCACAAGCCAATGTCATAAAATAATTGACATTCTTGAGAGTGGCAATGGAACCTCTGACACCCAACCAAATTGATCTCAAGGCATCCAATCAAGGGACAATGCTCAACTTGGGTCAAGCCAATTTATCAATCAATGTCGATGGCCGCAACTTACCTCATCAATTTCATGTAATGGTAAATATCAATCTTAATGAAGCAGTGATCCTTGGAGTGCCTTGGATGCACACGTATAAAGCAACACCAAATTGATAGGATGATACCCCAGAACTCAAATCAAATGAAACATCCTTAATCACTCCATTAGCACAAATAGATCACTTATGGGAAATTCAATCTCTTTTGGAAAAGCCTAAATTCACACCGTCATGTTTAATCAAGGCAATCAGAAAGGTTTGGGTTAAGAAGTCCATGATGCAGTCAAATCCAAACAAAATCTAGATTCCCAAAAGCAATTCTATCCAAATTCAACCCCTGCTAATTCAACCTACTTCTTTAAACACCAAGCCTGCTCCTCCCAAAGAGCACGGAGCTTCTCATGCCTAATATGTCCCTTCTCATTGGATACCGAAGCCAATCCAACCCAACCCAACCACAAGCACCCCACAACAACCACTTGGCAATGGAGACCATAACAATATCAACAGCAAAATAAATCACATTCTCCACACTTCTAATCAAAGAAACTCCAATGGATCCCGAAAAAAAACGCACAAACTAAAGAGAATATCATGTCGTGTTTATCAGTCTCCACCATCAAAGAATACACGCATCTTCTTAAAATCCTTTTATTTGGGACTCGTAGCTTCAAATCAGTCTCGCCATCACAAGCCACTAAACAAACAGTTCAGAATCCACATCTTGCACAACATATTGTTACCCAATGCATCTCTTAAATTTGCATAATAGGGCCACATTACATAGCCTTGCATAGACACATAGCTTGCGCCCATGCACCTCGCCACACCTTCATTCAGAACGACTCAAAATGGGAAGGGGGGAGTATCACAGACTAATGGCACGTTGATACCAGCCAGTAGCATTACCTTAAGCTGCAAGATGATCATAATTTTGTACATAATTTTTTCTTGTTAATTGTTTATCTTTTCACGAGCTTTTTAGGAGTTTCTATCTCTTCGCACGCATATTACTTGATCGTATTAATGCAATTCATGATAAATAAGATGCTAGACTGAGAGTATGTATATATGAGTGAACATAATAGTTTTGGAAAAAATTTGGCCAAATACAAATAATTTTCAATATTTTTTTAAAAGAATTAAACTAAAAAGGTTAAAAAGCTGAAGAAGTTAATAAGTTGAGCCAGAAAAGCCGAAATTGAGTTTTGAAATCAAATGCAAAATCTACAAAGCAATGGCTTCAGACATGTAAAAGATGGAAAGGTTTGGCACATGTCAAATTTTGGGCCAACCTATGAGGTATCAAAACTGCTGAAGAGAAGACATTTAGCAACCGAATGTCCAAATGATGAGCTGTTTGAACCGCAAGTAGTATGATAGTAAAAATATGAGCAATCAAGGTAAGTATGCATAGGGAATTCCGGGTAGGTCAAGGACATATATTCAGAATGGGGAAAATCAAGCTTGTTTTCATGCTCTATGTGTGTGTGTGTGTGTGTGTGTGTGTGTGTGTGTGTGTGTGTGTGTGTGTGTGTGTGTGTGTGTGTGTGTGTGTGTGTGTGTGTGTGTGTGTGTGTGTGTGTGTGTGTGTGTGTGTGTGTGTGTGTGTGAGAGAGAGAGAGAGAGAGAGAGAGAGAGAGACTAGAACACATAGAGTTGTTTGCCGTGTTTTTGCCTACTACGACCACCACAGTAGCTCTTTTGGCACCAAATTTGTTAAATATGATCGTTAACTCAGTAAGAACACTTGTGTATATGTCACATTGCACCAAAACCATCAAAACAATAGAACATATCAAATTAGTGGTGGGAACTCTACGAACTATCTAAGCACATTGGGGGCAGCTACACATGTCAAAATGTAAAACCTTTTGATTAGTGGACATTTGATACATGAGAGAATCAGGGTTCCAACAAGGGGTGGAACCTGGATCGCAATCCATGTTCCCTAAACCCTAATTGCTAAAGTAAAAAGGCAATAGACTCCCCATAAACCGAGGAACATACTGTGCTAGTTGGATCTACAATCTATGCTCCAACATGGATTGCGATCCATATACCCTAATGACAGATTCAAGGAGAAACTTTGTCTATGGTTAGACGTAGAAACAAGGAACATGCCATGAAAATTGGGTAGAAAACGGATCACCAAATCACCAGAAACCAAGAGATCTAGCATTTTCAGTCTCTGCAAATGTTCATTTTGGATCTAGCCAATGCTAAAGTGATCCTAACTCCAAAATTCTATGTCCAATGGCTTAAGATATATATCAAAAACTAACCCACCAAGTTTGGTGGCATTTGACCTCAGAACATGGCTTGCGATCCATATACCTCAAAGGGGAATTTTGACAGATTTCAACAATTGACAATTAGTAGCCTTATACATTGGAAATACAAGACAAAGGATGCGAGAATAGTACACAGATGTTTGTGTAAGATCTCCAATTTTTGGGTCTCTTTCAAAAAATAAGAAAATTAGCTTTCAATATCTATTTTCCAAACTTTGACTTAAGATGCTTGATTGACAGTATTGTAAGGTTCTAAAGTGAAAAGCAAGGCCAATTCCATGGTCCAGTAGGTTAGATGAATGTTTGGTTCAGTTTTGAAAAAATCCGCTATCTTTAGCTTTTTCATGCTTTTTATGCTTTTAGGTGCTGTTTTGCAAAAAGCAAGGTCGGATCCTTGATCTACATGTTCTGAGAAAGCTATGGTTCAATTTTGTAGAAGTCTGCTTTTTAAGTCCATTTCATGCTATTTTTAGCTTTTCATTAATTTTAGTGCTTTTTAGTGAAAAGCAAGTCCGCTTTCTTATCCAGTGTCGACGAGAGGAACCCGTGGTTTAATGTTAGAAATTTTGCTTTTTTTTCTCTTTTAACGCTATTTTTAGCTTTTCGTGTTTCTCCTTGTTTTTGCAATGTGCTTTTTAGGATGACGTAAACATAAAAATATTAATTTTATTCTCCATCGGATTTAAAAGTGATCACCCGGAGCAAAAACGGGACCAAACGGGACCAAACGGGAGTTATTGTTATAAAAAGTAGTACCGTAAATACGTCGGGACAGTACGAGAAAGTCATAATTATGTTGGGACATTACGGTGCGGCATAGTCTAGCTAAGGTTCCATTATTTGGTTGGATATTGCTCAATTGGCCAATTTTGCTGTAAAAATTGAATGATAAGTGGAAAAGTTGACCACCAAAAGCAAAGGCATGATTTTAGCAAAGTTTCCAAAAGCAGAAATCTATTCCTGTCTCAAAAACTAGCGCTACCTTGTGGCTTGGGCATCACTCTGGCCTAATGCACTTGCCTATAAATTACCAGTTAGTGCTCTGTTTTCAGTGTCGTCTATTGCATCTGCTATCGCAAGGCTATACGTATCTATTATACGGAGTGAAGCAAGCTCTTCATCACCATCTCCATAAGCTCTTCTCTCTCGGAAAGAAGAAGAAGAAGAAGAAGGATATTCTCTCTCTACTTGTTTACTATCTCCTCTCTCGTTTCACGATGTACGCGCTTTTCGAAAGCTCTCGTGGTGAATACCTCTACGTAGCTCTCATCACTGCTCTCTTGCGGCAAAGCAAGAAGCCTTTCGACAGTCCCTAATCGATTCTAAAGCACAGTGAGAAGCTCTAAACTCCATAGCCATCATCATCTCTCTCTCTCTATGTCGTTTTTATGAGTAGTCACCCTCTCGGTGATTGCTTTTTCCTATATGAGTGCATATATGGATTAACCGAGTACGTATGAAGTTACCCATGATTATTTCATCATGTTTAACACCCTAATTTATGCACATGATGCGTTTATGATCACGTGCACGCATAAAAAGTGCTTTTCGTTTCACGTCATAGAGGCAGTAGGAACACTATTTGGTCATAACTCACAAACTGTTATGAATCAGCCTGAACCCTTTTTACCAGAGATAAACACATCATTTTAGAAAATTTTCTCTCTTTGGTGTCATATGAAAATCACGCACGAGCTAAGAGATATGGTCAAAAAACATCTTGCTACCCACTGCACTCCCAAATTTTTTGACTTCAGGCTCCTTGGAGAACCACTATATACATTCACAGGATGGGCAAACCCACTTAACCAATTGAAAAGCTTGATGAAACTTGATGCGAAATGTATTTAGGTCTCCATAACCGGTTTTACCTACGCATGCATGGGTGCTACCAAGGGGGAGTACCATATGAAGTTGTGAGTTAACCGATTTGTTTAAGTATGATTTATGGGTTGTTTTGGTGGGGTTGATTTCATTTATTAGATGCCCATAAATGTATGTGACGGTATATGGTTAGACAACCCGAACCACATAGGAAAATATGATTAAAATGGCTTTCTTTTCGGGTTACCGTTTGTTGTGTAAGTACCACATAGGTGAAGTGATGTGATAGAGTGCTAGTCTATATTATGGAGTTGAGCTTGATGCATTGGTTTGAGGTTAAATACTTTCATTTTCATGTTATGAATGCTCCCAAAAATATCAAAAAATTATTTTTTCATATGTGTGAAGTTATGGTTTATGGTTGACCTAAAGGTCGGAGTTGTTTTGCATCATCTTTTTGGTGATGCAATGTTATCATATGATGTATGGATTGATGTGTATGCCTCATATGCATGGTTATGATCCACCTTTTTAGGTCAAAACTAGCTCTATGTGCTAGGGAGGTGAAGTGCAGATGTGATGCATCAACTTTGTATGGTTGGATATTGTCAAAATTGGATTTTTATATCATGATTAGTTGTTGGTCGGACTCTTTTTATGTATGAAAGAATCTTGTCTAAAGAGTCATTTGTATATGAACTGCGATTGACTGCAGAGGATATGTCAAACTCCAAGTATAAGAGTTGGTTCGGTCTGATTATGATTTGTGGTTAAGGGCTGAGATTCCCTCATGGATTATGGTTGTGATTTCACGGTGGAAGCCGGTGTGGCTCATGGTTTTTTTTTAATATGGTTATGTTGCCTAAATGCTACCAAAATCTTTGCAGTCATGGTATGTTCTAAAGTGGTTATGCAGGATTGGTCGTACCTCACCCAAGTTGGGTGGAGTGCTCACCCATGTGATGTGATTTGATTATGGTTTATGGTTTGGGATCAAATCAAGAAGTGATCTATGTGATTTACTAGGTGGACATGTAAGGGTAGAGACCCTGTATAGTCTAACTACTTGGAAAAGATTTTTTGTGCATATGGAAAGTGCAATTGTGATTGGACTCATGTGTTATGTTTCTCATGGCAGTTTCACTACAAGACTAGGATCATGCTTAGCCTTAGACGAAAGGGTCATTGACCTGGGGATTTGCTGGATCGAGGGTGTTGCCTAGGTCTTCTTCTACATGGTTCGTGCATCGCGGGTTGAATGACCTACATGCCTAACGCATCGGGGATTTTTCCTTGTCTTTGCCGAAACACCCGGTGTTGGGCATTGAAGAGACGTGGAGCCTAAACTGGTATGGTTGGTGTTGATACCCTACCACCTACTAGTACTTGGGATCTTTTCCGAGTTCGAGTTCATGGAGGGAGGCGAAGCGGCCTCAGCTTATGTCTAGATTAGGTAGGTTGGAGGTATTCTGGCTAGCTCCCGGCAAAATAGAATTCTCTTTGTCCGTAGTAGAGAGGATGTGGATGGGTGGATTGGTCAATCCCTACACAGGGTCCGGTGCTCTGCTAGTCATTTTGTCACAAACTTTTTGATGTTATGGTATACCCAGATTTTGTCATTATATTAATATATGGTTTCATGTTTCATTTAGATGGGACATTTAAAGATTCTTTGTTATCATTTTCTCATGTCTATGTGCACTCTATTTCATCCTCCACTATATTTTCTCTCTCTCTCTCTCTCTCTCTCTCTCTCTCTCTCTCTCTCTCTCTCTCTCTCTCTCTCTCTCTCTCTCTCTCTCTCTCTCTCTCTCTTCTCGCAACACGGTGTACACATATATTCACCCTCCACAATGTTATATTTTTATTGAGTACGCTTTCATCCATAACACCCATTCAGGGGTAGCACTAGTCACTAGGTGCCTCTGGATGCAGTCCGGCTCATGGCCTAAACTCCATGCTTGGTCGGACGCTAAGAGCTCCTTCCTTATGCAAATGATTTTTCAACTCTGATGTATATTGAAAATTGTATAAAATCATAAATTGTATATTTTGTGCATAGACACCCTGGGGGAGGGGTATCTCTCAGCTTGTATCAGAGACTATGCTTAAGGTTATGGGGATAGCCTAAAGCTTGATGTTAGCCGTGTTATTTATGCATCATGCACGCATTCATGCATGATGTTTGAGAAAGGATCTTGTATTCATGATGCATCTATAAGTCACACGGGTTGATGGTACTTGTTTGACTTGTCTTCTTGCGTGGAAGTGTTTGGTTTGAGTTATGGTAAAGTGGTTGAGGTGTTCAACAACGGTGTTGTAATTTCTTTGAATGTTTGATTTGTAGTAACAAATGGCTCCCAGAGTGACGTCTGAATGCTTTAGACAGGGGAATGAGGTTTTGGCCATCGTGTTCAACAATATGGCAACACGGTTGTCCAGGAATGAACGAGAACTCTTTTACTTAAAAATTGGGACCAAAGTCTATGGCATGCCAGGAAGCACTTCTTGTTGGAAGAGTGTTGACTGTAGTTACCTTACCCGTCAACAAGAGCCCTTCCATCAATTCTTCATTTATATTGACGATAGTCCAGGAGATTGGCTTGCCAACCTCAAGTTACTTCAACTCATAATATGGTTAGGCCTAGAAGACATGTTCTACTACTTGGCGATGTGCTCCCAAATGCCAAGCATTACCGAAGTTGCTAAGAAGTTTAAAGCTCTTGCAGCTGTCATAGGGAAAGAAAAACTAGAAGATAACTACACACCATATTGTCGCATGGAAGGTCTGAGAGAATACCCTGTCATGAGACTTAAAAGAATATTTAGAGAATTAGCTCTGAGACACCCATAATATTGTAAAGAAGTCATAAATATTGGATTTTGATAAATAAAAGAAGCATATACTCAGTTCCGATTCACATGTATACTAAGTTTTCTGTCTCCTTGTCTTGTTTTAGATGGACTTTTTAATTGTCTAGATGAACTCCCAAGTGATTTTTCACAAAGGGTCTTTTTCAATTATGTTGTTGGGTTCAGCCTCCATTGGGGAATTGAAGTGGTTTGAGTTTCAAATGGGACCAAAGACTACATTGTACCGAACACTTATGTACATAGCATGGGAGCTATATGTTGAAGCTCAACCTTAACATCGAACACAAGTGCCTGATAGGTTTATGACCAACCCACAGCTTTGGGTAAAGGAAAAGATCCAAGAAGGCGACGTTAAAGTACAAGGCTATGTTCTTTACCTTAACTTATGTTCTCTTTTGGACATACTGAGTCGAGAACTCAACTTAGTAGGAAGGCCCTCATGCTAAACCAAAGATATAGCTTTCGTGAGAAGGTCATAATCTAAATATGGAAGAAGTCAAATGGCAACAACCGATTCTATTATGTACCCCAAGATTGGTTTGTTAGATTCTATAGACCTATTCTCCAATACAACCCTCACAATGTTACTGTTACCTTTGATAACTATGAGAAACCAAGGTGCATTAGTGACTTTGCCCAAGCACAACCAATGGTAGTGAACTCGAGTAGATATTTCTACAGAGGTGATGTAGATGAACGGAATTCTCATGTAAACTGCTTTAATGGATTACCACCTACGGATGTATCACGAGGAGAGGAATGGTACAAAAAGAAAGACTGGAATTTCAATGCACAAGTTGAAGTGCTAAAATTTAATACTCAAGATGTGAACAAATATAGGGATAGGATCTCGATTGTAGGAACCAAGAATTGATTCATGGAACCCTTTCGTATTTATGTATCTCCCTAGAAACACTATGTACCTTTTTGGTCTTTTGCGCTTCTAAAAAATTGATTTTGATGTAGCACATATTGTTTTGAAGATATAATATTTGAGTTTGAATCTTAGTTTTATCATTTTAAATAACTTGAGTGATGGGGTATGTGTGTACATGACTAACATCTTACCTCGAGGGATATGGGTGGATATACTCTCCTGCCTTTTGGTGGAGGAGCATTTTCAAACTGGAGTGGAAGTGCAAAGGCTTGTCACTACCACACATAATGGGGAAGAGAAGAAAAGGGTGATGTCTACGGATTTTATTTTACCTAATACATTATGA
This sequence comes from Adiantum capillus-veneris, assembly GCF_014529385.1. NCBI lineage: Eukaryota > Viridiplantae > Streptophyta > Polypodiopsida > Polypodiales > Pteridaceae > Adiantum > Adiantum capillus-veneris. The sequence goes on along the minus strand of NC_140958.1, from coordinate 54,328,558 downwards.
GCTTGGTATCATTATGTTGTAGGGAACCCGGAGTTTAGACCACTTGAGCATAAACCCTCGCCTATTGCGAGTATCGAGTGAATACAATCTAAGTTGGGAAAGGAGATTGTTGTTACTAATCAAATATTGTATGTAAATGCTTATGAACTTACCCTAAGACCAACAAAGGAAACATGAGTCGCTAGAAATATACTTCCTTTAGTAATGGCTACGGGATGCTTCGTCATTGTTATGTTCATTGTATAGTGCCATCAGTGCGAAAACAACGACCAATATTTCTTTAGCCCGGTACTTTGGAAGTTGTTCTTTGACTTATTTGAAAAGTCACTAATCTACAATCCTTTCCATGTAAAAGTTTTATACAATGCCTACAATAGACCTCAGTGCCTTGTGAATTGTGCAAATATACACAGCTTAGTTGGATGGGACACATTGAATGTGTTTCCAAGAGAATTTGCTTATTTTGATGACGACAAGAAGGAAATTGTTCACACCAAAATGGGGATACCTGTAACGAACAAGTCTCTTACTCAACAATGGTATGACTCACATGCCAATGAAGAAATATTCCAACCAAAAATAAAAAAGGATCATTGGGATCACCAATCCAATATACTCAAGAAATGGAACAGGTATACTCCATTGGTGGAAGGATGTCACTGTGGATATTCAAAGAGTGCATTATGTCAAAGGAGCTATTAGGATTTATTAGAAACTTTCAAGACACTTTGCAAACCTTTTGGAAACCTAAAGTTTTGTGATATAGAAATTGGATTAAATTATTCGTTATTCTTTCTCTTATTTCTCTCTCATCCTATCTTCAACCGTCTATTCTATTTGGTTTAAGGACTTTGAGCGGACTAGAATATTTTGTTAAGTCTGACCTTGGTTGATATGGTGTAGTAAGTTACCATGCCTCCTAGAGAAAATGTGGCTACTGCTAACGCAAATGCACCTATTGTTCCTCAACACACCATCATTGATAGAGACATCGATGCTATGCTTTGCAAGTCTCAACCTGGAAATTTTAGCGGGGAAGGCAAAGATGTAGGCAAAGTTCTTGAAGATTGGATTGAGCGCATGGATGACTTTATTGATTTGGCTCATTCATCAGCACAATAAACAAATCTATTACCGCTAAGTTCAAACTAGAGAAAACAACCAAGCATTTGTGGAGAGACCATTGCACGGAAAACAATATTGATCCGAATGTTGCAACTTGGGATTATCTTTAAACCCATCTCAATAATAACTATCAAGACAAAGTCTATCATTCAGATAGTATGAATGAGTTTCTTGACTATACTCAAGGGACCAGAGATCTGGAATCATACTATCAACATTTCTTAATCCTTGTCAAGTATGCTCCAGTATGGATGACTCAAGAGTTCAAGGTAGCTAGATTCGTGTTGGGGTTAATAATCCTATGAAGACTAGACTCCAGAGTCTTCATCTTACCAATTTTGTAGATGTCCATGATGCAAGAAAACCCATTGAAATAGAGTTATCTACTACCAGAAAGAGGAAACTAGAACCTGTTCTTATTTGTGAAATCAAAAGGCCTCATCCCAAAAAGGAACAAAGGTCTGGAAATCCACAACAAAGAAGAGAGAACTTATTATGTATGAAAGCAACATAGGATCATTTGTGCTACACTTGTCTTGATCTTGGTCATCAATCCAAGGATTATCCATTTAACAATTCAAGCTTCACAGGATTACTAGACAATTATGAACACAGAAACTTCACTCCAAATCGGAATTTCAAAAATTTTAGAGCCAGACCATCGGCAATTCAGAGGAACTTCAATCAGAAAAACATTAGCCAAAACTAAAGACAACCTCAAAATCAAGGGAATTTTAGACCAGGCAATCCACCTTTTGTTCGGAATGGACCGTCTGTCAACAATTACAACAATGGAAATGTTAACCGTCAACCTCATCCACGGGGAGGAGGAAATCAAAGACCTCAAGGAAGACCTCAAGGAAGATAGAGCTCAAGGGGCTAGACGTGAAGGAAATCAAGAAAACGTGTATGTTCATGCTGTAATTGAACATCAAGGAGTGAATGAACAATTTTTAGTGATTCAGACCCCAGCAGAGTATCAAGGTAACCATTTTACCTTATTGACTGATTCAGGGAGTACGCATTCTCTCATATCTCCTAAGTGCATGAGAAACCTCATTTTGCATGAACACCCTGATACAGACCTTACATTAGAATTAGCTACGGGTAGGAAGGTTAGATCTTCTACTTCAGTGGGCAACTTGAATTTTTTCTAGATGGTCATAATACTTGTGCAAATTACAGAGTCTTACCCATAGGAATCTACAATGGAATCCTAGGAATTGATTGGCTTAAAGCCATTGATGCTCACATACATTGTAAAGACGCTTTATTGACTTTCAAAAATGACCATAGCTCTAGGGTTACAGTTGTTTGGAAATGGGGAAAGCCTAAGCTTAGACTAGTGAAGTTTACCAAACTTATGAAGAGCCATAGGAAAAATGAAAGGGTTTACGCAATAAAGCTTAACCCTAAGGAGAAGAAGATAGATTCACCTGAACCCAAATGGATAACAAAATGTGATGATGTATTTCTCAAAGAACTTTCACAGTTACCATCCAAGCATGATGTTGATCATGCAATAGAGCTTACTCCTCCAGGAGCTCAACCAATTGCCCGTAGACCTTACAAAATGTGAGTATCTGAATTTGTGGAACTCAAGGAGCAATTAACTCAACTTCTTGAACAAGGCTTCATTCGACCTAGCGTCTCTCCATGGAGTACTCATGTTCCCTTTAATCAAAAGAAGGATGGTACTCTACGTCTTTGTATTGATTATTGTGGATTGAATTAGGTAACAATTAAGAATAAATATGCAATACCAAGAATTGATGAACTACTTGATCCATTACATGGAGCTTCTATCTTCACAAAGATTGATCTTAAATCAAGGTATTACCAAATCTGAATCAAGGAGGAGGACATACCAAAGATAGAATTTAATACTCTTTTTGGGTATTATAAATTTACAGTTATGCCTTTTGGACTTACTAATGCTCCTACAAATTTTAATCGTCTCATGACTGATGTGTTTCAAGAGTATCTTGATGATTTTGTTCTTGTCTTCTTTGATGATATACTGGTTTACACAAGAAACAGAAGACAACACGAACAACATGTGCGGCGAGTACTTGAACTTTATGCGAAATGTAGCAAATGCACCTTCTTCACTGACAAGGTGGGATATTTGGGTATTGTATCCAGGGATGGTGTTTCTACTGACCCAAGTAAGATCAAAGTTGTTATAGCTTGGCCTACATTGAAATCAATACGAGAAGTACGTGGCTTTCTTGGTTTAACAGGATAGTATCGTACATTTATTCAAGGCTATGCTAAGATTGCATCTCCATTGACTAATACGCTTAAGAAGGCTAAAGTGTTTACTTGGACTGAACTTGCTCAAGCTAGTTTTGAGAAACTCAAAGAAGCTTTGGTAAATGCTCCAATACTACAGCTTCCAGACTTCTCAAAGACATTCACTATGCTCATTGATGAAAGTGGACAAGCAATCGGTGACGTTCTGTCTCAAGAAGGAAAAACAGTAGCTTATGAATCTCATAAGTTACGTATACATTAGTTAAATTATCCTACACATGACTTGGAATTATTGGCCGTTGTGCACGCTCTTAAATTATGGCAACATTATCTTCTTTGAAGGAGATTTGAACTACATACACCATAAAAGCCTGAAGTGGATCTACACCCAACCTGACCTTAATATGTGGCAACGAAGATGGATGAAATATGATTTTGGAATCGAATATAAACATGGGAAGGAAAATTTTGTGGCGGATGCCTTAAGCAGGAAGAGTACTGTAGCGGTTGTCACAACCTCTACTACTTCTTTAATTGACCTTATTTGAGAAGGTATGACTCAGGACCCGTATTACATAAAAATCTATTACTTGATGAACTTAAATAATCACACAGAGAAGCAAGAAAGGCAAATCAAGGCTTCCACGTCGAAGGTGATACCTTTACTTCGCTAATCGTCTCTGTATTCCAAATCAAGGTGGAAACAAACTTCAGATATTACAAGAAGATCATGATATACCTATACCAGGACATCCAGGATAGATTAAGACTTCCTCTACTGTAAGAAAGAATTTCTTTTGGCCAGGACTAAATCATGATGTGTTGAACTATGTTACAAGATACTTAACATGTCAACGTATCAAAGCTGAACGAATTTGGTACCCCGATAAGCTTCAGCCTATTGATGCTCCACAAATGAAATAAAAATGCATATCCATGGATTTTATTACACGACTTCCTACATCTCTCGGATATGACTCTATTTTTGTGGTTGTTGATATGCTTACAAAGATGACACATTTATTCCCATTCAAGGCATAATTTCTGATCATGACGCGAAATTTACCTCAAATTTTTGGAGAGTCTTATTCTCAGCTTACAGGAACTCAGTTAGCCTTTAGTACTGCTTATCATCCTCAAACTAATGGGGAAACAGAAAGAACAAATCAAATCATTGAAGACATGTTAAGAGCTTATTGTATGCATGAGCAGAGTAAATGGACTAGATATTTGTATTTGGTTAAATTTGCGTATAATTCCTCATTCTAGTGCTCGATTGGAATGTCTCCTTTTCAAGCATTGTACAGAGAAGAGTGCCTTACTCCACTCAAATGGGCATACCCTCTCATACGAGTTTAAGCATCCAAAGAAATGTTGGATGAAATCCAACTACAAACTGATCTTATACGGAAGGATATTAAGACTACTCAAGATAGACATAAGAGTTATGCTGACCCAAAATGATGTCATACTTTTTGAAGAGGGAGACATGGTATTTCTAAGAGTAAAACCCAAACGTAGCTCTTCATCAATGGGTAAGTGTAAGAAGCTAAGTGTCAGATATTGTGGACCTTTTGTAATCATAGAATTGATTAAAACTCAAGCTTACAGACTCTTGTTACCACCACACATAAAAGTACATGATGTTTATCACGTCAACTTACTCAAGAAGTATGTACTTGATCCGCAATATATTCTTGATGATTCTCTATTATCTACCTCTACCGATGGAAATTTTGAAGTATATTCCGAAGTGATACTTCAAAGTAGAACTAAGCCTCTACGTAATCGGACCATTATCGAACACCTTGTTAAATAGTCAACGTATCCTCACAAAGATTCCACTTCGGAACGTGATGATGTAATGAGACCAAAGCATTTGGATTTCATGTCGAGATGAGGACACCTCTAATTTTTTCAAGTGTGGGAGAATGTAAGATCTCTAATTTTTGGGTCTCTTTTAAAAATAAGAAAATTTACTTTCAATATCTATTTTGTCAAATTTTGACTTAAGATGCTTGATTTTTGACAGTATTGTAAGATTCTAAAGTGAAAAGCAAGGTCGTTTCCGTGTTTCAGTAGGTTAGACAGACATTTGGTTCAGTTTTGGAAAAATCCGCAATTTTTAGCTTTTCCATGCTTTTAGGTACTTTTTTGCAAAAAGCAAGGTCGGAACCCTCGGGGGGTTCACTATGTGTAAAACTACCATATCACGTGCGTTCAAGACATGTTTGTAAAACCCCTTACCTGTGAATTTTGTTAAGAATATAATGTACCCTTTTCTTTTAGAATCTGTAAGTTTTTTTCGAATTTGAAAAAATAATGCCCTTTTGTATATATATTTCTGTAAGTTTCAAGAACTTTAAATACCCTTCTGTTGAACTCACGTGATAGGTTACATTTTTATTAGGTGACCTCCCCGGGTCGGAACCTTGAGCTACGTGTTCCGAGGAAGCTATGGTTCAATTTTGTAAAAATCTGCTTTTTGAGTGCTTTTTACGCTATATTTAGCTTTTTATGATTTTTAGTGCTTTTTAGTGAAAAGCAAATCCGTTTTCTTATTCCAATAGACGAGGAAAACCCGTGGTTCAATTTGAGAAAATTTTACTTTTTTTGCTTTTTACGCTATTTTTAGTTTTTTTTGCTTTTCAGCGTTTTTGAAAAGCAATGTGCTTTTTAGGATGACCTAAATATACAAATATTAATTTTAGTCTCCGTTGGATTTAAAAATGATCACTTGGAGCAAAAACGGGACCAAACAGGATTTTTACGATAATTATTTATATAAAAAGCGGTACCATAAATACGCTGGAACAATACGGGAAAGTCATAATTATGTTGGGAAATTATGATGCGGCATAGTCTAGCTAAGGTTCCATTAGTTGGCCGGATACTGTTCAATTGGCCAATTTTGTTGTAGAAATTAAATGGTAAGTGGAAAAGTTGACCACCAAAAGCAAAGGCATGTTTTTAGCAAAGTTTCCAAAAGCAGGAAGCTATTCCTGGCTCAAAAACTAGCGTTACCTTTTAGCTTGGGCATCACTATGACCTGCTGCACTTGCCTATAAATTACCAGTTAGTGCTCAGTTTTCAGTGTTGTCCTCTGCTGCATCTACTGCTGCAAGGCTATACGTATCTATTATACGGAGTGGTGCAAGCTCTTCATCACCAGCTCCATAAGCTCTTCTCTCTCGGGAAGAAGAAGAAGAAGGATATTCTCTCTCTACTTGCTTACTATCTCCTCTCTCATTTCACGGTGTACGCAATCTCCGGAAGCTCTTGTGGTGGATACCTCTACGTAGCTCATAAGCTCTTCTCTCTCAGGAAGAAGAAGAAGAAGAAGAAGGATATTCTCTCTCTACTTGCTTACTATCTCCTCTCTCATTTCGGTGTACTCACTCTCCGGAAGCTCTTGTGGTGGATACCTCTACGTAGCTCTCATCACCGCTCTCTTGTGGCAAAGCAAAAAGCCTTTCGACGACCCCTAATCGATTCTAAAGCACGGTGAGAATCTCTAAACTCCATAGCCATCATCATATCTCTCTCTCTCTCTCTCTCTCTCTCTCTCTCTCTCTCTCTCTCTCTCTCTCTCTCTCTCTCTCTCTCTCTCTATGTCTATGTCTATTTTCTAAGCAGTCACCCTCTCGGTGGTTGTTTTTTCATATATGAATGTGTTTAGGTCTTCATTATCACCTCAAAAATGCGAGTTATTAATTGTTCCATAACCGGTTTTACTTACGCGTGTAGGGGTGCTACGAAGGGGGAGTACCATATGATGTCGTGAGTTAACCGATTTGTTTAAGTATGATTTATGGTTTGTTTTGGTGAGGTGACTTCAGTTACTAGATGCCCATAAACTTATGTGAGGGTATATGGCTAGACAACCCGAACAACATAGGCAGATATGATTAAAGTGGCTTTCTTTTTGGGTTACCGTTTGCTGTGTAAGTACCATATGGGTGAAGTGATGTGATAGACTGTTGTTCTATATTATGTACCTGAGCTTGATGCATTGGTTTGAGGTCAAATACTTTCATTTTCATGTTATGCATGCTCCCAAAAATATCGAAAAGTTGTTTTTTGCATATGTGTGAAGTTATGATTTATGGTTGACCTAAAGGTCAGAGCTGTTTTGCATCATGTTTATGGTGATGGAATGTTATCATATGATGTATGGAAACTTATGGATTGATGTGGATGCCTCATATGCATGGTTATGATTTCTTTCCACCTTTCTAGGTCAAAACTAGCTCTATGTGCTAGGGAGGTGAAGTGCAGATGTGATGCATCAACTTTGCATGATTGGATGTTGTCAAAATTGGATTTTTATGTCATGATTAGTTTCTGATCGGACTCTCTTTATGTATGAAATAATCTTGTCTTAAGAGTCATCTGTGTATGAACTCCGATTGACTACAGGGGATATGTCAAACTCCAAGTGTGGGATTTGGTTCAATGTGATTATGATTTGTGGTTTAGGGATGAGATTCCCTCATGGATTATGGTTGTGATTTTATGGTGGAATCCAGTGTGGCTCATGGTTTTTTTTGGATATTGTTATGCTGCCAAAATGTTTGCATCCATGTTATGTTCTAAAGTGGTTATGCAGGATTGGTCGTGCCTCACCCAAGTTGGGTGGAGTGCTCACCCGTGTCATGTGATTGGATTATGGTTTATGGTTTTGGGATCGGATGGAAAAATTCAACAGAGTCCTCCAAACCATGGAGAAACGATAATTTGACCGTTGAGGAGTCACCCATGGCTTGCACGAGGATGTGCAACAAATAGGAAGGGGGAATGTCTGGAGGATGCATCGAACGAGAACCCAAAGAGCCAGCTAAAAGTCATATTTCATTATACTCTATCTTTTTTCCGAAGAAGCCTTGTGATTAGAGAGTAGTGATTCTTGAAGTGTACTCACAAAGCCTATTTTTCTCTATCTTCTGCTCAAAAATCTACAAGCCTTGTAAACTGGCTGATGGCCGTGGGAAAGGGTCCCAAGTCTTTGGGTCAAAACCGGTTTTAGAGTAATATCATCATTATCTGTAAGAAGTTTTTGGGCGTGGACTATGAGCTGCAACTCGGCTACAACTTGTAATCACTCTTTCTCTTTGTCTGGTAATCAAAAATTGATTCTGATTAGTGCATTGTGTTCCTTGTCTCTTGCTCTTGAATCTAAGTGTAATCATTCTCAAATTTTTTGTGGTTTGTGGAACAACCTATTTGTGAGATAAAATGCAAAGATTTGAGTGCTAAAATGGTTATTTTTTAATGTTTTGATCGTGGAAGAGTGCATCTACGCCCTAGAGCAGCCTTTCTGGATAGCTTTGATGCAGTTTTTTGCACATTTTGTGATGGATCGTGGTTTTGATACCTCCTTAGATGACCACAAGACTTGGTAGGATTGCGCCCTTAGGTGTTTTAATACCTCCCAAAGTTTCATTGCATTTCGACTCTGTTTGGATGTCAAAAAGGCGTAGCGACCTAGAGCGGTGAGATTGGGCATAAGTAGATTTTTGGACTAAAGAGTGATAGATATTCTATAGTAGTCGATTAAATAGTTCCCTAAGTTCACTTCTTGATATTGACAACCTCAGAGTCTCCGTGCCCGATACTAAGTCTCTTCGTTAAGTATTGACATTATGTTAGTGCCAGATAGACATCGCAACAACCCGCTAACAAGTGTTGTTCCTTGTTGTTGATGATTATGTATTGATCATGAAATTATTTCATGCATCTTTTCTGAGCACAAATGCTTGTCACAGCTCTTAAGCATGTTTCATCTATGTCTAGCCTCTCAGACAGCTCATGACTTATCACTATAAGTCTTTGGCTACTCTAACCAAAGAGATCAAGTAATATATGGGCAATATGCAATTAAAACCAAACATCATGTTAAATGTTGTTTTGTAAGGTATTTTATATGCCCATAAAATTGAATGTAGCTTTTGGTCCCAATTTGGTCTTGATTCAATTACTATCTTTGTGAGAATTGTGCATAAGATTTTGTTTGTGTTCTTAGCCCACCATTCGCTTAAGTGTGATAGGGTGAGTAATGAAATACCTTGAATTTATCTAGCAAGAATTATATCACTTCGTGTATGAAATGAGTCTCTTTGTCGCTAACTATTTCAATTGGTAGCCCATATCTTGTAAATATATTCTCATACAAAAATTGTGTTGTTGTTCTTGCATCATTCATTTGTGTTTCCTTCACTTCTACCATTTGTTCAAATAGTGCCACTATGATGTATTGAGAGTGTGTACGATATTCAAGGATTGCTATAGGTCCTACAAAATCTATGCACCATTTGGTAAATTTATTGCCCCCATCATTAGTTTTACAGGCATCTCATCTCTTTACATAGGCACCTTTGTTCTCTAGAACTCATCACATTGCTTTATGTAAGCTTCAACATCCATAAACAAGGTAGGCCACCAAATTTCCACAACAAGAATTTCTTTTGTAAATTTTTTGACAAAGAAATGTCCACCTACTTGTCCAACATGGTCTTGCTCTAAAATAAGGATATATTCACTTTTTGTGGCACACATCCGTAGTTGATCATCCTTTCCTTTCCTATAGAGATGATCTTCAATCAACATGTACTTCTCTGATTCAGTCTGAATGGATGTAATCCTCGCTTTACTTGACCCTTCTGACAAGATTCCCATCGTGAGGCAATCCACAATGTATGAGCTCCATTTGGGTGCTACAGTGATCTTGAACAATGTCACATGTTCTAGAGGTGCTTTGTTGCACAAATGTTACATGAACTAATATATCCATGAATACTTTTCTACATTTTGGGACAATTTACACCTAATCTGCTCCATCTTTGATATATTTGTGTATTCCCATTGTGAATCTCCGTATTTTGTACATGAGCTTGGATCAAATACAAATGTCTCTCTTTTGGCTCTATACATAGATTTACTATGCATGTCTCTCTTTTGGCTCTATACATAGATTTCCTTGCTTATATAACCTTCCCTATTAGTACAAGTGTCTTGGTTTCCTCAATGATGAATAGCTACCTTTCAACTTGTAATGATCCAACGGTGAGCACCCCATTTTGTGCTTCCTCGTGAGTCAATCTTGAAAAATGGTCATCCCTCTGATAAGTTTCTCCTTTTTCACCATGTGAGGTCCCTGCCCCTTTTTGAGAGGAGCGGAGTACCTTTGATAGGACTCCAATCCGGAAAAAGAAAAACCAACGGACATTGCCTTAGCTACTACGTAGCCACGAGGATGAACCGTTAGTGAAGGATTGGTCCTATCTCGCTATGGCGGAGCGTGACCACCATAACCCTATCTAAAAACTATCTATAATCAATTATACCTAAAAGTATAAATCTTAGAGTGACCAACCTGTGCGCTTTTTTCCCCATGTTTCAGAAGCACAGCTGCCAAGGTTTGTCTCTTTTAAGATTTATGACTAATAAAAAAAATTTCTAGCGTTGGAAAGTTACCCGACTCATCGGGTCCACCCGTCTATAGAATGATACCGTCGGGGTATCATTCTCCCACTTTCCACACCACACTCACCCTTCTTTTGTTATCTAATTACTACCACACTGTTTAAACATACATGTTCCTTTACTTTATTTATGATACTAGTTCGTTAAAATAGCCCTTCAAACAGTATTACAAACAATAGTCAAACAAGAAGTCGTCCAATTTTAAACCAACAACCCTTGGATTAGGTTCACTCAAGAATCTCTACTGGAGCTATTATGTCCGATCGGTATATACATTATTTATAAAAACCCTTGTCCTCATGAGCGTCCCATACCGCTCGATAAGTACTCGTTGTGCTAATCTGGACGTACTCCCGCCACAGCAACAACGGTGCCAATCTGGGCGTCATCCTCACGCCACGGCAAAACAAAACTGTAGTATCCAGCTGGGCTAATCTGGGTGTACTCCCACCATAGCATCAGCAGTGCCATCCTGGGCGTCATCTCACGCCTCGAAAACTGCCACATAATGCCAGCGCTAATAAGTAGAGAGACTTGAGAGAAACCATATCGAAGGTTTTGGACAAACATTCTTTCCTATATCAACCAGTTTAACCAGACATTCTTCCTACTTGTCAAACATATGCCGAGTTTCTTGGGGTTAAGCCCCTTGATTTCGGTCTGTGTTTTCTTTTCATAAGGTAAATAATATATTTCTATGGTCTCGCATATGCAATGATGTATAACTTGAAACTACAATACTAACCTGTACCATAGCTCCGATTTGTCCGATTGGTGGAGACATAGCATGTTCCGCAGGAGTTCCCCCGTTACTTGTACCGGCTTCATGATCATTAGCGACTTGTGTTCGAGCACGCTTTAGAGCCATTTTTTTGTATTACACTTATGTTACACACTTAGAACTTTAAATTGGTCAATTTCCCTAGTAGTCTCCTTGTTTCCAAAGAGAGTCTGTAATTTGAACCCTCGCCAACTCGGATTCACACTTAGTGTTGTTGTTCTACATCTAATTTCTATACATCAAATATTTGTTAATCTTAATTAATCAAAAATTAAGTGTGTAAACTACGAGTGAAAGTTTAGGACTGCATTACTATTATGCATGACATTTCTAATCCAATTCTAATTTCCATTTCTATACTTCAACTAAACCAATTTTTAGTATTATTCAAAATTCTACTTAATCTAATTGACAATAAAATTGGTGAATGAGAATTCATCATGTATAATAAGAATATGATGAGTTCTCTTATGTATTAACTTTCAATTTACTATGCATAAGTTAATAGTGAAGATGTACTAACTAGAGAGAGTAGGTATACTTAGAGAGATGAGAGTAAGAGAAAACATACACACACATCTTTTCTAAAGTTGATTGAATCTTACTAATCCATTAGAAGATTAGAGTAAAAGAGAACACACACACATCCTTTTCTTAAAGCTAATTGACTCTTACTAATCTATTAGAGAGATTAGAGTAAGAGATAGCACACACACACACATAGCTAATTGAATCTTACTTATCTATTAGAGAGATTAGAGTAAAAGATAGCACACACACACACACACATATCCTTCTTAAAGCTAATTGAATCTTACTAATCTATTAGAGAGATTAGAGTAAGAGATAGCACATATACACACATATCCTTCTTAAAACTAATTGAATCTTACTAATCTATTAGAAAGATTAGAGTAAGAGATAGCACACATACACGTATATCCTTTTTAAAACTAATTGAATTTTACTAATCTATTAGAGAGATTAGAGTAAGAGATAGCATACATACACACATAGCTAATTGAATCTTACTAATCTATTAGAGAGATTAGAGTAGGAGATAGCACACCATACATCATTCCTAAAGTTAATTGAATGCTAATTAATACGCACCTTATTAGTCCACTAGAGTTTTTGCTCTCTTAGTGGTTGGTGGACGCTTATTAGTCCACAAGAGTTTTTGCTCTCTTAGTGGTTTGTGGACGTTTCTCTCTAAGAGAAGTGGCAGCACTTTGTGAGCGCTATAGAGGAAATCTCTATGTCTAAAGTGTGAGCATGGATGCTCTATTTATAGCAGAATAGAAAACGTCCAAAAAAAAATTCCAAAAAAATTTTAAATTTTTTTATTAAAAAAAAATAATTTTTTTATTAAAAAAAAATAATTTTTTTATTAAAAAAAAATAATTTTTTTATTAAAAAAAAATAATTTTTTTATTAAAAAAAAATAATTTTTTTTTCCTCAAAAATCATACCTGCGTTTTTGGTACCCTTGTGGTACCCATCAACTTGACCACTTTGTCATTATCATCAAAAGATAAGGCCACACAACCCCCCCTCATTAAGATTAGTCAAGACTAGCCTCTCCTTTTCATGTGACAGTGTGTCCCACTTTGTCCCCTCCTATGTGAGTCGAGGTGAGTCCATATACCTTCATTTGTCATTCCTGTGTATTCTTTTGTCTTTATAATTATTTTATTTATTTCCTTAATGATAATTTACTTTACATTTTTAAGTTAAACTTTACAGTCTTATATTAACTTTACAGTAGTAAAAGAAAATTCTACAATCAGTAAATAAGTCTTGCAATAAGTTAGTTAGTGATTCATATAGCTAAACATGTTAGAATTTTGTAGCGTAAATTTTAAATTCTAGGTTTTTTCAACCTACAATTCATAATTTGAACTTGAATATCTTAAATAATGAGTGATGGTTAAAAATTCAAATGCATAATAGAACTTGTGTGAAATTCAAAAGTAGAGACCTTACACACCACAACCATGAAATCAAAGTCAAGCAATATACTGAACCATCCAGCAATACACCCTATGTTACAAGGTTTGTTCACCAAGTACAATAGTGCATGTGATGATCCACAAAGAATATAAATCTGTTTGCAAGAAGGTAGTGTTTAAACTTCTTCACAGCATGAATCATTCCTAATCCTTCTCTTTTCATGGTCAAGTAATTCTTTTCCACACTATTCAATTGTTTGTTGGAGTAACATATAGGAAAATCTAGCTTCTCTCTCCAAGCTACACTAGAATGCATCATATGGCATAAGATGATGCATCTGTGTGTTCATGGAATATCTTTTTCCAATCAAGAGTCTTCAAAATTGGGGTCGAAATCAATCTCTACTTCAATTTTTGAATGCTTCCTCACATTTAATGGTCCACTCAAATTTTGTGATAAGGGAGTAGAGAGGTTTGGCAATAACTGCATACATATAGATGAATCGTCTATAAAATCCACAATGGCTCATAAAGGCTTGTCACTTCCCTAACTTTTGTAGGTCTTGGTAGATCAACAATCACTTGAATCTTCTCAAGATCTATAGAAATACCATTCTTGGACACAATGTTCCCTAGAATCTTTTTCTATCTGGCCATGAAGACACCTTTCTCTAGATTTAGGTAGATAAAGAACTTTCCAAGTTGGCTATATGCTCATTATTCAATTGAGAATGCATGCATCAGCTATTCATGTACACCTCTAAGAATTGTCTTAGATATCCCTTCAAATCATGACTTATCAGCCTTGGAATGTGGCAAGTTATAAAGAAATCTATAAAGTTATTTTCTTACAACTTGCTCTATCACATGATCCTTAATAGGTAGGGGATAGTTGTCTCTTATTGTGGATGCATTTACCTGCTTGAGATTCACACATAGTTGTAATTTTTCATTCTAGCACAATCAATGAAACCCAATCTCTGTACTCAATCTCATTGATAAACTCTACTTCCTTAAGCTTGTCTATATCCTCCTTGATCTTATTTGCAAAGGTTTCATTATACGTATAGGGACGTTGTCAGTGAGGTTTTTCTTCACTCTTAAAGGGTATCATGTACTGAAAGATGTATGGATCTACTCCTTTAAGGTATTTGTATGACCATACAAACACATCTCTATACTCTTTGAGTGTGGCTGTCAAGAACTGCTCTAGCTCCTTAGTAAGGTCATTGGAAATGTATAACGGGTTGGTTCCTCTTCGAGCTCTGCAAGATCTATGCTTTTGGCTTCTTAAGGCCATCACGAGATGTCCACGGTCCCTTAAGTTCCCACATTGGTTGGTGAAGTACTATCTTTCAATCGTGTATGGTGTACCTCTTGTAGTGAGATGGTACATCAAATTGATCAC
Organism: Adiantum capillus-veneris; assembly: GCF_014529385.1. Lineage (NCBI taxonomy): Eukaryota > Viridiplantae > Streptophyta > Polypodiopsida > Polypodiales > Pteridaceae > Adiantum > Adiantum capillus-veneris. The sequence continues at coordinate 54,313,554 of NC_140958.1, read as the reverse complement.
TATCTGTGTCCTCTTCACTCTCAATATTGGTTGTCCAAACCTCCTTCATGGTTTGTTTCAATTTTTTATAATCCTATTTACGCTCCGTTTTTTTCATCCTAGATGACGTCTCAGTCGTGCCTTTGGTTTTTGACTTACTTAGTTTCTTTGGATTTGTTGTCTAGGTTGATGCATGTTTCACAAATCTGTGTGTGATCTTGTCCTTGACACAATCCATTGCTTGTACAAGCATCAAATACTGCATTGGATTCCTCATAAGAGGCATAGGTTTTCCTTTCATTTTCTTTTGTTTCCTCACTCATTCGTGTGATACCTTGCTTGTCTTCTAGATTTTTGGTTTGGAAAATCATAGAAGATTTCCTCTTTTTTGTTTGGTTTTATTTTTCAAAGCTACTTGATAGCTCATCCTCTGCATCTATCGTTGGAGGTTGCTATAATCTATTTCAACATATCCATCACTCTCTCAACATAACCATCTACAAGTTGTAACTTTATTCTTGTTCTTTTGAGAGTTGGTCTTCCCCATCCCATATCTTTTTTTTTCAATGGCCACACTAGCTCCGCTATCAAGTATCATAATTGTTTTTATCCCTTTATGTTCCACTTGTCATGTGGTGTTCCCTTATTCTCTCTCACAATAATCACCAGCCTTGTTTATAGGTACTAGTTTTGCCTTTCGTTTTGCTTGTGTCATTTTACCCGCTTGTTCATCTAAGGGGATGTCTTGAAGAGGAATTTTCAATCCCATCTTCTCTAAGTTTTTTTCCCACCTCTCTCCATAGATGTGGTCTAGTTTCTAGCAACTAAAACAGAGTTATCGTGTATTGTATATGAGTTTACATTAGTCCATGCAAGCTCTTAGTACCCATCATTTTTGCAATTGACTTCCATTGTGAAGGAACTACCCTAACCTCCAATTTCATTTTGTGTTCTCCTATGTAAGACTGTAATTTTCAATGTCTCAAGTTAATTCTCCATCGATGCTTCTATTCTTGCATTGCCATATACATATTGTATATCTCTTGAGTAAAATATTGATCCATGTTGATCTCACCTATGTAGGGCTCATCACATTTGTAGTAATGCATTTGTTCACCATTATCATACTTGTATAGCCCCATGTGGGTATTGTTCGTGTTGATTCGTTTTGCATTGTTCACATCCCTTAGTTTGGCATTTGGTGTGTCCAACTTAGGTGACTCATCCTTTGGATCTATGTCAACTTGCTTTTTTGTGCGTACCGTTTCCCATTTTTCCACAATATAAAGATTTTTCATGACTAGATACATTGTTCCCTCATCATGTCAAAGTATCGATCACCACTATAGTCAACATGCACTAGGTCCTTGAACTCACTAGGCCTTTCCTCTAATTTCACGCATTAACAATCCATACCATCTTTGGAGATCCTTGCACTTTGATTGTTTTTTAATTGATACTTTAGTGCAATAGTTTCATTTTGGGTACTTTCTATGATGGTCATGCTTCCATATTTGATCCCTCCTTAAAACTCACTTTATTGAATCCCTCATCCATGTAGGTGTAAGATCTCTTTGATGATGTATCAGACAGACATTCCTCTATGATCGTATCTAAGGGAGCCAATGGTCCCTGATTCACACTCTCTTTGGTGGAAATATTGCTCGCTTGGTTTCCTATTGTAGGTTTTCTAATCGAGTAAAACCTACTTATCTCAAGTACATCAAGAAATACTCACTCTTGCGCAACCCTAACTTGTTACCTCTTTGATCACTTTCAAATCTCTTGTTGGGAATCACCTCAAGTTGTAGTGCTCTAATATTTACAATCTGCACAAAAAACACTCCATGGCTATGAGCTTACAGCCACTCTATTAGTCCAAAATCTTGAATATAGCTTTTTGCACAAAACCTATCTTGGCTTGCAAAATCCTCTAACAATGTCCAAATTTAGTTTTCAAATGAGCAATGTGTTTCTAATGATTATATCTACCTGTGATATCACTTTGGGTTCAATCTACTGCAGAGGAACATGGATTGCAATCCATGTACCTCAGTGGCCAAATGTGATGAAAAAAATTATCACACCTTTCCCTTGGTACCTTGATACCAGTTATATGCTTTTTATGTGATTTGGATTGGTTTAGGTCACTTGAAAATCAATTCCTAGGTCCGTCTTTGTAATTTTTCACCATGAACTATTTTTGCCCCTTTTGGTCTACTTCTAAACTCTTTTTGCAATTTTACTTTTGAGAGTATGTTTCTACAAGTATTTGTTATAATCTGCATAGATCTCTGCCAAACGTTTCAGATGGAGGACATGGATCATGATCCATGCTCTGGACATGAAAATCTGACAATTGGTAGACTCCACTGTTTGGAGCCTATCCCCAAAATCTTTTTTGATTTGGACAAGAAAAAATTGAGAAACCCCAAATTTTGGTCAGATGGACTAACTTTAGGTGTTTTCCCTCAAATTTGTCCTTTTGAGTGTGTTTTTTATATCAGTTTGAGCCTAAACTTTGGTTTCAATGGATTGAAGTTAGTGTTTCTTAGTTGCTCTCAGCTTTGCACTAATCAGCCTCTTAGGGACGTGGATCACAATCCATATTTGAAGAAGGATATTCCTTGGCCATCTCACTCACAAATCTCTTTACCCCTCAAGGATAGATCTAGCCAGACCCTCGACTCTGTACTTTATCGATCACTTAACCCTCATCTAACTACTTTTTTGCTAATGTATATGGAATGGATGAAGGTTCTCTAGATAACAAAAACTCTAAATACATACTAGGTCACTAGCAAAAACTTCAGATGGAGGACACGGATCATGATCCATGCTCGATCTCTTCTAGACATGAAAATTTGACAGTTGGTAGACTCTACTATTTGGAGCCTATCCCAAAAATCTTTTTTTATTTGGATAAGAAAAAGTTGAGAAATCCCAAATTTTGGTCAGATAGACTAAGTTTACGTGTTTTCCCGCAATTTTGTCCTTTTGAGTGTGTTTTTCATATCGATTTGAGCCTGAAATTTGGTTTCAATGGATTGAAGTCAGTGTTTCTTAGTTGGTCTTGTCACAATCCATATTCCACCAGAGTATTTGCTTGAAATTTTTAGTTTGCGTCTAATGAGTTTTTTTAGGTCCTTTGGCATCCTTTATTTGGTTTTGAAACAGCTTTAAAGATTCTACTATCAAATTTTCATTTTAAAGATTTATGGTCTTCTTTTCTCAAAATATGTTTTTTTCGCTTTTTACCCCGATGTTTTCAGCCCAATTTTGATGGTGATGGTTTCTTCTTACCCTAGTCCTATGTGTTAGAAAGAAACAAGAATAAAAAATGAACAAAATAATGCAAATAAAAAATGTATAATGGAGAATGGAACAAAACTCTCGAAGAAATTAATGAGAAAATTTGAATAATTTATATGCCTTGGCCATCTCACTCACAAATCTCTTTATCCCTCAAGGATAGATCTAGCTAGACCCTCGACTCTAGACTTTATCGAGTGCTTAACCCACATCTAACTGCTTTTTTGCTAATATATATGGAATGGATGATGATTCTCTAGATAACAAAAACTCTAAATACACACTAGGTCATTCACCACCTAAGGATCATCCCCTGGCAACGGCACCAATGTTAGTGGGTCACTATGACAAACATCCATAGCATAGCTTTCTAGAGCTAACATACTATTGTCAATACTTTGGGAAGTGACTCAGATGGGGCATGGAGACTCTTCGATGATGTCAACCTCAAGAAGTGAACCTAACAAGCTGCAACATGTCAGACTCTCTAAGCAAATTACTAGCTCAAAGATAAAAAAACTGCCTATGTCCTATCTCATTGCTCTCAGCCATCACGCCATTTCAATGACTAAACATATTTGGATAGCCACAAAACTTTAGGGAAAGTTATACTAGTCCTAATGGGACAAGTCTAGCGAATTAGCAACTCAAAGATCAAAAAAATTTCCTATGTCCTATCGCATTGCTCTCAATCATCACGCCATTTCAATGACTACACAAATATGGATAGGCACAAAATTTTAGGGAAAGTTATACTTGGTCTAAGGGACAAGTCTGCAAAGTCTATTAACTTTAGGAAAAGTTATACTAGACCTAAGGGTACAAGTCTACAAACTCTGGCAACATTCAAACAAGGTACAAAAATCATGATCCATAATTTTCCAGGTCATAAAAATTGCAATAGAATCATTCAAACACATTGCCCTGAGGTGTAATGACATTCTTGCATAGTTAAGATGTCATAAAATGTTGATTTAAATACTCAAAATTGAAGATAAGGCTTGTAGCTGCGAGATCACAAACTACGATAGAACTTGAAATGCTTACTCTCGATTGAAAAAGCAAGAGAAGAGGAACACAATGCAAGTTTCAAAATTCAAATTATATTACCCAGTCATGAGATATGTTGATTACAAATTTGAGCAGAGAAGCCACTTGACAACACTTACAGCAGAGCTCCTTCTTCATCCAAAGGAAAGACACTCTCAAACTAGAGCTATTGTCTTTTATACCTAGGGATTTCAAAATTGACTATTGGTAGGCTACTCTGGGCCTTGCATGCATATATAGACATTACATCTTAGAAGTTTGTAGCTCTAGGATCAAGATTTACATAGTTCATTTACATTGTTTCCAAAAAAATAAGGTACAACTTATCAAAATTTTGGCTCTTCAATATGTGTCCCACTAGGAGGATGCCCATAAGCTATAATGGCCAAACATTCATGCTAACAACTTAAAGGTTGTTGTTTATGGTGCAGTACATACAAAACATACACACACCACTTCTCATAACTGCACACACACATGCTATACCCTCCCTCTCGTAGAGCCAGCTATCATGGCACTTGGCTCTCCCTGGTCGATTTGCCAAGAAAAGCTATCTTTAAATCCAATTAAAGTAGATTTTTTAATGAAGATCTCATTCCACTTTGTATTTCTTGTGCCCCCAAATTCCCACATTCATATACACACTCATACTTATGCCCAAACCGCACCCACCCACACACATACCCATGCTCTCTGCCTCTATTGCAATAGGCTACCCCCACAAGCACAGTTTTTCTTGGAAAGAGGTGGAAAAATAGTGGTTTGCAGAGTTCTCAAAAAGAACCTTTTCAAAACCTTGACAAACCCTACATATGAGAAATAATGGAGGTAGACTGACTATATTTGAAGTTTTACACAATAAATTTTGCAAGCACTTTGCTTTTAAAATTTAAATTAAGAGGTGAATCTCAAAATTGCGGGCAAGATAACACTAACCCTAGGTTCTTCTTTAAGCACCATTCACATTTGAGTCCCACGAAGTGAGCCTTGAGCAGGGCAAAGCTTCAAAGTTACTATAGAGGAAGGGGGCAAAAATAGAGACTTCAAACATTTGGGCGGATCTTTACCTATCTTGCAAAAAAAAATTCGGACGATTGTTTTGGGATTTTCACAGATTTTGGAGACAATAAATCTACTTTTTACAATCCTGAAAACCACAACTCTCGTTCAAAATGGTTAATTTTTGCAAGTAGCGTGTTGAGCCAAGGAATCCTCCTAAGATCAACTAGAGAAAAATCCTCAAGTGCAAGAAAAAAGGAACAAAACTCATGGAGCTTGAAATCAAAAACCACGTCATCCTAAGAAAAATCTTGAGCCATTAAACTGCAACGAGACCATCCAAAACCCTCTCAATCGATCGAAACTCACATACCCAATTTGAACATCATCATAGTTAAAACAAAACATCTTTGAAACCCATCAGAGTGGTCTGAAAACCCATCAAAGCCAAAAAATATATCCCTAAACCTCAATTCAAAAACCAGTTTTCAGGTAAATCTGATCTTTAGTGCATTTTTTATGAGCTAAAACTGCAAATTTTGGGTTGTATTTTGGGTTGAAAATTGGTGAATCTTTACAAGCTTTGGGTGAATTCCAGCAACAAAATTCAATATTGACTTAAAACTGGGAGACCTTTAAGATGGCCCTTTTTCCAATGATCAAGAACTGAGGTTTCTTAATGGAATTTGGTAGCAGCAGAGAGTAGGGGACATAGAACCACTATAGATCTTAGCAAATCTGACTATTTAGAACCCAACACACATTGTGAGTTAAGGTCATCAAAATCTTGCTCGAGCTGCTATTAGCCAATTCTTAATCAGCTAGCAGGGAGAGTAAAATACTAGATTAATTGTCCACCCGAGCAAGAGAAATTCCATCGAGAAAACCAAAAAATGATAGAAAAGTTACAAATAGAGCACAACATGGCCTCAAGTCGAGCAGAGAATTCAAATCCCTCTCCTAGAATTAGCAATTTGTCTTTTTTGTTACCAATAGTTTGTACTTGATTATTAAAGCCTACTTGTCAAATTTTGGAAGATTTGAATCACAAAATCTTTTGTGAACATCATAATTGAGATTTCAAACTCCAAAACTATTTTAAGTGTTGTTTCAAGTGCAATTCACCAAAATTGCTCTAGTTTCTATACACAGTTCCAAATTGAGTCAGGCATAGCTAAAATTAAATCTTGTGATTGATAGGACACTAGCTTCGGTTTTAATTTTTTTTTTTTTAAGAGTCCCAAAATTCTCAATTCCATATTTTTAGGGTGTCCAGAATAGATGTCCTAAGACCTGACGGCCACCAAGACTTGACTAACTAAAGACTTGAAAAGGGGCAAAAAAAAGGAGACTATTTTGCACTTTGCTAAGGGGAGCTAGTCAAGGGCTATCTTGAGAATATCTAAGTGGGATTTAACCATGCCAAATCACCTACCACTTGGGTTTCCAAACCATCTCAAATATATGCTACACATACAAAAAACAAAAAATCTTGCAACACCTATGAGAGCAAGGCTGAGAGAAAACCAAGAGATGCATCTTACACATCAAGCCATTCCAAGCAGACCTCAAAATTTGACTAATATATCTTTAGAGGGCAAGGCCTTGACATGGTTCCATTCTATAATCTAGGAGTATTCATGACCATCACGCCCTAGCATAGAGTTTTGTTGCTTCAATCGCTAAAGTGGGAAAATTGATAATTAAAACATTAGGCTAGATTTGACAAGATGAAGTTTTTTTGGTCAGTTAAAATTTTGATTTACATGTCATCTTATGGCTCAAAAATGGAGTGTCATAGAAGGAAAGTGGACAAACCATGAAACCCACGAGTGCTACTATACACCAAGGTACAATGGAGATGTATACAACGCTTGAACCTGCAAAACTTGAAGGCTTTTAGAGATTCTTCAGGATAACACAAGAACCCAAAGGCAAGAACCAATAAATCTTTATGAAACAAAACCAAAAGTTACTATCAGTGAGAGAGATATACATATGAGAGAGAAAACTATTTTAAAAGAGGAACCAATTTAAACAGTGCCTGATACTACAAAAGATCAAATGGCATGGATCTCACCCATTGTGGAGGATTGGCCAGCACAATTGTGGGAAAAAATAAGGGGTGCTAATGACACAAGTCAAATCATACAATTTGCTAGTAAACATGCAATCATAGTATGGGGATTGGGGGTCGGAACCCTTTGAGGCTTCAAAGGCCAATACTCTCAAAACTTTACCCTCATACTTGGGAGAGCATGAAGAAGGATCGATATGAAAAACCACTAAGGCACACGTAATGAAGGAGACCCTTGATGTGAGTAATTTACACTCTAATCATATCCAATCCAATCAAGTACACTATCACTATAGGAGATTTGTCAAAACTCAGATCACGCATTTGAAGTGTTCCAATTAGGGTTTCAAGAAAACACACACAGCTTGGAGAAGACAAAGGAAGCTCAAGGCACGCAGCAGAGAGTGTTTTACTTAGTGTGTAATGAAAAGATAGATAGCTCTAGAGTGATGGGCATATATACAATCCATGGGGGGGGGGACCTCCTAGTGAGGGAAAAAAATTCCTTGATGTCCTAAGTGTGTTCACACACATCACTACCACATGTATATGTTAACAAATCCCCCGTGGGAGTAATGAAATGAACAAGATCTAGCACATAGATTATAGTGAAGTGTCATGCCATGAGCACATTATCAATCCATGAAGGGGTGTAAGCCCAAAGCTTTGAGAAAAGCTTTCAACTTCTCATCAGACAATGCCTTTGTGAAAAGATCTGCAAAGTTTTCCTGTGTTGGCACGTAATCCAAGATTATCTCTCTTGCTGAGAGACTCTCCCTCATATAATGGGAATGCACCTCAATGTTCTCTGTGCGAGCATGAAAAATTGGGTTCCTTGAAAATGTGAATGAACTCTGACTGTTAGTGTAGATGGTGTTGGCAGTGTCCTATGCAACACCCAAATCAGTCTCCTAAGGCGTCTGAGCCACACACAATTAACCGTAGTTGTGAAGACTTCCCTATACTTAGCCTCACAACTAGAAGTGGCCATAGTAGATTGCTTCTTGCTCAACCATGAGACACATAAACTACGGAGCATGAAACAAAAACCACTTGTGGACACTCGTGTGTCAAAACAACTATCCCAATCTGAGTCCAAAAAAGTATGTAAATCTGGCGGCAATGATCCCGCTTGGGATAAAACAAGCCAAGATGTAAAGTGAAGTAGAAAAAAATCATCTTGTGTCATAAAACCTAATATCTAAGCAACCCAAAAAAAATTCTTATATTAAATTGATCATTTAACGTGGGAGAATAAACGGGAACAAGGGTTAGAATATAGACATGTTCTTATGGATCTATCTCAACATCCAGGGCCAAGGTTAAAAGGTCCAAATGAGAGATGGTATGTCAAAGAGAAATGCTAGCTAATCGAGCTTAAAGAACTTAGGGTTAGCTTCATTAAAGACCTCCAATGGTTAGTGTTAAAATTCCTTTGACCTTAGCTTACAGCACCTATGAGAGCAAGGTTGAGAGAAAACCAAGAGATGCATCTTACACATCAAGCCATTCCAAGCAGACCTCAAAGTTTCACTAATAGATCTTTAATGATAGCTCATGTCGAGTCATCCCAACCTCTACACATCTACTCTGGTGCACAATAGGGGGGATTTTATCCCACAACATTGGATTAATGAAGGAAATGAGAACAAGAAATTGAAAACACATGATGATCAATAGAGGAAATAGGAACACAAAATCAAAAACACATGATGACCCCAACAAACCAACAAGAGACCAAATGGGAAAAAATTATACCCAAAAAGGTTTGAAGGTCCAAGATTGGGGATGCCAAATACTAACAAGAATGGATTAGAGATGCAAAAGAGGTAAGGCCGGTTGATTTTTGGAAATGGAAAAAAAGGTATGATGGGCTAGAAGATCCTTACGATGATCTGGCAAGATTCCATCAAGTTTAGAGTGGAAAGAGTCTACGATTTTCACGCACAATATGAGGGTTTTGGAAAAAAGGTATGATGGATTAAAAGATCCTTATGATCACCACACAAGATTTCATTGAGTACTAAGAGTGGAACGAGTCTATGATTTTCACACACTATATGAGGTTTTTGGAATGACATGGTTCCATTCTATAATCTAGGAGTATCCATGACCATCAGACCCTAGCATAGAGTTTTGTTGATTCAATCGCTAAAGTGGGAAAATTGATAATTAAAACATTAGGCTAGATTTGACAAGATGAAGTTATTTTGGCCGGTTAAAATTTTGCTTTAGATCTCAACTTATGGCTCAAAAATGGGGTGTCATAGAAGGCAAGTGGACAAACCATGAAACCCACGAGTGCTACTACAGACCAAGGTAAATGGAGATGTACACTATATACCTATGCAAAAACAAGGATAAAAACACTACCTACCTAGTGGGAATCCAAGTTCCCTTGAGTGGATGCAACCTAAAGAACAAGTGAGCAGAAAATCAATGGTTCTTGTCATGTCCTATGGATCAAGTAACTCTTCCATTCCAATTATGTCAGGCCAAGGGTCACCCTGGAGGTCAAGGACTTGGCCAAGGGCCGACTGCTCAGTGGAGAAGGGATCCTAGGGCCAGGAGGCTATAAAACGGAGGTTGGCTGGAGCATTCGGATGTGGCAATTCTCAAGGTTTTACACTAGTATCAGAGCTCAGTGGAGGAGGGATCCATGGAGGAGGGGGGAAGGAGATCGGTTGCAAGTCATGATGCATGAAGCTTCTCTCTCTCTCTCTCTCTCTCTCTCTCTCTCTCTCTCTCTTTCATGATGGCTTGTGGACTGTGGGCATGGCCCCTTAGACACACACGACGGTGACGGGGAAGCGTGTAGCAACTGCCCCTTGTTTCGACAAGAAGATGAGTAGGATGAGCACCATATGGAGCACAGTACGGCTTGTCAGGTGCACGCAAGCCTGCTGAGGAGAATTCATTTCATCGCCGCGGACCAACCGAGCGGTGCATGCACTGCTATGAGCGACAGAGCATCTGCGGTGTTCGGTGATCCGCCATCACTGAGGTATGATTTTTTTTCTCTTTATTTTTTTAAACAATTTGGCCAAGGCTGCTTGGGCACCCATGGGGTGGTGCCCTAGGGAGCCGTCCCACGGCTGCCCCTCCCATCAGAGACTTGCATGGCCTGCATGTTGACAATCATGGTCAAGCATGGAGGGGCCATGGCGATTGCATGGAGCAGAAATTACAATTAAAGAATATCCGAGGCCCAGCCGCATTTGCAGACATTCCGAAACGCGCAAGCATAACAAGCACGATGGTTTGTCGATCATCAACACGATCCAGCATGCACGGCATGTCTTGGAAGTTAGGCCGGATGTGTTCGGTTAATGAGAGTTTGCACTACATTTAATGAGAGCTTTGTCGGTACCTCCAGATGCTCTTGATTTGTTGTTATCTACATAACTTGATCTATCATTATTGCCATATCTCTACATAAATTCATGTTTGAGACTCGCATAATGCACTTTATGTACAAGCACGGCTTGTGTTAGTTTGATCCATTGATATTTTGTTGCATACATTGTCCGTAAAAGTCCACAAATTCCCTTACAACCTCGAATCAAGCATGGCTTGACTCCCAACCGTATTGAGTCGGAGCATGGCTCCTCAGCGGTTCCATTTTGATGCAGCAACATAGCAACTTGGCAATGTTTTAGTATCTCAAGGAGATCAGCACCGCCTATTGAATGGCTTGATGCAGGGTGCTACGTGCTTGGCATGGCCAACTACTTATCACAGCTTCTAAAAGTCGGCGGAGATACTTAATATACAACACTAGTAGCCCATATCAACCAAAAGTGTTTGGCAAGGTCGATCTCCGTATCATCTATTAGCTACAAGCACAAAAGTATTTATGTGAAGCAAGGCTTCAATTTGAGCATCTGGCATTGTGAATGCTCACGTTTGGCATATGCTATGAGCATACAAACTTGGGAAGGATTTGGTAATATAATTGAATGTTATTTACGTACAAGACATGTGTAAATGATATACACGAGAATTCTGTCTTGCAAAGGAAATATGGCTATGAGATGGTTTGGAGCGATTTTTCTTCTACGTAATCTCGGGACAACTGGTTACAGCAGGACGGCCAGGTTATACAATTTTTAGTTTTCCTTGCTTTTTCATGTTTTCATGTTTACTTTGGAAACTATTACCTATTGTGCAAAGCAAAGTGCTTTGATAGTTTCAAGAGAAGCAAGGCTTCTACCGTGTTCCACGATACAACCCATTGACTCCAAATCAAGGGCATTGGCACACAAGTTTGAGAAATTGATACGATCATAAATTTGTTCCCATTTTAGGTGTGGCAATGTCAAGTTAGGATGTATCCCTAACAGTACATGCTACTATGTAAGGCACTTCTGTTTTTGGTTCTCACGTTTGAGGGCATCATTCTCGGCAAGGGCTTCTAATTTTGCATGCAAGGCATGCTAATCAGGTGGCATGAACTCCACTGCTTTATGGATTACGCTTCTGCTATCACACTAGCAACTCTGTCAAGGACACAAGATAATTGATGGATTGTTTTGCATGATTTTTTTAGGTTGCTGTCCACACACAACAAGACTAAAAGGAGACTAAAGCTAGGACTTATTTCACAGGCAAAGTGCCATATTTAAGTCATTTTTGTAAAGTCACGACCCCATACATGGTAGGTGGGTCATGCTGTGGTTTGTGTTTTTTTGTTACCTCTCTCGATGAGCGCGTTATACAGGCAAATTGTTTCATGCTTATAGGATAAGCTCCAAGTTAGGCATAAGATGCATAAGAACACATAGATTGGGTACACACTCTAGAAATTTAAGGAAAGTTCCTCAGCCCAGCATGCTCTTCTTCTCTCTATTATTTCTCTCAAAGAATAATGACAACTTTCTAAGAATATTTTGATACATGTTTTGTTCGCGAGTCAGCCTGAGCCAAGGTGTTCTAACACTCCGCTAGAAATTGGGCAAGATGCCATCCAAATTACTCTTCGTCGGTTTGATGATTGAACACTACTTGCCACAAGGGCTATGAGCCACACACGTTGGCTAAGAGTCATTGTCAGATCTCGGGTAATACCCAACTGTTGGCATTCCTTAGGTGATTGTTTTCACGATCGAACAAATCTACCCATTGGAATACACATCGACGTTAATGGACAAGCAAGAGTCTTGTCATTATGAATGTTTAGAGTGTCATTTTTGCATTACGTGTTTTTAGTGCGACGCTCCAGTTGAGTTTTTGATAACCTTAAACTCATATCAATTGATCTCTATCACGGAGTTTAGCTACAGTAAACCGTTGCGATAGCATGGCTATCCATAAGAGCTAGGCATTTCACTTGTGTTGATATCCTGCTCTCTTTATAGCACTATGAGTGTCTATGGAAGTACAGTTTTGGGGTAATACCCAGCGGATGTTTACTAGATCATGCCATCAGCATTGAGGATCATAGTTTGATCCATTTCTATTATACTTTCAAGGAAATAATTTCGCAATTTACCACGTGGTAGTGGATAAATTCAACTTTTTAAGTTGATTCCAATCATTATGTACACGGTTGACTATGTTGGTTACCGTTACCTGCTAGTTGAGCAGTTTCTACAAAGGGTCTTCCCAAGGGGTTTGACTACGTAGATTCTAACCAACGGGTTTGGATTGCGAAGGCAACACCCAGGGTTTCCAGTGCAATGTTGCTTGTTTTTTTCTCAGGTGGGCGACGTGCTCCTCTGCATTTGAATGCGGGTAAGAGACCATTAAGTTCAAATCTCTAGGTACACATTAATTTATTTGTTGTTATTTCATTTTCTAGTATGCTTTGCTTGGTTTTTTCAAGTCGTATAAATCTGCTTGAATATCTTTGAGCCATGCCAAGGGCATGTTGGAACAAAGTATTTTGGGCCGTAGGGTCCAATATACATTATGATGTTATGAACTCACTTGTCGGGTTCGATTTGGCACATGTTGTCACATGGGATGCAACATGGTCTAGGAACTCAAGGAGTTCAGTTTAGCCAATGTGGAGCAATGATAATGAGGGTCCCTCTCACTCTTGTTGCGAAATGTTTTGCAATTACCTCCACACACAAGTACATCTTGTACTTGATGAATGTCGCTTTTTCGGCCATCCTTATGAGACATATTTCCCATGTGGAGAATATGAGTCCGTGGGACTGACACTGGCGCCTAATTACTAATAATGTGTCACGACAACGTCCCTACGTGTTGGTCGCATCCATTTATTAGACCATTTGGTTAAAAATGATCGGGTACTAAGTACAGACTTGTTCCGATTACAAGTGCTATGAAACCACCTTAACGGAGGGTCGTTTCTACATATAGCCAAGTATGCTACATTGCTGAGAATGTCTCATGGTTGGTACCTAGGTGTGACTGGGTTGTCACATTCTATTATGGTCCAACTTTTTTTGCCAGGCTTTCCCGTATATCCTGTGGAAAGTGTCGTCATGGAATTGCGGTTTGGATAAGTTTGTGTTAAATGCATGCACACTTGGTGTTATGGGCCCTAGTGTTTAACACTATTTTATTTGGAGCGGCATGTAAATTCAAGGACTTTATTCTTTTTGCACATTTTTGCACTGCAAGTGCAATCTCTACTGCAGATCTATGATGAGTTTACACCTTGCTAGGTACTGGCTCAGGATGGGTGTTTGTGGTTGGATGGTCTAAACTCTATGAGCTTACTCCAGTCCAACTAGCTTTCAACTTAGTTGGTTGTCTCCACTCCATATCAAATATATGGTTGGATACTCAATGGTTGAGTCATAGTTTATCGTCAGCCGTGGAAGACTATCTGTAAGTGGTTGGGGGAAAGCACCTCACTCTTATTGCTGCTATTCATCCCGTGTTGGATGGGCGGCTTACAAGTATTTTTTGCTAAAGGATCTGCTAAGAGCATACATTAGCACAATGGATTTTGAATGGGCAATTCTCTCCCTAGTCTAGAATTTTCTTAAGTAAGTTTTTCAACTTTAAAACACATGTGGTCGGATTGGATACCGTTTCAATAGTTTCATAAGTCAAGGACTTAATAGGTGTGCTAACAAAGTATTTTGGCAGGTAACCTTCATTAGGGATGAACATGTAGTTCTGTGTGTTCCAAAATGTTCAAAAGTCTGACATGAGGACACTCCATATTCTGTCCCTCAGTAGCTATGAGCTTTTCTAGATACTCATGCGAGTTGGAACTCTGGCTCACAACTTCATGGAAAGTTGCGCCAAGGTTTTCTTGTATTTTTCTAGTAGATTACAGAAAGTATCACAACTAGTTATGTCTTTAGACACCTCTTATTTGTGGTTACTCGTTTAAAGTACTCAAGTGAGTCATAAATTGAGTTACCATTTAGATACAAGTGGTTTCAAAAGGACAACAATGTTGAAAATCAAGATGTTGCTCTTGGTTTCATTGAACCTCCTCACTACACCAAGTATCATATGGACAATTGGCTCGCGTATGGGATGCCAATAAGGAAAACATCAGTGTTCTTACAAATATACTACCACTTGTGTTTTCAAGGAAGAAAATTCTTCTCCAAGGGGGGAGAAATGTCAAGCCAAGGGCCACCTTGGAGGTCAAGGACTTGGGCCAAGGGCCGGCTGCCCAGTGGAGAAGAGATCCTAGGGCCACGAGACTATAAAAGAGAGGTTGGGTGGAGGATTCAAACGCAGCAGTTCCTAGGTTTTTACAAGTTAATGAAGATTTGTATATGCCGCCACTTAGGTTAAGCCGATCATATGCCTAAGAGGCAAATCTGGGCCTCAACCAAAGCAAAGGGTAGAGGGTTGTCATAATTGTGGAGCCCATGATCAATGAAAGGATGGGTGGAGTCAAAATTTGGTACCTCCTACTATATATTGTCATGATTGCAGTAGGAAAGGGCATCATTTCTCACAAGACAATCCAAGAAACCCAAACAACCATAACAAACCGGCATTGAACATGGTAGAGACAATTTTGTAAACCTCTTATGAGAGCAAACAAATAGTGCATGTGAATGTTGTGATGAGAGCTCAAACAAAGCTCCAAAAACAAAAAAAACATTGAGAATATTGAGGGAAATAAGAATTCATCACAATCTATAAAAAGAGCAAGAAGGCATAGAAAGTCATTAAGAAAGCAAAAACAAAAGGCACAAATTGAAGAAAAGGCTATAGAATTGTCTCAAAACAAGATCCAAGTCCATTTATGTCAAGATATAGAAATCAAAATTGGAATATGGAGAATTTGTCTTGGTAGATAAAGTTTGTAAGCCAATCAATGCTTCTCTTGAAGCACACCAAGTAGAATTATGAGTAAATCAAAACATACAAAAATTTGGAAATACTATCCACATCCAAAGTTTGAACCTTCAAAATTTGAATCCTTTTAGAGATTGTTTAAGATAACACAAGAACCCAAAGACAAGAACCAATAAGTCTTGAAGAAACAAAGCCAAAATATAATATCAGTGAGAGACATATATACATATGAGAGAGAAAAATGTTTTAAAAGAGGAAACAATTTAAACAGTGCTTGATACTACAAAAGATCAAATGGCATGGATTCCACCCATTGTAGATGACTGGCCATCACAATTGTGGGAAAAAATAAGGGTGCTAATGACACAAGTCAAATCATACAATTAGCTAGTAAACATGCAATCAAAGTATGGGGATTGGGGGTCAGAACCCTTTGAGGATTCAAAGGCCAATACTCTCAATACTTTACCCTCATACTTGGGAGAGCATGAAGAAGGATTGATATGAAAAACCACCAAGGTACACGTAATGAAGGAGATCGTTGATGTGAGTAATTTATACTCTTATCATATCCAGTCCAATCAAGTACACTATTGCTATGAGAGATTTGTCAAAACTCAGATCACGCCTTTGAAAGTGTTCCAATTAAGGTTGCAAGAAAACACACACAGCTTGGAGAAGACAAAGGAAGCTCAAGGCACACACTAGAGAGTGTTTTACTTAGTGTGTAATGAAAAGATAGATAACCCTAGAGTGATGGGCATATATACAATGCATGGGGGGAACCTCCTAGTGAGGGAAAAAATTACCTGATGGTCCTAAGTGTGTTCACACACATCACTACCACATGTATATGTTAACAAATCCCCCGTGGGAGTGATGCAATGAACAAGAGCTGGCACATAGATTATAGCGAAGTGTCATGCCTTGAGCCCATTATCGGTCCATGAAGGGGAGTAAGCCCAAAGCTTTGTGAAAATCTTTCAACTTTGCACGACCCAATGCCTTTGTGAAAAGGTCTGCAAGGTTGTCTTGTGCTGGCACAAAATCCAAGATGACCTCTCTTGCTAAGAGACTCTCCCTCACATAATGGTAATGCACCTCAATGTGCTTTGTGCGAGCATAAAAAACTGGGTTCCTTGCAAATGCCAATGCACTCTGATTGTCAGTGTAGATGGTGTTGGCAGTGTCCTGTCCCACACCCAAATCATCCATAAGGCATCTGATCCATACACACTCAACTGTAGCTGTGAAGACTTCCCTATACTTAGCCTCACAACTAGAAGTGGCCACATTAGACTGCTTCTTGCTCAACCATGAGACACATGAACTGCCAAGCATGAGACAAAAACCACTTGTGAACACTCTTGTGTCAAAACAACCATCCCAATCTGAGTCCAAAAAAGCATGTAAATCTGGCGGCAATGATCCCCCTTGGGATAAAACAATCCAAGATGTAAAGTTCCACTCAAGTAGAAAAAAATTATCTTGTGTCATAAAATCTAATATCTAACCAATCCAAATGATTTTCTCATATTAAACTGATCATTTGAGGTGGAAGAATAAAAAGGAACAAGGGTTAGAATATGGACATGTGCTTATGGATCTATCTCAACACGGGGCCAAGGTTAAAAGGTCCAAGTGAGAGATGGTATGTCAAAGAGAAATGTTAGCTAATGATGCTTAATACCTTAGGGTTAGTTTCATTAAATACCTCCAATGGTTAGTGTTAAAATTACTTGGACCTTAGGCAACAAGCTATGGTTGTGCTTGAGGTGGGAACCCGGCCCAAGCTTGACGTGCTTGTCGTGCTTGCTGACTAAGGTGATTAAAGTGCTTAATGACTAAGGTGCTAAGGTGCTCCAAGACTTAGGTGCTTGAGGGGCTTGAGGAGTTCCCAAATTCAAACATGATCCCTACTCAGGGGGGGTGAGCCCTCATTGTAGGAGCATGAGAGAGAACACACACACCCTCACACAAGGCAAGCTTGGTCTACAGAAGAAACAAGGACACTTGTCAAGCTACTCTCCATGTTGCCCTCATTATGTGCCTAAATCCTATTGGCTGGACACTCAAGGTGTCCAATGATAATTTAGCTAATTTCATTAATTTTTTATGAATTTATCAAGTCCTCTATCGAAAAGGGGAAAGGGAGACACTTATCCCAAGGCTAGCATGGTTGCTTGATATGCACTCTGCATGTGATTGGCTAGGCATGAAGGGGTTCAATCAACTTCCAGCTTGAGCTACAAGGGGGGTCGACCAAGGAAGCTAGGGGCTAGCTTGGGGGGTACACACTCTCTCTCTCTCTCTCTCTCTCTCTCTCTCTCTCTCTCTCTCTCTCTCTCTCTCTCTCTCTCTCATTCTTTGAAGTGCAAAGTGCAAGATCTCCATCTCCTTCTTTAAGCTTGTTGAGAAGTTGAGAGCCTACACCAACACTCTTGGCTATGGAATGCAAATCCAACCAAGAACCATGCTTCAATGCTTAAGCTTGCAATCTTCTCCATCTTTATTACTATGCTATTATGCTATGCTAAGGAAGAACAGTGATGATAAGTGAGAAACTATTTCTTTCTCATATGAGTGTTTATTCTTCCTCTTCCCTAACCTCATTCCCCCTATCTCTCTCCACCTTCGAAGGTTTTTGAGCCTTGGGACTGAGGCCGGGGATGGTTAATTCTTTTACAAAGTTTATGTTATGATCATGATGCATGAAGCTTTCCATCTTCATTGCATCACCTAGGTCACAAGGAACACAAAGAATGTATTGTACCAAGTCTCTCTTAATGGGAGAATCTATAATACAAAAAGCCTATTGGAGGGGGACGTCTCCGCATAAATCCGTTCTTTGTTGTCATATTCTCTAGTTCTCTCTCTTGCAAAACTATTGTTCATGCCAAGTTAATTAAGTATAACGGCTATGTTGCTACCGCTAATTAAGTTCACCCTTTATGTTCTCAAAGTAGTCTCATGAAAATTCTCACTCTAATTCTCTTAATTCCGCTATTATCAAAGTTCATAGGCCATTTCCACTACACTGGTATCCGAGCTATTGGTTTCTCTTTTCTTGCTTAAGAAGAGAGGTCCTTAAGTTGTCCATGAAAAGTTAGACATGTTCATTGCAATAGGGTAAGTGGGATAGGGATCTATTATCTTGGTTGAGAAGGACTTAGGTCGAGGTACACCGTTGGGAACGATAGTCCTTATAATGGAGTCTCTTGGGGAATTCCTTTGTCTTAACCATTATTGAGCTACAAGCAAGCTCAACAGGAACCTTAATCAATTGAGAAATGCTAGACCCTCTCAACTAGTCTTTGCAATCAATAGACTCTTAACCATGGGTGTGGCTTCTTGAGAACTAATTTTCAAAGGTAAAGAAGAGTAGGGGCTAAGGTTTTTGAGGGTAGCAAAGCACAAAGTAATCAATACATAAGTTTAGCATGGTTGACAATAACCAAGAGATTAGAATGAACATTGATAACTTTGATTTTGCACATGAAGGTCCTAATGATGATGTCCCAATGTTTGTTAATTACCTTATTACTAGGTTACAACAAGCTATGGGCAACCCTACTTTGCAAGCCGAAGTTACTCAACAACTTTGTGCTTATGGGATTTCCCTTCCTCTCCAAGAGGAGAGAGAGCTTAGGAGGCCTCTTGATGAGACTCCCAAAAGAAGACTCTCTACCATAAGAGAGGAGGAATCCAAAGAACAAGAAAGAAGTGAATCCATAAGTTCCTCTGAAGATGTGACTACACGAAGATGGTAGTCTAGACGATAGCCAACTCCTCCCAAGAGGAAACGGTCAACCCATTGTCCTTCTCCTTGTCACTCCAAAATGGAAGAGAGGAAACAAAGGAAGTAAAAGGCAAGAAAAAGGTCACCATATTCTCCTTCTTCTTCACCTTCCTCCTCTTCAGAAAAAAGTAATGGCTATTCTCCTAGAGAATACAAGAGGAGATAAATTTTCAAATCTTACCTTGCATGGCGAAGGTCCCAAAATCTCAAAAAGTTCAAAGAGGGAGGAAAGAGTATGTATTTTCTTACATATGATGGCACCTTTGGTGCTACGGATAAATTATTGGCTTTCATCCAGTAATTTGATATGGCCTTTGAAGACAAGATCTTCACAAAGTCCTCCAGGCTACGTCATGTAGCTATGCACTTCCAAAAATCGGCTCGTCAATGGTGGGCTAGCCTTCGTGGCAACGGCGAGGCCCCAAAGACATGGAAAACTCTATGATTTTGCATCATGAAGCAATTATTTTCAAGGGATGGAAAGGAAAAAGTGCTTACCCAATGGTGGAGCTTGAAGCTTCTCTCCAACGAGTCTATCCACAAATATGTGGACAAGTTTTTGGATTTACATCTCAAGGCTACTGTCTTTCAAAAGATAGACTTTGTCAAGCAAGGAAACAATTTTGTGCGAAATTACCTGAAGAGATGTCCAAGTACGTCAACTCCCAACGGCTTGGTTCTATCACCGAAGTAATCCACCACACTATGGTTTCTTCGTGCATCAATTTCCAACAAGAGGCTAGAAGGAATGCCAAGCCCATGGAAATCAAAGACAAAAGTGATGCAAAGGGAAAAAATTATGCCCAAAATTCTTCCCAAAGCAATCCAACAATAACAACAATAGGTCCAAGAAGAAAGGAGTTTACAAAGGTAAAAATAAACTCTCTCTTGAAATCTTGAAGATTTTCGTAAGGACCACAAATGTTTCAAGTGTGGGGAGCAAGGACATGGCTATCATTCTTGCCCCAAAAGAAATGCCCGCCATGAGACTCCTAGAGCTTCCATGATCAAAGCTCCAAAAGAGGATGCTCATTGCAAAGGATCACCTCTCTCCTATTCTTGGGGAAACGTAAGGGAGCATGATGCCTTCATCCTGTTTTACCTTGGCTCTTGACCCTGGCTCTACTCACAACCTCATATCAACAGAGTTGGCCACTAAGTTGGACATTCAAGCTTTCAAGATGGAAGATACTGAAACTGGAGATGAAGGTTTCAAGGTACAGTAAGCCTCCATTACTCCGTTGATTGGGAAGTTCAGGCTTCATGTCCAAAGCTACATCGACAAAGAAAAGTTTTTCATCTCTTGTCTCCAACATGATGATGTTATTCTAGGGGCACCATGGTTCAACCACATGGCTACCAACATGAAGTTCCCTGAAAGGAGAATCTACTTCACCTACATGGAAAAGAGCATTTATATAGATGCTAGTGAGTCGGTCATACTATACCACTTGTAAATTCACCTACTTTTGATAGGTCAATGAAAATATCAGTTTTTACGTACATGATTTTTCAAACATAATTTTTTAAATAGTCTCTAAATAATGCTAATGTTTGAACAAAGCGAAGTGTTAGAAATCAAGAAGAATTATACTTGTCTAATTTTGTAAATGGATTCCAAGATGTGTTCATCGATGATATCCCTATGGACTTACCTCCCAAATGAGGATGATGACCATCAAATTGAGCTCCTACGAGGAAGCTCACCGCCTAACAAGTCTCCTTATTGAGGTTCTCAAGCTCAACAAGAGGAGATCATGAGGAGAGTACAAGAATTAGTAGACAATGGGATAGTGAGGCCTAGATCCTCTCCCTTTTGTTCTCTTGTCCTTTTGTGCAAAAGAATGGTATATACTGCATGCGTGTGGACTATCAAACACTAAACCATATCACTATCAAAAACAGATTTCCCGTACCGTGGGTAAAAGATTTGTTCGATAAGCTACAAGGTTTGACCTACTTCAGTAGGATTGACTTAAAAGTGGCTATCATACAACAAGGATAGTGAATGAAGATATTCTAAAGACCATGTTCCATAAAATGTTTGGTCTTTATGAATATCTAGTCCTTTTGTCTTGACTAACATTGTTTGTGGACAGATCAAACAGACGCCCGACTAGTTGGACACATAGCCGGACACCACATTTGGACTCTATTAATTGTCCGAGCTAGTGTAGTGATATTGTATGTAAATCCTAACTCTAGAGTAGCAGGTCAATTCCTTGAGTTGTAATACTGTCATGATAGTTGTAAAAGTTCATGTGAGCTGGCCACTGGCCATAATCCCTAGGTATAAAGGTCAATAACTTTAATGTGAAAGGAGGCTTATCTTTAGAGAAGAAGAGGGAGCTCAAAAACGTACGCTCAAGGTACGAGCTGCTCCAAACTTGTAATCGACTTTTATAATGAGATTGGGTAATCCTTTTTCAAATCTGAAACTTGCATTGTGTTCCTCTCTCTTTGCTCTTTAAATTAAGAGTAAGCATTGTCAGTTTTGTTGTGGTTCATGACTACATGTCTATGAGCCTTAATTGCAAATTTGAGTGCTTAAATCACTATTTTTAGTTGTTTTGACCATAGGAGAGTGTTCTTAGACCATAGGGCGACCTTTCTCGATTGATTTGTTGCAATTTCCAAGATCTTTTTATGATGGATTTTGATTTTGGTACCTTGTCAGATTGCGACCAGATTTGGTAGGATAGTGCCCCTAGGTGTCCTAGACATCCTCCTAAAGTTTTGTTGCATTTCAAGTCTGTGCATGTGCCGAATTGGCGTGATGACCTAGAGTTGTGAGAAAGGACATAGGCAGGGGTGAGATTTGGCTTCTACAAAGCATAGAGAACCAGTAGAACAAAATTCATGAAAAAATGCTCCCAAACATGGATCGCGATCCATGTACCTTTTTGACATTTGGGGCTGATATTTGACAAGTACATCCTTGATATCATTTGGAACAACTTTCCCAAAAGGCACCATGTCAAAAAATTGGGCAAAATAGCCAAATACAAGAACTAGTCAAAAATCGCAGGTAAGACAGAAAAAATTGCTTTTGAATGACAAAAACTAGTCCAAATCCAAATCTTTTGATACCATTAATCTACTAAACATGTTGATTCTAATGGTACCAAGAAAAGTCAGTTTGGCTTCCAAACATGGATCGCGATCCATGTACCTCATGAAAAATTTTTGAATTTTTTTTGGCTGAGATTTGAGCAGTATGTAGCTAAGACATAGAAGAACACTTTTTCCAAAAGAACCATATGCAAAAAAGTTGTAAAAAGTGGTCAAAAGAGCCAAAAACAGAACATTCTCAAAACTGCCACAGCAGACTGTAGAAGTCAGTTTTGGTAGGGAAAAACTAATTCAAATCAAAAAAGATTTGTGGACCAAGCTACAAACATCACAAGATATCATCACATCAAAAAATCAGACCCAAAAGTGGTGGAACATGGATCGCGATCCATGTACTCCTGGGAAATGTTTGGACAGAAACTTTTCCAGCCTGTAGCAGAGACAATTGTGAACAAAAGTCCCCAAAGAAATTTTGTCAAAAAATTTCAAAAGTGGGTGAAAAGAGTAATAAATTGTTCCCTAAAACAGACTTAGGGATTGACTTTTGCCTGGCCTAAACAAGTCCAAATCACACAAAAACCATATAGCAGGGATCAGTGGACCAAGGGAGGCTGTGTGCCAAGTTTTGTAGACAGCTGGATAGTTCACTATGTGGGAACGTCCTCTTAGGAGATGGGCAACGAATTACTTAGTAGTTACTATGGTAATTACTAAAGTAAACCCGAAGTGTATAAATAGGGCCCATTACATTGTAACCGGGTTGGCAATTGTTATCATTTGGGTTAGCACTTTGGCTACACTTGTACTTGAGAATCATTGGCAGTATTGTTGGCTGTACTCTCTTTGTAAATCATATTCGCGTTGTAATCTCGATCTGTAATTCCAATCATGGCATATATTCCAGCTACACTTACTTCTCAACCAGTCTTTTGAATCTGAATCTGAACCTTATTTCCAGTATATCAGTCTGATTCTTATTCCAGTATCCAAATTCTAGTTTAGTTTCTGATTTCTGTCCAGTCTACTGTCTGAAATCTTCTCGCACTACTAGTAGCTGAAATCTTCTAACAGTGGAATTAGCTGTCTCAAGAGATCAACTCCAATTCATTTTGGTGATCACAATAGCTTGAGCTGAAGCTCGTTGACTGAAAGACTCTTCTCCCAGTTGGAAGTTTTCAGCAATGGCACCTAAATCCAGTCGTGGCCGGAAATCCACCATTCGTGTTGATCCCATTCCTGAGGAGTCAGGAAGAGAGTCTGACCCCAAGCAAGAGAAGATGACTGACACTGAGGCTCAGGAGGAGCATAGTCAGGCTGATGAGGCGTAGGACTCACAACACTCCAGTCATTCTCGACGCCGACGGGCAGAACGG
Source organism: Adiantum capillus-veneris (assembly GCF_014529385.1). Lineage (NCBI taxonomy): Eukaryota > Viridiplantae > Streptophyta > Polypodiopsida > Polypodiales > Pteridaceae > Adiantum > Adiantum capillus-veneris. Next base: position 54,289,646 of record NC_140958.1, on the reverse strand, counting down.
GAAGCATGGAAAGCCAAGAGTTCCAAGAGTTCTCGGTCCCGGCAGGGGAATGAGGGTACCAAGGGAAGTAAAGGTAGTCACCGTACTTCTAGAAGACAAACCAAAGAAGACACTGACAGTGAGACAGAGACAGAGATTGATTGGGATGCTGACATTGACAATTGCAAGAAGACTCCCAAGCGCCATGCTGAATCCAAGAAAAGAAGTGGCAAGATCAGTGGCAATCAAAATGATTACACAGCTTCCCTGAAAATTTCTTTTCCAATATTCAAGGGAGGTAAAAAAGATGATCCAGACGTTCACATACAGGCTTTCGAGCAGTATGCTGAACTGAAAAATATTGATGAAGATGATTGGGGGGAATATTTTCCACAAACCTTGAAGGAGGCAGCGAGGAAATGGTATTACCATTACCCTGCCTGCCAGCTCAGATCATACAACAAATTTCTTAAAGCCTTCAGATTGGAATATTCCGACAATAGAGGGTATGAAGATATTCTCTGTGAACTAGATAAGATCAAACAGAGAAATTTATCAGTCCCCGTAGTTATGTGAAAAAGATCAAGGAGCTAACCAGGCAGTTGCAGGAACCTCCATCTGAGAAAAGGTTGAGGGCATGGTTTGTGAATGGGTTCAAAAGCAAAAATCTTAGAGAGCAAGAGGTACCAGTCCCTACCAAGAAATTGAATGATCTGGTCCAAAGGGCATTAAAGCTGGAACAACAGGCCAAGAAGGAAAAGAGCCACAAGAAGTGAAGGACCAGTAGCAGTAGCTCTGCTACTAAAAGTTCTGATTCCAGTGAGGTGTCCAGTAGCTCCGAGAGTAGCTCTAATGAACGAGCCAAAGAGAAGTCAAAGAAGGGATCTTGGACCAAGAAAATTGAAGAAATGGCTAGAAAAATTGCCGGAATTAGCCACACAAGACAACCAGTTCGGAAGATGGAGACTTCGTGTTCAAAATGCAAATCCAAGGACCATATCTCCAATGAATGTCCACACTGTAAGGCTTTTGGTCATCTATTGAACAATTGTGGCATCAGGATCCACCACTTTAAGAAAGGCAAAGATCTGTCCGTGGTTGCCTACACTGAACCAGTAAAGGTAGAACCAATCAAAGTAGCTCAAGAGGAGAGACCAGGTACCCGTGGTATTGGTCAGGGACGTGGTGATGGGGGCTTTTCACAGGCCAAGCTTCCATACCCCTCTTCTCTCGTCCCCACCCCATGAAAACCCCCTCTTATGGAGGAAGTGATAAAAGGCATTGGAAAAAGTAAGAAAAAAATAAAGTATGATTATGTAAATATATAAGAAAGGTAAAATAGGCCACCTCATGCCTGCAGGGTAGCCCATCCCCACCTTGCCTCCTTTTTCTTCACTGTTGCCCCGCCGGGTGTCCCTTTTCCTCTCCTCCACTCAAAAGGTCAACCCCCTCTCTCTTCCCCTTGTCCTTTCTCCTTTCTCTCTCCCCTCAAGCTATCCCACCTCTCACCAATAATGCATTATAACTCACCAATAATGCACCCTAACTCACATGCAACTTACCCTATCTTCCAAAATAGTATACCCCACCCCTTCTTTCTCTCTCCTATCATATCCCATGACCCAAATACCCCCCTCTCTCTCTAAAGGGTGCCATGTCTCTTGTCTTGTAGCTAAATAACCTCCCCCACACTCACACACACTCAGTTTCACTGAAAAAGGTGCCCACAGACCCATCCCCACCCGGTGGTTACCTGATTTTTCTTGTGTTCACACACATCTGCACACAGATTCACCTCTGAACACACTCCCCTCTCTCCCCTCTTGTAATTACTTTATTCTCCATGTCACCTCTCACTTTTTTTCATCAACCCACCTCTCTCTCTTAGTCTCTCTCATGAGACTGCTGATCTGGCACATATACACACAGCGAGACAAGTGGGGCCCACAGTCACATGGCCTATGTAGATAATGATTTCTTCATTTCTAAATTCTAGAATTTCTCCCCCCTCCTCCCCTATATAAAGAGGGGTCACCATCACACTAAGGACACACAACATCACCAAAGAACACACTATGCACTTTGTGTGCCTAGTGCACACACACACACCCACACCATCACCATCACCGCAATCACCATTCTTGTCTTGAGCATGACCTCTACACCCTTGGCTATGGAAGATGAAGGGCAACTAAATGAAGGATGATGGCCATAACCCTCGTGCGAGTCTTCGCCATCAACTCCCACCTATCCGCCATGTGCTCTACCACTCTCTCCCTTCTCATTCCCCTACCCTATGCTCCCCATTTTATCGCCTTATTCTCTAAATAAAGCTTGAGGTTTTTTGAGTATGTTTTCTTGCAATGTTTTGCCCATGTGAGGTGTGCGGAATCGCCACCTAATCTTGTGTTTGGAGTGAGCTTGTGTATGTGTGAAGGGTGTGCGGATTCGCCATCCTTTTGTGGTGCCTAAGTACTAAGCCGCTTTACCCCCTCCCTCACTCTCTCTCTCTCTCTCTCTCTCTCTCTCTCTCTCTCTCTCACTTGATCTCATTCCCTTTCCTCTTCATCATTACTCCCAAGCATCCATCTCTCTTGGATGAAAACTTTGTTATGGTGGTGTGTTGTTTGCGTCCTAGCCTTTGAAGCTAGGTGGTGCCCCTGTTTGCTTTACCTTGACAGGCTCGAGGCGCGCCATTCGGTCCCCGGTGTTTTAGAGGCTGTCGGGGTTCGGGGTTCGCTTTGCTCCCGTCATTTGGTGCCCCCACTGAGGATCTTTTCATGAAACCCTTCAGTTTACAAGACTGAAACCCCTAAACTATTGTGAATGGATGAATGGCTAGCAGGATTTGCTAATTGGACGACAGAAGAAGAAGAGCTCCAAGCACAACTAGACGAATTCCGCATCTCCATCAAAGCTCGAGTGCCAGGCGTAACGGTAATCGATTTGCAGTGGGAGAGTCAACCAACACGCCAAACCCAGTGGATATACATAGGCCAAGTGCCAAGAAGAAGAAGGAGAAGGTCGAAACCATGTCCGCAACCTACAACCAACCAACAAAAACAAAATGGAAGGAGCTCTGCACAATAGAGAATCAACACTATTCTACTTTGAGAATCGGGTAACTCAAGTCACCGAGGTAATTATCACAGTAAGTTTTCAAGTCGCGCCTGATGCTGCAGCACAGATAACGGAATCATTGGCTCACACTCTCACTAGAGAAACTAGGGATCTACTGAGTTTGTTTCAGGAAATAAATCCACCCTCTCCCACAAGCTTGGACAGTGACTAAGCACCTCTAAGCTTCACATGAATCAGTGCAACCTACCTCAAGACAGATCACACATACCAACACGTGTACGCTCAATCAAGGTAATACCGGACTTGAAGGCTCACTACCAGTACGTCATTGACACCATGCTAGGTGGGGAGCGGTTTTTTGAGGTTCTGGCATCAGATCAGCCATTTGTCTTACCTTTGGTACAAGGCAATGTACCGTTTGAAGTTTTAATCTATGTCCTAGTATAAGAGGGTATACACGCCTCCTTGTAAAGAAGAAAAAACTTTTGCAAGTTAAGCAGTGTGTCTTTCTAGCTCTCTCTCAGTAATCATGGCAAGTGTAGCATTTCCAACATTTAAAGGAAAGAAGGGGGAGGATTTGGTAACAGACTTCCTAGATGACTTTGAAGTAGCATGTGTAGTGAGCAACAAAGATACGGATGAATCCAGGGTTAGAATCTTTAAGCATATCATGAAGCTAGAAGCTAGATCATGGTACAATGCACTTCCACAAGCAACCAAGGATGACTGGGAACCCTTAAAAACCGCTTTTAAGAGGTGCTTTGGGGGAGGTCCCACTTCAGAAAAGTTATGGGACAAGTTGAGAGACTTGAAGCAGGAGGTTCTTTTAGAATATGCCACCTATGAGTCCAAATTTGTGGATTTGTGGGAACGGTGGGTTGAGTCACTGGCTAGGGGGGAAGCTGCACCCGATTTCCTAAAAAAAGATCGGTTCACGCATGGCTTATGGCCGCTTCTCAAGGAGAAGGTGAAAGGTAGATTCCCGGCTACGTACGAGTTAGCCGTTGAGATTGCTCGCCTTAAAGACAAGAAGCTGCGAATGAAAGCCAAAGAAACCAAGTCAACAGAATCAGGAACATCGCGTCGACCAGCAACTACGACAACCACCATTCCACCACCACCACCAGCTCTTGGGGTAAAAGATGACCAACAAGATATGTTGGCCCATATTACTGACCAACTGCAGAATTTGTCTGTCCACTTAATACAACAAGGGAGGAGTCAAGAAAGAGATCAAGACCCTGGAAGAGCACGACGACAAAATAGGGAGTATCATTGCTACAACTGCGGAGAAGACGGTCACGATATGTACTACTGTCCCAAACCACGACAAAACTATAATAGAGGAGGTAGGAGGAACCAATTGTCACCCCCTAGAGAAAGAACACCCCCACCCCGAGCACCACCCCCACCAACACAAATTCTACGTCCACCCCAGACACCACTACAAGCATCCATTCCACCTCTTCCGCCAGCCCCACCACCTGATCGCCCTGTAAACATCATAAGGCTAGAAGAGAAAGGAAAAGCCGTAGTAGTGGATCCACCCAGAGTAAAGGAGAGGGACAAGGGTAAGGAGAAGGTAACCTTTTTAGAACCACTTGAAGCCATGACTGTGAAAAGAGCTAGGAGGGAGAAAGCTACACAATCAGATGATGAGAGAAGCATGAGAGGAGAAACTAGCAAGAGGCCATCCAGGCCACGACGGAAATTGGGCATCACCGACTTCCAGCTAGGGGAAAGTTCTAAGCCCTATGATCTAACATTGGATGTGGCAGAGCAAGGACCGAAGATTACATGGCCACAGCTGCTACATCTTGCACCAAAAGTAAGGCGACAATGGTCTAAAATGGTAAGTACAAGACGCTCCAAAACAAAGGTAGCCGGAGCAATTTCGGGATGCAACATGGATGACATCCTTCCAATTGTCGACGTAAACATAAAAGGAAAGAGGGTTGGAAACACCTACATTGATGGAGGTGCACAAATCTGTGTAATGAGCGAAGCTATGATGCTTCGATTAGGGCTCGAGGTTGACAGGCCTTCTCCATGCAAGGCAAAGATGGAAAACAACGCAAAAGTAAAGTGTGTGGGTGTGGTAAGTGCCGTGAAAATCAAAGCTTTCAACACTGAGGTAGAGGTAGATGTTTTTGTAATGCCTACTAAGGGGGAGGGCTATCCACTATTTTTGGGAAGGCCATGGTTGATGGCCATGAAGGCAAAACAGGACTGGGGTACTGGCCTTCTACGCATGACTGGTAAGAAAGGGGAGACAATCTACTATGACATGAGGATTGGCAAGCAGAAGCAAATGAATCTGGAAACATCGGTAGATGAAACCACTAGCGAATCTTCCAGTTCTAAGGAGGAGACCACATCCACCGACGAAAGTGACAATTCCATTGATGTGATGGGTATCATTATGAAGGATCCACAAAGGTTAAGCACAGCTGGTGATCCATCACCAAAAGGGAAACCCAATGAAGAGGAGAGAAAATCACCTGGCATAGGAGGAAGTAGGTTGAAGGGTATGTTGTCTACGGAATTAACACTTGAGGAGAAAGATAGTTTTTTGCAAATGTTGATGGGATTTCCTAACCTGTTCATTGACAACTATGAAAGAATCACAGGCATTACAGTGGTGGAACATCATATTAAGCTGAAGGAAGGGGTAAAACCAGTTGTGCAAAAGCTACGACGACTGGGGGTCATACAAGAAAAGGCACTCTTGGCCGAGGTAAGGAAACTGCTGGAGGCGGGATTCATCTATCTTGTAGAAAACTCAGAATGGGTGTCACCCGTAGTGGTGACGCCTAAAAAGAATGGTAAGTGGAGGGTCTGTGTTGACTACAAACCACTAAATGCAGCTACAAAGAGAGACCACTTTCCTCTCCCTGTCTTGGATGAAATTCTGAATGAAGTAGCGGGTTTTGAATGCTATACCGTTTGTGATGGTTATTCTGGATACTTTCAAATACGCATAGCCTTGGAAGATCAGCTAAAAACCACTTTTATCACTCCATGGGGTTGTTTTGCATACAGGGTTATGCCATTTGGTCTCACAAATGCACCTGCCACATTCCAAAGATATGTCACATATGTTTTTCAACCGTTCTTTGGAACATCCATAAGAGTGTTCATTGATGATTTTTGTATATATAGCTCTCGTATTTCACATTTAGAAAAGGTAACTGAAGGTTTGGCCAGGTTGCAGAGCCTAGGTGGGCAATTAAATGTGGATAAATGCCACATTGGGGAGAGTAAAGTCATTCTACTAGGCCATGAAATTTCAGTAAAAGGTATCAACGCCGACCCAAGTAAGGTGTCCGCACTCATAGCCCTACCTTCACCAACGACCGCACGTCAACTGGTCTCTTTTCTACAGAAGGTGAGGTACTTAAGTAGATTCATACATCTACTATCACAACTTGTTCTACCACTGCAACAACTCACTCAAAGATCAACTTTCACTTGGGACGAGGAAAGTGAACATCACTACAACAAGGTAAAGGAGGTCTTAGCCACTCTACCAACTATCTCACCACCTAAGTGGGATGAAAAATTCTATGTCACCTCAAGTGTTGGTGATGACTCATTGGGGGCTGTGCTACTCCAAAAGGATACGACGACATCTTTCATGAGGCCAATCTACTTCTCTAGTCGAATGATGACAGCAGGAGAGAAAGGTTTCACCCATGTGGAACACTTAGTCCTAGCTCTTAGATTTGCAACTACAAAGTTTAGGTCATATTTGCTGCCTAAGCAATTTGTGATTCTAACCACGGATGAAATATTTCCCTATGTTGTACAACACATGGATGTGTCTGCTAGAATTACTAATGGCTAGTTCGTCTGCAAGAGTTTGACTACACGGTACAGGTAGAAAGCACGACAAGGGCAAGTTTGGGGGGACTCATGACCTACCAAGTCTTTGAAAGGAAGGAGAAGCAATCTAAGGAAGGAGAAGTCCGATTACCTCCAGTACCACCGATGGTAGAAGCATCATACTCTCTCTACTTTGATGGAGCCTACAAGCGAGCATCCGACAAAGCAGCTGCAGGCATAGTGGTCTTTGATGACAAAGGGACAAAGGTATTTTCGTTGGGCCAATTGTTAGATTCACATTCTAACAATGAAGCTGAGTATGCAGCACTAACCAAGGGTCTACAATGGTGCGTCTCACAAGGTGTACAACGCCTTAATGTATTTGGGGATGCTCTACTTCTGGTAAGGCAAGTAAATGGAGCATGGACATGCAAGAATCCTAGTTTAAGGACTCACTTAAGTGGTGTAAAAACCTTGTTGGGTAAGTTTCAAGAATTTCAAATACACCATATCCCAAGGGCTCAAAACCAAGAAGCAGATGTCCTAGCAAGTGAAAGACTACAGGAAGTGGTGGTTGGAGCAATAAAGCTAAAGCTCCCTCTATTTCAAGGCAGTGATGCCTTGCCTGACATCATGCATTTTTTGGAAACAGGAGAATGCCCATCAGATTTAACAAAAGGACAGAAGCAATGGCTGACGCGTAAGTCCACAAGGTATCACTCATCAATGATGGTTTGTACTGTAAGGGTAAGGACCAAATACTCAGGAAGGTCCCTCTCTCTCAGGAAATCACGGGAGAAATTGCTAGTTGTCACGACGGGGTTTGTGGTGGTCACTTTGCCCTAGACATAACAAGTAGGAAAAGCTTGCAGGCAAGCTTCATATGGCCTAGCCTCAACCGTGATGTACACCACTGGTGCAAAACGTGTAAGTTGTGTCAAAAGGCCCGGCACTAGGTCACTTATGCCTAAACCACAGACACCTATTCTCTCATATGGCCCATTTGAAAAATGGGGTATCGATGCCATTGGGCCATTACCTAGGGCCAACTCAGGAAAATTCTACATTATCATGGGGGTCGACTACATGACTAGATGGGCAGAGGCTACAGCCACCACTAGAATCACAGCGGTAGAGGTAGCTAAATTTATCTACGAGCACATATGTTGTAGGTTTGGCACACCTTTAGAGATCATCTCTGATAGAGGGCCAGGTTTCAGAGCAGACTTGGTAGGAGAATTAATGCAGAAATTGGGCATTACAAGGAGGCACTCTTCACCATATTACCCTCAATGTCATGGCCTAGTTGAAAAGGTAAATGGAATGGTTTCTAAAATTATTACCAAGCAGGTAAACAATCATCCCGGAGACTGGGATAAGTATCTACTACCAGCTTTATGGGCCTACATAACTTCATTTCGTACATCCTTGGGATTCACACCGTATCATCTAGTATTTGGTAAGGAAGCAATCTTGCCCATTGAAGTGCAACTACAAAGTCTCAGAGTAATGGCAAGCCAACTTCAACAACCCAACATGCATTTGAGAGATCACATCATCAACTTGGAAAGACTGCAGCTAGACAGAGAAGAAGCAATAAATTATTATGCAGCACAAGCAGAGCATAGACGGCTTAGCTTTAACGAGCATCTCCGGAAAAAAGAATTGAAGAAAGGAATGTTGGTGCTCCGCTACGAAAATTGTTTCGATACGCGCAAGGATAAGAAACTCCTGCTCCGATGGGAAGGCCCTTTCATCATCAGGAAAAAGTATGCCAATGGAAGCTACCAGCTTATGGAGGCTGATGGAAAACTTCAAAAACCAGGGTAAATGGTTGGCGACTTAAACCTTATTTTCTTCGATTTGACCAGGCTCCACCAATTGACATTCCAGATGAGGACACACCATCAACCGCCACCTCCGACGATAATGATCAAACAGATGAGCTAGAGACATGAATGCCTCTAGCCAAAAGGGGAGGGCTAATGATGGGGGCTTTTCACAGGCCAAGCTCTCATACCCCTCTTCTCTCGTCCCCACCCCATGAAAACCCCCTCTTATGGAGGAAGTGATAAAAGGCATTGAAAAAAGTAAGAAAAAAATAAAGTATGATTATGTAAATATATAAGAAAGGTAAAATAGGCCACCTCATGCCTGCGGGGTAGCCCATCCCCACCTTGCCTCCTTTTTCTTCACTGTTGCCCCGCCGGATGTCCCTTTTCCTCTCCTCCACTCAAAAGGTCAACCCCCTCTCTCTTCCCCTTGTCCTTTCTCCTTTCTCTCTCCCCTCAAGCTACCCCACCTCTCACCAATAATGCATTATAACTCACCAATAATGCACCCTAACTCACATGCAACTTACCCTATCTTCCAAAATAGTATACCCCACCCCCTCTTTCTCTCTCCTATCATATCCCATGACCCAAATACCCCCCTCTCTCTCTAAAGGGCTCCATGTCTCTTGTCTTGTAGCTAAATAAACTCCCCCACACTCACACACACTCAATTTCATTGAAAAAGGTGCCCACAGACCCATCCCCACCCGGTGGTTACCTGATTTTTCTTGTGTTCACACACATCTACACACAGATTCACCTCTGAACACACTCCCCTCTCTCCCCTCTTGTTATTACTTTATTCTCCATGTCACCTCTCACTTTTTTTCATCAACCCACCTCTCTCTCTTAGTCTCTCTCTCATGAGACTGCTGTTCTGGCACATATACACACAGCGAGACAAGTGGGGCCCACAGTCACATGGCCTATGTAGATAATGATTTCTTCATTTCTAAATTCTAGAATTTCTCCCCCCTCCTCCCCTATATAAAGAGGGGTCACCATCACACTAAGGACACACAACATCACCAAAGAACACACTATGCACTTTGTGTGCCTAGTGCACACACACACACCCACACCATCACCATCACCGCAATCACCATTCTTGTCTTGAGCATGACCTCTACACCCTTGGCTATGGAAGATGAAGGGCAACTAAATGAAGGATGATGGTCATAACCCTCGTGCGAGTCTTCGCCATTAACTCCCACCTATCCGCCATGTGCTCTATCACTCTCTCCCTTCTCATTCCCCTACCCTATGCTCCCCATTTTATCGCCTTATTCTCTAAATAAAGCTTGAGGTTTTGTGAGTATGTTTTCTTGCAATGTTTTGCCCATGTGAGGTGTGCGGAATCGCCACCTAATCTTGTGTTTCGAGTGAGCTTGTGTATGTGTGAAGGGTGTGCAGATTCGCCATCCTTTTGTGGTGCCTAAGTACTAAGCCGCTATACCCCCTCCCTCACTCTCTCTCTCTCTCTCTCACTTGATCTCATTCCCTTTCCTCTTCATCATTACTCCCAAGCATCCATCTCTCTTGGATGAAAACTTTATTATGGTGGTTTGTTGTTTGCGTCCTAGCCGCTGAAGCTAGGTGGTGCCCCTGTTTGCTTTACCATGACAGGCTCGAGGCGCGCCATTCGGTCCCCGGTGTTTTAGAGGCTATCGGGGTTCGGGGTTCGCTTTGCTCCCGTCAGTGGTCGATTCCAACCAAGTATGGGCAGAGGCAGAGGCAAAGGACGTGGCAACTTTCAGAATAGGAGCATGAATTGCTACACTTGTGGGAAGTATGGCCATTTTGCAGCCCAATGCCCAGATGCACCTGCAACAACTACTACTGAGGCTAAGGCACCAGACCCAGTCCCAGTAAGGGTAGTTACTAGAAGCAAGGGTGTACATTAGGAAAATTTTGAACTCATTTTTGGGCCTTTTAAGAGTGCCACATCATCAAAGTTTTACAAAAGAAAGCAACCCGGTAGACCCCTCTAAATATTGCTTAGAACCCTATGATATGACCTATCATTGGAAAGTTCTTGAAAAAAGGATTCCAAAGAGCCAAGGTCCGAAAAGTTTGGATGACTTCTATGAAAGTTATGCCATTTTTTTTCAATCAGCCAGGTTTTGTTACCGTTACGGTAATCTAAAATCACCTTTTTCTAGATCTACATGAAGGCAATGTCCGATACATGCATGCTATATATCAATAGATAGCATTTGAAGAGTAGATTCTAAATCTCCAACCTCCGACAAGTTTGGATCTTATTTGCAAAAAATTTACCAATCCCCACTTTTTGAAAGCTATGCCAAATCAACAATTCTTACAAGACCCATTTTTGAGTCCAAACTTTTCCTAATGGTTATTGAAGAAATTCCAGACACTTTAGAAGCACCAGTCAATCCTACCAGCAGCAAGTGGACTCAACAATGAGAATAGCGGCTAAAATCACGAAGGATTTAGCCAAGAAGCTGTCAGAGCAGCCAGAAAGTTCTGAAGCTAGAGTCATTCAGAGGATACCAGCCCAATCGACTGATAAAGATCAGTCAGTACCGGCCATAACTGAGACCTTGCTGGCTGCGGTACATGGACTAGCTGATGAACTAAGAGTTGATGGAAGGAGTGGAAGCACTGCAAATGTCATAATAATCAATATCTAATTCTCCTAAATGATTTTCTCATATTAAACTGATCATTTAATGTGGGGAAGTGCCAAGGGAGAAAAAGCTAGAATATTGGTTAAGTTAGCAGACCGGCCACAGTAGGGATCCAAAGGAGGGAAAATAGGGATCCAAAGGGGGGGCCATCTGCAAAAGAGCCATGTGAAACAACGGGCTAAAAAGACCCTAAGGTTCAGCCCATTAAGACGTCCAAAATGCTAAGGTTCCAAAATTCAAAGGTTGTGTCCAAAGGTTAACCTTAGGGAAAATTGGATGCTTAGTGTGTACCCAAAAAGTCTTTCTGCATCCCTACATGGGAGGGGGCGAGCCCCAAAGCTAGGGGATGAGAGAGAAAACCACACACACACACAGGCTCCCTTTACACAAAGGGAATGAGGGACACATGTCAGCTTCTAGGCCAGATGCCCACAAGGTGTGCCCAATTCCTATTGGAAGACCCTTGAAGTGGACCAATGAGAATTAAGCTAGAGTAAATCTAGTTTAATTAATTTAAAAACATTTAATAAAAGAAACCAATAAGAATTAAGTGTCCTAGAAGACTATTGGGCAGTCTCCCAAGGGGTCCAATGAGCATTCAGAAGCCCCATGGCTTGCCTGATTCCTATTGGCCAGGAGGCAAAGGGGTCCAATGAGAGTTTAGTTTAATTATTTAATTATCTAAAGCTCTCACAAAAGGGGAAAGGGGGACACATGTCAGAAGGCTATCACTTATGCTGCTTAATTCCTATTGGCTTGACCTGGGGAGGTCCAATGAGGAAAAAGCCAGCCTAACTTAGCAGCTAGGGCTCGCCCAAGAGAGAGAGGGGGCTGATTTTTGCTTGGCATTCACTCACACACTCTCACACTTGACCATGTGTGAAGGGAAAACACTCTATCTCCTCCCAAGCTTTAATGGAGAGCTCATCACCTACTCCAAGCTTGTGAGATAGAAGCCTACATCAACACCTCTTGGCATGTGGATGCAAATCCAACCAAGAGCCAAGCTTCAATGCATGCTCATCTTCTCTACCAAGCTAATTACTAAGCTAAGCTATGCTAATATGAGTGATTATGTGAGGAGATGTACTTCTTTCTCGTAAGATACTTCTTTTTCCTCTCAATCTACTCTCATACCCTGCTAGCTCTCACCATCTTCGAAGGTGTGTGAGGTCTTGGGTCTGAGAACGGGGATAATTCAAGTTGTGTTTGATTAAGTGTTTTGCTTGGTGTATGAAGCTTCCATCTTCATTGCACTAGCTAGTCTTGAAGGAACACAAAGAATTGTATTGTACAATGTCTCTCTTGATGGGAGAAACCATAATACAAAGCCTTTTGGAGGGGGGACCGGCTCCATGCAAATCCGGTCCTCAACTGTTGTCAATAGCTTAATTGCTCTCTCTCTTTTGAAAGTATTGTCGATGCTATCTAACTAGGTGTTATGCTTTTTGTTGCTCTCTCCACCCAAGCACTCTTGTAATTCTCATTAGGAATCTATTCTAATGAAATGCCCACTATGTTCATGCTAATTTCCGCTACCAAATAAGATTTTAGGCCATTAAATGTTACATTGGTATCAGAGCTCAAGGTTTCTCTTTTCTTGCTCAAGAAGGGAGGTCCTCAAGCTAGCTACAAATGGTTGGTATTATTAATTGCCTGTGAGTAAGTAGAATAGGGATTTTTCAGCCTTGCAGTGCGCCTGCCTTTGTGCAGTTAACGGGGCATCACCGTCGAGAGCTATGGTCTTAATAGTGGAGTCCTACGGGGCTTGCCTATAGCTTAACCACTATTGAGCTATTAGAAGCTTGACAGGAGCCGGTGCTGTTTTGGTGTCGAAAGACCCTCTCTTCTATTCCTTGCAATTAATGGTATTCGAGCCGCGGGTACAGTAGCTTGAGTGCTTTTTCTAAAGGGGTAAAGAGGAGTAGCAACTAGGGCTTGAAGTGCCAAAGTACACCTAAAACGTTTACACCTAAAAGTTGTTAGAATGGCTGACAATATTAAAGAGAGTGAAATTAATGTTGATAACTTTGATTTTGCTCATGAGCAAGCTACTAATGATGCTTCAATGCTTGTTAATTATCTTGTTTCTAGGCTTCAACAAGCCATGGGCAATCCATCTCTCCAAAGTGAAGTGCAACGGCAGCTCCGTGCTCACGGGATTCTCCAAGCTCATCACCATGACGAGAGAACACCTAGGAAGCCTCCTTGTGAGACTACCAAAAGAGGTCTCTCTCCGATTCGGGAAGAAGAAGAGAATCCATATGAAGGGCTCAAGAACTTACTTCTTGATGATGCATCTCCTTCCCAAAGGAGAACTCAAGAGCCTCCACCGAAGGAACGAGAAAGAAGCGAGTCTCCCGCCACCTCGGCGGAGATGGCTCCACGAAGACGGCGGGCTAAACGCTCTCCATCACCACCAAAGCGGAGAAGACCATCACACTCTTCTCCACGCCATAATTCAAAGAGGGATAATAAAAAGCAAGAGAAGAAAAAGGCGAGAAAGAGGACACCCTCTTCTCCATCTTCTTCATCCTCTTCCTCTTATGAAAGCTATGGTGAAGACGACAAAGATCAAGACAAGAAAAAGGCGAGAAAGAGGTCACCCTCTTCTCCACCTTCTTCAAATTCTTCATCTTCTGAAGAAAGTGATGGTGCAACTTTTGAACCATCAAAAAGAAGAGGCCATAGGAAATCCTATGCCGCATGGAAGAGGTCGTCCAAGCTGAAGAAATTCAAAGAGGGAGGGAAGAGCATCTCTTTCCTTACCTATGATGGCACCTTCGGTGCTACAGACAAAGTTTTGGCCTTTATCCAGCAATTCGATGCGGCGTTTGGAGATGAGGGCTTCACGGAGTCCTCTAAGCTACGCCATGTAGCTATGCACTTTCAAAAGTCCGCCAGACAATGGTGGTCTAGCCTACGAGCCAACGGTGAAGCTCCACGAACATGGAAGGCTTTAAGAGCTTCCATTATGAAGCAGTTTTTGGCCACCGATGCCAAAGACAAAGTACTCACCGAATGGCGAAGCTTAAAGCTCTCTCCCAATGAATCCATCCACAAATATGTAGACAAGTTTTGGGACCTACAACTCAAAGCCACTGTCTTCAAAAAGTTGGATTTTGGAGAGCAAAAGCAACAATTTTGTGCGGGCTTAACCGAAGAAATGGCGGAGTATGTCAACTCCCAAAGGCCACGTACCATATCGGCGGTAATACACCATACTATGGTGGCCTCGCGAATCAATTTCCAAACGGGGGGTAAAAGAAATAATAAGCCCCCGGAAAACAAGGGTTCCAATGAGCCTAAGGGGAAGGACAATGTCCAAAAGTCTCCTAAGGGCAATTCCAACAAAGCTAAAGAGAAGGGAGTTTACAAAGGAAAGAATAAACTCTCTCCTGAAGAGCTTGAGCGTTATCGTAAAGATAACCGGTGTTTCAAGTGCGGCGAACAAGGGCATGCGTACCGCGCTTGTCCCCAAAAGAACAACCGCCAAGATCCTCCTAGAGCTTCTTTGGTTGAAATCCAAGAGGAGGAGATTCACCAAACTCACCACAAAGGATCTCCTCTATGCCATGCTTGGGGAAAGGTAAGAGAACATGATGCTTTTATTCTCTTTGACCCTGGTTCTACTCACAATTTCATATCTATGGAGTTAGCCACCAAGCTAGGCATACAATCCTACGAGATGGGAGATATCCTACCCGCAGACAGTGCCTTCAAGGGGCAAGAAGCTTCAGTCACTCCCTTAATCGGGAAATTGAGGCTTCATGTCCAAGGCTATGTGGACAAAGAGGATTTCTTTATCTCTCCTCTCAAGCATGAGGATGTAATCCTAGGGGCACCATGGTTTGACCGTCTGGCTGCCCATGTTAAATTTCCTGAAAGGAGAATCTCCTTTAAGTTCAGGGAAAAGGACATGTATATAGATGCTAGGGAGATGGGTAACACCATCCCCATTGTACATACACCAGCTTTCAACAAGTCAATAAAGAGCTCTATTTCCGTGTACATGATTTTTGTTAAAGATTCTCAAAATGAACCTAATGCTTTAGCAAAAGAAAATAAAAGCAACCAAAAGGAATTAGAGTTATCCAATTTTCTCAAGGGGTTTCAAGATGTCTTTATTGACGACATCCCTTGTGAGCTACCTCCTAAACGAGGTAATGACGACCATGCAATTGAACTTCTTCCAGGAAGTTCACCGCCTAACAAACCTCCTTATAGAGTTTCTCAAGCTCAACAAGAGGAGATTATGCGGCAAGTGCATGAGTTAATTGAGAAGGGCATGGTTAGGCCTAGCTCATCTCCATTTTGCTCACCTGTGCTATTAGTGCAAAAGAAAGACGGCACATATCGTATGTGTGTCGACTATAGAGCACTAAATAGGATCACTATCAAGAATAGGTTTCCCGTTCCACGGGTAGAAGACCTATTTGATAAGCTACAAGGATCGACCTACTTCAGTAGGATTGACCTAAAAAGTGGCTATCATCAAATAAGGATAGTTGATCAAGACATTGTAAAGACCGCATTTCGTACTACATTTGGTCTTTACGAATACATTGTCATGCCTTTTGGCTTGACTAATGCACCAGCCACATTTAACCGCTTGATGGAGAAGCTGTTCAGGCCTCATCGAACCTTCACTGGAGTGTTCTTTGATGATATTATCATCTACTCTAATTCATTAGAGGAACATAAGCAACACCTCCAGGTAATATTTCAAGTTTTAAGAGAGAATAAACTTTATGTTAATCGAAAGAAAAGTGAATTTTTCTTGCAAGAGATTCAATATTTAGGTCACATTATCTCTCAAGATGGAATCCAAATGGATCCATCCAAGTTAGAGGTAATAAAAGGATGGCCTAAACCAAGGAATCTTCATGAACTAAGAAGCTTTATAGGTATGTGTGCATACTATAGACGCTTCATAGAAAAGTTCTCACAAATTGCGGGACCATTACATGACCTAACAAAGAAAAATGTTAGGTATACGTGGTCTGCTAAGGAGAACAATGCTTTCGAAAAGCTTAAAGAAAAGCTTATCTCTCAACCTGTGCTTACACTACCGGATCTCTCAAAACCATTTGAGGTCCAATGTGATGCTTGTGGTGATTGCCTTGGGGCTGTTTTGCTCCAAGAAGGGCACGCCATAGGCTATGAGAGTCGAAGGCTCGACCCTGTTGAGCAAGCTCTAGGCATATACGAAAAAGAACTCCTTGCAGTTCTACATGCCTTAGACTCATGGAAGCACTATTTATTGGGGACTCCTTTCATTCTGCGAACGGATCACCAAAGTCTTAAGTACTTCATGACGCAGACCAAGCTCTCCGACAAACAAATGAGGTGGGCAAATTTCCTTTCGCAATTTCATTTTCATATTGCTCACATTGCTGGCAAGCATAATCAAGTAGCCGATGCACTCTCAAGACGACCGAGAGTGAATGCGGTTTCCATAGCAACTCACAATGATCTATCTTTAATGATAGATGAGTATGCTATTGATCCCGATTTTAGAGATGTGATTTCAGCCCTTGCCTTAGGGAAGAAAGAAGAACCATTTACTTTACAAGATGGTTATCTTCTCTATGGCAATAGACTATGCGTTACTAACTCACTACGTGAGAAAGTAATGTATGAATCTCATGCTCCCCCATATGCGGGGCATAGAGGGATTCAGTCTACTCTAAAGGGAATTGAAACATATTTCTATTGGCCTACCATGAAAGTGAACATACATGAGTATGTTTCCAAATGTGTGGTATGTCAAAAGACAAAATTTGATAGAGGGAAGCAACTTGGATTGCTTCAACCCTTGCCAATCCCTAATTCACCATGGGAGAGCATATCCATGGATTTTATCTTTGGATTGCCTAAGTCTATCCATGGGAATACGGGAATATGGACGATAGTAGACAGGTTCAGTAAACAAGCTCATTTTATACCTGTCAAAAAGACTATCAAAGCCCATCAAATGGCAACCCTCTTCATTTCACAAATTTTCAAGTACCATGGCTTGCCAATGTCCATAGTGTCGGATAGAGATCCTAGAATGACCAGTAATTTTTGGAAGGGTCTCTTTGAGAATTTAGGAACAAGGCTAAACTTCTCTTCGGCCTATCATCCACAAACTGATGGCCAAAGTGAAATAGCTAACCTAACTATTCTCGATCTACTAAAAGCCTATGTAACGGAAGTAGATCAAAGATCCCAATGGGAGAAGTACTTACCCTTAGTAGAGTATGCTTACAATAACACTGTACATACTTCTACAGGAAAAGCACCTTTCGAGGTAATTGAGGGAAGATCAAAAAGTCCCTTGCTACTTAAGGTACATGGGAAGATCTTCGCTGCAGATGAGTATAGCCGAGACCTACAAGAATCTTTCCAAAAGATTAAGGATGCTATCTCTATCTCACAGCAAAGGCAAAAGGCTGCTGCTGACAAGCACAGAAGAGCCCAAGCCTTTAAAGAAAACGATTGGGTCTTGTTAAAGTTTCCCAAGGCTCGATTAAGGCACACTACGGGCAAGAATCCTACGGGCCACCAAAAGTACTATGCTAAACTAGCAAAAAGGTACTATGGTCCCTTCCAGATTCTTAGGCCAATCAATGAGATGGCCTATCAACTTAAGTTGCCCAATCATTGGCTCATACACAATGCTTTTCATGTGAGCCTCTTAAAGCCTTACAAAGGAGAGCCACCTCAAGAACCAACTATTGAAGACCCACCGGAGATCGAGGACCACGAGGAGGTGCTGCAGCCCGAGTCCATTCTCCGACATGAAGACAAGGTATTAAGAGGCGGTAAGACTATCAGACGATATCTTATTAAGTTTAAGAGTTATCCTTTTGAAGATGCTAGATGGATGCAAGGCATACAATTAAAGGATAACCTAAACCTTGTCAATGCTTACAATGCTTCCCAAGAGTAAGCAAATGTACAAAATGTTTAAAAAAAAATGAACAAAATTTTTTGTCTTATAAGACTCTCTTTTTCTTGATTTGTGCACAAAAATGAAGTAGTATGCATGCTTAGATCAAGTGTGCGGGGACGACGTCTCCCAAACACCAAAGTAGAGCTTGTCACTCTACTATGGAAGACTGATAGGACTAATGTACAGACATGCTTGCGGCAGCCTCAGGCTCTCAAGCGCCAAATGGACTAGTCATCCATTATGGAATGATGTCGTAGGGTAACATAGGGATCCTCTACCCGCTAAGAAAAGGACTCATGTATATGCTTTATCTTCTCTACACCATAGTCGAGGACGACTATGATTTCAAGAGAGAGGTAATGTCATAATAATCAATATCTAATTCTCCTAAATGATTTTCTCATATTAAACTGATCATTTAATGTGGGGAAGTGCCAAGGGAGAAAAAGCTAGAATATTGGTTAAGTTAGCAGACCGGCCACAGTAGGGATCCAAAGGAGGGAAAATAGGGATCCAAAGGGGGGGCCATCTGCAAAAGAGCCATGTGAAACAACGGGCTAAAAAGACCCTAAGGTTCAGCCCATTAAGACGTCCAAAATGCTAAGGTTCCAAAATTCAAAGGTTGTGTCCAAAGGTTAACCTTAGGGAAAATTGGATGCTTAGTGTGTACCCAAAAAGTCTTTCTGCATCCCTACATGGGAGGGGGCGAGCCCCAAAGCTAGGGGATGAGAGAGAAAACCACACACACACACACAGGCTCCCTTTACACAAAGGGAATGAGGGACACATGTCAGCTTCTTAGGCCAGATGCCCACAAGGTGTGCCCAATTCCTATTGGAAGACCCTTGAAGTGGACCAATGAGAATTAAGCTAGAGTAAATCTAGTTTAATTAATTTAAAAACATTTAATAAAAGAAACCAATAAGAATTAAGTGTCCTAGAAGACTATTGGGCAGTCTCCCAAGGGGTCCAATGAGCATTCAGAAGCCCCATGGCTTGCCTGATTCCTATTGGCCAGGAGGCAAAGGGGTCCAATGAGAGTTTAGTTTAATTATTTAATTATCTAAAGCTCTCACAAAAGGGGAAAGGGGGACACATGTCAGAAGGCTATCACTTATGCTGCTTAATTCCTATTGGCTTGACCTGGGGAGGTCCAATGAGGAAAAAGCCAGCCTAACTTAGCAGCTAGGGCTCGCCCAAGAGAGAGAGGGGGCTGATTTTTGCTTGGCATTCACTCACACACTCTCACACTTGACCATGTGTGAAGGGAAAACACTCTATCTCCTCCCAAGCTTTAATGGAGAGCTCATCACCTACTCCAAGCTTGTGAGATAGAAGCCTACATCAACACCCTCTTGGCATGTGGATGCAAATCCAACCAAGAGCCAAGCTTCAATGCATGCTCATCTTCTCTACCAAGCTAATTACTAAGCTAAGCTATGCTAATATGAGTGATTATGTGAGGAGATGTACTTCTTTCTCGTAAGATACTTCTTTTTCCTCTCAATCTACTCTCATACCCTGCTAGCTCTCACCATCTTCGAAGGTGTGTGAGGTCTTGGGTCTGAGAACGGGGATAATTCAAGTTGTGTTTGATTAAGTGTTTTTGCTTGGTGTATGAAGCTTCCATCTTCATTGCACTAGCTAGTCTTGAAGGAACACAAAGAATTGTATTGTACAATGTCTCTCTTGATGGGAGAAACCATAATACAAAGCCTTTTGGAGGGGGGACCGGCTCCATGCAAATCCGGTCCTCAACTGTTGTCAATAGCTTAATTGCTCTCTCTCTTTTGAAAGTATTGTCGATGCTATCTAACTAGGTGTTATGCTTTTTGTTGCTCTCTCCACCCAAGCACTCTTGTAATTCTCATTAGGAATCTATTCTAATGAAATGCCCACTATGTTCATGCTAATTTCCGCTCCAAATAAGATTTTAGGCCAACGATCAGATGGCATGCCAGTAGTAATCGTTTTAAGGATGGGTCGTAGTCTTGTCCAATGCATGTCTGCCACGACAGCAGCGATGCACACAAGTCTAGGAACGGCGAGTGGTGGAGCTTTTATGGCACGAACACGTATAACAGTCAGGAGACTTGGCATTTTTCCTCACAAATCCCCTGCGCGACGCTTTCCTCTTGTTAACCATTTGCCATCGCCAAGCTCCGAGGTTTCTTCGCTACAGCCCCAAACCTCGACCTCTGATTTGCCATCGCCAAGCTCCGAGGTTTCTTCACTACAACCCCAAACCTCGACCTCTGAAGAGACAGTTAACTGTCAGCTAGCCTTGCCAGCGACACCAGGATACGGCTTTGAAATGTCAAGTAAGTCTTCTTTTCCTTCGCCTATTTCATCGTCTTCACAGTGTATGGGTAGAAGGAAATGCTCAAACAAGATGCAGGCGTCTCTTGAGGAAACCCAAGCCATAGTTGTTGTTGCAAAGGCAAGCCTTCCCATCATACCGTATAGTAAAATCAAGCGTTAATATGTATTCACTGACCAAGCAATGACTCTGCTACAACTATGGGATCTCCGAGTTGCGTTGCAAGCTACAAGAATTGCTTTTGACGCAGACATCACCAAGCAAGTTCTTGATTCTTTCGATGTTGAAGATGGTAGTGCCATGGTAAATGGTAGAAAGGTGTCGGTGAAATCAGAGGCCATAGCTTTTGTATTCAGAATGCCCAACGAGCCCAAACCATCTGTGGCAACTCCACAGCAGATAAGTATAGCCCTGAAGGAGAATGAAGCGACTAAACGTAAGTGCAAGGCAAGTGGTCAAGGTGTTCCAGTAGCAGGACTGGAAGCTTCCACTGCTTACAGGTTTGTAGCTGAAGCAGTAATCCTTAAGAACAACCCAATGTATGTATCCAAAAAAAAATTTGCTATGCTATTGGCCAAGATATTGGATCCAAAGGTTCCTATTAACCTTTGTCAAATCCGGTCACACAATGTGCTCCAGCAAACTACCAAGATAAAATCCCAAAATGTTTTTAAAGCTTGGTATGTTTGGCAATTTCTGTATTGGGACACTGCTGTGCAGATGCTCATGAGAAAGTAAAAAAATCTTGGAGTGAGAAGACAGTTTCTGAGCCCAAGAACATTGCCCTGTCCTCACACGATGAAGCAACGGACAGTCAGACTACTTCAACAGACCTGAAAAGGAAAGCAACTGAAGAACAGGCTGGTAGTTCAAAGAAGCCAAAGATTACACTGACAAAGAGCAGTGCGTTTTTAAGGCAGATAGAAAGCCAAGTCAAGATAGTGAATATTGAGAAAGCTGTAGTAAGCCAAACAGAGAAGCAACCTGCTCAAAAGACTGTGCCTAGCCAGTCAGTAGGACAAAGTGTAGCTGCTACTGGTTCTGGAAAAGATCAGGCCAAGGCAGCAACCTCTGAGAAGATAGCAGACCAGTCAGTGAACAAAGGCCAGGGCCACGTGGACAAAGTCAAAGGCCCAGCTTCTTTGACTCTGCCAGGGGGATTTTCTACTCCCAATAATGAACACATTGTGCACCTGGTGAAACAGGACAAGTTGCAGCAAAGCAGACCCATCAATTGAAAGGGCATCTTCTGCTACACAAAGCTGATTATGCAACTTTACCTTACATGGCTCCAGTGACAATATATGAGCCTACTAATTCTGATCCAGCTACAGGTAAGGACAGATGTTCAGTTCTCATACAGTCTTCTTGGAATACCATTGTCAGTTGTATGGGACAACTGGTGGAGGCTGTTGAGTCAGAAGATGAAGTGAAAAAGCTTAAAGCTGATTTGAAGGAGGCTGAAGATCAGATTCAAAAGATCCAAAAAAGCACGGGAAGAGCACAACATACAACATAGGGTATTGGAAGCTCATTCAGAAAGGGTTAATGAGTTATTAAACAAGAAGCTATCTAAGGCTGAATCTGAGATAATGATCATCAAGAATCAACGGAATGAAGCACTGAGAGCTGCAGAACGGGCTGAAACAATGCTCAAAATGAAGCGGGTGGAATTCAACTCCATGTTCATGCGCCATACAGCTCTGAAGTCTTCTCTTACTCAGAGATACATTTATAACAGCTTGGCTGAAATTCTAAATCCCGCAGGCAATGCTGTTTTTGATTTAGAGAATTTGAAGTCCTTGATGGAAAGTATGCAGAGTGATTTGCAGGACAAAGTGACTGAGTATAATACTGCTCTGATGAATCAAGCCATATTGGATTATATTGAGCAACAGACTTCTCTGGATGAAGCAGAAGAAGACAAGCAATATGAAGACAAGGATGATGAGGCTGATAAGGAGGAGGATGACCAAGAAGAAGGGCATACAAATAATGATGATGATGCCCCACCACCATCTCCATCTCCAAGATCTGGTACTAGTGGTACAGGGCCAACTGAAGGAGGCCAGTCATAGCCAGACCAGCCAGACCAGAATGAGGGTCAGCAGGAAGGACAGAATGAAGGGCACCAGTCGGGTAGTTAGCAGACTGAAGAACAGCAGCCCAGTCACACTAGGAATTAGCCAACTGATCAGTCCCAGCTCATTAGGGATGTTAAAGGAAAAATGAAGGTGTAGGATGATGGATCAGCTAATGTTGATCATCAACATTCACTGTAGCTTATTACCCTAAACAGGCAATTGAGACATCAACAGGCCTCTATAACCAGACAGTATCTGGAGGATGATGATCTCCTATCTAATTTGGAACGGTTTCAAAGGCTATATTTTGGATCCAGGGAAATGAGGGAGCATTGGAAATCAGCAGCTTTCCATGATAAAGAATCTTGTCGTTTACCTGCGAATCCCAATACAGTCCAGTTGCTACTGAAAAGAGTTCCTGAATGGATACTCACTGCTGAAGAGAGAGTGACAAACCCACACTTGCAAAGGCAGTCTACTGCAGATTGTCGCTCTCTTGCCCTGGAATTAGAACTTCTGCTGGGAAACAAACCAACTTACAGATGTATCAAGGATGTTAGGGAACAACTAAAGGAAGTTTTGGTGCAAATGCAAACTGCCAAAGGAGTTTTGAATCAGAGAGTCATAGCCATTATTGAGGACCAGACAGCCACTAGCAGAGGAACTCATACTAGAATGTCAGTCAGAGCACAGGCAAATGCTCTCCGAAAATTGTTCTAGCTAGTGAGGATCACCAGAAAGATGATGCAGCAAGAGAACCAGGCTGTTCTCAATTTTTTAGAATTCATGTCTGATTCTCTAGTTCTCTTGTATGCCTTTACAGCAAAAGAGACAGAGCTGCCAAGATTCTTTCCAGCACTGTATCGTCAACACCCAGAACCAGCTGATCGCCTTACATACTTCAAGATTACTGATGAGCTTCAGGATTGGTATGAGCGATCGACTGTGGAATGGAAGACTTGGCAAACGCTGTTCAATGATGCTCTCCAAATCAATGATATTCAGGCACTGAAAGAGGAGATGCATAGGATCCGGATGTGTATGGGCCAGTGGAAGGTTCAAATCATAGGCCTGACCAGGATTACTAATCAGCTACTGCAACTTACTGTCGAATCTTCTAAATTCCCTGAAAAGGATATTGCAGCAAAGGCGGGTCTGGCACCACAATATAGGGAGATGGCTGAGATTCTTTTCGAAGCTCGAGTCAAGAAGGATGGATTCATACGGCTTCGCATTGTCATAAGCTGGCCAGAACCAGAATTACCAAAGGCAGGCGTACACTCTATGATCCTGACACCAAAACCTATCATTCCCTCACGCCTTATGAAGTAGAGATGACCACCGAAAGGCGGGATCAGCTTGAGCAGGAGTCCATTTACCGACTGATTCAGAAGGAGAATGCTGGTACTGGGACTTCTCAGGCACCCTCCAGGTCAAAGGGCAAACGAAAGACGGTCGAATGGAAGGATACTGGGTAGTTCCATCTCAGAATTCAGTGGCGACTTTTCTTCTTCAGCGGTCAGGTGGAGATGAGAGCTCTACCTTGTCCTAGTGAGAGCTCTACCTTCGCCTTTTTAGGTGCCTCTCGCAGCTCCTTGGCCTTTTCAGCTGCCTCTCGCAATCTTTGTATGGCCACTCTGTCAGTGGTCAAGCCCGATTCTCAACATCAGAACCAGACGGTGGATTTTTTAGTCTCACATTAGAATCAGACAGGGGAATTTTTTAGAAATTTTGGAATCTTGCCAAAATTCAAGAAAGAAGGGAAGGATGTAGACGGCTGGATAGTTCACTATGTGGGAAACGTCCTCTTAGGAGATGGACAACGAATTACTTAGTAGTTACTATGGTAATTACGACAGTAAACCCGAAGTGTATAAATAGGGCCCATTACATTGTAATCGGGTTGAAAATTGTTATCATTTGGGTTAGCACTTTGGCTACACTTGTACTTCAGAATCATTGGCAGTATTGTCGGTTGTACTCTCTTTGTAAATCATATTCGCTGTAATCTTGATCTGTAATTCCAATCATGGCATATATTCCAGTTACACTTACTTCTCGACTAGTCTTCTGAATCTAAATCTGAACCTTATTTCCAGTATATAGGTCTGATTCTTATTCCAGTATCCAAATTCCAGTCTAGTTTCTGATTTCTGTCTAGTCTACTGTCTGAAATCTTCTCGCACTACTAGCTGAAATCTTCTAACACTAGAATTAGCTGCCTCAAGAGATCAGCTCCAATTCCAAGTTTCATTACCATTTGACACATAGGTACATGGATCACGATCCATGTTCCTTTGTCATAGAATGATACCAAATTTGCACCATAGCTAGGGGACATCACAAGGAGTCTAGTGGTCTTTTCAAAAGTGAATTTGGATATCAAAAACCAAACCAAAAGCCCAGAACTGTCAAGTACTCGGAGCAAGTTCCAAAATTGACCTAACTTT
This sequence comes from Adiantum capillus-veneris, assembly GCF_014529385.1. Taxonomy (NCBI): domain Eukaryota; kingdom Viridiplantae; phylum Streptophyta; class Polypodiopsida; order Polypodiales; family Pteridaceae; genus Adiantum; species Adiantum capillus-veneris. The sequence goes on along the minus strand of NC_140958.1, from coordinate 54,264,478 downwards.
CAATCCAGAGGTCCATTTTCAAAAATTTTGATACCATAGGATCTCCTGATCATGTTAATTCTGATGGTACCAAAAAAAGTCAATTTGGGCTCCAAACATGGATCGCGATCCATGTACGCATAGTGATAGCTTGACCTAGAATTTTCCAGTTAGTAGGACACACAGAAGGAAACATATCCCCAAGTCCAGTTTTGGAAAAAATTGAGCAAATTTGGATCAAAAGGGAGCAAAACAGGTGCCAGACTAAAAACCGCAGTGCAGACCTAGTATTGGCCATTTGACCTATCAAACCAAGTCCAAATCCAAAAATACTTGAGATTTAGCTTGTGGACATAGTCAGGAACAAACTTCTAGGAGGACAATTCCAGATGTGGTTGAACATGGATCACGATCCATGTACCTCAACCTCAGAATTTGGTGAAAATTGGTATATAGCCTACTTCAATGACCTTGTCTACACACAATCAAAATTTGGAATTAAAAAAAAAAAAAAATTGACAAAGGAGCATGGATCGTGTTAGATGAAGACTGGCGGCCACACTCAATTGAAGACTGATGAAATGAGAAAAGAAGGAAATCCTATGTAGTCATTCTCTGATTAAGAAAACTTGTAATTTCACTTGTAAATACTTGGTGCTTACAGAAGTTTCTAAGTTTGTATATTATTTTTTCCCATTAGACTGAGTAGGATTCCACTTTGGAACATGAGGTTTTGTATTTGGAAGGTATATATACCAAATTTTAACCTTAATGAAAAAAACCCTTGTTCATTCTATGAAGTGTCTGTGAGAAGCGTATTCTGTGTATGAGAGAGAGTGAGAGCTTATCTTGACACTACGTGCACAATGGTGGTCGGAATCGAGTATGTAGAAGTGTCGTGTGCTACCCCCGGAGAGACCTACGTGCCAATACCCACATTGCACGTGTACGACCCGGCTTTATGAGATTGACGTGCAAGCTATTTCCGGACCTTAGAGAGAATGGCCTATTGGTGTTAATAGGATATCCCTCAAGTTTTGTAGCGTTTCAAGAGCGTCTAATGGATATTTGGCTCATGGAAGCGTTGTAGGAAATCTCCTCCTGTGCACTATAATAGGCTGTAACTTAGACATTGAGCAGAGACCTCTGTAGGAAGTAGTCAATAGTCAGTCGAGTGTAGGTTGACACCCTATGCTTGCTTCCACGCGCCTGTAGGTCGATCTTTGTCCTTAGCTGGCAATTCTTGTTAGGTGAGTTCTCGTTGTGCTGACGTCAGTCGCGACGTATACGCCAACATTGGCACCGTTGCCGGGGATGAAAACCCTAGGTAGGTGACCAAGACTAGTCCTTGAGGATAGGGATTCTCTGATTGGCCAGAGTCTTATTTTACATTTAGATAGGATCAGAGGCTGGTGGACTCTCTAGGTCTTAGGAGGAGTCTAGGGAGCGTATGGCTGGCCTGGATGGTCAATCTTAGGTAATGTTAGATAGGAGTTAGGTTGTGGAGTGTAGAGTAGGATTTGGAGTGGTAGATGCGGTCAGAAGATAGCTTGAGAGTCTGTGGGAGGCCAAGAAGCAACCAAGACACCAAAATCACCATCTCACATGATGAGTAGGATTAAGGTAAGTAGGACATCATGATTTATGATTTGGAGCACTTCATGCATGTTATATTTGTTGTTAGGCTCATCGAAGAACTATAAAAGACGGTGAATTGTGTTCAGAAGCTGAATTGAAGTCCAAAAGTTTCTGTGATTATTGCTAAGAGATCTACAGAGCATAGGGAAGCCCACAGGCAGAGAAAAATTAAATTCTAAGATAGTAGACATCCTACAGGAGTATGTCTGTAGGGTGATCTGGCAGGAATTTTGAGAATCTGGGTTTACCAAAGTGTTTAGAAGGTAGGTTTTATCCTATTTTCACCTAGAAAGTGGAAGATTGACCATATTTTGACAGATTGTGGCCAAGAGACAGGAATTGCCAGACATCCTACCCAAATTGTGTTACCATATACATGTGGTAGTGATGTGTGTGAACACACTAGGACCACCGGAGCATTTTTTCCCTCTTTAGGAGGTTTTTTCCCCCATGCATTATATATACGCCCATCACTCTAGGGCTATCCATATTTCCATTGCACACTAAGTAACACACTCTTTATTATGTGCCTTGAGCTTCCTTCGTCTTCTCCAAGATGTGTGTGTTTCTCTGCAACCCTAATTCCAACAATTGGTATCAGAGCAAGTCACGTCCTCCCAGGCTTAGTCGCCAACTGCTCCAGCACCATGCCTGCTCACTTTCTCCGATTTTAGTAATCTTTGGCAATCGTTCGTAGGTCGACAAATATTTTGGGAGAGCTCGTAGAGCCTGGTCTGCTCAGAATTTTGATTTGGGCTCATTTCGGCCTCCGTTTCCACTACAAGCAGTACTGCACATGCTATTTCATCATAGAGAATTTCTGTCAGTGCCGTTTTCTGCATAACAGGTGCCTTATAGTCTTCTATGGTTTGTGCTATATAGCACAGGTTGTTCCCGCTCCGTTTCTCCTATTTTCGGGCAAATTTCACATTAGGTGCAACATTTACCATGGCTGACAGCAACAACACAGATGTGTTCAAGATGTTTGTTGTTGAGGACAGGTTGGATGGGGACAATTACCCTATGTGGGCTTATATGATGCAACATGTTCTTGTGTCAAAGGGTGTCTGGAACATTGTGCAGGGCATTGATGTATGTCCTGGTTCTGAGGATGTAGGCGATGTTGAGGATGTTGCAGGTCTTGCTGCAAGGATTGCAGCTGTTAGAGTTGTTTTGCCTACGGCAGAACAAGCTCGTTGGGATGTTAAGGATGCACAAGCTCATGCATTGATTGCGTTGTCTGTGAAGCGCACCATTGTTCCTCACATCCGTTCAGCAAAATCTGCAAAACAGGCTTGGGATATTTTGGCTGGTCTTTATGCAAGTCGCAATGAGGCTAAAATTGCTTTGTTGCGTAAAGAGTTGGAGTCGAAGATTATGCATGAGGAAGATGATATGGACACTTTCCTTGCTAGTGTCAAGGATATCAATGAGCAACTTATTTCTGTAGGAGAATTCATTTCAGACAGTTCCCTTGTGCGGACTGTTCTTGATGCCTTACCAGATTCTTACCAGACTTTTGCTAGTACTTGGAGACTTATGACCCAAGGAAATCCAGAAGTTGTCAAGTTTGATGCATTATGCACATTGCTGTTGCAAGAGTCACTTTCCAGAAAAAACACGACTAGGCAGCGTGCAGTTGAACAGGCTTTTATTGCTTCTCAAAGAAAGGGTGGTAACAGTAATGCATCCACTTCTTATGGTTCACTATGAGTGGCAAAAATTCTGTTCCTAATGCTTCTGCTGGCAGCAATTCGTCTGGAGATTCTGGTGGCAAGGGCAAAAAGAAGATGCGTTGCCATTATTGTAAAGCTAATGATCACTTGATCAAGTCGTGTCCTAAGTTGAAGGCCAAAGAGGCTAAGAAGAAAGAGGGTGGTTCCACTGCAATGTTGGCTCCACTACAAATGCAGCGATTGTTGAGTCTTCTGTGAAAGGAGACTGTAATGCTGATGTTGATGCAAAATGGGCTTTTAGCGTAGAGTGCACTTACAATCCTGTTGTTCATGATGCATGCTTGTCAGTTGCTACAGATTCACATGTGTGGTATTTTGGCAGTGGTGCTACAAAGCACATTACCTCACATCGTGAATTGTTTACACCTCTCGAGTCTATCCCTCATGGGAATTCAGTCACTTGTGCCAACAACGCCTCTTATCCAGTTCAGGGAGGTGGAAAGATTGTGCTCACTGGTGCTAATGGAAGTCCCTTCACGCTTGTTGATGCACTTTATGTACCTGGGATCAAGAAGAATCTCTTGTCTGTATCCGCACTTGCTAGACTTGGACTTGTAGTCAAATTTGTGGATGACAGATGTACAGTTCATGATCTAAGTTTTGATGATGAAATTGTTGCATCTGGGCTTTTGCGCCGTGGGCTGTATAAGCTCACTTTGTATGACAAGTGTGGACAAAATTTTGCAAATGCTGTTGCAGATTCAAGGGCTATCTCAGATGCAAAACTTTGGCATGCACGTTTTGGTCATCTGAATTTTGCCAGTTTGCTGCGTTTGCAAAAATCTAATATGGTTGCTTCTTTGCCGCCTCTTGAAGCACCTGTCAAACATGTTTGTGAAGGCTGTATTTTGGGTAAGATGCAGCGTTCTAAATTTCCAAAGGATGGTTCAGTTCGGGCCACATGCAAGTTGTAGCTTGTGCATAGTGATGTTTGTGGGCCCATGCAAACTCCATCCTTGGCCAATTACCTGTGCTTCGTGACTTTCATTGATGATTACTCCAGGCATGCATGGGTATTTCCGCTTAAAGCGAAGTCCGAAGTTTTTATGTGCTTCAAAAAATTTCTGGCTATGACTGAAAATGTCTCGAAATGTACTATGGGCACCCTCCATTCCGATCGAGGGGGGGAGTATATGTCTCATGAATTTAATGCATTTCTGGCTAGTTGTGGGATAAAACACCAATGTACAGTGCCTTATACACCTCAGCAAAATGGTGTTGCTGAGAGGAAAAACAGGTCACTGACGAAAATGGCACGATGTATGGTCAAAAGTCAAGCTTTCCCGCATTCTTTTTGGCTTGAGGCCATCATGTGTGCTAATTATGTACTTAACAGGTGTCCTACGAAAGCTTTGTAGTCTATTACTCCATATGAAGCATGGCATGATAGAAATCCTTCTATTGAGCACATGCGTGTTTTTGGCTGTTTGGCATATGCTTTGGTGCCACAAGTGCAGCACAGAAAATTGGATGATAAGGCTGTCAAATGTATTTTTGTTGGTTATAGTGCTGAAAGCAAAGGTTACAGGTTGTATCATCCGCAAACAAAACGTATTCTAGTTTCACGGGATGTAGTGTTTGTGGAAGATTCTGTTCAGCCCTTGCTGCCATGTACTAGAGACAGTAATGTAAGCTCACAAGACATTTATGACACTTTGTTGCCTCTTTTCAGTGGTGGAAATATGAATGTAAGTTCCAATGAGGCAAATGTATAGCCTATGGAGGTTTTTGAAAATGTTTTAGATCAGCCTATTACTGATGCAGATGTACATAATGTACTTGATGAGGAAAGGGCTGAAAATGAGCAGGCTCGAGGTATGCCAAAATGGCTAGTGCATACTTTGCGTGATAGTAAATTGGATGCACCTTTGTCTAGTCGTACTTGTTCAGGCTCTCGCCATGCATCTTATGCATCGGATTGTTATGCGTTGGCTGTGTCTAGCTTACATGATGTTGAGGAGCCTCTGTCTTTTGATGAAGCACAGAATTCAGAAAATTGGATGGCTGCCATGCAATCAGAATATGATGCACTTATAGAAAATGACACATGGACTTTATGTGATTTGCCTCTTGGCAAAAAGGCCATTGGTACGAAGTGGGTTTACAAGTTGAAACGCAAGCCGGATGGTGAGATCGATCGCCATAAGGCTCGACTTGTTGCAAAGGGTTATGCACAGCAAAAAGGCATAGATTATGAAGAGACTTTTGCTCCCACTTGTCGTATGACTACTGTGCGTTTTCTATGTGCATTGGCAGCTCATTTTGGTTGGGATGTACATCAATCAGACATTGTTACTGCTTTCTTGAATGGTGACATATTTGAGGAAGTTTATGTAACGTAGCCTCGCGGTTTTGTCATAAAAGGAAAGAGGACAAAGTGTGCAAATGTAAGAAGGCTTTGTATGGGTTAAAGCAATCTCCTCGTGCTTGGTATGAGAAAGCTGACACTCATTTGGTTAAACGAGGCTTTCGTAATAGTCCAACAGAAAGCACATTTTATGTAAAGCGTAAGGGTGATGTACTTCTCATTGTGGTTCTTTACGTTGATGATTTGCTGATCACTGGACCAAATGATAGACATATTGCTGAATTTAAGGCTGATTTGAATGCTACTTTCAAGATGAAAGATTTGGGGTGTTGCATCATTACTTGGGTATACAGTTTAAGCAGTGTGATGGTGGTATTTCCTTGTGTCAGAAAAGTTACATAGAGACATTGCTATGTAAGTTTGGACTTGAGGATTGCAAACCTATTGCCACTACCATGGAAGCAGGTTTGAAGTTGAGTCTACATGATGCTGGCGATCCTGCTGATGTCACTCTTTACCAAACTGATGTTGGCTGCCTCATTTATGTATGCAACACGAGGCTGGATATTCAGTTTGGAGTCTCACAGGTCAGCAGATTTATGCATAGCCCAGGGTCTAAGCATTGGCAGGCTGTCAAGAGGATTTTCCGATACCTTAGTGGTACTTTACATCTTGTCTTGTTTTATCCCAAGGGGGGATCATTGCCGCCAGACTTACATGCTTTTTCGGACTCCGATTGGGCTGGTTGTTTTGGCACAAGAGTGTCCACAAGTGGTTTTTGTTTCATGCTTCGCAGTTCATGTATATCATGGTTGAGCAAGAAGAAATCTACTGTGGCCACTTCGAGTTGTGAGGCTGAGTACAGGGCAGTCTTCGCAGCTACGGTTGAGTGTGTATGGCTCAGAATCCTTATGGCTGATTTGGGTGTTGGATAGGACACTGCCAACACTATCTACACTGACAGTCAGAGCGCATTGGCAGTTGCGAGGAACCCAGTTTTTCATGCTCACACAAAGCACATTGAGGTGCATTACCACTATTTCAGGGAGAGGCTCTCAGCAGGAGAGATCAACTTGGCTTATGTGCCAACACAGGACAACCTTGCAGATCTTTTAACAAAGGCATTGTCTCGTGAGAATCTCGAAGCTTTCCGCAAAGCTTTGGGCTTACTCCCCTTTGTGGACTGATCATGTCCTTAGGGCATGGAACTTCCCTTTACTCATGTGCCAGCTCTCGTTCACCGCATCACTCCAGGGGGGATTTGTTACCATATACATGTGGTAGTGATGTGTGTGAACACACTAGGACCGTCGGGGCATTTTTTCCCTCTTTAGGAGTTTTTTTCCCCCGTGCATTATATATACGCCCATCACTCTAGGGCTATCCATCTTTCCATTGCACACTAAGTAACACACTCTTTATTGTGTGCCTTGAGCTTCCTTCATCTTCTCTTGTGTGTGTTTCTCTGCAACCCTAATTCCAACAAATTGTGCCAAGGCATAATTTTGAGACCAAGACCATAGGATGTCTTCATGTGCAATCTACATGATTTATTGAGTGCATGTGAAAGGTTTCATCTCAATTGGGTGAGAAAATTGGGGTTTAAGTAGACTTTAGCATTTTTGACAGAAAAAAAGGCCAGAATAGCTAAGTTTGGGGTCTTTTGACATTCAAACACAAATCTAAACACACCAGGGAGCTCAGCACATCAAGGAAAAGTTGTGGGCCAAGTTGGGTTAAATTCTGATGTAAAAGACATCCTATGTGTAGTATATCTAATGCATGATTACAAGGCCCAAAATTATATTTGAGACATAGCGGGCTCTGATATATCCTTGCACAAACCTCCTAGTCAATTTTGGTCCAATTTGGAGTTGATATGATTGGTGAATTCATTAGAACAGACATTAGGCTTCTGGAACAGATTTCTGATCAGTTGACCAACTTATAGGTGTCCAAACCAAAAAGTGAGAACAGCTGTGAACTCAGCACATCAAGGGAAAGCTACCTTGCAAATTTTATCTGAAACAGAGCAAAAAATACATCCTACACGTAGGATGTCTACAGGGTCATTTTTAGGACAATATTAAACTGTGGACATACAAGGAGGTTTTAATTGACTTAAGGGTTCTAGAACTTCTTTCAGAAGTGAAATTGGACTTTGTTTGACCTATTTACGGAGCAAAGACGAGAATTAAGACATTACCTCTAGACTGACAAACATGTAGGTGGTGTACAGTTCAAGATTAGTGGACCTAATCAAGAACATCAGCAGTGTATAGAGTACAGTAGTGGTTGGGACTAACACTCTAGTTATACCAACCATTACTAAGACCACCTCTAGCGGTTAAATTCTTTGATTTGATTGCCAAAATTAAATGCTTGTGTACAGGTATATTCAGCAGCAAAGCAAGAAGTTGTGCATAAACTGATCCTTTTCCAGGTGAGTGGCTGGATTTGTGATAAATTGCATTGCTAAGTTTGATGAATTTAAGATCAGGAAGACACATTTCGAGAGACCAAAAAGTGGCATATGATCAGGGTAGCTTAGTATCCACTGAGGAGAGTGTAACTCAGGCAAGGCTAGATCCATTAGCCCCAATTATTGAGGAAGGTAGTGATACTGACACTTCATCAGACAAGTGGTAAAAGGAAAAATGGTCTCAGAAACTCAAGACCCTCCTCCTAAAATTGATCGACCTAGAGCTCATTTTATGTATGATAAAAAAACAACCAAAGTCTCTACCTATAATGAGAATGTGTCAATTTACAAGCATGAGAGCGAGGGAGTAGTCTCTTATTTTTTATGCAAAGAACCCTACCCAAATGAATTGAGCGATGACAAGGTTCTTTACTTGTTCTCCTATGAAATTTCCATGGGGAAGGATATCATTTTTATTGACAGGTACGGGCGAGAATACAAACAAATTCTGCCAGAGGAGGTAGATAAGGCAACAGTTCCATAAACATCAACATATACCCCCGAAGAAGTACCAAGGTCCACCTATACCCCTTTCAAGTCTACAAATCCATTTTCAAAAGAGTACAACGCAACATCACATTCTAACCGGCAGCAGACTTTCAACAGTTGGAACCAGCAGGCAACCCAACCATCATTGCATGCATGGCTTCAACAAAATGCAACATCCAAACAAGACCTAAATAGAGGTGGTTATCCAGCCACACGAGGACTAAGAGATTTACAAGAGGTCTCATCAGTTGTATTTGGCACTATGATAGGTTCTTGCTTAGACTCTAAGGCAGTCGTGAGTACCTCCATTGTGTCCGCTTATTTCTCTAGAGTTGGCGTGATAGGGGTTGGAGCTGGCACCTTGTGCCAACTTGCAGGTTTACTAGGTGGGTTTTCTATCAAAGATTCGGTTGTTTCAATCATCTTCCTACACATTTCCAACCTCTATTTTTCTAGTTCCGCATATGGATAAGTCATCCATCGTTGCTCTTGGTTTTGGTTGTTTTTGAGTCTGGCTTCATATGCTTTTAAAAGTGCGTCAAGTTGCACATTTACTTTTCCTACCAGTACTAATCCTCCCGATCTTGCACTTTTGCGTTCCACTATTTCCTTGGGCCCTATGGTTGAAGCAGTGTGTGAACTTAAACTAGTTAGATCCTCTAATTGCTCCAATTATCCTTTGTGTGTTTTAGCTCCTCGGATAGAGCCGTTTGCTCTCGTTCCTTCCTGGCTTTCATACGAGCCTTTCTAGCTTTCCAAGTGCTTCGTTGATTTTTCATTTCTGTACTAGGGGCATCGGTCTTTGTCTCTTCAATTATGGGTTTGCTTGTCCTTCTTTGAGCTTGCGCCCGTGTGACTACCTGAATAGGTATTACTGTTTCATTTTTTGACCCCCCACTGGATGGCACTACTTCCAGCATGTTTAAGTAGTTTTTGCTCCTTTGCTCAGGTTCTTAGGGCAATCAGGCATCAAGTGAGGAATTCCACACTCGGTGCAATACGGATTGACTCTAATGATTTCATTGTGAGGACAGTCCCTTACCCAATGATCTCCGCCACACTTGTAGCAGGGTCCCTTTGGCTGTTGAGGTGCTCCTTGAGCTCCTCTCTGTTGTTAAGCATGTCTCTGCCCACCCATGCCTCCGTTGGCTATGAACAACAGTGTTTGTTCATCCCAGTTGTATCTTCCTTCTCTTGTAGCGTGGGCAGTTGTTGGTGGTCTCGTACTTCCAACCATGCTCCAAGGTTCTTGCATCTTAGTTTCTTCAGGTGGATAATAGATAGGATTTGTTGCATATCCATTGGGATATTTGTAATATGCATGCATGGGCACCAAATCCTTCTCTTCTGGTTCATTTATCGTTGGTGCATACCTTATGCCGACCGGTCTTGCTCCTTGTAGGGGTGGTTGTTGCCCCAATACTGGTTGTGGTCTTTCAACTCCTACAGGTCCTGGTAGGTTACCCCCTGGATACCTAGGCATTGGTGGGATTTGAGGAGATGCTACTTGAGCTTGGGGAGCATAAGGTCGCTCTCTCACATATCCCTTGTCATAATAACATTCCTCCGTCACATGGTTTGTTCATTTTTGTTCAATTGCACACCACTTCGGCTGCTTAGCCTGAGGCTTGGCACACATATTAAATTTTTTGTAGCACTTCTTCCACCAGCTGCTCTTGGCTTACAGCTACTTCTTCTTTCTGTGTTGACTTAGTGGACTTGCTTCCACTTTTTTGTGGGGATGAATCGTCATCAAGATCCTTGAATTCACCCTCCTTGTAGACCGCACAATTGTCTACAAGAGCTTCCTTAGTTAACTCATTTAACGTTGTGCTCCTCTTCATATGTAAGTCCTTCTGGAGATTTGCGTTTCTCAGTCATAAGCATAAGTCTGGTTGTGTTGGTAGCTCTTCCACATGTCAGAACTTCACATATCTCTTTAGTTGTAGGACTGCCTTTCGCACAGATTCTCCTTCCTTCTGTTTGAATTTATGGATTTGTGAGACTGTATTATGAGCTATCCCCCTTTGTGAGAATTTCTCGATAAACTTGTTTGGATGTTGCATTTTGTTGAATCCATGCCTGCAATGATGGTTGGGTTGCCTGCTGGTTCCGATTGTTGAAAGTCTGCTTGTGCTGGTTAGAATGTGATGTTGCATTGTACTCTTTTGAAAATGGATTTGTAGACTTGCTAGGGGTATAGGTGGACCTTGGTACTTCCTCGGGGGTATATGTTGATGTTTCTGGAACTGTTGCCTTATCTACCTCCTCTGGCAGAATTGGTTTGTATTCTCGCCCGTACCTGTCAACAAAATTGATATCCTTCCCCATGGCAATTTCGTAGGAGAACAAGTAAAGAACCTTGTCATCGCTCAATTCATTTGGGTAGGGTTTTTTGCATAAAAAATAAGAGACTACTCCCTCGCTCTCATGCTTGTAAATTCCCACATTCTCATTATAGGTAGAGACTCTGGTTGTTTTTTTATCATACATAAAATGAGCTCCAGGTCGATCAATTTTAGGACGCGCATCTTGAGTTTCTGAGACCATTTTTCCTTTTTCCACATCATCAGAAACTCAAGATCCGCCTCCTAAAATTGATCGATCTGGAGCTCATTTTATGTATGATAAAAAAACAACCTGAGTCTCTACCTATAATGAGAATGTGGGAATTTACAAGCATGAGAGCGAGGGAGTAGTCTCTTATTTTTTATGCAAAAAACCCTACCCAAATGAATTGAGCGATGACAAGGTTCTTTACTTGTTCTCCTACGAAATTGCCATGGGGAAGGATATCAATTTTGTTGACAGGTACGGGCGAGAATACAAACCAATTCTGCCAGAGGAGGTAGATAAGGCAACAGTTCCAGAAACATCAACATATACCCCCGAGGAAGTACCAAGGTCCACCTATACCCCTAGCAAGTCTACAAATCCATTTTCAAAAGAGTACAATGCAACATCACATTCTAACCAGCACAAGCAGACTTTCAACAATCGGAACCAGCAGGCAACCCAACCATCATTGCAGGCATGGATTCAACAAAATGCAACATCCAAACAAGACCTAAATAGAGGTGGTTATCCATCCACACGAGGGCTAACATATTTACAAGAACCACCACTCCATTCACATTACCAAGGCGAGAGTAAGCCAAAAACTCAAGAGTCGGCAGAGCCCGTAAGACAACCCATAGAACAAGAACAAAGAGAACGAGTTCAGAGAGATGAACCACCTCTTGCAAGAACCGTCAAAAACTATGGCTTAGGAGCACCTCTAGGAGAGGAACCCTCCCACTACCAAAGGCCAGAAGAGGCATATCAAGGAGGACGAGGAGAACCAATGATGAGATTTGTAGACCATCGTAGAATTAGACCTTCTCAGGTGCAAAAATGGGTAAACAAGAAATACTCGGAAAACAGAGATCCTAGGGATCATGTAGCAGCTTTCGTGCGTGTAATTAGAGCTAAAGAAGTTTTGTATTTTTCTACTCAATTTGCAGGGTTTGGACTTACCCTAGAAGAGGATGCAGCCACTTGGTTTGATTCTGTGGAGCGTAGAGATTTTGAGTCTATGGAGGAGGTTTTTGACGAGTTTATTGAGGAATTGTCACAAAGGGGGATAGCTCATAATACAGTCTCACAAATCCATAAATTCAAACGGAAGGAAGGAGAATATGTGCAAAATGAAGCCCTACGACTAAAGAGATATGTGAAGTTCTGCCTTGTGGAAGAGCTACCAACCCAACCAGGCTTATGCTTATATTTATTCAAGGAGTGAGAAACACAAATCTTCAGAAGGACTTACATATGAAGATGAGCACAACGTTAAATGAGTTAACTAAGGAAGCTCTTGTAGACAATTGTGTGGTCTACAAGGAGGGTGAATTCAAGGATCTTGATGACGATTCATCCTCACAACAAAGTGGAAGCAAATCCACTAAGTTGGCACAGAAAGAAGAAGTAGCTGTAAGCCAAGAGCAGCTGGTGGAAGAAGTGCTAAAAAAAAATTAATATGTATGCCAAGCCTCAGGCTAAGCAGCCGAAGTGGTGTGCAATTGAACAAAAATGGACAAACCATGTGATGGAGGAATGTTATTATAACAAGGGATATGTGAGAGAGCGACCTTATGCTCCCCAAGCTCAAGTAGCATCTCTTCAAATCCCACCGATGCCTAGGTATCCAGCGGGTAACCTACTAGGACATGTAGGAGTTGAAAGACCATAACCAGTATTGGGGCAACAACCACCCCTACAAGGAGCAAGACCGGTCGGCATAAGGTATGCACCAACGATAAATGAACCAGAAGAGAAGTCTTTGGTGCTCGTGCATGCATATTACAAAGATCCTAATGGATATGCAACAAATCCTGTCTATTATCCACCTGAAGAACCTAAGACGCAAGAACCTTGGAGCATGATTGGAAGTACGGGACCACCAACAACTGCCCAGGCTACAAGAGAAGGAAGATACAGCTTGGATGAACAAACACTGTTGTTCATAGCCAACGGAGGCATGGGTGGGCAGAGACATGCTTAACAACAGAGAGGAGCTCAAGGAGCACCTCAACAGCCAAAGGGACCCTGCTACAAGTGTGGCGGAGATCATTGGGTAAGGTACTGTCCTCATAATGAAATCATTAGAGTCAATCCGTATTGCACCGAGTGTGGAATTCCTCACTTGATTCCTGATTGCCCTAAGAACCTGAGAAAAGGAGCAAAAACTACTTAAACATGCTGGAAGTAGTGCCATCCAGTGGGGGGTCAAAAAATGAAACAGTAATACCTATTCAGGTAGTCACACGGGCGCAAGCTCAAAGAAGGACAAGGAAAACCCATAATTGAAGAGACAAAGACCGATGCCCCTAGTACAGAAATGAAAAATCAACGAAGCACTTGGAAAGCTAGAAAGGCTCGTATGAAATCCAGGAAGGAACGAGAGCAAACGGCTCTATCCGAGGAGCTAAAACACACAAAGGATAATTGGAGCAATTAGAGGATCTAACTAGTTTAAGTTCACACACTGCTTCAACCATAGGGCCCAAGGAAATAGTGGAACCCAAAAGTGCAAGATCGGGAGGATCAGTACTGGTAGGAAAAGTAAATGAGCAACTTGACACTGTCGTGCAGCTCTACTCCCATGAAAAGAAAGATGCCAGGAAAATGCACATTATTTTGTATTGAAGATTATATGTTTAATGAACAGTGATTAAGGGCTGGTTGCAGGCCCAGTTCAATGCAGAATGTATGTCAAATGCGGCTGAAAGAGCCAAAACATGCTTTAATGATGCTAAAAAGTGTTATGCTAGAAGTGAACACGGATAAGGTAGTGTGCCATAGAACTGCAGTGCTCGATGTGCTCTACCGACCTGTCTTTACGGCTCGTCGATTGGAGCTACGGTGAAGAAGTCATGGCAGTTCGAAGTTTAAGTCAATTGTAGATCTGTGTCGGGTTGAGCAACAACAGCTGAGGGGATAAAAATGAAGTAAATGCATCAGGCTGAAGTGCTCGCTTTGTGGAGCATGCCGGTCTTTTCAGATCAGAGATTGGACTTATGGTTACCAAAATATTAATTGTTTAAGATTTACCGGGGGCCGAGTCCACATTAGCCGGTCCACTCGGTTGGAGTGCCAACACTGCTATGGTTTGCTAAAGAAAACTAGGTAACTTGGAAAATCTTCGCCGATATGTATGCAAAGGTGGCGGGTACAGAGAGATGTTGTTAATAGCAATGCTTTAATTAGTATGTAAGCCAAATGGGGAGGTGACAAGGCTGCCGAGTGTTTGGAAGTGCCTTGGACGATTTGTATGCTAAGTGTGATGCCTTTACGAAGGCCGACCGCCCCAAATGATTGTGCCTGGCAATGCTTTGCCGATATGTATGCCAAATGTGGTGCCCTACAAGGGCATAAAACCTCCACCCAAAGCAAGGCCGGCCGTCCAAGGCCATAAGCCAAGGGCCGCCCGTTTATAAAAAAAAGAAGGGTTTTTTTTAAACTAAGTGTGAAGCCAAGCAAAGGAAAAAAAAAAAGAGCCATGGCGTTCAACAGGGGAGCGAATGGCGCAGGAGGAAAGCTCCACTCGCGCTGGGCGCTACAGTGGTCGGAAGAGCTTGACACAGGAGAGGAAAACGCTCAGGAAGCCGTCGTGCACAGATTTGGCACCAGTCTCTTGGCATTTGGTGCTGCTCGACTTCGGCCTTGCCACGTCATGGGGACGGTTCTTGCCATGTCAGCCACCCATTAGCGACATCGCTAATGGGTAGGCTATTTTTAGCATGCAACCTAGTAAAGAAAGGATTCTCTTGAGCTCTCTCCGCTTCATAAGCTAGGCTAATCCTCCTCATAACGGGATGCTACTCTTTTAAGCTCTAGGCTCTTAAGCTCTTGAGAGGGAAAAGCTCCATAGCCTTAAGCCTTCATAATCGAGTTCTTAATATATATGCTTAAGCTCCATAGCCTTAAGCCTTCATAATCGAGTTCTTAATCTATATGCTTAAGCTCCATAGCCTTAAGCCTTCATAATCGAGTTCTTAATGTATATGCTTAAGCTCCATAGCCTTAAGCCTTCATAATCGAGTGCTTAATGTATATTAAGCTCCATAGCCTTAAGCCTTCATAATCGAGTTCTTAATCTATATGCTTAAGCTCCATAGCCTTAAGCCTTCATAATCAAGATAACCTTAAGCTCTCTTCCTCCTCACAGGAAGAAAAATTGGGGAATACTCTTAAGATCTTAATACATCCTCTTAATCTCCATCTCCGAACCTCCATAGCTGGAACGAAGCCTAATCTCAAATTGTTAACAGTGTCCATTCGAATCAGGAAGCAAAAAGCAAAGTAAGCAGAATTCCATCAATTTTCTGTTTAGCACCTGGTTAGCCATGATTTCTTCTTGTAAAGAGCATTTAAGCCTCCATTAGTGATCTATTAATCATGGATTTTGTCAATTAACTGGGGATTAAATGGACTGCCTGTTTTAAATACTGCTGTCGATAAATTGTTTCTGCTACACCTTGTTTTCCGCACCTCTCACAGCCAGGGGCCCGGTGCCTTCTCGGCTCACCTTTCGCACAATTATCCCCCGACTTCTTGGTGAACCCGACGCGAAACGAGCCGGGGTGAGTAGTGTGGTGAAGAAGGATGTCGACACCGCAAGAGGATGCTATGCAGAAAATGATGCAGCAATTTGCTTCTTACATGCAACAACAGCAGGCTGCTCAACAGCAGTACAATTTGCAAGAGAGGATCCGTAAAGCTCGGCACACAGTTACCGAGAAATTACATCGATTTGAAGGCCGGGATATTAGCAAATTGTGAAATATATATGAACAGGCAATGGAAGAGAATGGAATTGATGATCAGAACGCAGTAGAAGGGTTCCATTTGATTTGCTGAGCCGGAACTTAGGAGTCAAATTAAAGAAATTCAGGTGCTTCAAGGTGCGAATTGGCAGGATTTCAAGAAGGCGCTTCAGGAGGATTACTTCCTGGAGGATTCTCAAAGAGTAACCAGGCAAGTTTCATGAAGTGGGTGAGCAACTGTCTTCGACAGAGCAACGTTCAATGAGGGATCAAAAGGTTGAGTTGTTCATTCAGACTTCTAATCCTCGACTTCAAAAGATTTTAGTGCAGTTTCTAGAGGATCCAAGTGGAGAATTGGGCTTAACATCCGACTGGAAGGTAGTCACCGAAGCAGTCAACATGATTGTGAAACGACAGATGAGAGTTGACAAGATGATCGTGGCTGACATCATGGATTTTGCGGAGGAGGAACCTAAAGAGAAAACCTTGACGAATTGGTGAAAGGTATTCAAGAGTTGAATTTGAATTTTAAAGCTGTTAAATTTGATAGTCTAGCTGCAAAGGGGTCTACATCGGAGCCTAGGCAGCAGCCACCACGCAAAGGCTGGGACCGATGCATGTGGTGTGACAGTGAAGACCACAAGTCTGTTAAGGAATGTGATGAATTTGACGAAGCATATAAAAAGAATGTGGTGTTCTGGAAGGACAAGAAGATACACCTTAGGGCAACAGGTGAGATACTCCGCCTGAACTTCGGTAGGGGCGGCATGAAGAAGATAGTTGATGAGATTCAGCATAATGTTGCTCTTGTGGAGGCAGCTACTTATGGGCTGCAAGTCTGCAGTGGCGGGAAGGGTGATGAAGATGGTGCAGGTACCAAGGGTCAATTATGACCTTGTGCTTTGAAGACGGCAGAAAATGGACAGGTAACTTATGGGAAATTGCGGCAAGTAGGGAATTCAATTCGAGAAACCATAGGGTGGACTAATCCAGTGGATTCCCTCTCAGTGTATGCATTCATTGCGAAGTCTCAAGATAATGAGGCTATGGTGGAGGAGAAGCGGAAAAGAGATAAAGAAGCTCGTGGGACATCGAAGAGGACAACGAGGCTCAATAGCAAGAAAGAAGAAAGTCCTGCTCCAAAGCCCGCTCCTGAAGTGGTGATGGAGGAAGCACCTAAGGACAAAAAACAAGGTAAACCCAGGGGACTCTCTTATAAGCTCAAGTCTGACATTGAATTAGCTACAAATTTAAAGAAAGTCTTTGAAGAGTGAATTCTGAATAGCAAGGTGGAGCTCACATTGGGTGATATATTGGGGATTGCCAAACGTGAGTTTCATGAGGAGATAATAGATATCATCAAAAGGAAGCGGCAGATACCAAGTGAACAGGAGCCGGAGTCAGTGAAAAGCCAAGCGGTACGCCACATTGAAGCAATTCTAGACGACTATGAAGAGTATTTGGCGAATCTTGAAGAAGAAGAAGAGTCGAGGTCTGTGGTGGTGTCAAATCCAACCGTACCAGAGGTAAGGCATGTTCATTTCAATGAAGATGAAAATAGTGAAAGCATACCAAGGAGTCACTTTTCAAGGACTCATTGGACAAGAGCAACAACCGAAACTGTTGTAAAGCTTGGCGACATCGAAGAACCGGTCTTAGCACTCATAGATCATGGATCGGAGATCAATTTGATGGCTAAAATCTTGCACAAAAAGGGGAAATGGCCTATTGATGTGGACCATGGTTGGCGGATTCGAGCTACCAATATGCTTCCAAGCGACCTCTATGGTGCAAGTGCCAATGTTAAGGTAACTGTAGGGGATGTCTGTGATGAGCAAAATTTCTTTATACAGGAGCATTCCTCTTATCCTTTAATTTTGGGGCAACCATACATTATGGCTCTGCGAATGAAAACCAAAGTTTTGGATGATGGCTCGGCCTATGCCAGGGTTCGGAGCCGTGATGGTAAGAAAGTAGTGCAATTCTTGATTGTATGTGTTGACCATGCTAGGAATAAGGACAGTCTAAGGGATCATCCAATGCCAAAGATACGCAAGGAGTTTAGAGAACACAGGTTTTCCATTATAAAGCGGGACTATGGTGGTACAAGTGAGGAGAAGTTCTCGCAAAGAGAAGCTTTCTCTTCGGGGGTTTTGGGGTTAACATCTGAAGGTTCAATCTCTTTCAAAAAATTTAATGATTTGCCGAAGTGGGAAAAATAGTATGTCTCAGGTATTCAAAGTGAATTGCAAGGTTGTGATGTGATTGAATCTGATGATGTGATTTCAGGAGTCTTTGAAGAGGTATCTTATGAAGATACTATGTCAGTGCTTGAAGAGATCATGCAAAACAGGTTACAAAGTGTAACTGAAGTAGTCAAGGTTCATTCAATGGACATGTATGATGAGTTAAGTTCATATGAAGCACTTATGTATATTGAAGATGAATCAAGTGACACTGTTGAAGCACAGGTAGAGACCAAATACAAAACTGTTGCAAAGAAAGTGAGGCCAGTGGCTACAGCGCTACCAGAAGGAAGTGATGGGATGATCAAGGAGGCTTCTCGACAGCCTATACTCAGAGATCCGAAGAACATAGGGCATAAATTTACTAAGGAGACATTGCAGCAGCTGAAGGTTGGTGAAGATGGTTTCCTCAATGAAGAGGAGATGAAATGTTTTCAAGGTATGCTCAAAAAACATGGTAAAGCTTTCTCTTTTAAGCCAAATGAGATAGGGTGTGTGGATCCGAGTGTTGTTTCACACATGCCATGGAGCTTGCGTCCTATTCCAATTCCTAAAGCTCACTTGCCAAAGCTCGTCAATTTTCTCAATGAAAAGATTCAAATGGGAATTTTGGAGCCGTCATGTGCTCCGTATTCTAATCGATGGTTTACTGTTCCGAAGAAAAATGGCACATTAAGGTTCATTCAGGATATGCAACCGGTTAACAAAGTAACAATCCACAATGTGGGTACTGGTCCAATTGTGGATGAATTTGTTGAGGCCTTTGCAGGTAGATCTATTTACTCCATGGGCGATCTTTATTCAGGATATGATCAATTCCAGTTAGCTTTGGAGACCAGGGATCTTACTACAATGCGTACTCCTCTTGGTTTGGTAAGGATGTGCACTCTACCACAGGGTGCTACTAATTCAGTAGCTCATATGATGAACGGCATGAATAAGGTATTAAGGGACTTTATCCCACATGTTACCATGCCTTTCATTGATGATCTACCAATTAAGGGATGTGAAGAAGGCTCAAAAGATGAAGCAAAAGACTAGAGGGGGTGCAGACAGTTTGTTGCTCAACATATTGCTGACTTTGATGCTATATTATCAAGGCTTGAAGAAGTTAACTTAACACTTTCAGGTCAAGAATCGACTTTTGGAGCTAAAGAGGTCTTAATTGTGGGACACATGTGCAGTTCTGAAGGAAGAAGGCCAAGTCCTGCAAAAGTTGAAGCAATCCAAAAGATGAAGGACACATGTGTTTCAGTTTTACTGAGGTTCGTTGATTCTTACGCGCGTGTGTGTTCTATCGTATTTGGCTGCCACACTTTGCCCATGTTGCAGAGGTGCTGTATCAATTGCTACGAAAAGGTAATAGGTTTGTTTGGGAAGAAGTTCACAAACAAGCTATTAAGAAATTAAAGAAGATGCTTCTTGAGGCTCCGACCTTGAGGAAAGTTGATTATAAATGTGATAGGCCATTTATTTTAACAGTTGACACTAGCCCAACAGGAATTGGATGGGCTATAGGTCAAGACGATGCTGAAGGACACAGGTATGCAATGAGATTTGGAGCCAAGGTGCTCAATGCTCGTCAACAAGGATATCCACATGTTAAGAGGGAACTTTGGGGCATTGCTACTGCTCTAAGGACCGATAAAGAATACTTTATTGGAGCTACCGTTGTGGTAGAGACAGATTGCTTGCCACTAATAGGAATGATTGCAAATTGCTCTACTCCGGACATTGCCATGCTACGATGGATAGCGTATATCAAGTCTCTTAACCCTGAATTTTGTCATATTGCAGGTAGAGATAACCATGTTGCGGATATGTTATCAAGAGCCAGATTTGAAGATGAAGAAGAGATGTTGACCACAAGTGATGATGTTGGCTTGAAGTTCTACACGTTGTTGGGAAACAAGCAAACTGAAACACCTCTATACTGATGTCACCCAAGAGCGTTGAAAGAGAACTACAAGACACAAAAATCTTTGCCAAATCATTTTGAAACACCACAAGTCCAATAGGAGTAGACCCTTGGGAATTTACTAGCCGTCGCCCACCCAAGAGACTATGTCACATAGGAGCAAAACCCTGTCAAAGCACGGATTTACAGCACACGCCGACCAATGCAGATGAATACAAGAGCCTCTCCTTTCACAATCAATCATCACAAGCCCATAACTTCAACATCAATTCCATAATTCATAGATACATGCCCTCCCAATCTGCCTATACATAATTTGCCACTAGGCTGCCATAGCCATAACCCTGCAGAGAACTAGTCGTAACCTGATGAGCACAACTCCAATTGGGGCACTTTAAAGCTTGAGCAAAAGCTTGAAAAATAACTGGTGAGAAATCTGAATATGACCAAAATTGATTCCATACACCCCCATGAGAAAAATTGACGCGAACAGAGAGCTGTCCCAGCACGACTACACGTAGAGAAGGCTAGTCGGGGCAAAAAACTGCATCCAAGAGCACCAAGGAGACACAACGAGCTAAAACCTGCAAATTTCTGATGTTTGGATGAACTTTTTTTATTTTGTACATGAGTTTTAGTTATATACAAGGCTCACTTCAAAAACCTCACTCACGGGCACTTACAGTAGCCCGACAGCTGTCACTAGACTAGCGACTTGCAGTGCATGTACATGTGCTTGCTAAAGCAAGATAAAAAACCACAAAAAGAAATCCCACACGCCCTTTTGACATCAGGCGTCATTTCCATATGTACAAATTTACCAAAAAAATGGGGTGTCAAAAATGCGTCCAACATAGTTTGCCAACCCCCCAGTCTGCTAGAGCATTCATGCTCAGCAGTAGCATAAGCATATTGTCCACCTAGATCAAAGGGCCATACAACATAAGCACAAAATGCATGAAGAAACACCATCCATATCAGTTCTCTCACTCTCAATATGAAATCACAAACCATGTGTAGAATCCAAATCCTTGTTATACATAAAGTACTCTCAACAAATACTACATAGAGACACCCTTTCATCGCTATAGAATGCAAGGAATCCTTTAACATCTCATCCAAAAAGTCTTCAACTTTTATCTCAGCCATTTTCATATCCTCATGCATATCCATCTCATTCTCCCCACTCTTCATGAAGCTTCTATCCAATTCAACCGTATCATGCTTGATAGGGAAGACATCTTCTACACATAACATCCTATGCTCATCATAAGGATCAAGCAAGGAAGCATCAACCATCTCATCATTAGTCATCCATATTAACTTTTTATGGCTTTCCACATGCTCAAAAACCTCCAAATTCTCCTTCTTGATCAAGGAATGGCTACATACATCATCATAGATGCAAACACGAGAGTCCTCATGGAAAATCTCCTCATTAGCAAGGTCCACAACATGCTCAATAGCATCATCATTTATTGAAAAAGACTCAACAATAGCATGCATTTGAGAGAGCTCTTCATTAACATCATTCACTTGCATAAAAGTATCCTCATTAACTTGCAAATCATCCTCAACCACTTCACATAAAGGAGAGGGACACTCAACATCCACTTTAACATCACCCAAGTGCTCATCTTTCACATGGGACACATCAACAACGGCCTCTACAGCTTGATTCTCATCTTGATCATTCTTTAAGACTTCAGTAGTTGCATCCTTTTCCTTCTTATTAACTTTCACATTGGTAGAAACATCATCTTTTGCATGTGAAACACCATTGAGAGGCGTAAACAGTAAGGATGGCATCATATGTACATTCTTCTCAATATCTTTCTCCTCATTAAATGCTTTTTTCTCTTTCCCAAGAGAACCATCATGATACGATATTACATTAAAAGATTTCTTTGTATCCACATCAATCCATATAGTAACATTTGGCTCCATATCACCTTCCAATCCAAACCGCCTCACTCTCTCTAGCTTCCATTCCTTATGCTTTGCAATCCTTACTGCATCATCAAATGTAAGTGGCCTTTTAAGCTCAACCTTAAACTTCAAATCAGTCCTCAAATTTTTCATAAACATACACTTCTTAAGCATAAGAGGAGGTGTATCACTTCCCAAAGAAACACACCATCTTCTCCACAAGGCATTGAACTCCTTGACAAAGGCATTTACACTTTGACCATCACATTGTACAAGTCCTTCAATGGAGTGCCATACATCTGTTGGGTCCTCTACCTTCTTGAACTTCTCAAGGAAAGCCTTCTTTAATGCATCATAAGTCATCACCAATGGAGGTTGAGATGATTTCAACCAAAACTCATACTTATCATACCATATCCTTGCATCCTCTTTCAAGCAAAAGAACAAAATCTTGAGCATAATCATTGGATCTTCCTTATTGGAAATCAAACACGCAAACTCCATATTTTCAATGAATGCATCATCATCTTCACCTACATGACCATAGAAATTTGGAAACTCTGTCACCACAGCCATCAAAGCTCTCAATTGAAGGTCACTTGAAGAAGATTCCTCCGTGGCGGGCACCAAAACACTATCGGGAAACAAGCAAACTGAAACACCTCTATAGTGATGTCACCCAAGAGCATTGAAAGAGAACTACAAGACACAAAAATCTTTGCCAAATCCTTTTGAAACACCACAAGTCCAATAGGAGTAGACCCTTGGGAATTTACTAGCTGTCGCCCACCCAAGAGACTATGTCACATAGGAGCAAAACCCTGTCATAGCACGGATTTACAGCACACGCCGACCAATGCAGATGAAGAAAAGAGCCTCTCCTTTCACAATCAAGAATCATAAACCCATAACTTCAACATCAATTCCACAATTCATAGATACATGCCCTCCCAATCTGCCTATACACAATTTGCCACTAGGCTGCCATAGCCATAACCCTGCAGAGAACTAGTCGTAACCTGATGAGCACAACTCCAATTGGGGCACTTTAAAGCTTGAGAAAAAGCTTGAAACATTACTGGCAAGAAAGTTTAAGATGACCAAAATTGATTCCATACGCCCCCATGAGCAAAATTGACGCGAACAGAGAGCTGTCACAGCACGACTACACGTAGAGAAGGCTAGTCGGGGCAAAAAACTACATCCAAGAGCACCAAGGAGACACAACGAGCTAAAACCTGCAAATTTCTGATGTTTGGCTGAACTTTTTTTAGTTTGTACATGAGTTTTAGTTATATACAAGGCTCACTTCAAAAACCTCACTCACGGGCACTTACAGTAGCCCGACAACTGTCACTAGACTAGCGACTTGTAGTGCATGTACATGTGCTTGCTAAAGCAAGATAAAAAGCCACAAAAAGAAATCCCACACGCCCTTTTGACATCAGGCGTCATGTCCGTATGTACAAATTTACCAAAAAAATGGGGTGTCAGAAATGCGTCCAACAACGTCTTCTTATCTACATGCCAACTGCGATAGTATTGCTCATGTTTTTGAAGTCTTTTCTGAAGAGTTTTATGATGGAGAGTGGCTTATGATTGGCCGCTACCTAAGTACTCTCACTAGACAAGAAGGATGGAGTGATCAAGAATTCAGGAAGATCAGGAAAAAGGCCTATGGCTATTTCCTGAAAGACGGACATTTATGGAAGCAACCGAAGCGCCTAGGAGGGGTACCACAATGAGTTATTTGCGACAAAGCAACCCAACAGCAAGTGATTAAAGAGTTTCATGAAAGTCTATGGGCTGGACACAGAGGAGTCTGAGCAACCTTTGTCAAAATTAAAGACCGATATTAGTGGAGATGTATGTATAAAGATGTGGTTCAATTTGTGGAATCATGCTTAATATGTCAACAATACTCTAATGTGCGACATAGAGATGGGTCGCATCCCACCTATCCATTGGCTATGCACTACAAGTGGGTGGTGGAACTTATTACAATGCGAGTAGGAGTGTGGCAGATGAGATATATTGTTCTTGCCAGGGAATATCTTACTAATCAGGTGGATGGCACAGCTTTGCGTACCAAAGCTACTAGTTCAGTATGCAAGTTCTTGCTTGAAGATGTTATCTCTAGGTATGGATGTGTTGGCAGAATTACTGCACATAGAGGAGAACTGGATGCAGATGAAGCTCGAGAGTTTTTTGCTTGTATGGGCATTAAACTCACCCTCACCACAGCATATAATCCAGAAGGTAATGGGAAGAGTGAAAGGGGACATCTGACTATTGTTAAAGCTTTAGCAAAGGCGTGTGAAGGACATATTGGTGATTGGCCTAAACTCTTGCCATTTGCTTTGTGGGTTGATCGCACTACTCACAGTTCACTTACAGTATTTATGCCATTCGAATTGATGCATGGGCAGAAACCCATCATGCCTACGGAGGTATCAGTTACAACTTGGACCATAATGCCATGGGAAGAAAGTATGTCTACTGAAGACTTGCTTGCTCTACGTATTCGGCAACTTGAGAGGCGTCAAGAGGATATTGAGCAGGCCAAAGAGAAGCTTAAGGAGGCGAGATTGAAGAACAAGGCAGCGTTTGATGGAAAGCATAGACTACGACCACATGCTATCAAGGAAGGTGACTGGGTACTTGTCTATGACAGTAGATTGGAGAACCAATACTCTGCTATGCGGAAAATGGTGAAACGGTGGTTTGGACCATATGTGGTGCAACATGTTTTTGATAATGTGACATATCAATTGTGTGAACTAGATGGTACTATGCTTAAAGTGCCTATTGCAGGAAAAAGAATCAAGTTGTTCAAGAAGCGAGAAGGCGAGATTGTTCTTGAAGATTCTCATTCAGATCCACCTCCAGAGGATCGTGTTATGTATGTGCCAGATGATATGTCTGATGATGATTTTAATGAAGCTGATTAAGTGCAATTGGCACAGACGGGAGGCTGTGCAGGTTCAGTGGGGGTAAATGTCATGCAACTCCGCTCCCATGCAAAGAAAGATGCCAAGAAAATGCACATTAATTTTGTTTGAAGATTATATGTTTAATGAACAGTGATTAAGGGCTGGTTGCAGGCCGAGTTCATTGCAGAATGTATGTCAAATGCGGCTGAAAAAGCCAAAACATGCTTTAATGATGCTAAAAAGTGTCATGCTAGAAGTGAACACGGATAGGGTATTGTGCCATAGAACTGCAGTGCTCAATGTGCTCTACCAACCTGTCTTTACGGCTCGTCGATTGGAGCAACGGTGAAGAAGTTATGGCAGTTCGAAGTTTAAGTCAATTGCAGATCCGTGCCGGGTTGGGCAACAGCAGCTGAGGGGATAAAAATGAAGTAAATGCATCAGGCTGAAGTGCTCGCTTTGTGGAGCATGCCGGTCTTTTCAGATCAGAGATTGGACTTATGGTTACCAGATTATTAATTGTTTAAGATTTACCGGGGACCGAGTCCACATTAGCCGGTCCACTCGGTTGGAGTGCCAACACTGCTATGGTTTGCTAAAGAAAACTGGGTAACTTGGAAAATCTTCGCTGATATGTATTCAAAGGTGGCGGGTACAGAGAGATGTTGTTAATAGCAATGCTTTAATCAGTATGTAAGCCAAATGGGAAGGTGACAAGGCTGCCGAGTGTTTGGAAGTGCCTTGGCCGATCTGTATGCTAAGTGTGATGCCTTTACGAAGTCCGACCGCCCCAAATGATTGTGCCTGGCAATGCTTTGCCGATATGTATGCCAAATGTGGTGCCCTACAAGGGCATAAAACCTCCACCCAAAGCAAGGCCGGCCGTCCAAGGCCATAAGCCAAGGGCCGCCCGTTTATAAAAAAAAGGAAGGGTTTTTTTTACACTAAGTGTGAAGCCAAGCAAAGAAAAAAAAAAAGAGCCATGGCGTTCAACAGGGCAGTGAATGGCGCAAGAGGAAAGCTCCACTCGCGCTGGGCGCTACAGTGGTCGGAAGAGCTCGACACAGGAGAGGAAAACGCTCAGGAAGCCGTCGTGCACAGATTCGGCACCAGTCTCTTCGCATTTGGTGCTGCTCGACTTCGGCCTTGCCATGTCATGGGGACGGTACTTGCCATGTCAGCCACCCATTAGCGACATCGCTAATGGGTAGGCTATTTTTAGCATGCAACCTAGGAAAGAAAGGATTCTCTTGAGCTCTCTCCACTTCATAAGCTAGGCTAATCCTCCTCATAACGGGATGCTACTCTTTTAAGCTCTAGGCTCTTAAGCTCTTGAGAGGGAAAAGCTCCATAGCCTTAAGCCTTCATAATCGAGTTCTTAATATATATGCTTAAGCTCCATAGCCTTAAGCCTTCATAATCGAGTTCTTAATCTATATGATTAAGCTCCATAGCCTTAAGCCTTCATAATCGAGTTCTTAATGTATATGCTTAAGCTCCATAGACTTAAGCCTTCATAATCGAGTTCTTAATCTACATGCTTAAGCTCCATAGCCTTAAGCCTTCATAATCGAGTTCTTAATCTATATGCTTAAGCTCCATAGCCTTAAGCCTTCATAATCGAGATCAACTTAAGCTCTCTTCCTCCTCACGGGAAGAGAAATTGGGGAATACTCTTAAGCTCTTAATACATCCTCTTAATCTCCATCTCCGAACCTCCATAGCTAGAACAAAGCCTAATCTCAAACTGTTAAGAGTGTCCATTCGAATCAGGAAGCAGAAGGCAGAGTAAGCAGAATTCCATCAATTTTCTGTTTAGCACCTGGTTTTAGCCAGGATTTCTTCTTGTAAAGAGCATTTAAGCCTCCATTAGTGATCGATTAATCATGGATTTTGTCAATTAATTGGGGATTAAATGGACTGCTTGTTTTAAGTCGGTAAATTGTTTCTGCTACACCTTGTTTTCCACACCTCTCACAGCCAGGGGCCCGGTGCCTTCCCGGCTCACCTTTCGCACAATTATCCCCCGACAACGCACTTTTAAAAGCATATGAAGCCAAACTCAAAAACAACCAAAACCAAGAGCAACGATAGATGGCTTATCCATATGCGGAACTAGAAAAATAGAGGTTGTAAATGTGTAGGAAGATGATTGAAACAGCCCAATCTTTGATAGAAAACCCACCTAGTAAACCTCCAAGTTGGCACGAGGTGCTAGCTCCAACCCCTATCACACCAACTCTAGAGAAACAAGCAGACACAACGGAGGGACTCACGACTGCCTTAGAGTCTAAGCGAGAACCTATCATAGTGCCAAATACAACTGATGAGACATTTGATGGTTTCCAACCTAAAACATCGGCGGGGATGGATAAAGAGTGTGACAGTCTAGATGACCTATGGAAGCAAATCCGGGAAGCAAATGAAGCTAATAGGGTGAACCACCAACTAAATCGCGCTAAGAAGGAGAAAAAAGAGATCATTAGGCAAAATTTGGACTCACAAAGGGGCCCTTTAAGGAGTTTGACTTTACCTCTCTCTACCAAAACGGGCGTATGGATAAATTTTTGCAAACAAACTCCAAAGTTGGAGGAGGTTTGACAGTTAGAATGTCCTCTTCAAGCTCTATCTACTGAAATATAGCACGCCATGAGATTCCTCGTATTTTAGAAGATTCTTTTTTTGATTCACGTATGATGTGACAACTATGTCGGAATCTAAGTGAATCAAAAAAAGAATCTTCTAAAATATGAGGAATCTCATGGCGTGCTATATATCAGTAGATAGAGCTTGAAGAGGACATTCTACCTGTCAAACCTCTGCCAACTTTGGAGCTTTTTTGCAAAAATTTATCCATGTGCCCATTTTGGTAGAGAGAGGTAAAGTCAAACTCCTTAAAGGACCCCTTTGTGAGTCCAACTTTTGCCTAATGCTTACCTCCCATTGTAGAATTTGAGGCAAGATCACAAATGAGCTTTGATATGCATTCACAAGAGGGGAACCAGGGGTCAATTATCTCGGGGCACAGCCAACCTGACTCGCTAAAAACTCTACCCTCTTACCTAGGGGAGTATGAAGCTAAGTCTGAAGTGAGAGCAATCCCATCCCAAAGACTTTCTCCCAACAGAATATGGAGTTCACAAGGGTTGATTGAGTTACTGTCTACCCCGGTGGCATGCACAATCACGTTAGCCAAATTCCTGAGGTTACGACCAAACATGTGGACCACAGTAGGCAAATGCTTAGAAAAATTTGGGGTAAAAGACCCTACCTCAAGAATTCAAGAAGGGATCAGATAACTGGACAAGCCTCTACTGAACACTAGGCTTGTACCTTTGAACAAGGTTGGACAATATTGTGAGGGAGAAGATGGAAATACCACACTACCAGTAGAATTCGAGGGAGTGGTCTCCAAGGCTATTCTCGACAGTGGAGCGGGAGTCGCTATCGCCACAAAACAAATCTCAAAAAAATGGAGAAAACCGGCTTTGAGAGCAACCAGAATGAAATTACAATTGGCAGATGGGTTCATGGAAAAGCCTCTAGGACTTTTAGGAAAAGTAATTGTCACCTCTTGTGGAATCGAGTATAAGCATACATTTGCAATAGTTGATTTTGGTAAAAAGAACAATTACAAGATCATCTTGGGAAGACCGTTCATGAGACAATTAAAGATGGTACAGGATTGGAGTTATGACCATATATACCTCAGGCGTGGGGAGACTACAACCAAAATATACCTAAAAGACCATAGTTACAAAGATGTGAACCAGACACCAGTGGAAGAGTTTGATTCGGCTACGTTGGCAGGGTCCGAATTCCCAACATGGTTAGGGCAGAAAAAAGAGTTATGGATGTGTGGAGATTCACATTGTGGGAGCTTGAAAAGAGAGGAATGCATCTTAGAAAGAGCTATTGAAGACAAGGATTATATTTTAGAACCTTTTCCCGAAGATGCATTAGAACCTATGGAATGGGAACATATACTAGCAGCGTTGGACGTCTGTGCCATTACAGATAACCCAACAACAAAATTTTGTGATAAGGACGGCTATGATGTGCTACCCTATTACATGGTAAACCTTGTACCAGTAGGAGATGAGAATGTAGAGTCACTAGAACAAGAAGAGTTTTATGACTCCTCTGTGCATCTGGAATTAAGTAACGATGTAGATAACGAGTGTTCAAACAGCTCAAGCAAAAGTAGGGAAACAACCACAGATATCAAGTTTTATGATTTTGCAAATCAACACCCTAGACGCCAGGAACTCTATAGAAAAAAAGAGCAAAAAACAAGGTTACAGAAAACCCGATGCCCGGGATAAAAGACAAAACGCACTATCTATTGCTAGTCAAGGCAGAGGATTGTGTAAAAGACGAAATATCAGAGAAATTCTCAAGAGTTCGAGGAAAAAGGACACATGAGGACATAAAACAAGCACGAAAAACTAAAACGAAAACAAATTCAAGAAGATCTCAAAAATCAAAACGTGAAAAGACAAAAGATCTTGAGTGGACCAAAATGGAGCGTAAGAAGAAATACCAAGAACTTAAACGGACGTTACAAGAGGTATGGACTACTGAGGCAGAAAGTGAAGGTAAGGAGGATTTAGAAAAGAAAACATGGATGTACAATCCCACTATCAAAAATTCACTATCCAAGACAGAAAAATCATAATGACACGACCAATAAGAGAAAGAATAAATCAAGAATCTTACGATGGACCGGAAAATGCAAAACGAATTGATCTCGCTGCATCAGGCGAAGAGACTCAACTTGTCTTTATAGCAACTGATTTAGGTCCTGAAGAAGAAGAAATGCTAACACAGCTTCTCAAGAAGTATAAATATGTGTTTGCATGGTCTTACAAAGACCTCAAGGGAGTTGATCCATCGATATGTCAACATACAATTCCGTTAAAGTCAGATGCCAAACCAAGCAAACAACGTCCTTACACATATAATGACACATTTGCTAAACGAATCAAAGAAGAGATTGACAAGCCGAAGAATGCCGAATTCATCTATAAAATCGAGCATACATTAGGAAAAAAATGGACTCTCCATGGGCCTTGTAAGAATCCCTAATTTAAAGAAAGCCTGCCAAGATTAAGGGGGACAAAGGCTTTGAATGGGGCTATTTTGGTAGGGTCTCCTCCACCTTTGACCCCTAAAAAGGTAGGGGGAAGGGGGGGGTAAACCATTTGAAAAGTAGGGGGGTAGGGGGTCTTCTCTCTCTAGCTTTTTGGCCAACTTGTAAGTGGCCTCTTAACTCTCCCATGCCACCTAAGCAAATCCGTGGGTCAAAGAGGTCAAAAAAATGACGTTTTTCAAAAACTTTCAAAAAAACTCTATTCCCTCCTAAAAAGTACCCCCAACATATACACATAATACAAAAAAATATTTTTAAGTTAAATTACTCATAATTCAACATTTTTTGACTCCCTCCAAAACTTTTAGGAAATTCCTCCCAAAATTGAAAACTTTCCCTCCTAATCTAAGCTCCTCTCCTACACCCATCCCCCTTGCACCTGCACCTGCTGCTGCACCTACACACCCATCTCTCCATCCTTCAAGCTCCATCTCTCCATCCTACAATGCCTCTTGACGACGTGACCAATGTCCTAGCAAGCTCTTCACGTGGTAGGTCTCCAGGGCTTTTCCTACGTAGGCCTACCTCAAGAGTATGTTCCGACAAAGAAAACATGCTTGGGTACATTACCTTCAGCCAACGAAGGCCGCGCTCAAGGGGAGAAGAACGTGGATCTCTGGACAGACGGATGCTTGTATCCAAAGGATCCTTCTCTCAATGTTCATCCGTCTTTTACAAACATTCCATCACTGTTGCAATACGTTGGAAATGGAGAGCAAGGTTTGTTGGGCTACTGCAAGAGACTCAACAAACACGAGATTGCGCGGTCCAAAATCTACTTGGGTCATTGGCAGTTGCTCAATGGGAGTTTCCACAATCTTCAAGATCAGATGCAAACAGCTACTAGTACGCTTGAGGAGGCAAAGAGCACCATCACAACCAAGGAAAATATAATTAAAAAGCTTGAGGATACTCTTTCACACATGAAGAGTACTGCCATGGGAGGTAGGGTGAGGAAACGAGAGTTGTCCGAAATTCAGACTCTTGCACCACGTGGAGGTGCAAGAAAACGAAGGGTGACAGCTATGAGGTAACATGTTCTGTCCCTCATGTTGTTTAAGTCTAATACAGCTCATCATTGTTGTTTTGGGCAATAGGAACTTCGTCCAAGAAACGTGCGGTGGCGAGAATGCGTCAGCTAGGGCTACTTTACTTTGTTCTTGTTTCAACAAAGAGGATTTTATTGGCATGCTTGATGCTCCAGAGGCAAAACACTTGAAAGACGCAATGACTAAGAGAGTTCTTAGTGATTTTTCTAATATTGTCACTGATCTAGATGTTCAGGATATTTGTGATGCTGTTGGGATTAGTACCAAGGGCTATCAAGCAATACATCAAGTGTTAAAAGATGCATTAAGAAGTCGAGGAGTCACGAAAAACCTATTTCCACTTCCTCACAGAGTGCAGACTGCCAAGAAGGTGTCAAATGAAGATGTTGTTCACCGATTAGGGGACTACTTGTATATTGAAGACACGATGCCTCTTCAGCCGCTCCGTAGCAAATCACAAGGAAGGAAGGGCCACGGGAAGGGAAGTGGTGCTGTTTCTAACAGTGTGTTGCGGACCGAAGGGTTTGTTTACACCAAATTCAACAATATCTTTGTGGACTTGATACGATTGCAGCAGTCCATGGTTGTTTTCTACAATTTGAGTGATGCAGGTTAGTTTAGAGTTGCCTAAATGCTCTATGATGTGTCATAACATGCATTCTGAGGCTTTATATTGTCGGCAGTTCTTGAAGGCAAGCTTGTGTTCGTGCTGAAGTTGGATGAGTGTGTAATTGTTAAAGGGAGAAAGTTGGAGAGAATGAGCATCACGCTTATGAATGAAGCCCTAGCTTATGCCAAGCAATCTTGCAGTTCGAGTGAAGCGACAAAGCCCTCTTTTAGTGTGCAATCGGAGAAGGATATATGGTGGCTTGGTGCAATTGAAGTTCCGAAAGAGACACATGAAGTCCTTGCATGGATTTTCAGTAGAATCCCATGGGTCACAGAGGTCATTAAAGCTCAAATAAGCGATGAGAAGCTCATGGTTCCAGTACGTGGGGAGTTTGATGTTGAATGGCATTTAGGTGGTGATCTAAAGACCATCAAGTGCATGCTTGGATGCAAACAAGGTGCAAATTCTTTACTTCCCTGTCCATTCTGTACGAAAGGGCACAAGACAAGTCGAGCAACTCAAGTGGAAGGTCAGGACGAAGATAATGATGACCATATAAATAGGGAGTGGAAAACTTCGGTTCTTTCATGTGATATGCTGCAGGTGCCCAATAGGGATAGCAAAGATCCTGGGTGGAACCCCATAATTCCCTTCTCCCTCAACAATGTTCACTTTTGTACATTGCATGCGTTTATGCGAATATTTGATAGGATCCTAAAGCATCACATTGATTATTCTTTCACAATGAAGCCCCTTCAACGGTCAAAAGACTCCTTGTAGGGGGTGGAGACGCTCCTTAATGAGATTGGATGTCACCAATCAAGGGTGAACATTGTAGCAGAGACTTGTAGGGAGAAGACATATGAGGTGGCACAGAAGGTTTCCATGAATGGAGCCAAGGCACGTCGATTTTTCAAGAAGATGTCAAAGTCTCCAATGCAGGTATCCAAGGCAAGTGTCGATCTAGCAAGTGAGAAGCGGTGGGAGTTGTGGAAAGATTTGTGTTCATGCACGACGGACAAAGATCCCAATGTGGAGGTTGCTAACCAACGTAAGCTAGTATGGTCATCCTTTCAAAAGATTTTGCAATTGATGAATCTTTCAAGCACCACCGTTGAGCAGCGAGAGGAGTTCAAGAAGGTGCTTTATGAATTCACAAAGGCCGCTAAGGACTGATGGTCTGAAAGCAAGATTACACACTACATGGTTTGTTTTAACGAACTTAATACATATGCAATGTTTGAAAATGCAACTTTTCTATTAGCTTATCTCATTTTTGGTTGTTTTAGCACATTCTCTATGCACATGGTGCATACTTCATGAACCGATATGGTTCGCTTGATATATGGAGTACACAAGGCATGGAGAAGTCCCACTATCGAGCAAAAGGAGTCTACTTCAAGAATACTCGGCATGGTGGTGGTAGTTCACACTCCAACTACCTCCAAGAGATGTTTAACTGGTTTTTTATGCACACCTTTGGGAGAACTCGTACTATTGAGAAAGCAAGAGAGTCAATGTTAGCAAAGCAGTTACGCAACGCCTCCCGTACTGCAGCATCCGAGAAGTGGAAATGCTCGCGAGCGTCCCTGGGCCATGAAGCTTGGCGTGCAACTAAGTATCGAAAAGGCAGCGTTTGGGTGTCGCGTCAGCCATCCGCATGATCCAGGTTTAGTTGTTAAATTCAATTGCTTTATTTGAGTTTCACTCAATTGGCCGCATAGTGTAAAAGGGCCCAAATCTCAAAAAAACCTATTTAAAGGTTGAAGGCGCTCATTTTGTCATTTTCCCTACTAGGTGCTACCATGGCAAGAACAAAACAAACGGCTAGGATTGCATATCCAGAGGGGCCGATGGCCAACGACTCAAAGGTACAGCAACAGAAGCTGGAACTTCACAACCTCAAGGTGAAGTCCACACAGAAGAAGCTGGAGCTTCAAATCAGCATGGCCAGTCCTCTACAGCAGCAAAAGAGAGACGGAAGCATCGCCTTGTTGTCTATTCATTGGACTCCAACGATTTTGATGGCAACAGGGAGGATGAGAGCAACCAGGGCAAAGAAACAAACAGCCAAAAGCAACCGTCAAAAGGCTCCGAAGAGACGCAAACGAATGAAGATGCCCCATGGGTCGGCGTCCAAATACAAACTTATCAGGCTCACATGTCTATTGGGGGTAAGACACTTCCTAAAGGGAGTGGACCTACACCATCACATCCGATCAATAGTGAAGAGCACGAATCAGATGGAGAGTGGGTGGAATCAGATTATGAGGTGTTGGAAGTGCCTGTGCAGAAAAAAAAGAGAAAGAGCATTGTCTACAACAAGAGGAAGCAAGCTGCCCCAACTCGTGCCAAAAATGCACCTCCACGTCGACCTCAGAAGGTACGAAAGCACAGCCGTGCTTTTGCGGAGATTCGACACTATCAAAAGAGCACCGATCTCTTGATTCGGAGGTCCCCTTTCGCAAGGCTATACAGGGAGGTTTTGCAATTGTACAACACTTAGTTTCGGATGGGCGCTGTGGCCATAGAGGCAGTCCAAGAGGCAGCAAAGCAATATTTAACTAGCATGTTCGAGGATTCTAACCTCTGTGCCATCCATGCAAAGCGTGTAACCATTATGCCCAAGGATATGCAGCTTGCTCGCCATTTGCGCCATGAGGAGTAGCTTGTAATTAGGCATCAAACCTTTTTGTATTTACGGAACTCCAAGATTGGGAAGATTTTGAATACAAGCGTCTTTTGATTGTATACCCCACTTTGTGCATTGTATTGGGAAGAATTTGAATATAAGCGTCTTTTATTGTATACCCCACTGCGCATTGTATTGTTTTAATTCTGTACCATGCAATGTAGCACTGGTTCAAGTTTTGTCTACCTTCTATTCTATGTATGTAGCCATTAGCTTGTTTTTGTGAAAAATTGCCTACGTTTAGCACCTTGGCTAAGTGGGGCATGCACTTCCTTATGTATCCATGCTATGTGACTCACTATTGCATGGAAAAAGCATCTACAAAGTGTTGAAAATGGCTTGGAATGCCCCCAAACTGGCTGCCACAAGGGCGCGCATTTGGGGCTTCCAGAGGCCTATGGATGGACATAATGCGCGCCCTTGTGGCAGCCTTTCCTAGTGCTTTCCAGACACTTTCCAGTGGTTTTCAAAAAATTTTGACAAGCAATAAGTATGTTTTGTTTGCTTCAATGATTCAATTAGCATAGATGCTTCTGGCAATCATCCCCCCTTAGTCCATGTCAGTCCTATACTCCAAAAAGGGCTAGATATTGCCACATAGTCTACACTTGTGGTTTGTTAATACAACTTTAGGTATCTGGGGCAATATGGGCTTAAGGTTACTTGGGTATCCATGTCTTTCTATTTTGCAACTGGGTAATAAAGTCTTGTCACTCTATTTTGTGCCTGGGTTTGGTCCTAGATGTGTCCAAATTCATCTGCCACAAGGGCACGCATTTGCACACTTCATCTGCTGATGGAAGGCCCCAATGCGCGCCCTTGTGGAAGCATATTTTATGGACTTCCAAGCCCTTTACTAGGCACATTCATAACTTTGGAAGACTAGATATCACAAAGTATGCATTTTTTAAATTTTAATGCCTGCCAAACCCTTTAGTAGTCCGAATAGCAGAAATTATGGTGCTTCTCATACACAATGGAAGCCCAACATATAAGAAATTCAAAACCTTGCAAGAAAGAGAGTCATAGACAACAAAAAGTTGTTTCATTAAAGAAATAATGCTTTACATGA
The DNA here is from genome assembly GCF_014529385.1 of Adiantum capillus-veneris. Lineage (NCBI taxonomy): Eukaryota > Viridiplantae > Streptophyta > Polypodiopsida > Polypodiales > Pteridaceae > Adiantum > Adiantum capillus-veneris. The sequence goes on along the minus strand of NC_140958.1, from coordinate 54,228,941 downwards.
TATCTGGCTTTTGCTTTAGGATCTTTCTAATTACAATTTTCTGGCGCTTGGCCTTTTGGGGTGGCTCCCTGTTAAGTAAAGTGGTGGTGATTTCTTGGGTGTCATTAACCCCTACAGCTGGGTTCATGCCGACATGGGCAATAAGGCGCCCACGAAAGTTTACAACGAAAGTAGATATTGCAAAATCTTTCTTTACAAGCACTACAAGGTTGGCCGTTTGGGCAAGTGTTGTTAAACACAACGCCTTGGAGAGTGAACGAAGAGCAAACATGTTGTAGCGACCATTGGGAGATTAGTCGGCATGGACAAACACCACGACACCAGTGGGAAGTGTGCCGAGGTAGTGAGCAAGTGCCGCTTGAGGTCCGAACGGCGTCCTCCTACCCCCTGACCGTTGCGCCTATGTGTCAACCTCCAGAACATCCTGCAGAACATAGGTTTTTTGAGATATGGCACAAAATTATGATATAACATTAAAACAATCATTTGTAACAATCAAATGTAAGTGAGCATCTATAACTCTTGTCTACGATCCTCCTCATCGGCATCCGGGTGCAAGTAAAGATCCACGCTTGACTTCCCCTTTGGATCAAGCAATACAGGTGTTGCAACGGGTGGTGGTGAATCCACTCTTGCGCGTTTAGCCAAACACATGGATTGCACGGCCACAAACTCCTCCTTAGAGACCTTGGCCTGCTCGGCCGCTGCCACCTTGGGTGTGCGATCGCCACTGTGTCCGCCAAAGTATTCCCCATGGGCAGTAGGAGATCATCGTCATGGGAGGTGGTGGTATCAACCTCAAACTTGCCATGGTCATCGAGGATGGCGAAACACTCATCCATGCGAAGCTCAAAGGATTTCTCCAGATTGTGCATAAACACAAACTCCTCCCCACCCACCACAACGGAGGAGAAGCGGGTAATCTCTACCTGAGGGATGGCATCCCGAGTGGTGGTTCCTTCTGGCGGTCCCGAGGATGAACCGACTGATGGAGAGGCCTCCAAGAGGCCTTGAATCCCTACAGGGTAGGTCAAGGCAAGCGTCCTCTCCTCTGCGGATGAGTCAATGGCCGCGGGCTTGGGGTCCTTCACATCAGCCAATACCCCGCCGATCTGCAAGTGAGGTAGCACTACATCAGGGCCTGTTGGGCACTCGTGAAGGAGGAAGATCATTATGGCCTGAACAGAGAAAAAAGTGTTTCCGATCCTTCCCTTACGCATTGCTCGCACATCATCAGCTTCAAGCCGCACATATTGTCCGGCGGGTTGTGCTATGGTGGCAAAGCGTGCAAGCTGCTGATGAAATGGCATGTCCCCTTAGTAGATGTGGTGGAGAAGGCTTTCAGGGACCCATTGCCCTGGCCGGTTTGGTAACTCAACAATGAATCTCCCCATGCACGTGGAAATGTATGAAGTAATGTGCTCAAAAGATTGAGAGTGGAGGGTCAAGGTGGTTTCCAAATCGGGTTGGGTTGTGAAAAATGCTTGAAGCTCAGGGCGATTTGCATGCCCAACCTCAGTAAGGAATGCATCTAAAGCACTAGTAGCAGCCATGTCTTCTCTTTGCGTGATTGGGTATGCTAGGTCTCTCTGCAATGCTGGGATGAAAATGGTGAAATGAGGAGGTGGTCCTCCTTATATAGACATATTCCATCTCGAAAAAAATAAAAAATATGCATTTAAAAAATAAATTTACACCACCTTAAAACTCAAGTACAACACCTTAAAACTTTTCAAAATCTTTAATAAAATATCCAATATATAAACGATTAAAGTTACAAGCCAATTCACTTAGACACGATGATTTCGTCTGTAGCCCAATCTTTGTAAACAAGCATAGTGGCCTCCATCCGCCTCCCAATCTATACAACCAAAAAATGAGCAATCAAAATACAAAAACCCACAAAAAATAAGAAAAGGTAGCTAAGCAAGCACAAAGCAGACCTTGCGTTGTTCTAGTTTGAAACTTGCATTACCGACATCCTCGAATCCCATTATGACAAAGTGTTCCCGAAGATTGGCAAGAGTCCAATGCGGATTCACTGCAACCACCTCCACCTCGTTATTGAGCATGTGGACACGAATTTCAAAGGATTGAATCTCTTCGGCTGTCAGCTGCAAGGGTATCCATTTTCCATATTTGTGCATCCACCTCTCGTAGCTAAACCGTGCATACAAGGTGCACCTTGCTTTCAAATACCGAAGGCAAAGCTGTGTGGGGGACACATTGCACTTATAACGGTCACCATCATGCAAACCGTCAACATAGCCCCAATTGACACCTAGAATGGTTTCCATTGCATCTATGTCAACTTCTTTGCAAACAAACATTGTTGGTGTTTCTACAATCGGCAGAGAGCGGAATGCATGCACAAACAAATGAATGGGACAATGCCAACTGAGACCCACCGATCTGGTTGCCTTACCAAACTTTAGGGACCCTTGGAAATCTTGCAGCACCTTGCGCTTGAAAGAAAGCAAAGCCCAATGGTCTGGAGTTGTCCATTCTGCACTCTGCAATGAGGGTGTCTCCACGGATTCTAACCTACCATAGCTTTGGCTTGACTTCGGCACCACGTACTTGTGGGAGTACATGAATATTTGTTTCTCGGTAAGTTTTTTCGATGAAACATTAGGAAACATAAGCTCCCCAATGTGAGCATGCACAACCATGAACGTGCCTAAGATGCACTTAAGCGGTTGCTCCTCAACTAAGCTCGATGGAAAAACATCTTTACAAATACCCTTAGTTAAACATAATGATCACATAAACATAAACATGACATATGCATGGGATAGCTAAACCATGAAAACTTACAATGAGGTGGAATTGAGTTGATGCTCTCTTGAGGTGGAGCTCAGCTGCACTGTAGACGTGTTGCACGATGGCCACCATTCCGGAGTTTGTTTCTTTGAATGCCAATAGCCGGCCCTTCCAATGACGTTCCAATACGCCTCAACACCGTACACGATGAGGTCCAGCATGTGACGGTTGCATGTAGACCCATGCACCCTTCTTGAATACTTGTGGGATCCATACCCCCTCTGAGTCTTTTGTGTTGTGCAACACAATCTCCTCTATCTCTGGTTTGGGCCGTCTATGTGTGGACATGCTTGGGAAGTTGGGCTTAGGAAGGGATTTGAAAGAGTTCAGTACTGTGGAGAGAGAATGAGGAGTTGAGAGGAGGGTGAGGTGAGCTGCCTATGGTGGCTATGGTGGCTTTGACAGTGGAGATAGAGAAAGAGGGGAGGAGTGAGAGGTAGAGAGGATAGTGGAGCTGTGGGCTATGGAGTGTGGGACTGTAGAGGGTTGATGGAGGTGTGAGAGAAGAGGGAGCTATGGAGAGAGAGGAAGAGAGAGGAAGAGAGTGGTGGAAAGCTTTTGGCTATGGCTGCCTTGAATGTAGAGAGAGAATGGGAGGAGGGAGAAGAGGGAGAGTGTGGGAGAGAAAAGTAATGAGGGAGAGAGAGAGAAAAGTGGATTTTGGGGGGAAATTTTGACTTTTTTAAGTTAGTTTATGTTTTGGGGCAGTTTTGGAGGCAAATGGGTCAACTTTGGAACTTTTTAAAAAAATTCAATTTTTAAGGTTTTTAAGCATGCGTGTTTTTTTTTTTGGGGTCCCTCCCTCTTTTATGACACCTCTCTCCTCCTATTACCCCCCCCCCCCCCCCCCCCCCCCCCCGGGCCTACCTCCCACCTCTCTCTAAGAACCAAGCATGGAAGAGGGAGACAATTAGGCTTCACCCCTACTATTCCTCCCCCTCTAGGTGATATCCCAAGAGCCTTCTCATTGGTTCTCCCTTAAGCCTTCACTAATAAAAAAGGCCCAAGGAGAGTCCATATTTTTCCTAATGAAAGATTGGGTTGTCCCCAAAAAGAACGGAAAGTTGCATGTGTGTGTGAACCTCAAAAAGGTAAATACGGCAACAATAAGGGATAATTATCCCTTGCCAATCACAGATAATGTGCTTGAGAGGGTAGTAGGAAAACAGGCCTATTCATTTTTGGATGGGTTTTTGGGGTACAACCAATTGGCAATTGCAATAGAGGATCAACACAAAACCGCATTTTCCATAGAATGGGGTATATATGCGTATAGAGTTATGCCTTTTGGCCTAACCAATGTCCCAACCACCTTCCAAAGGTTAATGACTCATGCATTCAAAGAATACCTAAGAATATTCTTAGAAATATATATGGATGATCTTTGTGTCCACTCTCTTATTTGAGAAGAACACATTGACCATTTAAAAAATGTATTGGAGAAGTGCAAAACATATTGAATCTGTCTAAACCCAAAAAAGTGCATTTTTATGGTAAGGCAAGGCCGCATCTTAGGACATATTGTCTAAAGAAATGGCATAACTACTGACCTAGATAAAATTAGAGTCATAGTAGACTTGCCCAGGTCTACTAATGCCAAACAAGTACAATCTTTCATGGGCCACTGCGGATATTATCGAAGATTCATATATATGTATGCGGTCATTGCACAACCACTATATCGCTTATTAGTCAGTTTAGACTGGACTGAGGAGTGTGAAACTTCATTCAAAAAGCTTAAGGAAAACCTTGTATCAGCACCTGTACTTAAAGCACCAGATTGGAAAAAGATATTCCATGTTCACATTGATGCCTCTGCATACGCAATTGGGAGTATTCTGGCTCAACTGGGAGACAGAACAATGGATTTCCCAGTTTGTTATGCGAGCCGACATCTAAATAGTGTAGAAAAGAACTACACCACCACTGAAAGAGAGGGATTAGGAATGATATATGTTGTAAAGAAATTTTGGCATTATCTGCTTGCAAACAAATTTGTGTTCTTCACAGATCATCAAGCTCTTCTGTATCTACTAAATAAACCATGCAATACTGGGAGAATTGTGCGTTGGTTTATTATATTGCTAGAGCTTGACTTCACAGTGGTAGTAAAAAAAGGTAAAACGCATCTACGAGCGGATCATCTTTCAAGACTACACAACGGGGAAGCTCCTGAAGGAATCGATGATGACATACGTGATGCTTATCTTTTCAATATTGAAATGATACCCAAATGGTCTCTGAAAATTGTTAGCATTCTTTCCTTTGGAAGTAGATTTGATAAAAAGGAAGAAGAATCCACACAACAAACATTTTGACAAAAAAAAAACTTTCAACTGATTGTGGGATGACTATACCATCTAGGCTCAGACAAGGTTCTACTCTTATGTATAAATCCAGAGGAATTCGAGTGTTATCTTGAGGAAGCACACATCCAAGACTGTGCATTTCATTATTTAACAATGAAAACACACCAAAGTTTGAAACACTTAGGAGTATATTGGCTAATTATGTATGGTGACACACATGCTTATGTTAACAAATGTATTATATGTAGTGCCAAACGATCGGTGGATCACGCAACATTGTTTCAGGTAACCATTGCACCTGCATGGAGTCCATATATCATTGATTTCTTAACAACAAGGACATTCCTGAAAACACAACAAAAGCACAACGAAGGGCTATAGAGTTGGAGGCTCGAGACTTTAATTTAATTGAAATCAACTCTACAAACGAGGAAAGGACAATCAACTTAGAATCTGTGCAAGTGAAAGTGAATGCCAGCTGATTCTAGAACACGCACACGGAGGAATAAGTGGAGGCCATTTTTCAGACAATAAGACGGAAAAAATTGTCTTAACCAGGGGGATATGGAGGCCTACATTGCACATGGATGCTGAGGAATTTGTAAAGCGTTGTGACGCATGTCAGGGCACTAAAGTGCCGAAGATGCCACTACGGCCAATGATGGGAGCAAGGGCATTTTCAAAATGGGGAATTGATATTGTGGGGCCTATTTCACCCCCTGCGTATCGCACCCATACCCAATATATCATCGTGGCTAGGGACTATCTTACAAAATGGGTTGAAGCCAAAGCAACACAAAAAGCAGATGCAAGGACCACTGCACAATTTTTGTATGAGAATGTCTTTGTAAGATACGGATTACCAATAGAAATTTTCAGTGATCGAGGAACACATTTTCTTAATGAATTCATTGAATACCTGCTAGAGGAATTCATGGTCATACATAAAAAATCTGCTCCACATCATCCACAAGCAAATGGACAGGCTAAGGCCACAAATAAAACCGTATGCACTGTTTTGACTAAAATTGTATCAGAATCAACGGCAGACTGGAATTACACTCAACACTATGGACATGCAAGGTAACTTATAAAACATTGGTACAACACTGTACAACATGGTGTTTGGTCTAAACGCTATATTGCCCATAGAGTTTTTTATTCCAACTCTACGAGTGGCGAAACATTTAGAATGGACAGGACATGAACTCTCTTCAAGAATCGATGATCTTGAAAAGCTAGATGAACTTTGATTGAGAGCTATAGCTTCGATCTATGCTCAGAAGAGAAGACAATTAAAGGAGTTTTTCAACAAACATGTGCACACGAAAGAGTTTAAAACAGGTGATTATGTACTTGTTTACACTTTGAAGCAACATGTCAAAAAACTTAAAAAGGGAGGGATGGGACCCTTAGTGATTAGTGACTTATCACAAAGCGGAGCCGTCAAACTTGCGACATTGGAAGGAGAAGAAATGCCAAATTGGATTAGTGGGTGTCGGTTAAAAAAGTATCATTTACCACTAACACAGGATATGCTTCAACAAATCCATCACGAAAAACAAGGAACAAAGGAGAAATAAAGGGTAAGAAAAGAAGCACAAGCAGAAGCAAAAGAACGCAGTGCAAAACGAAGGCTTCTACGACAACAATAACAAATTGGATCACCGTTGCGAATAAATGTTATTCGATTAACAAATTTTAATGAAGACACAGTGGATCCACTAATTGCAGTCAAAGTGGGTAGCAACCAAGTTGACTCGATGGCATTGCTTGATTCAGGAGCTCAAGCAAATCTGATTTCTTGCAAATTATAAAAACAGCTCAAGCTTGAAGAACAACTCCATCCTACTCAACAAGCACTGGAAAGCAGTACATCACATTCATTAAGCATGTTGGGATGGACGATATTGCATGTAGAAATACATCAATATGTTTATCCCCAAAAGTTTTATGTGGTTGAGGATGCGAGCACACTACATCCATTGTTGTTGGGACAACCATGGCAGAAAGAGTATAATGTGCAGATAGACTGGAGTTTGAATACGGTGTGAGTTCAACAAGCACAACAACACCAGGAGGTAGCATTTGCTCAGACAACCCGGAAGAAACAGATAATGGTGCCACAATCACTTGATAAAGAGCAAAAAACATGGGTGCCACTTAACCAGCAAAAGATATCTACGAAGGATAACCAGGAAACCGCCCACCGTACTCAATCAAAAAATGAGACACCACAGGCGACAATGAATAGATCAAGGTCAACGATACGCAAACAACAGGTATGGGTATGAAAGGATGGAAGTGAACGAGCCTACAAACCACAATGCAATAGCAGACAACCTTCGAAAAACAATGTTAAACAAACATCGAACAGGGCCATAAAACAGATCTGGATACCGAAAAACATGCTCAATTGCCAACTACATGAGACATGCATTTGGATCCCCAAAGCGATGCTACAGGAACTCCCTTCAGTACAAGCAACACAAGCAGCCAGACAATCACTAAATTCGACATCAACAAATCGATCTATGTGGGTGCCGATCAAAAGAACCACCAAAACAACCAAAGAAGAGGCCATAAACCTACAAACATCTCCAAATCAAAGCTACAAATGGCAATCAGAAGAGAAAAATATTTTGGCCACATCGGACAAGACACTTCCGTCCAAGGAGATCACAACGGCAAAATCTACAGTAGCGGCAAACCAAGCCACTTTCACAAAGAAGACAATCAAACAACGAGCGGCAGAATTACAAGTTTCAATTGCAAAGAAAATCTTCCAACCAAACTAGGATCAAACATGAAACCTCAACGTCGAATGCCAATAAGCATCTTGCTTATACCCTCCTCTCGCACCGCATTAATTTTACCATGCATTGACTAAGTATGCATCAGGTAGGGCCACGTTACAAGGCCGCGTATTAGCACGATTTTAACCCAAGCACTCCACATACCCCAAGGCGATACCTTGTCGTCCAAGAAAACTCCGATTAGGAGGGGGGGAGGCTTTCTCAATGCGAACCCGATGACCGTAAAAAGCAGCAAAAAAGGCATGTTTTGACAATTTTTGAGGGGTTTACGTTTGATTGCAAAACAAATTGGAGTAATCTAAGTACATATGCCCTTATACAGAATTAATCTATAGATATATGAGGCCAAACGCCTAATTGAGGCCTATAGGTGTGTGTATATATGTAAAAATAGCCATTTTTTGGGCAAAATATTGGTAGAATGGAGAAATACGGCCATAAAAATTACATGTGAGTGTATATACTGTGTCAAGGTGAATTTTTTGATTTATTTTAATTTTTGGGGTTTTTTCGGGTCGACATTGCTATTTTCTTTTTTATTTTTACTAATTATTGGCAGAAAAACTTCAAAAATACAAAAAGCAGGTGAATTGCGAACATAATGAAAAACAAAAAAGATGGGGATGATCAATGACTACAAGACAACCCAGGGTACAGTGTGGGTGCAATTATGAGGATGAAGCGGGAGGCGTGTTGTGGCCAGATTTTGGCCGAATCGTCAAAATTCTCAGAAACTGAGCAAACGGAGTCCAAATGAAGAACTTTTCGATTCTAAACCGTGTTCGCAAAAAGTTAGGATCACATGTCAAATTTCATCAAAAATGGTTCGGGGACCCCCATTATAAGATTTTTTCACCCCACTTTCGGAGCTCATTTCTACTATTTCACTTGTGAGAGAGAGGTCTAGCCACCTAGAGCGCACAGGACTTCCAGCAGCTGATACGCCACGCACAGGCACTCGACAGCCACCAGATATGAGAGTTAGACTAAGCACCTTATACTCTTCGTGTATATTTGATGTTTTGTCGCCAAGGCTCCAACGGGGTTTGCAGGGTAGAGGCATGTAAGCATAGGTAGCCACCTAACGGCTAACCCGATACCAACAAGACTTCATAGGAGGTTTACCCTAGCCTAGGAGACCAATCTTGGATGCCCAAAGGAGGCAAGAACACAACGGAAAAAACCCTAACATCTCAAGCCCTGCAAAAGGCCACAAAGAGGAAAATCTGGCAAAAGTGACCAGAATGATACCAAAACTCATGGGTAGGAGCTTCTCAACGAGCTCTACAAGGCTACATAGACCACATGGCCATAGTGCGACCCAAAGCAGGCCTAAGCTTCAGAAATGGCATCGGAAATGCAAAGCATCACTTGGCTCTCACAGCCAAGCGAGACGTCCGTTTGCCACCAAACTTCACGAGCGGCTTACCAAGGCCTTCAACAACCAATTCCTATGGTGGTAGACCAGTAAAAATAATTGGGGGCATGCAAACACAATCATGGACGCTTTGAGAGCGACAAATCACCAAACCAAGCTCAGGTGAAGCCAAAGCAAACAAGAACCACAAGGCAAGGTCCCCCACGGGTTTATGAAGCTATGCTGGTCATCATCAAGAAATTTCATTGCGAAAAAGCGCTCCAAGGGTCAGAAATCGCCTCTGAGGCTCTGAAAGCCAAGAAGGGAGTTTCTAACTAACCATTTGATTTTTTAATTGAAATAAGGCACAAAGGGGACTTAGGAAGGTCATATGCACATAGTAGTAGGACTTGCTCCAAAAAAAATGCACAGAAGACATCTTACACGTAGGATGTCTCAAGGCCACTTTTGGGCACCCAACTCATCATTCAGCCATACACACAGCCTTTACATGTCATTTACATCTTATCCCTCATGTTTCACTCCATTTGGACCAAGTTTGACCTCTTATGCATCAAAAACACAAAGTCAGAGCATAGAGGCAAGAAATGGCCATAGACCTATCAGAAATGATCCAAATCAAGTGAAACTTGAACCACACACTCTTCATAACATGTGAAAGCTAGCTGTGAGGTCACGTCTTCAAAATCATGAAAAAAGACATCCTACACGTAGTATGTCTCCAAGCTTGAAATGACCTCCAGGTGGATTTTTTGATCTTCAAACATCTTATCACATTCATACAAGCCCAACCACCAAGTTTCAAGCCAAACAGATCACTTTTTGGCCTCATAGCTCCATAGATGGACTTTTCATACTCTAAAGCACAAAAAATGGTCTTCCTACCCTCAAAACTTATCCAAATCCAAATCCAAGACCATGGGGATGATCCACAGGCTATGCCCTATCACACTAACAAGTTTCATACAATTCTGAGCAAAAAGACATCCTACGCGTAGTATGTCTCCAGAGTCATTTTGACTTACTAAGCAAAGTTTGACATCATGAATGTGATCAACATGCTACAAGAAGCCTACATATTAAGTTTCAAGTCATTTGGATACCATTTGCTCATCATTATAGGACATCCTACTCATTTGTATACCAAGAAGCCTAAAATAGTCCAAAATTGCACTTTTGGTGTCTAAATCAAAATCCAAGCACATTGCTGTGATGTACAGGTCATAAGCAATCATCCTGTCAAGTTTCAAATCATTCTAATGAAAAAGACATACTATGCGTAGGATGTCTTTAGGCTTACTTTGCAGCACAAATCGTACTGTTTTCACTTACAGAGCATCCTTAGTCCCTCTTGAGCTCATGTTTCAATTTTCAAGTCAATTGGATAGTTAAAACTCATTTTATCAGCTAATCTATATAGAACGCTAACTTTGGGCTACTGAGTGCAACAGGATCCATGGCAGCCGCCGCTAAGTCGCCAGCAAAGAAGAAAAGAATGACCAACAAGGACTACCTGGATGAGGTACGCCATTTATAATACCAGCAGGAACCATAAAGCCCACTACCACTTGGTTACAGAGCAACTTACTTGAAGCAAACGACCTCAGAATATACCAAGGCATGTTCAAAGACCCAAAGGGCAATGCCATAGAGCTTCCAATGATACCACAGGAACTCAATGAGTTCACGAGAAAGCCAGAGATAGTGTCTATCTGGGAAAAGTTAGACTTAAACAATTATTTTGAGGCTTTGCCAACAGGAATTGACATTCAGAGAGTCTGGGAATTCATCACCACAATAAAGGAGAATGGCATAGCCAAGGTGACAGATCTGCAAGGAAAGAACAGAGTGATTGTAATCACGCCAGAGGTGGTTGCAAGTGCCTTGAACCTCTCTAATGCAGGAGACAGTGTCAACAAGAGGCGAGAAGAGGTGAAGGTATACAAGGAAACCAAGAAGAACTACACCTTTGAGGATATTGCGGATCCAATGGTGGCAACCATGTGCCAAATTTACAACCAATATTTCCATATATGCACCAAGAGGCCTCAAAAGTACACTGTGCCACCTGCAGCAATTGGAACAACATTCACATGGGCAATGAAGACAAGCAGCCCAGGAGAGATAGACTATGCGGCATACCTGCAATACCACATTGTGAGGATGGGAACCAAGAATCCTACATATATTGCAACAGGGGAGAAGCTCACAAAGGTAATATATGAAGCTCTACATGCTAGGGGCCAGTGGCCTCTTCCTCCATCACAGAATGAGTTGTTGAAGCTGCCAACCTTGAAGGCAGGCGAGAGAATGAGTGAGCAATATATGGTGAAAACCCTAACGGGCGCCATTAAATTGTTCATTGGCTTGCCTGACCTCTCTTGCATTATGCTCAGAAAGATATGTAAAACACTTCTGGAAGTCTTTGAAGTCTTCAAACCTGGACAAGCCACAAACAGCATATTCTTCTTCCAGGACACTTATAGATGTGCTTATGAACTGTCTACTCAACCTTCCCATGAGGTGATACATGCCCTCTACTAAAGAATAATGTTCCTACCTCATACCATCTCCAAGCCTTTGAAGAAGCCTTCTACACCGGCTTCTTCACCATCGACAAAGATATATTCGGCCCAACCTTAGTGGCCCAGCATGCACGGTATGAGTCTGTTTTGAAGATGCGCAACATCCTCCACTGAAGCAGCAGCTCTATTGTCATGTCGAGGATGACATGAGCTAGGAGGGGGGAAGTGTTAGCTGAAGATTGGTGGCCACACTCAATTGAAGACTGACAAAGTGAGAAAAGAAGGAAATCCTATGTAATCATTCTCTGATTAAGAAAACCTGCAATTTCACTTGTAAATACTTGGGGCTTGCAGAGGTTTCCAATTTTGTGTGTTATTCTTTTCCATTAGACTGAGTAGGATTCCACTTTGGAACATGAGGTTTTGTATTTGGAAGGTATATATACCAAATTTTAACCTTAATGAAAAAAACCCTTGTTCATTATATGAAGTGTCTGTGAGAAGCGTATTCTGTGTATGAGAGAGAGTGAGAGCTTATCTTGACACCACGCGCACACTGGTGGTCAAAATAGAGTACGGAGAAGTGCCACGTGCTACCCTTGGAGAGAGATACACGTCAATACCCACATTGCGCGTGTATGACCCGGCTTTGCGAGATTGACCTGCGAGCCATTTCTAGGGATTCGGTAAGCAAACGGTGTTTATTTTCGCATTTCATCATATCCATGCGTTTGTATTGATTAGAGCTACACATTAGGCACCTTAGTTTTCAAAAACGTTGACCTGCAAAAACCTGTTAGACATCCTACGTGATTCTGCACCGGGTGTTTTTGGGTAGGGTTTTGGGTCACGGACCTTAGAGAGAGTGGCCTATTGGTGTTAATAGGATATCCCTCAAGTTTCGTAGTGTTTCGAGAGTGTCTAATGGATATTTGGCTCATGGAATCATTGTAGGAAATCTCCTCCTGTGCATTTTAATAGACTGTAACTTAGACATTGAGTAGAGACCTCTGTAGGAAGTAGTCAATAGTCGGTCGAGTGTAGGTTGACACCCTATGCTTGCTTCCACGCGCCTGCCGGTCGAGCTTCGTACTTAGCTGAAAATTCTTGTTAGGTGAGTTCTCGATGGGCTGACGTTCGTCGCAGCGTATCCACCAACAGATCGCCATCCATGTACCTCAGCATAGTTGGGGTATCTGACTTCATGATCTTGTAGATATACTTGAGTACATTCCAAATCTCAAGTTTGAGTTAAAAATATCTACGAGAGATCAAGATACAAGCCAAAGTTCCTGTGTTCTGGTCCTGAGACTGTTTTGAGTGTTGTTTCAAGTGCAGTTCACTAAAATTGCTCTAACTTTTGAGACAAGTCCAAATTGAGTCAGGTATAGCTAGGAAGAAAGCTTGCGGGCAATAGCCCACACCTAATTCCAACTTTTAGGATACCAAAAACCAGCTTCCAGAGACCAAAAAGTCACAAATTCCTGACTTTTGAGAGACCTGATCAGGGGCAAAAAGGGATAAGTTGCACTAAGCCAAAGTTGGGCTTGTCAAGTACGACATGAAAATTGCTGCAGTACCAACAACAGGGGGATTGGGAGAATACATAGAGGAGAGGCATCCTTTGATCAACAAATCAAACGTGAGATTCATCAAATCCAATGAATCCATGAGAGTGCTTATAGATTATACTCATAAGGGCATGTATAGATTCACAAATGGGAATCCATATATCTTCTACAAGTGTGTAGATCCCTATGCTAGAGAGTTGACCACCCATAAGAACCTCTACGAATTCATGTATACAGATGCCAATGAAGTTCAAGATTTGATGGTAAATAAGTATGGAAGAGAGTACAAACTTATCAATCCAATTGACCTAGAATGATACACATATAAGGGTACTCCGGTCTCTACTTACTTCCAGCCAAAAACAATACTAGAGTACACATCAGAGAGGATTCTATCAGGATTCTCTCCAAGATGAGACGACAGCACGAGAGACGTATTTCTAAGAGACCACGAGTTGGTTAGCTTAGTGACTAAACCACAACGTTTAAGATCATATCAAGTGGCTCAATGTGTCAAGACAAAGTATGATGGGTCAGCGGATCCATATGCTCATGTCTCTCTCTTCAAACAATTGTTGAGAGCTGAACAAATTGCAGATTTCCATACTCAGTATGAGGGACTCGGGTTGACATTAGAAGGAACATCTTTGACTTGGCTCCAACCTCTAAATAGACATGATTTTATCAACATAGCACAACTCTTACATGAATTTGTAGAGGAGTTCTCAAAAAGGGGAATCAAACATAACACGGTGTCAAAAATCTACGCTTTCAAGCAAAAAGAAAACAAAAGAGTGAAGGAAGCTTTGCTTCGCTTCAAACAATACATTAAGAGATGTCCTGTGAGAGAGTTACTGGAAGATGAGAGATTATCAGTTCTCTTCATTGAGGGCTTAAAAAATGAAACTCTCAAAAAGGACCTACATTTGAAGGGATACACGACATTTGAGCAAGTCACTAGAGAAGCTCTATATCTAGTTGACAATTGTATGGCCTACAGAGAGGTGACTGAAGATACAGACAATGCGACTAGTAGTGCTTCATCTCCAGAGACCAAATCAACAACAAATAGATATGTTAAAACTCCTTGGGAGCCAATCAATGAACAAATGGTTGAGGGGGTAATCAAAAGAATAAACCAAGGCTACAGAATACAACAACCTCAATTGAGAAGATGCAATACTTGTGGAGGGGATCATCCCACTCCATGGTGTAGCACTCAACCAAAGCCACAAAAAATTCTAGGGCAACAACCGCTTGAATGATGGTAGAGTACTACGCTCAACCAACGTATGTGCCACAGCCCATGAGAAATCAGTACTCCGATGCGAATACACTCATGTTCATAGCCAATCATCAGGAGTATGGTTCAAAGAACATTCTTACCAAGCAAGAACAACCATTGGCTGTATCACCATCTATGAAACAAAAAGGTCCATGCTATGAGTGTGGAGGTGATAATTGGGCATAAAGTTGTCCAAACAAGGATCCAGAAATAGAAATATTTGTATTTTGTGAACGCTGTGAAATAGACCATCTACACCAACACTGTGCTAAAAATCCAAACTACAAAGGGAAAGCAACAATGAATGTTGTAAGTGTGATGCCTTCTTCAAGCCGATCCGAGGTAGAACCCCCCATTCCTTTAAACGTGATGACTCGAGCTCAAGCTCAAGAAGTTGCTAAAAACACAATCGTTGAGGAGGAAGCCACATTGCCTGTTCAAACAGAAATTGAGAACATATCGGTGTGAACTTTTGGAAGAAGATCATGGAAATCCAAACGAGACAAAATGAAAGCAAAAAGGCTACAAGAGAAAGCTGCTTTGGAAACTGAGCTAAACCAAACAAAAGAACAGCTTAGATGAGAGAAAGAAAGCAAGAAAAATGCAAAGGGGCCTAAAGAGTCAAAGACTAACTCGAGAGGTTCAGTCTTGGTGGACAAAGTCTTTGAATTTTTGGATGCGATCTTGAAAGCTTATGATGCTAGGTTAAAGACCAACCAAACCCAAGAGGATAGATGGCTAACGTATCCTCATCCAGGGTATGAAAAAGAGAGGTTGCAAATGTGCAAGGACCTCATCCAAAAGGCCCAAGCTCTTATGGAACCAGTTCCAGATGCTCCAAAAATGGAGGTGCTAATCCGTGAAAAACTCCAAGAAATGGAAAGTCGTGTTTTTGTAAACAAAAAGGAAGGTCCAAGAGTTAAGGCACCTTTAGATACAAGGGAAGTAGCCAATACCACGCATGGGGTGGGCTCACAAGCAGTGATGCCAATTCCGGAGGTAGAAGAACCATGGCCATAATCCTTGTGAGAATCAATCAGAAATCAAAAAGATGGTAGTGCTACTTTATAATCAGCACCTATTCCTAAGATAAACATGGATCATGAATTTTTCCTAGGGGATATACGATCTTTATATGGGGATGCCGGGTCTGTCACATCTGAAGAGAGTAAACCACGCTCTCTACAAACTTTGCCATCTTTCATAGGAGAACTCAAAACAAAATCGGAGGTTAAAATGGTACCTTCTCAATGGAAAGACACACCAAAAATGATGGATACCAAGATCTTGCATGAATTGATGTTTTCTTCTATACAATGCACACTTTATCTCTCAGAGCTACTAAAAATTAGACCGCATCTACAGGGCCAAATGGGCAAAAATCTAGAAAACATGGGGTTGAAAATCCCTTCACATGACCAGCTTGTGAACAAAAACATGGATGATACCTAGTCTAAGAATCCACAAACAAATCCAGTACCATTAAATAAGGCTGGTGACTACTGTGAAGGAGAAGAAGGAAACACCACCTTACCACTTGAGTACAAAGGCGTAAAGACGGTTGCTATATTAGATAGTGGGACTGTAATCAGTGCCATTGCAACCAAGGAGATATGGAAAAAATGGGGAAAGCATGCTCTTACAAATTCTCAAATGAAACTGCAATTAGCGCATAGATACGTGGAGAAACGGATAGGAATATTAGAACAAATCATTGTATCCTTGTGTGGCATCGAGTATGAGCACACCTTTGCCATCATGAATTTTGACAAGAGCAGCAACTTTGATATCATATTGGGCAGACCATCATGCGTCAGTTCAAAATGGTATGAGACTGGGGCTATGAATATATCTACCTGAGGCACAAAGAGGTCACTGCAAAAATTAGTGTCAAAGATCATAGTTATAGAGATGTAGAACGAACCCCGAGGGAAGAATTAAACTCCACAACTAATTCTA
This sequence comes from Adiantum capillus-veneris, assembly GCF_014529385.1. Lineage (NCBI taxonomy): Eukaryota > Viridiplantae > Streptophyta > Polypodiopsida > Polypodiales > Pteridaceae > Adiantum > Adiantum capillus-veneris. Next base: position 54,212,275 of record NC_140958.1, on the reverse strand, counting down.
AAAGCAAAGTTCATATTTGGATGTATGAATCTCATGAGAGTGGATGTATTAGAAAGGAAGATTGCATCCTAGAGCGTTCAGTAGAAGACAAGGCATATGTACCAGAGCCATTTCCAGAGGAGTTATTTGAGCCCTTTGGATGGGATCAAATACTGGACACTCTTGATGTGTGTGTGAATGAAGTGACCCTGACTAAATTTTGCAATGAAGATGGGTATCATATAACTCCCTTATTTACAATAAAGGTGCTGAAGGAAGCTAACGAGGTTTGTGAGTGTGAAAGCAACAAAGGTGAGACAAATAGCTATGTCATGGAGCATGATGCCAAAGTGCACATGAAGGAAGAAGAGAAACAACGAGAATATGTCATTATTGACATACCTAAAGAATCAACAAAAGCTGTTTCAAAGAAGCCGACTCTAGAAAAAGTGCAAATGAAAGCACATGAAGGAAAAAGGTTTCCAAATTCAAAGTCAAATGTTCAAAAAATGCAAGGTCAAAAGAAGAACAGGGACAAGGAAGAAGATCGATTGTCTCCTACGATGATCAAATTCAGCATATGCAGAGAAACAAGACTCAAAATCACATGTTCGGCAGTGATAGATCCAAAAGCGACAAAGAATCTAATGACTTATGGAACGTGGATCATGATTGGAAATCCACCAATCACCGAGCTAGAGGAGATACTATATACAAGTTCAAAAATACCGATTCCTAGCTTTGGCATGGCAGAAGCAGTACTCGAGTTGAGTACTGGGAGTGCAAGGATAATTTTCACATAATTGAATTCCATCATATCAAAGAGAATCTGATCCTGACAAAAAGCTGGAGGAACATCTTCTTTCAACCACAGGGAAAATCTTCAGCAAGACACCATCAAAAATCCCAAAAGCACCTCAAGTCAATGCCAAAAAGGGACAACCAACCATTGCGGAAAAAGGTAAACATTGAACTATATCAACCTAGCAAGACAAATTTACCTTCAATGAGCCTACATCAAACTTCCAACAAAGCCTCTACATCAAGAGACACACCATCAACAATGCAATGGAAACCAAAGCACAAAGTCTACCAACTAAAGTTTCCATCACAAAAAGCATCCAGAAGAAGCCAAAGAATTTCAACCAAGTGTTGGTATCCAAAGAACACATCAAAGTCAAAGACTAAGTTTGGATGCATGAAGCAGAAGTTCAACCACAACAACAAAAGGTGATAGGGTGGGTAGCATCATATGAGTCAATCACTGTCCAGGGCTGCTTCCAAGAAAATGCTAATGTTTGGGCCAAAAAACCTAAAGTAACAGTGTGGATCTACTCGCCTCAACCAAGAGTTCTACAAAGAGCAAGACGAACTATAAATGCAAGACAAACAACTCAATCAGGAGAAAGAACTACTACAAAATGCAAAAGCAAAAATCAAATCAACAAGGAATGCGACAAGTTTGGGTACCAAAGTCAGACCTCAAACAAGCTACCCAAGCTACAAAACCCAAACAGATGCAGCAACAGATGATTCTAGTGAAGCTACTCGAAGCACAAGCATTTTATGAAGGTAACACACAAATTTGGTTACCAAAAACTGTAGCTCAACCTGGAAACTTGAAGATCAATCAAGGAACAGAGGGCTTCATCCAAAATCAAGAAAAGACAACCAAGAGCCAACAAAAGCCAATCACAATTGAGAGTTATACAAACTCTAGATGGATACCTTGATTCCAACTACACAATCAAGGCTTCTACGATGGAAACAATCAGATATGGCTACCAAAGCCTAGTCTCCATCAAGTCATCGAGCAAAAGAAGCAAATGCAAAAGACGGTCACATACAGACCAAAGACAAGGTGGGTTCCAAAATTGCTTGTGGAAACTCAATCACAGAGAGCCCACACATCTCGACAACCGCTTCTCATGCAAGATAAAGCAAAGGCTACATCAGTCACTCAACAAGAAAGTCAAGAGGAGCCAAAGTATGCCAACCTACTCGACAGAATGGTGGCATCCAAAGACCAAAACAATGGAAGAGGCCTAAATTTCCAAAACTTATGGAATTGGGTTTCGGGCCTTGAATAGGTAAGTGCAAGACACCATTAAAATTATGTGGCATAAAAGTCAGATTCGGGCAGCTAAGCCACTAAATGAGCGAGGTGTTAGTCCCAAACCTTCATGTAATATCCTCTGTGGTCTAAGCGTCTTAGCTATTCTAGGTACTACTCAAGCTAGAAGAGTTGAGCATAATTAGGTTGTGTCGGTCATGCTGGTATAGGTGAGCATAAGAGTCAAAGTCATTGTAGTATAGTGGTAAGTGAAGGAGGAAGTACAAAAGACACTCACGCACTCAGCACAGTGAGATATGAGTGGAGAAGCTTCTACATCAAATACCCTTCTTGGAAACGTGGAAGCTATTGAGACGTCCTTTGATGTCACATGTGCTACATTTGTTCCTTGAAGAACCTATCAAGTCCATCTCTTACACTACATGATTTTGTTTGACAAATTTCTTGTATGCATATAGAGTGTCCCATTATTGGCACTTGCATTAGGCACTCTTTCTTTGTTTCTCCCAAGCACTCACCTTGCATGACAAGTACTTCAAGTGGAATTTCTCAACTCCAATAAGAGCGTATACCAAAGGAAAATTTTTCCCACCGGGTTTTTTAACTTTGGTCATCCAGGTTTTAAGACCCTAATCTAGACACCCTCATCATCATCTTCTTCTATATATTCCTTCTACATCAGCAATAAAGAAATGGATACCCAAATCAATCGACAATGACTTGGAGCAAAAACTACAGGTCTCCATATGCTTATCAAGAGAATCTCTTATCTCCTCCAAGGTAGACAACAAAGCCCCATCAAACAATGGCAAGTCAAAGAACAGCCTACAACGACAAGCAATGCCAAATTCCGCAAGAGAGTCATCAACAAAAATCAAAAGTAGCTCACATAATGCTTCAACATTGGCGACCTATTGCAAACAACTCAAATTGAAGTGGACATGGAAAGCATACCCATCATAAAGCCCACGCCCTAAAGTGGATCAATTCTACTAGCTCAGACACATCAACATCCACCTTTATGGTGGCTAAGATTAGCAACAAAGAAAAGACTGCACAATGAGAACAAAAGTTGCCTTGATATTCAAAGATTAAGTAACGTATCAACAACATGATAGATATGAATCACTCAAGTAAGGGGGAAGCTTCATCAATGACAAAGCACTTCCCAAGCTGAAGACCAACCTTGAAGACAAAGCTGAAGTCCAACCTTCAAGATAAAGCTGGCTGAGGACCAACCTTCAAGACAAATCTAAAGACAACCCTATGACAAGATTGCACAAGCTCATGTCAAGGGACGACATGATTTAGGAAGGGGGAAATGTTTGAGGACAAATCAAATAGACGCCCAACTGGTCGGACACATAGCAGGACACCACATTTGGACTCTATTAATTGTTCGAGCTAGTGTAGTGATACTCTATATAAATCCTATTTCTAGAGTAGCAGGTCAATTCCCTGAGTTGTAATATTGTCATGATAGTTGTAAAAGTCCATGTGAACTAACCAATAAATCCATGTGAACTGGCCATTTAGAAATACCTAGGTATAAAGGTCAATAACTTTAATTTGAAAGGAGGCTTATCTTTAGAGAAGAAGCTACGAGCTGCTCCAAACTTATAATAGACTTTTCTAATGATTGGGTAATCCTTTTTCAAATCTGAAACTTGCATTCTCTTTGCTCTTTATATTAAGTGTAAGCATTGTCAGTTTTGATGTAGTTCGCAACTATGTGTATGTGAGCCTTAATTGCAAATTTGAGTGCTTAAATAACTGTTTTTAGTTGTTTTGACCATAGGAGAGTGTTCTTAGACCATAGGGCGACCTTTTTCATGATGGATTGTGATTTTGGTACCTTGTCAAATTGCGACCAAAGGTGACAGGATAGTGTCCCTAGGTGTTCTAGACCTCCTCCTCAAGTTTCATTGCATTTCGAGTCCTTTTGAGTGCCGAAATGGCGTGACGACCTAGAGTTGTGAGAAAGGATGTAGGAAAATTTCCCTGATCATTGAGTGTTGGTTTGCTTGTTGAGTTAGTGTGTTTGATTGTTAAGGTTCACTTCTTGAGATTGACGATCTCAAAGAGTCTCCATGACCCATCCGAGTCACTTCCCTAAGTATTGACAACAAGCTATGTTGCAAATGTCTGTCACGGCGACCCGTTAACATTGGCGCCAATGTTAGCGGGTTGCCGTGTGACGGATGTCTGCAGCATAGCTTGCTGGTACTAACATAATGTCAATACTCAGGGAAGTGACTCGGATGGGGCATGGAGACTCATTGAGATTGTCAATCTCAAGAAGTGAACCTTAACAAGCAAACACACTAACTCAATAAGCGAACCAACACTCAATGATCAGGCAGATCTGCCTATGTTCTTTCTCACAACTCTAGGTCATCATGCCATTTCGGCACTCAAACGGACTCGAAATGCAACAAAACTTTAGGAGGAGGTCTAGGACACCTAGGGACAATATCATACCAACTCTGGTTGCAATCTGACAAGGTACCAAAATCACGATCCATCATGAAAAAGGTCCTGAAAACTGTAACAGATCACTGCAGAAAGGTCACCCTATGGTCTAAGAACACTCTCCTATGGTCAAAACAACTAAAAGAAGTGATATGACCACTCAAATCTATAATTAAGGCTCACAAACACGTAGTCGCAAACCATAGTAAAACTGACAATGCTTATACTTAATTTAAAGAGCAAAGAGAGAGGAACACAGTGCAAGTTTCAAATTTCAAAAAGGATTATCCAATCATTAGAAAAGTCGATTACAAGTTTGGAGCAGCTCATAGCTTGAGCGTACATTTTTTGAGCTCCCTCTTCTTTTCTAAAGATAAGCCTCCTTTCACATTAAAGTTATTGGCCTTTATACCTAGGGATTTCTAAATGGCTAGTGGCCAGTTCATATGGACTTTTATAACTATCATGACAGTATTACAACTCAGGGAATTGACCTGCTACTCTAGAATTAGGACTTACATAGAGTATCACTACACTAGCTTGGACAATTAATAGAGTCCAAATGTGGTGTCCGGCTATGTGCCCAAATGTGGTGTCCGGCTATGTGTCCGACCAGTTAGGCGTCTGTTTGATCTGTCCTCAAACAAACGCAATGGCCACATTCAATGGTCTAATGGAGAAAATCTTTAGACCCTACTGCAACTTCCCTAGAGTGTTCTTTGATGATATCATCTTCTACTCCAAGTCCTTGGAGGAGCACAAGCAACATATCCAGGTAGTTTCTCAAGCTTTGAGGGAGAACAAGCTTTTAATTAATCAAAAGAAGAGTGAATTTTTCCTTCACAAGATTCAATACTTGGGTCATATTATCTCTCAAGATGGTATTCGTAAGGATCCATCAAAGTTGGAGGTAATAAAAGCATGGCCTAATTCAAGGAATCTACATGAGCTAAGAAGCTTTATTGGTATTTGTGCATACTATAGACGCTTCATAGCCAAATTCTCTCAAATAGTGGGACCATTGCATGACTTAACAAAGAAGAACGTAAAGTACTCATGGACTGCTAAAGAGAAAAATGCTTTTGACAAGCTTAAAGACAAGCTTACATCCCAACCAATCCGTATGCTTCCGGATCTCTCAAATACATTTGAGGTCCAATGTGATGCTTGTGGTGATTGCATTTGAGCAGTTTTGCTTCAAGAAGGGCATGTCATAGCATATGAGAGCCAAAGGCTCAATGCTGATGAACAACTCTTGGGCATATACAAAAACGAGCTTTTAGTTGTTCTACATGCCCTAGACACATGGGAGCACTATCTATTGTGGACTCCATTCATTTTGCAAACGGACCACCAAAGTCTCAAGTACTTCATGACGCAAACCAAACTATCACACAAACAAACGAGATGGGAAAATTTTATTTCTCTGTTTTTTTTCATATTGCTCACATTGTTGGTAAGCATAATCAAGTGGCTGATGCACTTTCATGAAGACCAGTAGTCAATGCGGTGTCTATAGCAACTCACTATGATCTATCTTCTATGATAGATGAGTATGCTCTAATGACCCTGACTTCAAAGACATAATGTCAGCCCTTGCCTTAGGGAAGAAAGAGGAACCATTCACCTTGCAGGATGGTTATCTTCTCCATGGCAACAGGCTATGTGTTACTCACTCCCTTCATGAGAAATTCATGTATAAATCCCATGCTCCTCCCTATGCAGGGCATAGAGGCATTCAAACTACTCTTTGTGGAGTAGAGACGTGCTTCTATTGGCCTACCATGAAAGTACACATACAAGAGTATGTTTCAAAAAGTGTGGTATGCCAAACGACCAAGTATGATAGACGGAAGAAACCTAGATTCCTCCAGGCATTGTCAATCTCTAATTCATCATGGGAGAGTATATCCATGGATTTTATCTTTAAATTACTATCCAAGGGAATACGGGAATATGGACAATAGTCGACAGGTTTAGCAAGCAAGCAAGCACACTTTATTCTTGTCAAAAAGACTATTAAGAGACACCAAATGGAAACTCTCTTCATATCTCAGATTTTCAAACACCATGGATTGCTAGCATCCATCGTGTCAGATAGAGATCCTAGAATGACCAGTAGTTTTTGGAAAGGTCTCTTTGAAAATCTAGGTACAAGATTGAATTTCTCTTCAACCTATCACCCACAAAAGGATGGCCAAAGTGAGATAGCCAATCTTACAATTCTCGATCTACTAAAGATTATGTTACAAAAGTAGATCAATGCTCCCAATGGAAAAAGTGCTTACCCCTTGTAGAGTATTCGTATAATAATATTGTCCATACTACTATGGGAAAGGCACCTTTTGAGATCATAGAGGGAATACCTAAAAGTCCCTTGCTACTTAAAGTACATGGGAAGATCTTCGTTGTTGATGAGTATAGCCGTGACCTACAAGAATCATTTCAAAACATTGAGGAGGTTGTATCCATATCTCAACAAAGTCAAAAATCTATTGTTGACAAGCACATAAGGGCCTTGTATTCAAATAAAATGATTGGGTCCTACTTAAGTTTCCCAAGCGATTGAGGCAAACGATGGCCAAAAATCCTACGGGCCATCAAAAGTATTATGCTAAACTAGCAAAAAGATACTATGGTCCTTTTCAAATCTTAAAGCAATCAATGAGATGGCTTATCAAATCCAATTTCCCATGGCTCATTTACAATGCTTTTCATGTGAGCCTACTTAAACCCTAAAAAGGAGAGCCACCAAGAGAACCAATTATTGAAGACCCTCCAAAAATCAAAGACCAAGAAGAGGTGGTACAACCTGAAGCTATCCTTTGGCATGAAAACAAGGTACTAAGACATGGTAAAATTATCCAACGGTATCTTATTAAGTTCAAAAATTATCCTTTTGAAGATGCTAAATGGTTGCAAGGAATACATCTTAAGGATAGTATGAACCTTGTCAATGCTTACAATGCTACATTAGAGTAAGCAAATGTAAATGACCAATTTTTTTGTCTTATAAGACTAATTATCTTTTTATTGTGCACAAATTTGAATAGTATGCATGCTTAGAATCATGTTTGTGATGACGACGTCTCTCAAATACCAAGTAGAATTTTTCACTCTACTTTGGGAGAATGAAATGGACTAAAGAGCAGACATGCTTGCGGAAGCTATGTCTCCCAACCACCAATAGTCATCCATCTTGGAATGATGTGGTAGGGTAAAAGGGAATCATCTACATGCTAAGAAACATCAACTAATGACAAAAGGCTTTATCTCTTCTACCTCATAGTCAAGGACGACTATGATTTCAAGAGAGAGGTAATGTCATAAAATCTAATATCTAACCAACCCAAATTATTTTCTCATATTAAACTGATCATTTAATGTGGGAGAGTAAGGATCTAACACAGGGCCAAGGTTAAAAGGGTCCAAATGAGAGAGGATATGTCAAAGAGCAAGGCTACCTAATGGATCTTAAAGACCTTAGGGTTAGCTTCATTAGAGACCTCCAAAGGCTAGTGTTAAAAGTCCTTTGATCTTAGGCAAGCTAGGGTTATACTTGAGGTGGGAACTTAGCCCAAGCTTGAGGTGCTTGTCTTGCTTCCTAGGCTAAGTTGCTTGAGGTGCTTGTCGTGCTTGAGGTGCTAGGGCTTAGCTTGAGGTGAGAACCTTCCCCAAGTTTGAAGGGTTCAAGGTGTTCCCCAAAGTCAACATGATCCCTACTCAAGGTTGGCACGCCCTCATTGTAGGAGTTAGAGAGAGACCATACACACCCTCATACAAGTCAAGCATTGTCTAAAGAAATAACAAGGACACTTGTCAACTTCCTCTTCATGTTGCCCTCATGGTGTGCCTAAAGCCTATTGGTTGGCCTCTCAAGGGGTCCAATAATAATTTAGCTAATTTAATTAATTGTGTATGCATTTATCAAGTCCTCTTTCTTAAAGGGGAAGGCAAGACACTTGTCCCAAGGCTAGCATGCTTGCTTGATATGCACTCTACATGTGATTGGACAAGCTTGAAGGGACTCAATGAGCTTCCACCATGCGCTAGAAGAGGGGGTCAACCAAAGCAAGGAGGAGTCTATCTTGGGGTGTATACTCTCCCTCTCTCTCTCTCTCTCTCTCTCTCATTGTTTAAAGTGCAAAGTGCAAGTTCTCCATCTTCTTCTCCAAGCTTGTTGAGAAGTTGAGAGCCTACACCAACACTCTTGGCTATGGAATGAAAATCCAACCAAGAGTCATGCTTCAATGTATAAGCTTTTTATCTTCTTCATATTCATTACTATGTTATCATACTATCGAATGGAAAAGTTTGAAGCTGCTCTCCAATGAGTCTATCCACAAATATGTGGACAAGTTTTGGGATTTACATCTTAAGGCTTTTATCTTTCAAAATCTAGAGTTCGTTGAGCAAAAGCAACAATTCTGTGCGGGATTACCTGAATAAATGGCCAAGTATGTCAGCTCTAAAGGGCTTGGTTCTATCACCAAAGGAATCCACCACACTATGGTTGCTTCGTGCATCAATTTCAAACAAGGGGCTAAAAGGAATGCCAAGACCATGGAAAGCAAAGATAAAAATGATTCAAAAGGGTAAAACAATGTCCAAAATTTTTCCCAAGGCAATTCCAACAACAACAGCAATTGAACCAAGGAGATAGGAGTTTACAAAGGTTAAAAAACTCTCTCTTGAAGAGCTTGAAGCTTTTCGTAAGGACCACATATGCTTCAAGTGTGGGAATCAAGGACATGGCTACCATTCTTGCCCCAAAAGAAATATCCGCAATGAGACTCCTAGAGCTTCAATGATCAAACCTCCAAAAGAGTATGCTCATTGCAAAGGATCACCTCCATCCGTTGCTTGGGCGAAGGTAAGGGAGCATGATGCATTCATCTTGTTTGACCCTGGCTCTACTCACAATTTCATATCCATGGAGTTGGCCCCCAAATTAAGCATTCAAGCTCATGAGATGGGAAATAGCCGATGGAGCCTTCAAGGGCAAGAAGCCACAGTTACTCCCTTGATTGGGAACTTGAGGCTTCATGTCCAAGGCTATGTTGACAAAAAAGATTTTTTCATCTCTCCTCTGAAGCATGAAGATGTCATCTTAGGGGCACCATGGTTTGACCGTATGTTGTTAGTGTAAAGTTCCTTAAAAGAAGGTTGTCCTTCAAGTATAGGGAAAAGAACATGTACATAGATGCTAATGATCCTGGTTGTACCATACCCCTTGTAACTTCTCCTGCTTTTGACAAATCAATGAAAAGCTCAGTCTTTGCGTACATGATTTTTGTCAAACAATCCATAAAAAGTCCTAATATTTTGTCAAATGAAAATGATAGGAATCAAGAAGAGTTAGAATTGTCTAATTTTCTAAATGGATTCCAAGATGTTTTTATCGATGATATCCCTATGGACTTACCTCCGAAATGAGGGGATAAGGACCATCAAATTGAGATCCTACCAGAAAGCTCACCGGTTAACAAGCCTTCTTATCGAGTTTCCCAAGATCAACAAGAGGAGATCATCAGGCAAGTATAAGAATTGGTAGAAAAAGGGATGGTGAGGCCTAGTTCCTCTCCTTTTTGTTCTCCAATTTTTTTAGTTCAAAAGAAAGATGGTACATACTGCATGTGTGTGGACTATCAAGTGCTAAACCATATCACTACTGTCAAAAACAGAGTTTTCGTACCGCGGGTAGAAAAATTGTTTGATGAGCTACGAGGTTCAACCTACTTTAGTAGGATTGACCTTAAAAGTGGCTATCATAAAATAAGGATAGTGAATGAAGATATCCTAAAGACCGCATTCCATACAATATTTCATCTTTATGAAAACCTAGTCATGCCTTGACTAATGCACCGGCCATATTCAATCAATTGATGGAGAAAATATTTAGACCCTACCACAAATTCATTGTCGAGTGTTATTTGATGATCATCATCTACTCCACATCCTTGGAGGAGCACAAGCAACATCTCCATGTAATTTTTCAAGCTTTGAGGGTGAACAAGCTTTTTATCAATCAAAAGAAGAGCGAATTTTTTCTTCAAGAGATTCAATAATTAGGTCATATTATCTCTCAAAATGGTATCTGTATGGATCCATCAAAGTTGAAGGTAAAAAAAATATGGCCTTATCCAAGGAGTCTACATGAGCTAAGAAGCTTTATTGGTATGTGTGCATACTATAGACGCTTCATAGAAAAATTCTGTCAAATAGCAGGACCATTACATGGCATAACAAAGAAAAGTGTTAAGTACTCATGGACTACTAGAGAGAAAAATGCTTTTGACAAGCTCAAAGAGAAGCTTACCTCCCAACCAGTCCGTGTGCTTTCGAATCTCTCAAAGCCATTGAGGTTCAATGTAATGCTTGTGGTGATTGCCTTGGAGCAGTTTTGCTTCAAGAAGGGCATGCCATAGCACATGAGAGCTGAAGGCTCAATGCTAAGGATGAACGAGTCTTGGGCATACATGAAAAAAAGCTGTGGGACGGGTGTCTAACCTCACTCCTATCTTATTGCAGACATAGCAAGAACCACAAATATAATTGTCAATCCATGGGACGAAGCTGACTTGACTAGGGCATAGAGGCTACAAGAGGTTGTCAATATTATGGAAAACAACAAACAACTCGTATCTAACTCAAGCTACACTCAAATGACTAAAATCACCAAAAGCTAATCGCTCATCGGCAAACAAATCACATCCATTACAGCATCAAACGACATCCAAACGTTACGCAACTTCTAGAATATGTTTATAAGACCCTAAGTACATATGCTTATGGTCTCAAATCTCACTTTAGGTCAAGTGCAAAAATCGCGATTATTAACAGCATGAGTTTTTGATCTAGTCGTTCTCGACCCAGAATGCATCTAAATGCTTAGCAATGATGCCCCAATATCCCGCCTATACTTAGTTTATGATTTTGAAGCTTAAGTCCTACTTATGATGAAATTAGCGGCGACGCCAATATCTATGGATTATCATGAAATGATTATGTCAATGCTAGAGCTCTTACCTGTGGTTGCAACGCAACAGACGACACTGCAATGTGATAATCGGGGAGGGAGTAGGAAGCACGAGAAGGAGATAAGTGAGCGTCGTTAGCTCACACAGTGTTTCTATTATCCAAAACTTATAAAAAAAACTTACAAAACTTGGCTTTTATACCTTAGCCAAGGTTTTTGGTGGTCAAAACTAATAATCTGGGAGCTCTAACTAAAGACAGGTTGATACAAATTGGAAGCTTGTAGCCCAGGCTCATCAATTACAATGTTTATCTGGAAAGTAGGAGTTACAATATTTTTGATTTATCAAAATAATAAATGCTTTTACAATGAAAGCTTTGAAAAATGATATCTGAGTTAGCTTGCTGCTAACCTTCCCCCCCCCTCCTTGACTATGTCGTCCCTTGACACAGCTTCATGGGCTGAAGTAGTCTTCAGGGTTTGGCAAGGCAATCTGTAAGTGGCTGTAATGCTTTCCCATATCTGAGTCTTCTTTATTTGTCAGGAATCTGCAAGAGCTATATGGTGACCCTGTTTTTAAGATCAATGGTTGAACATCCAAAAAATTTGGATGTGAGGTATCTTATCACTGGCCCAAATATGTTCATTCTCCAAGTTAAGAAACCTGTATAAAATGCTTCCTCAAATGCCAACATATTCCTTGAGGGCAAAAACATGCATCGGACATAGAAGCCGTAAAGGGCTTCTTCGGAAGGCTAGCCACTTAAGTCATAGCAGAGGCCCTTATTGCCTTTGAGGAACGACATCCGTGGAGCTCTTGCTTGCTCTGGCTCATGAAAGTCTTGAATACATGTGAGAAGTATTCTGCAAATTTTATATAACATGGCACATGAGGAAGGCTTTTGAAGAAAGTCATGGCGCCCGTTAGGGTTTTCACCATGTATTCCTCTGTCGGTGTTCCCTACTCTAGAGCTGGCAATTGTGGATAGTTTAGCCATGTAGGCCACTTCTTTCTTAGTGCTTCAAATGCTTGCCATGTCCTTACCCTTGGTACAGGACAAAGGTTGGGTCTTTTTGTAGTGCGATAGGTGCTCTTGTCAACAAAATCAAATATCTTGGATTCTTGTTCAACCAGCTCTTTCTCCACTTGGGGTGGACAACCTCTGTGCCTTCTACCTGCATATCCTTGTATAATCTTTATTCTACCTGTAATAGCTCTACCTTGATCAAAGGGTATTGTAAGGTCTCTACTTTCAAATATCACACAAGTTCTATTACGCATTTGAATTTTTTTAACCATCACTCATTATTTAAGATATTCGAGTTCAAATTATGAATCGTAGGTTGAGAAAACCTAGAATTTAAAATTTACACTACAAAATTCTGACATGTTTAGCTATATGAATCACTAACTAACTTATTGCAATACTTATTTTACTGATTGTAGAATTTTCTTTTACTACTGTAAAGTTAATATAAGACTGTAAAGTTTAACTTAAAAATGTAAAGTAAATTATCATTAAGGAAATAAATAAAATAATTATAAAGACAAAATAATACACAGAGATGACAAATGAATGCACATGGACTCACTTGGACTCAAATATGAGGGGACAAAGTGGGACACACTGTCACATGAAAAGGAGAGGCTAGTCTTGACCAATCTTAATGAGGGGGGGTTGTGTGGCCTTATCTTTTGATGATAATGACAAAGTGGTCAAGATGATGGGTACCACAAGGGTACCAAAAACGCAGGTATGATTTTTGGGGAAAAAAAATTTTTAAAAAAAAATTGGGAGAAAAAAAGTTGGACGTTTTCTTTTCTGCTATAAATAGAGCATCCATGCTCACACTTTATACATAGAGATTGCCTCTATAGTGCTCACGAAGTGCTGCCACTTCTCTTAGAGAGAAGGCGTCCAAAAACCACTAAGAGAGCAAAAACTCTAGTGGACTAATAAGGTGCGTATTAATTAAGCATTCAATTAACTTTAGGAATGATGTATGTGTGCTATCTCTTACTCTAATCTCTCTAATAGATTAGTAAGATTCAATTAGCTATGTGTGTGTGTGTGCTATCTCTTACTCTAATCTCTCTAATAGATTAGTAAGATTCAATTAGCTATGTGTGTGTGTGTGTTCTATCTCTCACTCTAATCTCTCTAATAGATTAGTAAGATTCAATTAGTTTTAAGAAAGATATGTGTGTGTGTGTGTGTGTGCTCTCTTTTACTCTAATCTCTCTAATAGATAGTAACATTCAATTAGTTTTAAGAAGGATATGTGTGTATGTGTGCTATCTCTTACTCTAATTTCTCTAATAGATTAGTAAGATTCAATTAGCTTTAAGAAGGATATGTGTGTGTGTGTGCTATCTCTTACTCTAATTTCCCTAATAGATTAGTAAGATTCAATTAACTTTAGAAAAGATATGTGTGTATGTTTTCTCTTGCTCTAATCTTTCTAAGTATACCTACTCTCTCTAGTTACTACATCTTCAATATTAACATATGTATAGTTAATTGAAAGTTAATACATAAGAGAACTCATCATATTCTTATTATACATAATAAAATTCTCATTCACCAATTTTATTGTCAATCAGATTAAGTAGAACTTTGAATGATACTAAAAATTGATTTAGTTGAAGTATAGAAATTGAAGTTAAAATTGGATTAGAAATGTGAAGCATAAAAGTAATGCATTCCTAAACTTTCACTCACAGTTTACACACTTAATTTTTGATTAATTACAATTAGCAAATATTTGATGTATAGAAATTAGATGTAGAACAACAACACTAAGTGTGAATCCGAGTTGGCGAGGGTTCAAATTACAGGCTCTCTTTGGAAACAAGGAGATTACTAGGGAAATTGACCAATTTAAAGTTCTAAGTGTATAATATAAGTGTAGTACAAAAAAATGGCTCCAAAGTGTGCTCGAACCCAAGGCGCTAATGATCATGAAGCTGGTACAAGTAACGGTGGAACTCCTGTGGAATATGTTATGTCTCCACCAATCGGATCAATCGGCACTATGGTACAGGTTAGTATTGCAGTTTCAAGTTATGCATCATTGCATATGCGAGACCATAGAAATATAATATTTACCTTATGAAAAGAAAACACGGACCGAAACCACGGGGCTTAACCCCAAGAAACTCGTCATATGTTTGACAAGTAGGAAAGATTGTCTGGTTAAATTGGTTGCTATAGGAAAGATTGTTTGTCCAAAACCTTCGGTATGGTTTCTCTCAAGTCTCTCTACTTATTAGCGCTGGCATTATGTGGCAATTGCCAAGGCGTGAGATGACGCCCAAGATGGCACCGCTGATGCTGTGGTGGGAGTACACCCAGATTAGCCCAGCTGGATACTGCGGTTTTGTTTTGCCATAGCGTGAGGATGACGCCCAGATTGGCACCGTTGTTGCTGTGGCGGGAGTACGTCCAGATTAGCACAACGAGTACTTGTCGAGCGGTATGGGACGCTCACGAGGACAAAGGTTTTTATAAATAATGTATATACCGATCGGACATAATAGCGCCAGTAGAGATTCTTGAGTGAACCTAATCCAAGGGTTGTTGGTTTAAAATTGGACGACTTCTTGTTTGACTATTGTTTGTAATACTGTTTGAAGGGCTGTTTTAACGAACCAGTATCATAAATAAAGTAAAGGAACATGTATGTTTAAACAGTGTGGTAGTAATTAGATAACAAAAGAAGGGTGAGTGTGGTGTGGAAAGTGAGAGAATGATACCCCGACAGTATCATTCTATGGACGGGTGGACCCGATGAGTCGGGTAACTTTCCAACGCTAGAAATTATTTTTTTAAGTCATAAATCTTAAAAGAGACAAACCTTGGTGGCTGTGCTTCTGAAACATGGAGAAAAAAGCGCACAGGTTGATCACTCTAAGATTTATACTTTTAGGTTTATAGATAGTTTTTAGATAGGGTTATGGTGGTCACGCTCCGCCATAGCGAGATAGGACCAATCCTTCACTAACAGTTCATGCCCTTGGCTACGTAGTAGTTAAGGCAATGTCCGTTGGTTTTTCTTTTTCAGGATTGGAGACCTATCAAAGGTACTCCGTTCCTCTCAAAAAGGGGCAGGGACCTCACAGGTATGGCAAGGATTACTGATGCCATTGTGCATTGATTTGGTTGGGAGTGAGTTGAGCTACATTGATTGAGTGAAGAATTCTCAACTCCCAATCTATCGCTGCTTTCCATTCGACATATGTTTCCTAGGAAACCTATTTTTTGAGTGCATTTTCCTCAGCTTTAGAAATCTGGACCATGGGTGCTTGCTGAGCATCTGTGAGTGGTGCATAAAAATGCTCTTCTTTTAGCCCTTCTATCGGCTGTGTTTCCATCTCAGCAAAAGACATTGGGGGAATGTCAATAGTTGGTTGCTCCGAGGGACCTGCTTCTTCTTGTGTCTCTGGTTGTCCCTCTTGCAATAGCTGATTGACTCTTTTTAGCTCTACTATCTCCTTGAGAAGTTGCTCTTCTCCTTGTACCCGCATCAGTGCAAGGTCTCTTCTTTGGGATTGCTCTAGCTTCAACTCTAGCTCGAGATCCTTGTTTTTCTTTTCCAAAGCCTTATAGACTTCATCTGTACCTTTTATTGAAGGGACAGCAGGATTTTCACTAATCTGTCTCAAAAAAGCTACATGATCATTGATCCTTTTCTCTGAGTATTGCAAAGAAGCGTTTGCTACATCAAGCTACACTTGGATCTTCTGTATTGACTGAGTTGTGGTTAGGAGCTCATTTGTTACCTCTATCAGCTGTTGATCTTTAGTCTTGCATGCATCCAATAACTTTGTTAGAAGTTCTCCTAGCTCCTCCATTTCTTTCTGATGTTTCTCTTTGGCTAGCTGGTGTTGTTCTGCTTCATCTTTCAACTCTTTGACTTGTCTCTGCAAATCGGCAATGATAATCATCCTGTCATCTAACTCTCCTTGTAGAGCATCGATGACGAGTTCCATCTCTCTAGCCTTAGGACTGCGGCTAAGTATTGTTGTTCGCATTTTTTCTATCATCTATTGCATCTTCTTGGCATATTAGTTTACTTGCATGATTAAATTCGTTGTTTTTCTCCCTTTCTTCAGACTGTGTAGGCTGCCTAGATACTTTAGCAGTTTCAACGTGTGGCTCCTCGGGTGGTGCTATGGTGGTTGTTTGTTGTTGCGGCATGGGTTGTTCTTCACCTTGAGGTGTTGCGGTTGCCTCGATTGCTTTTCCTTCTTGAGGCTTCGTGGATAACTTGGTCATTTCTTACTGGGTGATCGTAGATGGTGTGGCCTCTATTTTTGTTGCTTTGGGCTGCTCCAAACTGACTACTGCTTGTTGTTCAAGCTCCTTTTATTTGGCTTCCTCGCCCTCATTGGGTATAACTTTTGGTGAAGGGTGAGGGCTTGGCACTGGGTGGTCTGTCTGTTCCATAGCGGGTAGGGTTGGATTCACAGACATCTCCTCCTCATAGTGTTGTCTCTCACTTTGTGCAGTAGCCTCCGCTTGTCTTTGTTACTCTGCTGCATCTTCTCTTTCTTTTCTCTCAGCTTCTTGAGCTTCTTTTAATTTTAGAGCTTCTGCTTCTACATACATGCGTTCAAGAAAGTTTGTGGGGTCCTCTGCTTCTTTCCTTGCAAGGTTCTTAGTTCTAGGTCCCCTTATCTCTTTTGGAACTCACTTTTCCGGGTCCTCACCTATAGCTTGGCGGTGATAGCTGCTTTTTTCTATTAAAAACTCCACATTTTTAGCCTCACTCCATCACTACTAACCTTTTAACTCTACCCGCGTGCTAACCCAAAGATTTTACATACCTTATTTTTCTTCATGTGTGTGATACCATGCTATAGTGGATATGGCGTACTCATAAATGTGTATATTTCTCTAAAGTGTGTCCTAACCATAAAACTCCACCTTTACTAATTACCTAAGTAGGGCTGGATCCAAAAAATTATTACTGCCCTTAGTATTTATCTAAATATTTATTTCCTTTGTTTTAAAGGGCATAAATATTAAGAGTGTGATTTTATAAAAACCAAATAATTATTTTCACACATATTGTTTCCCATCCCCTTTTATGTAACTAGGTGTGAGTATTTTTTTTCCCTACCCAACTACTAATTCACTAGGTGTGTGTTGTGTTTTTTTACGGTATAGTGATTTTTGCAAATTTTATATTTATTTACATCTCAAGAGAGTGTATTTATTCATTTATATATTTCTATTTTACTTATCCATGAGATTCCAATTTTTTATTCATGCTAGTTAACTACAATGTACTTTTCCCTTTCACATTGTGTGAAATTGTAAATATTATTTTTTCACTCCACCTATTGTAAGAAAATATAACAATATATATTTTAGAATACCTCTTTTGTATATTATCTTATTTTATTTTATTATACTTTTATATTTTATATACATATTATTTATATTTTATTACTATAATCATGCACCTTCGCTTGTACACTTGTTATCATGCATATCATCACCAAATTCAATAATGATTTTTCACGGACTCAATGGAGCATTATTGAGGGTCCATGTGATGCCCTCATGCCTTACCGATTTGATATATGCAAGTTCAACAACCAAGGACCCCACTTGGAAGACTTTGAGAGGGAGAAAAAGACACATGTTTTTGGGTGAATTTTCATGCATGATTCCACTCCGACTTGGCCTTTGCACAAAACTACAAAGTTGCAGCTCGTAAGCTGAGGTTTCTGGAAAAATTTATTTCGCATTTTTGGAGCTATGAGCAATTTTTTATGGACATTTTGGTGGACCCCACTTTTGCTGTCTCGGTCCAAAATGCTTCACCCTCACTCTCCTCTTCACCCACACAAACTCTCATTTCCATCTCCACTCTATTCAAACCTGCAAACACTCTCTCCCTCCTCTAAGTACAACTAATCCTTACCACCTCCACTCTTACATACCTTCCATGAAAGCTTTAAACACTAACTACCTACCTAGTAATTATCAATGAAGAGATATGATTGATCTCTTCTTCCAAAAAATCTAAAAAATCAGCAAAAAACTGATTGTGTGCATCTTCTTCATCAATGTTATCTCCCGCAAGCACCCTAATTACGCAAGCCGACAAAACCTCAGCACGGATCAAGCATTGGAGCGGCAAACAACAAGGCATTGCGAGCAGTTAACAGGTTTCTTATCCTTTCAAACTCATCAACGCGAGCAGTAAACAGGTTTCTTATCCTTTCAAACTCATCCTTGTATATAACCATTCCATAAAATCACTTTTCCTATTATGTTCATTTGAGCATTCCCTTTGTAAATTATCCATTTGGCACGTTTGTGCCTCACTTGTAAATATTATAACTACTAACTTGTATGCAATTTGCCCATCCAATTTTGCCTTTTAAAAAATGGAGACCCCATGTAGATAGAAACACCTCCATTCAACCCTATAAGTTATTTATCTTCTCCCTATTCTCACTCCATTTAAATAGAGAAGACAAAGTAGTCCCACCATATAAAAATTTCAAGAAACCCTAAACCTAATTATCCACACAAATAAGCATACTTATGTCTAGAGATAATCCACTTGGAAATGCTATAAATAGAGCACTTCTGCATCACTTTGGGGGGGCTTATCAATTGAGAGAAGAAGAGATTTAGCTACTTAAGTGTGTGAGGAAGCCCTCGTGTCAAGTCCTTATGTCGAGATAATCGCCAGAGCTAGGCTCTCCATTTGTATGGTCTACTTATCTATCTATAACAATTGGATTTGGGCACACATATTCTCATTATCTCCTAAATCTCTTGACAATTCACAAATTGGTGCTCATTTTAGAATCTTCTTTAGCTTGCCGCAACAATTGGAAACGTCTACTTGTGGTAACACTTGTGTATTTTCCTTTGAGAGTTTTTGTTGATGATGGTGTTGAGCATTGGTGGTACTTTGTTGGTCTAGGTTGAGGTTGGATTGGAGATCCCTCACTAAAGTAACAAAATCATCAATTGGCTTGTGATTGTGTATATACGTGTGTCTATTTATGCTCAAGTGTTAGTGCCTTTGTGAGTTTGTTTCATGAATTGTCGTAGGTAAGTCTCTCCATTTGGTATGTTAGGATTTATGATGGGGATGATCGTACAAAGATGTGTGTAAGCTCAACTGTGATTTTCATGTTTTGATATGTCCTAACTCATTATAGTTAGGTGGTGCCCTTTGTCTTGGTTTTGTGTTGGTTTGGTTTGGTCTTTTGGCCATCCTTTTTTTTTTTCGAGCGACACGGGAGCCTAGGTGGTGCTTAGAGGCCACTTCCTTGCCGCTTTCCCTGGACCGCCTCAATTTTGGCGCCCCCACGGAGGACCTCTCTCATCTCTATAGGTAATTATTTTAAGGCTTGAGTGTAGTTTGTACAAATCAACTCTTTACACTTGCAATTTCAAAGAATCCATCCAAGCATAGCATAGTTATTTGTAGGAATGAATAATGGACCCATTGTGCATCCACTTGACTTCACGCAAGATATTAGGATAAATGTTTGCATAAGTAGAAAAATTTATTTTCAACAGCGTATAGCTTTCTTGTTTGGAGCGGGGGCATTAGGATATATTCTACAATCTCCACTACCTGTAATCTTACCACTCATTGATTATAATATATCTTTTGATGTGCATGTTTTCATATTACTCTAATTGAGGAAAATTTCATGAACATTTAGGTTATTTGCATCTCATTTGTAGGCATGAATCCTCACATCTATGGAAAGATTAGGTTCAGAACTAGCCCAAAACATAGTTGAAAGGCTTCCTAGAAATAGGGATTACATCACTATTCAAGGAGAAGTTTTGCACCTTGATTGTTTTAGTCTGGACACAGAAGGAACATTTGAGGAATTTTCTTTTATCCAAGCAGCTTGTGTGCTAGGAGCAGTCAAAAACAAGTAGTCCTCTCCACTTGGAGGATCCTTTTGGAGTGGGGGTTTGAAGACTCTTATCCAGAGATAAGAGAATCTCGACTTGACTTTGAAAGCTTTAGAGTGTTCCTTGGTGTGATAAATAGGCTACCTTTTGATTTTGAATATCGAGGGAGGAACGTGCTTCACGCTTGGCTTTACGACGAGGAGTGGAGTTCTATCAGATACGAAGGACCTGTGGTCTATGAATGTGAGAATCCTGCAGCACCCACACTCCTTGATCACTTCACTTTGGTTCTTTTGTGGTAGAAGTCAAGGGTCCCTTTCTAATAGTTTTCATGCACTCTAATCATGGCTATGAACAGGCAAATGTCGGGATATCCTCTTTTCTTTGGGGAACCTGGAGAGGATCCTGATCTGTTTCTTGCATATTTTTTAATGGCCTTACACATCAATCGTATCTTCATAGATGATGAAAGGTTAGGGATGTTTCAAGTTGTCCTTCGACGTGATGCTGATACATGGTTTCAAGGACTTAGTGAAGAGGTAAGGGTTGCATTTCCTAGGGTAATTGAGGCATTTCAAGCTCGATTTGGCCAACCTCTTAACACCCAAAAATTGTGGCGAGATATCACTTTGCTAAAGAAAAAATGTTTAAGGGATTATTATGAGTATAGACAAGAGTTCACTCGTTTATGGACTCTTTGGTTGCGTAGCTTGACTAACCCGGGAGATGGTGGAGAATTTCTTAAGAAGGAGAGATTCATCGGAGGACTCACTCCCCCATTAAGGATCAAGGTGGAGGTAGGAGAGCCAACAAATTATGCAAACGCTGAGCGTAGGGCAACCCAAAAGGTAAGGAAGATGATGTGTTTGGAGGAGGGTTTGGAGGAGGGAGAAAGTTCAAATACGCAAAGAGAACCCTCCCTTCCAACATCAACAACAAGGACAAGGGAGCTTCCGGAGGTAACAGCTGATGTCATTGAGAGGTTAAATGAATCTTTGAACAACATGTCAATTCACCTTGCACAAGCCATAGGTCCAAGGGGACATGCCAAGAAGCCCGAGGAGAGAGAGCCACGACCAAGGCGAGTCTTGCAATGTTGGAATTGCAGTGAATCTGGGCATGGGATGTATAATTTTCCTTGGCCCCAGGGGGATCCAGGGAGGCCTAACTTGAATTATCAAGTATTGAATGCAGGTGAAGGCACTAGTCAACAACCAATGCTCTTGCAACGACCAAATGCTGCTCGACCTCCACCACGAGGAGTAGAGGGAGTATCACCTTTGCCTGACCCAGATGTTAGTGTCGTAGAAGTTACAATCCAAAGAGGATGGCATTGAAGCAAATGGCATCAAACGTGGGCGTGATAAAGGTAAGGAAAAGGAAGGTGTAACATCACAAAGTGACCATGGACGAGGAAAGAAAACAAAAGAAACCAAGGAGGGCAAGAGGATTCGGCGTCGCATCAACCTTCAAGACTTTCTTCTTGGACATGGTATGGCTCCCTACAACCTTATGGAGGACATGAGAGGTAAGTGTCCAAGCATATCATGGCCCCAATTTCTTGCATTGTGCCCACAAGTTAGGAGGGAGTTAACAAAGGCAGTTAGCAGTAGGAGAAGGACAAAAGAAAATGTGCCTGTCATCAAAATTGCACATGCACAAATGGATGAGGATATTACACCTTTGCTAGATTTCTATATCAAGGGAAAACTAGTTAAGAAGGGTCTAGTGGATGGGGGTGCACAAATTTGCATTATGACAGAAGAACTTGCATGCACATCCATGAGACGCCTGAAATCAAAGTGAAAATGGAAAATAATAGTAAGGCTAGGTGTTTGGGAGTTTGTAAGAATGTTTATGTGGAAGTTTTTGGCATTAAAAAGGCTATTGATTTCTATGTTATGTTTACAAAGGGAAATGGCTACCCATGTATCTTGGGTAGACCTTGGCTAATGAGAATGCAAGCTTTGCAGAATTGGGAAAGTGGAAAGCTGATCTGCAAGAATGAAAATCACAAAAAGGTTGTCTTTGACATGAAGGAACAACATCAAGAAGAGCTCCATGAGGAATCTTCTCAAAGTGAAAGCTATGATGATTGGACCGATGACACCTCAGAAGAAGAAAGCAGCGAAAGCACTATGGACGGGGAGTCACCCATTGAAGTCATGGGTGTACAATTTAGGCCAAACAATAAAACAAGTTGTCAAGGGTTGGAAGAGGTAAGCCTCCAAGAGAACCAAAGTGTGCTTGATGAAGAAGTGCTAAATGGTATGTTGTCCAAGACGCTTACATGGAAGGAAAGAGAGGATTTTAAAAAAATGCTGAGAAAATTTCCAAGGATTTTTGCTAAGGATTACACAGATGTACAAGGAGTGGATGCTATTTAGCACAAGATCGAGCTAAAGCCAGAGATCAAACCAAAGGCACAAAAGCTACGAAGGCTAGGCGTCATCAAAGAGCAAGCACTACTCAAAGAGGTACGAAAGCTTCTAGCAACAGGATTCATCTACCCTGTAGAGAATTCTGAATGGGTCTCTCTAGTTGTGGTCACTCCGAAGAAGAATGGCAAGTGGAGGGTATGTGTTGATTATCGGCCGCTCAACGAGGCAACAAAAAGGGATCACTTTCCCCTCCCATTTCAAGACGAGATTCTTAATGAGGTGGCAGGTAAAGAAAAGTACACGGTATGTGATGGCTACTCTGGTTACTTTCAAATAGGTATTGCATTGGAGGATCAATTGAAAACAACCTTCATCACTCCTTGGGGTTGTTTTTCTTTTAGAGTCATGCCATTTGGTTTGACAAATGCTCCAGCAACCTTTCAACATTTCATGAACATGGTGTTTCAAGAATTCTTTGGGAAGTCTATTAGAGTATTCATAGATGATTTTTGCATCTATAGCTCTAAATCATTACATCCCTACATCGTGAAGAAGGCCTTTAATTCAAGCTACTATGAGCTCATGGATCTAGATGGAAAGGAGCACTATAAAAAGGTAAATGGTTATTGACTAAAGCCCTACTTGAGTCGCAGTCTACCAAAGGGTTTACAAAACCAAGAGGCTACATCATCATCCATGTTTTGCTATGACATTCATACACATAAGGCATGCAAAAGTAGTAGGGAGCTACAACAAACACATTCTTTGGAAACATCAAATCTCATCAACACTCGGGCATCACTTGCATTGGAAAGAATGCCTTTTGATGGTACATGAATGTACCATCATCTTGGGGGAGGGCTAAATGATAGCTGCTTTTCGCTATCTATTAAAAATTTCACATTTTTAGCCTCACGCCATCACTACTAACCTTTTAACTCTACCCACATGCTAACTCAAAGATTGTACATACCTTTTTTTTTTTCATGTGTGTAATACCACGCTATAGTGGATATGGTGTGCTCATAAATGTGTATAGTTCTCTAAAGTGTGTTCTAACCATAAAACTCCACCTTTTACTAATTACCTAAGTAGGGTTGGATCCAAAAAATTATTACGGCCCTTAGTATTAAGGTAAGTATTTCTTTCTTTTGTTTTAAAGGGCATAAATATTAAGAGTTTGATTTTATAAAAACAAAAAAATTTATTTTCACACATATTTTTTTCCATCCCCTTTTATGTAACTAGGTGTGAGTATTCTTTTCCCTACCCACCTACTAATTCACTAGGTGTGTGTCGTGTTTTTTTACGGTTTTAGTGATTTTTGTAAATTTTATATATATTTACATCTCAAGAGAGTATATTTATTCATTTATATATTTCCATTTTACTTATCCATGAGATTCCAATTTTTTCTTTACGCTAGTTAACTACAGTATACTTTTTCCTTTCACATTGTGTAAAATTGTAAATATTATTTTTTCACTCCATCTATTGTAAGAAAATATAACAATATATATTTTAGCATACCTCTTTTTTATATTATCTTATCTTATTTTATTTTATTTTTATATTTTATATACATCTTATTTATATTTTATTATTATAATCATGCACCTTAGCTTGTACACTTGTTATCATGCATATCATTACCAAATTCAATAATAAATTTTCATGGACTCAATGGAGCATTATTAAGGGTCCATGTGATGCCCTCATGCCTCATCAATTGGAATATATGCAAGTTCAACAACCAAGAACCCCACTTGGAAGACTTTGAGAGGGAGAAAAAGACACATGTTTTTGGGAAAATTTTCCTGCATGATTCCAATCCGAGTTGGACTTTGCACAAAACTACACAGTTGTAGCTTGTGAGCTGAGGTTTTTGGAAAAATTTATTTCGCATTTTTTAGAGCTATAAGCGATTTTTTATGGACATTTTGGTGGACCCCAGTTTTGCTGTCTCGCTCCAAAATGCTTCACCCTCACTCTCCTCTTCACCCACACAAACTCTCATTTCCATCTCCATTCTATTCAAACCTACAAACACTCTCTCCCCCCTCTAAGTACAACTAATCCTTATCACCTCCACTCTTACATACCTTCCATGAAAGCTTTAAACACTCATCTATCCTAACTACCTACCTAGTAATTGTCAATGAAGAGATATGATTGATCTCTTCTTCCAAAAACTCTAAAAAATCGACAAAAAACTGATTGTGTGCATCTTCTTCATCAACTTAATCTCCTGCAAGCACCCTAATTATGCAAGATGAAAAAACCTCACCACGAATAAAGCATTGGAGCGGCAAACGACAAGGCGTTGCGAGCAGTAAAACAGGTTTCTTATCCTTTCAAACTCATCCTTGTATATAACCATTCCATAAAATCACTTTTCCTATTATGCTCATTTGAGCATTCCCTTTGTAAATTATCCATTTGGCACGTTTGTGCCTCACTTGTAAATATTATAACTACTAACTCACTAACACTAACTTGTATGCAATTTGTCCATCCAATTTTTCCTTAAAAAGAATGGAGACCCCATGTAGATAGAAACACCTCCATTCAACCCTATAATTTGTTTCTCTTCTCCCTATTCTCACTCAATGTAAATAGAGAAGACAAAGTAGTCCCACCATATAAAGAATTCAAAAAACCCTAAACCTAATTAGACACACAAATAAGCATACTTATGCCTAGAGATAATCCACTTGGAAATGCTATAAATAGAGCACTTCTGCATCACTTTGGGGGGGCTTATCAATTGAGAGAAGAAGAGATTTAGCTACTTAAGTGTGTGAGGAAGCCCTTGTGTCAAGTCCTTATGTCGAGATAATCGCCAGAGCTAGGCTCTCCATTTGTATGGTCTACTTATCTATCTATAACAATTGGATTTGGGCACACATATTCTCATTATCTCCTAAATCTCTTGACAATTCACAAATTGGTGCTCATTTTGGAATCTTCTTTAGCTTGCCGCAACAATTGGAAACGTCTACTTGTGATAACACTTGTGTATTTTCCTTTGAGAGTTTTTGTTGATGATGGTGTTGAGCATTGGTGGTACTTTGTTGGTCTAGGTTGAGGTTGGATTGGAGATCCCTCACTAGAGTAACAAAATCATCAATTGGCTTGTGATTGTGTATGTGCGTGCGTCTATTTATGCTCAAGTGTTAGTGCCTTTGTGAGTTTGTTTCATGAATTGTGGCAGGTATGTCTCTCCATTTGGTATGTTAGGATGTATGATGGGGATGATCGTACAAAGATGTGTATAAGCTCAAGTGTGATGTTCAGGGATTTAATATTTACGTAATTACGTCAAATCTTGTGTGATCACAAGGTCTTATTGACACATTTACATCATCACATCAAACATGATCACACAGAAACCGGTTTAGGGCGACTTGCAAACCCACAAAACTCTCGTCGGGTTAACAGAAAAGCCCGACGGGCTCGCTAGGTTTTATTATTTTCCCTGCGGGCCCGCCGGGAAAGCGAATAAGCCCAGCGGGATGTTTGCGTTATATATAAGCGGGCCCGATCGGGCCCGCTGGGTCTATTATCGCTTTCGCCTTCTGAGAGAGAGAGAGAGAGAGAGAGAGAGAGAGAGAGAGAGAGAGAGAGAGAGAGAGAGAGAGAGAGAGAGAGAGAGAGAGAGAGAGAGCTCTTGCGCCACCTTTGCAAGTACTTCGAGAGGAGAGAGGAGAGAGGGAGAGAGGGGGTCATGTGGGAGCGTGCTCTGGGTCGCTGTGTGCGACAGCAGAGCAGCAGAGTACCTGACCACACGATCCGGGTATGTGTTGTGTGTGTGTGTATACGTTGTGTGGTAGCGTGCCTTTTGTCATATTGTGCGGCAGTAATAAGGTACCTTACCCCACATAATGGGAGTGTGTGTGTAAGTTGTTCTCCGGAACAGTGCTTATCACGCGAGCATCACCTCGGTGACACGGGGAAGATGGTGTCCTTGTTGTAAGTATTGGCTTAATGTCTGGGTACTACGTCGGTAACGCGGCGAATCTAGTATCCTTATGGTAAGTCAACTTCCCTTCCCCTTTCCCAAAAAACATATGGGCATCGATCGGTAACGCGGCTAAGAGATGTTCGTATGCAGGCCATTGTTTTTCCTTAGATTCAGGCGGCACTCAGTCGGTAACGCGGCTAATAGAGTGTCGTTTATTAGAAGCATATGTTTTTGCATAAATGTGTCGTTCAGGTCGTTAACCCGGCCGTATGAATGTCATATAATTTGTATGTGCATGTGCAGTTAATTTTTGAAGTATTAAGTATATGAAATACTTGGTCGTCAGTAACACGGCTGTGAAGAGTATTTCATATGCAAAATGTATGAATTGCTTGATTTTGTTGTTTTTAACTGTCCATTTGAAATTATATACTAGCCAACCATATTCAAAAGAATACTGTATTCATCAATCATCATTATTTTAAATATTCTATTTATATAGAATAGAGCTGACATCAATCATCACTATTTTAAATGTTCCATTTATATAGAATACTTTATTCATCAATCATAGCTATTTTAAATGTGTCATTTATATAGAATACTTTATTTATCAATCATAGTTATTTTAAATGTTCCATTTATATAAATTACATGTAAAAAATTATTTGCACACAAATTGCATGGTTAATATTTGTTTTTAATATTTTTAAAGGACTCTCAAGCATTATCAATTTATCGCTAGTTTTAATGCTTCATTTACATAAATTCTCTGCAAAAATCTAAATACATACAATTTGCATGTTATATATTATTTTATATCTTTTTAAAGAGCATCAATTATCATCGCTTTTTGATTGCTACATTTACATAAATGCTATGTAAAAAAGTGTGTGAACACAATTTGCTAGTCCAATTTGTATACTTCCAATGTTTTGAAGATTTTAAGTCCGTGTGTGCTTTGTTTGAATTAGTATGTGCGCACGGAGAAAAATATAAGTTACAAAATTCAATATATGCTGAAATGTTAAAAATCGTTAACATGTATTGTTTGATCTGAATTAAGTTCTTATAAACCATTTGTTTGAACTGATTTTTACACATGTAACAGATTGCAATTTTAAGTGAAGATTATATTCAATTTTTATCAATATTTCCATAACATTTGTTAAAGTCTTCAAGTGGTGGTTAAGAGTTTACCAGAGATAGTGTGAGAGTGGTAGTGTCATTCGCAACCATGAATTTGTATTTGATATGCTGTTTTTGTATTGTCCAGTGCAAATATGACGCCAGATTAGAAGAAATGTATTATGCGTGCCATTTGTAAAGAATGTATTTTAGCAATCTCATCATGTGCAGCTGACCGCATACAGCAGATTAGTGAAAGCGATGTCTACATCAAAGACATCACTAGTGCTATATGGGAGAACACAGAGTGCAGGTTGCGACTTGAAGGCCAATACGAGTTGTTGAGTCCACCTGAGATACGAGAATTTGACCCCCACCATAAAGTTAGGACAGTGTTGGGCAATATGAAAGTATGTTGCAGAGACTTAAAGGAAGATATCCCACCTGCTTGCGACATGTCAAAATTAGAGCTCTGGGATAAATTGTGGGAAGAACAGAAGGTAAAGATGAAGCGTGTGAAAGCATAGGACCAAGAAACTCTACCCAAGAGATTGAAGATGGCACAAGATGCACAAGCAGCTTTGGGAGGTCGATCCGCTGCCAGCCGCACCGGCACAATCATGCGCACTGCTTTGAATGCAAAGTGTGCTCATCTTGTCGGCATCCCTCATGAAGCCTTGGTAGAAGGTATGAGGATTGGATCTGGCTCCTTTGGTGTGTGCACATTGTACACTGTCAAAGGCATCTCATTTTTTCCAGACCACGTTACATATGTGGAAAAATGTTACAAGGGAGGGAGTGAGGCAAAATTTGACAGCTTTCAGACAGAGCAGGGCATGCAAACGCTTCACCCCTCCATTGTCAGGTGAATTGGGTTTACCACAGAGTCTCCTTGGATCACGATATTCCCATACTACAATGGGGGTACCATGGGCGACATGATGTGCCGCTTACCTTTCGCTCACGGATTGTTCAAACGACAAACCACCATTACATTGATCAACGGTCTTCTCTAAACATTTGAACAGCCATCACTCACAATTGTACACCCTGAAAGTGAAATGTTCCCAAGTATTATTTTGCCAACACGCTCTTTGACTTCGATGTAACATTTGTCCAAGAAAACATTTCTTATCGTGTGATAAGAAGGAGCTGAAAATACTGGACCAAACTCACCAATTTTCTTCCAAGCAGCCTTCCAATGATTACTGTCTACCATGACCAAAGCACTTCCAGTAAAGAATATTGCTTTGGCCAGTGCTGTTTGTGCTTCTTCTAAAGACTGCACTCGAAAGCTTTGATGTAATGATTTTTGACGCATTTGACAAAGTCCATCTTCATTGTGATGTTTAAAAGAAATACTACCTGGAATTTCCTCTCCTTGCGCAGGTTGCTCTCCAAGGTTACTTGGCGTCACTACAGGATCTACGGAGTTAATATTTGGCTCTGGGAACTCTTGATTCGAAGGCACAGAGCTATATATCTGTCGCTTCTTGCCACCCTTTTTAGGGAGCTCTTCTCTCAAACGCTTTGCAACTGCAGGTGCCTAAGAATGTTCACATTTTCTACAATTGTTTTTAGCGCTACCTACGAAATGATCCCTAATATGTGGTGCACCGCCAAATTTTGTTGTGAGACAAAATTTACATTGCCTCCATTGCTTTTAAATTAAAACTGAAGAGAAAAGAACAAGATGTTACAAACTGAAAACAATTTTTTTATTTTCAATATATATTATAATTTAAAAACCATTCAATATGAAAGTAACCATGATGCACAATATGAGATTTTCAATGCACGCTATTCAATCCACATATCAATCACCTATATTGTGAGCAACCATACACATTGCAATGTAATCTATACATGGCGTAATAACCATAACAATAGTATGAATCTCTCTATGCAATTATTATTATAATGATTATTTATATGTCCACTTTGATTTGCAAACAATAAGACACATCGAATTTCATTTGCTACAAAAACAAACGAAAGCAATAAAATATATAATTGGTCATTTCATGCACTAATAATCTATCGTAATAAATAATGCAAATGAATATATAAACCAATGCATGAACTAACGCAAATAAATCTTTAATATAATCACCCAATTGGGGACTACGTGAACCCAATGAAGGATTGTAGCCCACCCATGCAACCAATTCAATATATAAAAGCTATTTTAACCCAATCAAGGATTTTAGCTCTTATATTGTAAATCAACTCAAATATAAGACTTCAAGGATCTTTATATGCCCGGTACACTAGTAGAGGACATCCGACCCTTGACTATTGACTAGACATTTACATATGCTCATTTTCCAAAACCAATTACATCCCTCATTTGGACCAATGGCTTCTTCGCAAATGAGCATGATTCCCCAAGTTTTTAGTTTTTTTGGTTTCGTACCTTTATGTCAGCGGTAAACGAATTAAAATTTTTTAGAAGTGGTTACTGAATTAAGAATCACGTCTGGCCCAAAAAAGGACCTGTGACTCTGTAACCTTACGTCAAATCACAAGGAGATGACAATACCCGGCACTCGGATACACTCCCCAAGGATTTGCCTAGATAAAAAACCGAGCTTAGCACACTATTTACTATATATAAATAAGCCCGCCAGATTTTTTCATTTTCCCGGCGGGCCTGCCGGGTAACTGCATTATCCTGGCGAGCCCGCCGGTATAACGCAGATGCCCGGCACTGCTCGCAGGGAAATTGTGGAAGCCTGGTGGGCTGACCGGCTCTATAGGTTTTTGCAAGTCATCATCAAAGTCACGTTAACAATTAACGTGATGACGTGATGTTTTTGTGTAAATACTATAGTTATTTACGTAATCACCCGATCGTGCTTACGTTAATGAAATCCCTGGTGATGTTCATGTTTTGATATATCCTAACTCATTATAGTTAGGTGGTGCCCTTTGTCTTGGTTTTATGTGGGTTTGGTTTGGTCTTTTGGCCATCCATATATTTTTTTTTGAGTGACACGGGAGCCTAGGTGGTGCTTAGAGGCCACTTCCTTGCTGCTTGCCCCGGACCGCCTCAGTGGCTTCTTTCGCAAGTTGTTTTTTTTTGGTTTCAAACCTCTCCTTCTTTTGTTGAGGTTCTTCTTGGTGTGCAGCTACATGTTTCTTCTTTATCTCTTCAACTATGGCCCTTCTCTTCTCATTGTCTGAGCTTTCACTGTTATGAAGTTCATGAGAGCTTTCTGTCGATTCTTCATTTTCCTTGTATACTCTCTTTGATTAACGCGTAGTTCTTGGAGAAGGCTGTGCAGACACAATCCATGTGTTCTGATCTGGGGCTGGCGGAAAATTGTCGGCCATGCCAATAGCATGGTATGCTATTCTTGTCAGTACTTCAGGCGCGCCCAAATAGCTAAATTTACCTTCTTTCTTGGTGCCCTTCAGTGTTGTTAGCGCATACTATGCATGATCAATCGGCTGTTGTTAACCCTCACGCACATTCCTATCACACACCTAAGACGGATGTCGTATTATTTATTTGGTAGAGTCAGTTACTGGGCTTGTCGGTCCAATAGGAAAAGGGTAAGAGTGATCGCCGATGAGAGGCGCACTCTAACTGGAACATTCAAGGGATTAGTTGGTTCATCATGGGCGTCCAAGTGTGAATGGAGCGAGCTCATATAAACAACAACTAAACCTAAAATTCACTTATTCTCTCATTTGTGCAATTGAAGAGTGCTCTTGCTCCATCTCCATCTTCTTCTTCTTCATCTCCTTGTGTGTGCGTGTGTGTGTGTATGCGTACGTGAGAGAGAGAGAGAGAGAGTGTGAGATTGAGCATTGCAACGATGGCACGGCGGTAGCGAAGCAGTTGAGCGCGGCGCAACGGTGGCTCCTTCTTCTTCGCGGCGAGGAATCCTCCACGACAGCAAAAGCGTAGAGCAGTGAGTGACACACCATCACCATCTTTCAGCTTACTAGTTTAGGCTAGTTGTGTGCTTGGAGTAGAAGATGATCTTCCAAATGCATATCTGTTCTCCGTGGAAATGATACCTCGATGGTCAAAAAATATGGTATCGTTAATGACCATAGCTCAAGTGGATTTGCGAATACCAGTTCCTATTATAACTGGATTAATTGAGCAATCGGCTATGTATTAATTACTAGCTGGAAGGCTATACAAAAGAAAGCAAGATGGAATACTACCTTTATGCATTAATCCTGAGGAAAAAAAACAATACCTAAGTCAAGCATATGTTACCATAGTAGGACATCACTTTGCGAAAGACCAAACTATGCAACGGATCTTGAGACTTGGAGTAGTATTTTGGACAACTATGAGAAGAAATGTTCACTCATTTGTAAAAAATTATCCTCAATGTCAAAAACAAGCACCCATACCTCATGTAACATTGTTCCAAATATCATTTGTACCTAAGTGGAGTAACTATCTAGTTGAGTACTTGTCAAGCCAAACATTTCTTGAGGATATGAGTAAATGCCATCAAAGAGAAATTGAAATTGAAGCAAGAGACTATGGTCTTATTGGAAACCAATTGTATCGGAGAGGAAAAGATTAACATTTGCGTCTTTGTGCAAATGAAGACAAATATATTCCCATTTTAGAACAAGGACATGTTGGATTAGCTGGAGGTCACTTTTCTAGTGAGACTACCACGAGAGGAATCTTAACGGCAGGCATATGGTGGCCAACACTTTTTGCAGATGCCAAAGAATATGTTCGAAGGTGTGATGCATGTTAATGAGTGAAAATTCCAAACCGTGTAGATAGCATGCCTTTTAGACCAATGATGGGGGCTAGAGCTTTTGCAAAATGGGGTATAGACTTTGTTGGGCCAATACAACCACCTGCTTATAGAACCCAAGCTCAATATATCATTGTAGCTACGAACTATTTGACCAAGTGGGAAGAGACTAAAGAAACTCAAAAGAATGATGCCAGAACCACAGCCGCATTCTTATATGAGTACGTGTTCACAAGATATGGACTGCCAATAGAAATTGTTAGTGATAGGGGAACTCATTTCCTCAATGAGGTAATTGAGTATCTACTTAATGAATTTATGATCGTCCATAACAAATCGACTCCCTCTCACCCACAAGCAATTGGACAAGTTGAGCATATGAATAAAATTCTTAGCTTGGTATTGACTAAAGTGGTTAGTTTAGGACGGACAAATTGGAAAATGAATCTCCATGCTGCTCTATAGGCTTATTGAGTTGGGAAGAAAGAACTTTGCTGATCACTAAACTCTAAAACAAAAACACTCCTATCGTACTAATCCTACCTACCCTCCATCACTCAAGTGATGAGGATCAAAGGTGTTTGATGACATAGGTTTCTGTTTCAGTGTATCGGATGTGAATGTGTATGTCTGGGTCAATGTTTTGACTTTTATTATGCACACTCGTTTGCTAATTGCTCTTGCTCTTTACTACTTTTGGTTTTTGTGAGTATAAGGCTTTATATACATACATTCCCTAAGATCGGAAAGCTCAAGGGTCAGGGAAATAAGGGTAAGAGGGAAATAATCAATAGGCTGATGTGATTGAAGACTCCCCCCTTCCTTGGGTAGTTCATACTTTAAAAGGATGTCATCACCTTTTGGAACCAGTTATTCCAATTGGTAATAGGTGAGGATTTTCACCAATAGTTCTCTATTACCTTGGGTGCCTCATCGAGTTGCAAGGGTGGTAAGGTACTCTCCCATGAACGAACTTGAAATAGTGCATCAGGTGATAATTGAACAATGGGAGGTGTCAAATCTTTTGTAACTTCATGGAGGCTGCCTATGGTAGGTGGAGGTTGTGTAGAAGCTTTTACCTCTATGGATGCATTACTTGAGGAGCTAGAAGCTTCATGGGACTCCCCCCTTCCTGAGCTAGGTGGAACAAATCGTTCTTTCTTTGGTACCCAAACTAGCTCTGGAGCAGGTGTGTAGCATTCTGTGATTTTTTTCTTTCCACGATCGTCAATTTGTTTTGGAGCTACAAGATTGGGCGCACATGGGTCAGGTGACAGGTAAGAATACAATCTACATTTTGGCACCCAGATTTGATCGTTTTCTTGATAGTAGACTTGGGCTTCCAATAGTTGTTTAGGAATCCAACGCAATGTTTCTTTACATTTCTTGGGGAGGGTGGGACATCTCTTACCAAGCTTCTATTTTTTTGCACTAGCTATGGTCACTAAAGAAGCTTTAGGGACCCACATGTTTGTTTTCTCCGCTATATTAGGATGAGTCTTGTCAGAAGCTATATGCATTGCTTGTAGCATATTTAAGGGTACGAGTGGTGGCATTTCATCCGCCTCAGGTGTTACCCAGGTCGTCCCCCTGTTTCCCCAAGTGTCTATGGTTGCTTCTAGGTGGACCCAATCCACATTGTCCGACTCAGTCATCCCAGGTAGTACATCCATATAAGGAGAATCTTCCCCAACATCAGTGTCCGCTTTACATGTGTAACAATACTGCAATGGGGTCAAGTGAACTGTGATGTCAGATCTATGATCAATTATAAACCTGTTTCCTAGAGGATGTGGTCAACCACTTACAAGATCCACTCAAATGACAGAATCTTGGAACTACAAATAGACATGGTTTTTAGACCAGTCATGCGCCATTTTTGCTTCCCTCATGAAAGGACGTCCTAAAATCATCTCTGATGCCATAGTGTGCTTGGAGAAATCCATAACAATGAAGGTAAATCTTATTTTATGTCCAAAGACCTTGATCTTGAGATCTTCTAGCATCCCAATAGGTTTAACAATAGACCCATTGGCCATCTTCACTACTATGGTTGTGGTTGCAAGGTGAGGTCTTCCCATAGTTTCCCAGCAATTTTTACTCACAATGCTAACCCCAGTGCCACCATCAAGGATTCCCTTCACAGTTAATCCCTTAGTAGTGATTGGTATGGTCGCATTGGATTCATCACCCTCAAAGTATTGTCCCAACTTGTTAACAGGTATTTCTACCACAAGGTTCTCATCTAGGTTGGGTGGATCTAAGTGTTCCTCTTCTATTGGCATCTCCCCAGGTCCATCCATCAGTGCAAATTGTGGTAGCCGAAATTTTAGTTCTCCATTGAGGAAGGCTCGAAGAGCTGAGACTAGTTGAGGGTCTTTATATAGTTTGGACATGATGGTGGTTCTAACTTCTGAAGACATGAAATCCATCAATTTGGCAATGTTTAACAGCACCTTTTGGGCTTCATCTCCTTGATGTGGGGAAGATGGGATCTCCATTTCTTTGATAGGATCAGGTAGTCCCTCTGGAAATATTCTTTCCATCAAGAAGTGAGTATGCCCACTTTCACATGACCTTAAGCCACTTTCTTCTTGGATGACACTAGGTATGGCTAAGGGTCTATGGAATTGGTGAGGTTGTTGTTGCGTAGGGAACACGGTGACTGTAATATGGATCTGCCTAGGTGCTGGTTCTAGATCCCTTTGGGTATCTTCTACCAAACACCTTAATTGCTTGACTCGCTCGATCTCCTGTGTAGGGTTTGGATAAGTTCCTATCTTCTTCTTGGATCCTGGCCATTGTGGCTCATGAAGATCTTCCTTGTTGGTTTCTATCTTAGTGGTCGTTTTGGTCTCCATGGTTTCACCTGAATCAGAATCCTCATCAGCGTCATTCATATATACGGGGTCGTCACCAGTCCCTATGTTGGTCTTTGAACTGGGGTCTGACTTCGCTGCTTTTTGCGATCTCTTCCTTCGTGTTTTCTTCTTTTTTTGAGATTGGGCAATTGATGCCGTGTCTCTTTCCTCAAGAATATAATTTTGTTTTTGGAGCATCGATCGTGTGATTACGTTTACTGGTACCACAGGTGTACTTTGTGATGGCTCCTCGGTAACCTCAACCAAGTTTAATGGCATGACCTTTGGTGCACTTGGAGTATTTGTACATTGGGCAATCAAATGATTTATGCCACATTGATTACACATGAGTATCGGCATTGTAGACATGCTCGCTTGATTGGTTTGCATTAGTGTGGCATTCTTTTGTAGCCTAATAGGACACTCGGCTACACGATGTGGCCCTCCACACTCATAGCATTGAAGAGGTGGTCTCTTAACAGTGTAATTGATATTTTGTCCTCTTGCCGCAAGAGCAGTACTTGATAGACAGGTTTGACTTGTCCCCAATAGTCCTCCATGTAGTATTGTGGACTTTCTTCAAGCACATCCATCCCATAGACAATATTAGGGTCTATATCCTCCTCATAGCCTTCCAAACAAGCAATCGATGACTTACAACTAACTTGATTCACAGAAGTGATTCTCAAATCTGGTGGTTGCGAGTCCTAGCACTGGAGGTGCTAAGGGTGTTGTTTGAACTACATTTTGGGCCCTAGGGACCATGTGTTGTGACGTTTGTTCAAGAGGTGGGGCCGGCATCAATGCAGGCACTCGAGGTGTGTCTGTCCATGCTAAGGTTGGTCTATTGGCCATCGTGCTCTTAAATACTATGCAATCCTTAGCTTGATGACCATACCTCCCATAGGCATTTCAATTCCCATTGAATTTTACTCTAAAAGTAGGGCATTCACTAGTACTATGCGGTCCATAGCATATCGAGCACCATTGTTCCTCCCTTCTTGGATACATATGATTGTTTTGTGGAGCACAATTGTCTCTAAGACTCTCTTGAATGGCCTTGGTGAGGTCTGCTAAAGTCATCTCAGATATCTTTGGCTCCTTAGCAATAGGCTTTAGGGTCATCGGTTGATGTCAAGGATCCTATCCCGATCTTGGTATTGGCGGGTTGGGGATCTCAGACCCGATGCTTGCGAGCTAATAGATTTAGGGTCAATAGACACTCCTTCTCCTTGAATCATTAAATTATCCTCCAATTGGATTGCATTGGTGGTGACTGCTTCCCAAGTGGTGATACCTCTAATGACTAGGCCATTGTAGTTATCCTCATGTCGTAATCCCCTAATGAATCTATCAAGCAATTGATTATTATTGAAGCACTCGTTTGGATTACAACGAGAATTCAAATGCTTCAAGCGACTAATAAAGTCTCTCACCGACTCTCCTTCCTCTCGTTGGGCTTTCTGGAGCTGAGAGGCTACACCCAAAAGCACTCCCTCTCCTATGTATTCTTTCAAGGACATCCTCCTAAGAGTAGGGTAAATCGTTTTTTCTTCCAATCCCCAGCCTTTCCACTTAAGGTTAGGCTTAAGGCATTACTCTTATGCAGGTCATTGTGTTCTCCTAGAGAATCGCATATTTGTTCAAACACTTTGATATGCTTTCTCACATCCCCATCTCCACTAAATTTTTGTGTGAGCTTGGCTATTTGTACTACCTTACTTCTAGGCTCTCTATCAGGCGTGTTACGCATATTCTTAGCGATAGATCGACTAATAGCTTGAGCAAATGTTGCCAAGTCACCTAAGTGAGCAGGCACCGTGCATGAAGGCGCTCTACATAATACATGTGGAGTAGGTATTGGCATTGGGCTTGGCTCATAGGAAGCCCTTGGGTTCCACGTTTGGTACGGTGTTGTGCCATGTGGCGGTCCAAAGTTCATATGTGTGGCCCTAGGCATAGCAGACGTCAGATGTGACATGCTAATGCTAGCCGGTATGGTCCCGTGGAAATAAGAGCTTGGGTGTTGTGGTTGTGGAGTATAGGTTGTTGAAACAATGGGAGGGGTAGGGTCTACATGAGTGCGATGACCCATAGGTGCATACGATTGGTACACACTTGTAGGGGCCGTTGTCGGCATTGAGCTACCATGTAGCAATGCTTTACTAACAAATGAGGTCCATGGCGTGTTTCTTGGCATGCCCATCATTGGGGTGGGCATGTTAGCCATGGCTCCATCAAGGGAAAGATGAGCTAGACTTGGAAAAGTAAAGCTATCACTTGTAGGCTCAGATTGCACTAAGACCCCTAGCGAAACAACATATGGGGGATCCATCGGACTTACCAAGGGAGTCTGCACTTGCGATAAGTTTGGTTGTTTAGCCTTCCCTGTATCCAAGAATCTCATGAGACCCGTTGAAGGCATGTGGATCCCCTTGTTCTGTCTCTCTAACTCAATAACCCTATGGATGACCTCACAAACTCTTTGTTGTTGATCCTCCACAGTAGTAGCACCCGTTGTGGATTGTAGGACATCTAATAAACCCACATGATAGGTGTGACCTGTGTATAGGTCAGTTAGAGTTTCCGTTTGTAGTTCGTACTCCTAGTTCTCATTTAAGAACGCTCCATCTAGGATTGAGGTGCTAGGGGTGTCCTTTGAACTAGATGCAATGTGGCTCTCTATGGGTTGACCCTTAGTGGTCGCTAATTCAAGAGCACTGGATTGCTCTCCTAGCAAAAGATATTGGCATAGGGGCTTTCTCTTTTAACTCTCTTTGTTGCTCCGCCTTGCGTAAGCTCTCAATTTCCTT
This sequence comes from Adiantum capillus-veneris, assembly GCF_014529385.1. Taxonomy (NCBI): domain Eukaryota; kingdom Viridiplantae; phylum Streptophyta; class Polypodiopsida; order Polypodiales; family Pteridaceae; genus Adiantum; species Adiantum capillus-veneris. The sequence continues at coordinate 54,173,973 of NC_140958.1, read as the reverse complement.
TTCCCTAGCCGCGATGATATATCACTCAACCTCTTGCACTTCGGCAAGGCTTCTACCATTAGGTAATATAACCTCGGAGGGAAATAGCTCTGAAGAGTCAAGGGGTGCAGTGAATGGAGTATTCACGTCCACACTCTCTAAGAGCATAGGATCTATGTTGGTCATGAATGGAGAATCTACTTCCCCACCCCCGTCATTTACATCATTAACTCCATATTCGGAGCGAATGGCTCTACTAAAGGTTTCCTTCAAGTGGCTAAGCACGCTTGGCCCGGACTGTGGGCCCATGCCATGCATGTCTTGGCTTGAGCTATCAAGATTAGGCATTGGGAAACCCTCCATGACGTCGTAGTTAGAGGAAGAGTCACTAGCCGCTATGTTTGGGTCTTGGTTTGTACTATCTTGGGTCCCCGCCGAGGCCCGGAACCTAAGGTAGGTTGATAATGAGAACTCGCGTAAGTCAAAATTGTCTCTAGTTTCTCCGTCTCTAGTTTAGCTCTCACATGTTCTTTTTCTAATCCCAAATCATCTGAGGTAGCTGAATGTTCTTCTAACTCATCTGTTGTTTCATAATAGAGGTCTGAAAAGACTTGTTGAGCTTTCATCAAGTCCTTGGAGTCTTGAATTTTTTCTTCAATGTGAAGGGTTGAGACCATTTGTATGGGAATTATGTCATAGCCATCCTCATTGCAAAATTGAGTAGGCATAGACATATTTACACATACATCCATTGTTGCTAAGATTTGACTCCACTCAAATGGCTCAAACAAATGCTTTGGAAAGGGTTCAGGTACATAGGCTTCATCTGTGAAATCTCTTTCTACGATACATTCTTCTCATTTTAAGCTCCCATTTTTTGAGGCTCTGTACATCCAAATAGGTGTGTCTTTGTTCAACCATGATGGAAGTTCTATTTCAACCGAAGAGACTGGGTCAAATTCTTGTATGGATGTTTTCATGACATCTCAATAAGTGTGATATTTTAGATTAACCCTTGTTATTGATCCCACTTGCTTCAAGTACAGGTAGTTGTTTCCCCAATCTTGGATGAGTTGTACTTGCTGCATGAAAGGTCTTCCCAAGATGATTTCATAATTGAGTTTCTTTCCAAAGTCCACTATTGCAAAAGTGTGTTGATAATCAATTCCACATGAATAACTATCAATTTTTTAAGCAATCCTAAGGGTCTTTCGATATGTCCATCAGTTAATTGCAATTTCATTCGAGTTTTTCTAATGGTTGGTTGTCCCCAGGATTTCCATACTACTTTCGTGGATATGGCTATGTCTGCCCCACTATCTAGTATTGACATGGTTTCGATATCATTATATATGACTGGAAGGGTTGTGCATCCTTCTTCTCCTTCATAGTATTCTCCAACTTTGTTCATTAGAACGGATCAGATCTCTTTGTTATCTAATTTGTGTAGACATGATTGAATGGATGTTGTCTATCTCTAGGGTCTATCCCGTTCTTTTTACCTTAGTGTTTTTACACACTATGGATCCATCTTTGTTATCTCCTAAGTAAGAGAGTAATGTTTTCAAAGTCGATGGTTTAGACATTCTTGAAGCTTCAAACCCGCAATCCCCATACAAGGATTGTACATCTATGTCCATATCCGGAGGTAGATTGTCTAGCCAAACTTCCTCTATAGGAGCTGACTTCAGAGTTAGGCTCCCATCATTAATCTCTCTAACTTTTTCCCATAAGTGTCCTAGCCAGTCTTCTTCTACGAATGGAATTCCGTCTAAGCATCTTTGTTGTTAGGCACTATGAGTTCTGGCTCTTTTGTTTCAAGGTGGGGTTCTACCACCACTTTGGATTTTTCTTTACATGTTCTTTCACAAGCTCCTCAGGTTTTTCTATACTTTCGAGGTTGGGTTTTTTTTCTCCAACATCTCTTGAGTAATTCTTACCAAATTTTGATAAGCTTCAAGCTTAGCTGCTTCCATATTGGGAGAAGAATAGTTTATCCATTTGTTTTTTATATTCTGTCCTACTTTAAGTCCCACTTGATAAGCTTCCAAGGCTGCATTAATAGGCTTAAAATTTTTGTCTACCAAAATTGATCCTCCAAATTTCAATGTGGTTTCCTTGACTTCACTTCCAATTGCTTTCACTTTTTCATGGAATAGTTTCTTTGCTTTCTCCTTGATTTCAGCCTTTTGTTTCTGTTTTCTCATCTCATACCTTTTGCTTCTGCTTCTCTTGGTCTTTTGAGAGGAAATTTTAGTATTCTCCGAATCATAAGAGGAGTTATGTTTTTTTTCTTAGCTTGGGCTCTGGTGATTACCTTGATCGAAACAATCGGTTCACTCTCTCGGATGAGCTACTAGATATCGCCTGGACCACGTCCACTATTGTTTTACCCTTGTTTAAAGGATTTTTTGGACAATCTTTAGGGAAGTGTCTCCCCTTTTTGCAACATTGTATGCAATAAGCTTCAACTGGCTTAATGTTCTTGTCAGGCTCTGAGCATTCATTTTTCCAATGATCATCTGCACCACTCTTGTGACAGTTTCTAGTTCTTGGCTTAATCATGTGTCTTACCATCAGAGGTCTAACACCTTGATTAGCTCCATAGTACATGGGTGTAAGCTCTGGTGTAGTATAAGTCACAGGTTCCTCTATTGGTGGTGGATGTGAATTATACCAGTCTCCTTCTACCATTACTGTAAATGGACTAGGCTCAGTATAGGGTGTAACAGGCACTAGTGCTTGTTCATCTATAAATCCCTCTGAATGCATGTACTTTACAGGTAGTGCGTTATGTCGAGTATATGGAGGTTGTTGACCCAACACAGGTTGAGGTCTTTCCATACCCATTGGTGGTCTTTGAGTTGGGGCCATATTAGGTTGATATACGTACATGGGTTGTCCTTGTGGCCTCATAGGCATGTATTGAACATTCCCATCATACTTTGGTCGGTAGCACTTATTGGTCTCATGGTTGGTCCATTTACCCTCGATTGCACACCATTTATGCGGCCTGATCGGTTGTCCCTGTTGAGGTATCCCTTGCCCTGGTCCCCTCATAGGTGCTTTTGGCTACCATGCCTACCCCAATGATGGGCATGCCAAGAAACACGCCATGGACCTCATTTGTTAGTAAAGCACCACTACATGGTAGCTCAATGCTTGCAACAGTACCTACAAGTGTGTACCAATCGTATACACCTATGGGTTCTCGTACTCATGTAGCCCCTACCCCTTTCCATTGTTTCAACAACCTATGCTCCACAACCACAATACCCAAGCTCTTATTTCAATGGGACCATACCGGCTAGCATTAGCATGTCACGTCTGAAGTCTGCTATGCCTAGGGCCACACATATGAACTTTGGGCCACCACAAGGCACAACATCGTACCAAACTTGGAACCCAAGGGCTTCCTATGCGCCAAGCCCAATTCCAATACCTACTCCACATGTAGTCTCTGGATCACCTTCACCCATGGTGCCTACTCACTTAGGTGACTTGGCAACATTTGCTCAAGCTATTGGTCGATCTATTGCTGAGAATATGTGTAACACGCCTAATAGAGAGCCTAGAAGTAAGGCAGTACAAATAGCCAAGCTGACACAAACATTTAGTGGAGATGGGGACGTGAGAAAGCATATTGAAGTGTTTGAATGTTAGCCCTCACGGCTCACGAACACCCCATCACCTACGACGGACGTGTATTATGTATTTGGTAGAGTCAAGTACCGGGCTTGTCGGACCAATAGGAAAAGGGTAAGAGTGATCGCCGATGAGAGGCGCACTTTAACTGGGACATTCAAGGGATTAGTTGGCTAAGCATGGACGCCCAAGTGTGAATGGGGTGAGCTCATATAAAAGCCAACTAAACCTAATTTTTACTCATTCTCTCATTTGTGCAATAGAAGAGTGCTCTTGCTCCATCTCCATCTCCATCTTCTTCTTCTTCACCTCCTTGTGTGTGTGTGTGTGTGAGAGAGAGAGAGAGGGAGAGTGTGTGTGCGATCGAGCATTACGAAGGCACGACGGCGGCAAGGCGGTTGAGCGCGGCACGACTGCAGCTTCTTCTTCATCGCGGCGAGGAATCCACCACGAAGGCGAGCGTAGAGCGGTGAGTGACACACCCTTTGCTCTCTTGAGCTTGCTAGTTTAGGCTTGTTGTGTGCTTGGAGCCGTTTGTGGCTCGCACACGGTGTATGGGCAAGTCCCTTGCTTCGACAGTGCGGCAAGGAGCGCACATTTTTGGCGCCGCTGCCAGGGATATGCCCTACACTAAGCTCGGTTAGCACTTTACGCTTTTTTGTGGTGCAATCTCTATCATAGGAAAGGCAGGGAATGAGGGTGTGTAGTTGTGTGGAGATTTTTGTTTTTTGCGTTTTCTACGTTTTCTGGTTTGCACTGCACAGTTAGCATTTCTTGCGTTTTTGCATTTTCTGCATTTTCTGTCAAGTTTCAATTTCTGCAATTTGCTGCGTTTTCTGTGTTAAATTTTCTGTCAAGTTCCAATTTCTGCAATTTCTGCGTTTTTTCAATTTTCTGCATTTCTTGCGTTTTTTCAATTTCTGCAATTTCTGTGAAAAAAAAATCTGGAAAAAAATAAATAAAAAAATTTCGAAAAACAAAAACGCGAGTGAGCGGGCGGTGAAATTTTTTACTCTTAAAACGGACGGGCTGGTTTGTATAAAAGATAGATCGGGATCGGGATCATAAGCCCAAGCCCAAGCCCAGGCCCAGGCCTCAGTCCTCAGTCTTATGATATATACTAGACTCACTCTTATATATACCCTACTCCCTCAAGAGAGAATGAGAGCATGTGGGACAAGTCCTCCACTCTCCTCCTTTCTCTTCCCACTTGCACCCTTAGACCTTCTAGTTTGGGCCTAGTTCCCTACTGGAAATTGACAGTTTTAGGGATTCCGAGGGCATAGAGTGACCAAACGGAGGGCTGTAAAGCACGGCGCGTCCCTCCTAGCGATACGATCGTTTCGAGCTATCACACAACCCATTCCACGACACGCTCTAAAAAATCTAGCAAAAAAACAAACAAAAAACACGCTAAAAACTAGTCACAAGGCCTCCTAGAGCAGCTTTTTGACACCTTAGGGTATCAAAAGCACATGCACTTACGCTCTGGGCGGGTGCTAGAACACGAGCATATTGAGGGTGCCTCTGTTCATACGGACACCCATGACCCATCCACGATAAGCTCTAGACCCTCAGCGGGGACACAAGGTAGCACCACCCAAGACCCTAAAATAGCCGCTAGTGATTCCTCCTCCGACTCAAAAATCATGGAAGCATACCCTACCCAAAACACTGAGAGAGAAGGCCATGCACCTCCCGAAGCTCCACAGCCTAGTACTAGTATGTTTAGCCGTTTCATGGAAACATTAGGTAGAGCTACTCGCTCGGAACCTGATGCAAATGAAGCACACGAAGGGGGTGGGGAAGTGGACTCTCCTTTCACATCGCACGTGGACCCCACACCCCCAAAGAGTGTCCATGTGGATATCCTGCCAACTTCTTACCAAGAAGGCCCTGTTGAGCTGCCTCCTTCAGAAGTTCCCTCTAGAGTACCGTTGGTGACAAGTAAAACCACAGGGAGCAACATTGCTTCTACCTCACAAGAAACCGTTAACACGTCGACTCTAGAAGGATTGTTCATTAATGATCATTGGACATACGACCTCCACACTGAGGTGTTGACGGATCTACACTCTGGCCACGCCTACCATGTAGGATGGATAGAGATTGTACAATCCACCTCTAGTGCCACGAGCATCGAAGATCAACAGAAAATGATCTGTAATGTTATCCATGGCATTATTCAATCAGAAAGGCAAAACCGAGGGGTAAATATACTCTCAACTGGCCCCATGAGATTTCTGGATACGAGCAAGGCTCAACAGCCTACTCTATCACAAATGGAGACTCCTCTAATGAGCCCCATGGACCCATCTTATGTCATTTCACCTGGGGTCTCTATGCAATCTGAGCCTCCGAGCGAAAACTTTAGCTTCCCTAACTTGGCTCAACCCTCTATTAAGGAAAACCCAGTGCTCACTCCAGGGATAGGCCTGACAAAGAATGTACCGATGACATCTACGGTTAGCGCAGTGCCACTACCTAGTGTCGTAGTACCTAATATGGGGCCTCGACCGTATGTGCCTCTAGCCCCTTATGCACACATGGCCCCCACACCTCCAATAGTACCACTTGTTTACTCTCCTCGAGTGCCGCTCCCTAGCCCTTATCCGAGTGGACCTATGCCCGGTTATGTTCCATATCCTGCATCATCCACACATATGCCAAGACCGGCACCCGTCCCTCTCCCACATATGATTCCAAGAGTACCTCCACCGGCCCTGCCTCCTCACATAGGTGACTTGGCAGCGTTTGCTCAAACCATAGGTCGATCTATCGCGGAAAATATGCGTCATGCATCTGATAGAGAGCCTAGAAGTAAGGCAATACAAATTGCCAAACTCACGCAAAAATTCAATGGGGATGAAGATGCTAGGAAACACATTGAAGTGTTTGAACAAGTATGTGATTCCTTAGGGGAACGCAATGAACTACATAAGTGCAATGCCTTAAGCTTGACATTAAGTGGGAAGGCTGGAGATTGGTATAGGACCCTAAGGGTGGACGAGAAAACAATCTACCCTACCCTTCGAAGGTTGTTTCTAAAGGAGTACATACGAGAAGGTGTGCTTTGGGGTGTAGCATCTCAGCTACAGAAGGCCAAACGTAAGGAAGGAGAGTCAGTAAGGGACTTCATTAGTCGTCTAAAGCACTTAAACTCTCGCTGCCCTGTAAATGAGCGCTTCAACAATAACCAACTGCTTGATCGATTCATTCGAGGGTTGAGGAATGAAGGAATCTATAATGGACTAGTGATTAGAGGTATCACAACCTGGGAAGATGTCACTTCCAATGCAATCCAATTAGAGGACAACTTGATGATAGCAGGCATGAGGGTGTCTACTGACACGAGATCCACTAGCTCACAAGCCATTGAGTATGAACCCATGACTACAAAGCCCATTGCCAATGAGCCAAAGGTATTTGAGACATTCTTGACAGACCTCACCAAGGCAATCCAAGAGTCTCTTAAGGATAATCGACCCCCTCAAAATAGTCACATGTATCCAAGAAGGGAGCAACAATGGTGTTCCATTTGCTTAGGTCCACATAGCACTAGTGAGTGCCCTACGTTTAGAGTAAAATTTAATGGAACTTGCAACGCATGTGGTAGGTATGGTCACCAAGCTAAGGATTGTTTAATGATCAAACGTATGATGGCAAATAGACCACCTGTAGCCTGGACGGATGCACCTCGAGCTCCTGTATTGATGCCTGCTCCACCTGTTGAGAAACTACCGCAACACATGGTCCCTAGATCTCAAACTGTTGTACAAGCTACACCGTTACCACCTCCTGTGCTAGGACCGCAGCCCCCGCATCCAAGAGTCGCCCCTATGAACCAAGTGGGTTGCGAGCCATCAAATGCTTATCCAAATGGCTGTGAGGAGGAAATAGACACTAGTATTGCCTACGGACTTGATACATTGGAAGAGTGTCCTATATACTACATGGAAGATTGTTGGGGGCAAGTCAAGCCGGTTTATCAAGCTGCTGCTCTCGCATCCAGAGGTCAAAATATCAACACCCAGGCTAGGAGGCCACCTCTTCAATGCTACGAGTGTGGTGGACCACATCGAGCAGCGGAGTGCCCTATTAGGCTGCAAAAGAATGCTGCACAGATGCAAATGAATCAAGGGAGCACGTCTGCAATGCCAATACTCACATGTAATCGTTGTGGCATAGATCACTTGATTGCCCAATGTCCCTATAACCCAAATGCGCCTAAAATCACACCCCTGAATTTGGTCGAAATTTCTAGTGTGACATCGCCAATACCACCCGTCGCACCCGCTTATGCGATTACATGGTCCATGCTTCAAGGGCCAGGCCATATCCTCGAAGAGAGAGATACCGCGTCAGTTATCCAAGCAAAGAAAAAGAAGACACGAAGGAAGAAGTCACAGAATACGGAAAATTCAAAGCCAAGTTCCAAAACAAACATAGGAACAGGAGATGACCCCGTGTATATGAATGACCTCGAGGATGATTCAGATTCAATCGAGACAATGGAGACTAGAACCAATACCACAAAGGGAAAGACCGACAAGGAAAACCGTAACATGGAACCAAATGAAAACCGAATAAGAGAAAACCATAAAGAGCCTCTGAAAACACCACAAGTGTTTCCAAATCCAATCCAAGACCCCCAAGATAAACCGCAGGGGCAAAAAGGGAAGAATCGTAAAAAGAAGATTGGGACGTACCCAAACCCTGTAGACGAGATTAAGCAGGTGAAACATCTAAGAGGTTTAGTGGAGGAGACTCAAAGGAAACTAGAACCAGAACCCATGCATGTCAAAATTCATGACACAGTGTTTCCCACGCAAGTTCATCCACCCCACATGAACCATAGACCGTTAGCCATATCTAGTATCATCCAAGAAGGGAGTGAGGACGGGACATCAGAAAGTGAGCATACACCTTTCTTGTTGGAAAGGATGTTTAACGAAGGAATACCTGATCCCATTGAGGAATATGAGATTCCATCCTCACCAGTTCTTAGTCAAGGACCTACACCCTGCAAAACGCCAATGAATGTTGCCAAACTAGTGGACTTCATGTCTTCAGAGGTCCGAACCACGATCTTAGCAAAGTTGTATGGAGATCCTGAGTTATTCCTTGCACTTCGAGCATTCCTTAACGGAGAGCTACGAACGGGGTTACCGCAGTTTGCGCAACCAAATAGGCCTGACTCGATTATGATTGATGAGGAAAATCATGTGCAATCATTTGACTTAGATGGACACGAGTCTGTGATCGAGGTACCCATTAACGAATTAGGGCAGTATTTTGAAGGCGACGAGTCTAATGCGACCCTACCCATCACTACCAAGGGATTAACTATAAAGGGAATTCTTGATGGTGGTGCGGGAGTTAGCATCATTACAAAAGATTGTTGGGAATCCATGGGAAAACCCCGCCTCAGTGTTACTAACATTGTGGTAAAGATGGCAAATGGTACCATAGCCAAACCTATGGGGATGCTCAAGGATCTTAAGATCAAAGTTCTAGGACACAAGGTACGACATACGTTCATTGTAATGGATTTCTCTAAACACCTTATGTCATATGAAATGATTTTAGGACGACCATTCATGAGGGAAGCACAAATGGTTCATGATTGGTCTAAAAATCATGTCTATTTGCAATTCCAAGACTCTGTCCTTAGAGTGGATTTGGTGACTGGTAAGGTACACCCCTTAGGGAGTAAAACCATTATTGATCATCGCTCTGACATCACAGTTCACTCGGCCCCACTACAATATTGTTACACTTGTAAGAAGGATACAGACATTGGCCAAGATTCTCCTTATATGGATATCCTACCTGGGATGACTGAGTCGAACAATGTGGATTGGGTCCACCTAGCATCAACCATAGACACTTGGGGAAATAGGGGGACGACCTGGGTAACACCTGAGGGGGATGAAATGCCTATACCCTTAAATATGCTACAAGCAATGCATATCGCTTCCGACAAGACTCATCCTAATGTAACGAAGAAAACATACAAGTGGGTCCCTAAAGCTTCTTTAGTGACCATAGCTAGTGCTAAAAAACAGAAGCCTTGTAAGAAACGTACCACTCGCTCCAAGAAAAGTAAGAAAATGTTGCGAGGGATCCCTAAACGACTATTGGAAGCCCAAGGCTACTATCAAGGAAATGATCAAATCTGGGTGCCAAAATGTAGATTGTGCTCTTACCTATCACCTGACCCAAGTGAGCCCAATCCCGTAGCTCCAAAACGAATCAATGATCGTGGAAAGGAAAAAATCACAGAATGCTACACACCCGCTCCCGAGCTAGTTTGGGTACCAAAGAAAGAACGATTTGTTCCACCTAGCTCAGGAAGGGGGGAGTCCCATGAAGATTCTAGCTCCTCATGTAATACATCCATAGAGGTAAAAGCTTCTACACAGCCTCCATCTATAGTAGTGGACCTCCATGAAGCTACAAAAGAATCCACACCTCCCAGTGTTCAAGAATCACCTGATGAACCACTTCAAGTTTGATCCTGGGAGAGTACCTTACCACCCTTGCAACTTGACGAGGCACCTAGGGTAATAGAAAACTACTGGCAAAAATCCTCACCTATTACCAACTGGAACAATTGGTTTCAAAGGGTGGCAAGCTCATTTCAAACGGTATGATCTACCCAAGGAAGGGGGGAGTGTTTGTGGACATCCATCATTCACTTGCTTCCCTCTCAACCTTTTTCCCTGACCTCTCAATCTCCGATCTTAGGGAATGTACATATAAAGCTTTATACTCACAAAAAAATAAAACAAAAAAAATAAAGAGCAAGAGCAATTAGCAAACGAGTATGCACATTAAAATTCAAAACATTGACTCAGACCTACACATGTCACATCTGGTACAGTGAAACAGAAACCTATGCCATAAAACACCTTTGATCCTCATCACTTGAGTGATGGAGGGTAGGTAAGATTAGTACGATAGGAGTGTTTCTGTTTTAGAGTTGAGTGATTAGCGAAGTTCTCTTTTCCCACTAATGTGCCTCCTGGAGGTATTCCTTTTGTTTCCTAGTGTGTACAGGAGCGTGTTTCTATTGATAGGATTTGGACCTTCATGGAACCTTTCTCTCGTTCACACTTCAAATCAAGCGCGACCATCAACACAAACAGGTGTTTCTTGTCCATTAGCATTGCCCTTATCTTTTTTGCATCCATGTTTGTCTGCTTTGATTGTGATTGGTAGCAGAATATTCAGCGCATTGGCTTAGTATCAAACATTTAATTCAATGTAATGTTTTGTCATAATCACTTGTTTAGGTGTAAAAATCAAGCAGTCCGACTAAGCTAGTTTGACCAAGCTCGGTATTAGAAATCTTCTCTTAATACCATGGGGAATGCCTTCCTAATAAGCAATGGTTACTTAGGTTCTTAATCCGATTTAGGCAGCATTGTGTGAAATGTACTAGGGCTTTCTAGTGGGCTTAACCCTATTGACCTTTAGTTTAAGTATTATAAAGGGAGTTTACTAATGTGATGAGCCTGGGGAGGGTAACAGTGTTATATGACCCCGCAAAGTTACAAATTAAAATGCTAAAAATGAACAAACAAAAAATCAAAGTGCCACAATGTAAAATCTTACGCTGGAAGAGGAATCTCAGCTTGATTTGGTACTTCACTCACATGTATCGCCTATGGCACTAGAGCCCTAGAGGTTCCCAGTGTGGGCGCTTTTCCTTGAGAAGCAAAAAACCCAAGGCATACAAAATAAGCACACACATCAAATTGAATCAATGTGAAAAGACTTTGGGGGGTCAAAGAAAAAGTAATCAGTCAGGCGATGATTTCATGAGAAATTCCTTTTATGGTAGCTTAACTACAAGGTTTTCTAGATATAGCCTCTATTCAGCCCTCGAACATGAATACTTGGCTCTCGCGATTAAACAACTTAATTGACCACAGAAAATTAAGAAGCTTACCCATGGTATTAATATTCGATCTCTAGTGCCTTTCGACCGTCAAATTAGCGACCCCAGACTTGTTTAAACTTTTACCTTTACATCTGTTTATGCATTTGATTACATTGCAATTTAATGTTCATTGCTAACAAATTGTTTGAATTCTTTTACCAATCAATTTGTCTACCTAAAACTGCATATGCTTTCTAAGAGAATGCAATTACTGTGCCAATGTTGTTTGATTTTGCAGTGACTGAAGAAGGCTAAGGACATTCATCTCAAATGCTCTTCCACCTCGACGAACCAGCTTCAACTCAATAGCTTCCGAGGACGGAATCTACATCAGGAAGGGGGGCATGTTAACCCTCACGGCTCACGAACACCCCATCACCTACGACGGACTTGTATTATGTATTTGGTAGAGTCAGGTACCGGGCTTGTCGGACCAATAGGAAAAGGGTAAGAGTGATCGCCGATGAGAGGCGCACTTTAACTGGGACATTCAAGGGATTAGTTGGCTAAGCATGGACGCCCAAGTGTGAATGGGGTGAGCTCATGTAAAAGCCAACTAAACCTAATTTTTACTCATTCTCTCATTTGTGCAATAGAAGAGTGCTCTTGCTCCATCTCCATCTTCTTCTTCTTCACCTCCTTGTGTGTGTGTGTGTGTGTGTGTGTGAGAGAGAGAGAGAGAGAGAAAGAGAGTGTGTGTGCGATCGAGCATTACGAAGGCACGACGGCGGCGAGGCGGTTGAGCACGGCACGACTGCAGCTTCTTCTTCATCGCGGCGAGGAATCCACCACGAAGGCGAGCGTAGAGCGGTGAGTGACACACCCTTTGCTCTCTTGAGCTTTCTAGTTTAGGCTTGTTGTGTGCTTGGAGCCGTTTGTGGCTCGCACACGGTGTATTGGCAAGTCCCTTGCTTCGACAGTGCGGCAAGGAGCGCACATTGAACAAATATAAGATTCTCTAGGAGAACACAATGACCTGCATAAGAGTAATGCTTTAAGCCTAACCTTAAGTGGGAAGGTTGGGGATTGTTATAGAACCCTAAAGTGGAAGAAAAAACGATTTAACCTACTCTTAGAGACTGTTCTTAAAAGAATACATACGAGAGGAAGTGCTTTGGGGTGTAGCCTCTCAGCTCCAAAAAGCCCAACGAGAGGAAGGAGAGTCGGTGAGAGACTTTATTAGTTGCTTGAAGCATTTGAATTCTGGTTGTAATCCAAATGAGTGCTTCAATTATAATCCATTGCTTGATAGATTCATTAGAGGATTACAACATGAGGATATCTACAATGGCCTAGTCATTAGAGGTATCACCATTTGGGAATCAGTCACCACCAATGCGATCCAATTGGAGGATAATTTAATGATTCAAGGAGAAAGAGTGTCTGTTGAGCGTAAATCTACTAGCTCGCAAGCGTCGGGGCATCAGCCAATGACCCTCAAGCCTATTAGGAGACAAAGATATCTTAGATGACTTCAGCAGATCTCACCAAGGCCATTCAAGAGAGTCTTAGAGACAATCGTGCTCCACAAAACAGTCATATGTATCCAAGAAAGGAGCAACAATGGTTCTCAATATGCTATGGTCCGTATAGTACCAGTGAATGCCCTACTTTTAGAGTAAAATTCAATGGGAATTGCAATGCATGTGGAAGGTATGGTCATCAAGCTAAGGATTGCATAGTATTTAAGCGCGTGATGACCAATAGACCAACCTTAGCATGGACAGACACACCTCGAATTCCTGCATTGATGCTGGCCCCACCTCTTGAACAAACATCACAACACATGGTCCCTAGGGCCCAAAATGTTGTCCAAACAACAACTTCACCACCTCCAGTGCTAGGACCGCAACCACCACATTCGAGAATCTTTCTATGAATCAAGTGGGTTGTCAGTCATATATATCTTGTTTGGAAGGCTGTGAGGAAGATATAGACCCTAATATTGCCTATGGGATTGATGAGCTTGAAGAAAGTCCACAATACTACATGGAGGACTATTGGGGACAAGTCAAACCTGTCTATCAAGTAGCTACGCTTGCTGCAAGAGGCCAAAATATCAATTACATTGCCAAGAGACCACTTCTTCAATGATATGAGTGTGGAGGTCCACATCGTGTGGCCGAGTGTCCTATTAGGCTACAAAATAACGCCACACTAATGCAAACCAATCAAGCGAGCACATCTACAATGCCGATACTCATGTGTTATCAATGTGGCATAGATCATTTGATTGCCCAATGTCCGAATAATCCAAATGCGTCAAATATCATGCCATTAAACTTGATTAAGGTTATCGAGAAGCCATCATAAGTACACATGTGGTACCAGTAAACATACTCCCACGATTGATACTCCAAAAACAGAATTATATTCTCGAAGAAAGAGACACAGCATCAATTGCCCAATTTCAGAAGAAGAAGAAAACACAGGAAGAGATCGCAAAAAGCAGAAAAGTCTGACCCCGGTTCAAAGACCAACATAGGGACTGGTGACGACCCTGTATATATGGACGACGCTGTAGAGGATTTTGATTCAACTGAAACCATGGAGACCAAAACGACCACTAAGAAAGAAACCAATAAGAAAGATCGTCATGAGCCACAATGGCCAGGATCCAAGAAGAAGATAGGAACTTACCCAAACCTTATAGAGGAGATCGAGCGAGTCAAGCAATTAAGGAGTTTGGTAGAAGATACCCAAAGGGATCTAGAACCAACACCTAGGTAGATCTAGATTACAGACACGTTGTTCCCTACACAACAACAACCTCACAAAGTCCATAGACCCACATCCATACCTAGTGTCATCCAAGAAGAAAGTGACTTAAAGTGGAAAAGTGGGCGGACTCACTTCTTGTTGGAAGAGTGTTTACAAAGGGACTACTTGACCCTATCGAATAAATGGAGATCCCATCTTCCCCACGTTAAGGGACTAAAGCCCAAAAAATTGCGTTAAATATTGCCAAATTTCATGGCTTTAGAAGTTAGAACTACCATCATGTCCAAACTATATGGAGACCCTGAGCTATTCTTAGCTCTTCGAGCTTTCCTCAATGGAGAACTGAAGGTCGGGCTACCACAATTTTCCCAGATGTATGGAGAGAGGGAGATGCCAATAGAAGAGGAACACTTAGATCCATAATCCAACCTAGATAAGAACCCTGTTGTAGAAATACATGTTAAGAAGTTGGGACAATACTTTGAGAGCGAAGAATTCAATGCAGCCATACCAATCACTACCAAGGGATTAACTATGAAGGGAATCCTTGATGGTGGTGCTGGGGTTAGCATTGTGACTAAAAATTTTTGGGAAACTATGGGAAGACCTCACCTTGGGACCACAACCATAGTAGTAAAGATGGAGAATGGGTCTATTGTTAAACCTATTGGGATCCTAGAAGATCTCAAAATCAAGGTCTTTGGACATATAATAATAAATATCTTCATTGTATGGATTTCTCCTAGCACACTATGGCATCTGAGATGATCTTAGGACGTCCTTTCATTAGGGAAGCAAAAATGGTGCATGACTGGTCTAAAAACCATGTCTAC
Organism: Adiantum capillus-veneris; assembly: GCF_014529385.1. Taxonomy (NCBI): domain Eukaryota; kingdom Viridiplantae; phylum Streptophyta; class Polypodiopsida; order Polypodiales; family Pteridaceae; genus Adiantum; species Adiantum capillus-veneris. The sequence continues at coordinate 54,158,847 of NC_140958.1, read as the reverse complement.
TTGTAGTTCCAAGATTTTGTCATTCGAGTGGATCTTGTAACTGGTCGAGCACATCCTCTAGGAAACAGGTTTATAATTGATTAGAGATCTAACACCATAGTTCATTGGGCCCCACTACAGTATTGTTACACATGTAAAATGGACATTGATGTTGGGAAAGATTCTCCTTATTTGGATGTACTACCTGGGATGAATGAGTTCAACAATGTGGATTGGGTCCACTTAGCAGCAACCATACAAAATTAGGGAAACAAGGGGACGACCTGGGTAGCACCTAAGGGGGATAAAATGCCACCACTTATACCCTTAGATATGCTAGAAGCAATGCATATATCTTTTGATGACCTACAAGATGAAAGGTTTGATTGGCATTGGAACCGGTAGCATCTCACAAGACTATAGCCCACATGATTTGGGGTCAGAATCATCAATTGAAATTGACTTTGAGGACAAAGAATCTAAGTCAAATCTTAGTGAAAATGTGGGGACAAACCATTCAGGGCCCAATGGTACCCTAGATGACAATCTATCCAAGGGAGCAGAAGACACAAGTAGCTATTCATCTAGTGACTCTTTACTAGAGATCATCCGTAATCAAAAATTAGACAAGAAGAGCAAGAGATATAAGAGGTGATGATATCAAGAAAATGTGCTTGCTAGAATAAATGAAAAGAAATCTACCGCAGAATGGCTTAATTATATAGGGGAAGAGCTTAAAAAGATCCAAAGAAGAGTTGAGGCTCGAGAAAAATAACAACGTCTTAGACTCCAATGAGAGGCTAATCTGAGAATCACGAAAATGTTTTTTGAAGACATTGATGATTCATTGGAATATGAGCCACCTCTACAATATCCAATTGAACTAAATAACCTTTATGGGAGAGTACTTTATAATGCATTATTGGATACAAGAGCTCAACATAATTTTTTATCCTATGGAGTTTGGTGTCAGCTAGGAAAACCACCCCTATCCACAAGCACCATCCAAGTCAAGGGTGTCAATAAGAAGAAGACCACTTCTTTTGGAATCCTACACACTCCTGTTATTTATGACAATGGAACCGTGGTTCAAAGCTTTTTGGTCATGGTTGTTTTGGTACTATGGAGGGTAATATAAACCTGCGGCACAAATGGATATCTGCAGTCAAATGTAATATTGATTGGGAGAATAGGAGTATTACGACGCAGAAACCAACTCATGGCCTACGGCTCAAGGAATAACACCTGAAATCTCACCTCTTCATAACACAAAAAACAACAAAATATTTCCAATCCAAAAAGTCACAACATCCTTGCCAGTAGCACAACCCTCTAAAGCTTCAACTTCCATGGTTACGACAGACATTGCTACATCAAAGGCTCCACGTGATTTTACCAAGGGTACATATCAATGGGTCCTCAAGGTATTGTTATCGGACCCCCCTATGGTTCAAGTTAATTCACAAAGGAAACCTCAAAGGAAGGAGTCCACTTAGGTTAAGAAGGTGAAAACCAAATCATGTTGGATTTTCAAACAACTACTAGAGCCCAAGGCTACTATGATGGAAATGATTGAATTTGGGTACCTAAATGTAAATCGTGTCCTTCCCTATCCACTACAAAACCATGTGAGTCAAACCTTGTGATTCTAAAGCCAATGGAAGACCATGGGAAGGGAAAGATTACAGAATGCTACACACCTATTCCAAAGCTAGTTTGGGTTCCAAGGCAAAACCAATCTATTCGGCTTAGCTCAGGAAAGGGGGAGTTCCATGAAGCTTCTAGCTCCTCATGTAATGCATCCATAGAGGTAAAACCTTCTACACAACCTCCACCTACCATAGGCAACCTCCATGAAACTACAAAAGATTCGGCACCTCCCATTGTTCAATTATTACCTGATGCACTACTTCAAGTTTGTTCATGGAAGAGTACTTGACCACCCTTACAACTCAATGAGGCGCCCAAGGTAATAGAGAACTATTGGCTAAAATCCTTACCCATTACCAATTGGAATAATTGGTTCCAAAAGGTGATGACATCCTTTTAAAGTATGATCTACCCAAGGAAGGGGGGAGTCTTCATTCAAGTCAGTCTATTGAATTATTTCCCTCTTACCCTTCTTTTCCTGACCCTTGAGCTTTCCAATTTTAGGGATTGTGTATATATATAGATATATAGTAACTAACCACCCTAGTTTTTATTTTTAGTTTTAGTTTCAAGTAAAGAGCAAGAGGAATTAGCAAACGAGTGTGCACAATACTAGTCAAAATCATTGACCCAGACCTACACATGTCACATCAGGTACACTGAAATAGAAACCTATGTCATCAAACACCTAACCATCCTCTAATTGTGTTCACATATATGGCTGATTCTTACGAATATTCTTTTTACCAGTCCCAAGTAATGCATTTATGTTATCCTCATATTTCCTCTGAATGGGATTCGACTGAAACACTCGCTTGTGAGAGAAAGGTTGAGGAGTTAGAGCGGTTGATCCGCCTCTTGACTACAACGGATTCCTATTCTATCCAGGAAGTTTGCCCAAGTGAGAGAAATGTTGAGGAGTTAGAGCGGTTGATTCGCCTCTTGACTACGATAGATTCCTATTCTATCAAGGAAGTTTGCCTAAGTTTACCCTTTTCCTCAGATTGAGTACGCACGCCTCATGACATTCCTAATACTATTATGCACGAAAGAGGATGAGGACGATTATGGTGATTAGACAGACAAGACACACTGCCAAAGGGTGTCGACCATAGAAGATGGCATGGACAGATATGTGCAGGCTAGTAGAAGCACGGCAAAAGGCTGGAGCAGCTAGGAAGATCATGGACTGACAGGTAGCAGCGGAGATGTATGGCTGATGTGGTTTATAGGCCAAGAAAGGCTCCATAAGGAGGTAATTTGGAGAACAGGTGAAGGAGATGCAAGGTGCAATATTTGGATCCAAGAATGTAGAGCTTGAAGTGTTGAAGGATCAAGTCCAGACGGCTCATTAAACCGAGCTACGAAGCCCAAGTTATTGGAGTTTGAAGGTACAATGTGTTGCAGATCCTTGCCGGACAGGGCAGCTAGGGACAGGTGGCCCAAGTAGACGTCCGGTATAAGTGCGGAGTGCTCCATTTATAGAGCCTACCCATCTTTTTAGATTGCAGAGCAGAGTTACGGATTGCAAGATATGGCCATTTGAAGTTTTATTGGGGGCTAGGTTGGTGCCCACCTGGTGCCCACCTGACCGCATCGGAAATCGGACCATCTGGAGTCTTTTAAGCCTAGACAAGACTCTGGCAGGTGGAGGACATCATGAGAAGGTAGCACAAATTGATGGTTTGTCAATTGGATGCTTGGTCAGTGAGATACAACAAGTTGAAACTGGCGGCAGATGCTAGAGAAAGGGATGCAGATATCTTTTCTCTGTTTTTTACAACCTTGGATGTCGGGCTGAAAGAAGGCCTAAAGCAAGGAATATTGCCCTTGTTGAGTTGACACAACGGAGTCTCGGTCGGGCTTTGCAGCTTGACGATCCGACATGGGAGCATTACAGCCCCGATGAATGAGGATGTTCCACTTATCCCACAAAGTGATGTCATTTCTCAAGAACAGGTAGAAAATTTCTTTTTTTGTTTAATGCATCATGATGAGTATTTAGGAAGTACAAAACTACCTAAACATTGAGTTAGTCCCAACTTGAAATTAAAGAAAATTGAACTTGTTAATTTTCTTTAAGTTGTATTAAAAAGGAAGGATTGTTTGAGGATATACTGTTTGAAGTAGGAAAGAGATGTTTGCCTAGTAGGAAAACTCTTGAGCCTTCTTTATTCAAAATCCAATACCGATATTGTCAAAACTCCCTTTGATATCAAGGGAGGAGGGCTTAGCGAAGTGAACGCTAAAGCAGTGCATATGGGTGCACACATCTTGTGGGTTTGTGCCCAGAATGAAAGATATTACTTGCGGGTTTGTGCCCAGGTTGCAAGTTAGGCACTCCGTGTTTGTGTCTAGATTGCAGGACAATTTAGTTGTATGGGCAACTAAAGACACCGGAGCTATAAACACTCGCCAAGAGGAGTGAACTCTTGGGGTTGGGATATTTTAATAAAGAAGGGTCGAATGTTTTTTTCTTCTAGAAAAGACTTTTTTGGTGCCACTTTGATCATGTTTAAAGGACTGTTTTAACAAACTTGTGATGGGAATCTTAAAAAGGAATTTTTTGTATGAACAATCATGTAGTAGTAATTAGAAAACAATCAAGAAAGTGTGAGTGTGGGGTGGAAAGTGGGGACTAGCTCCGGTTGCCAGTTAAGGATGGGTAGTTTCGATTAGTTAAGAAACTCTCCACTCCCTCTTATTAAGAGAAGAAAAATTAGAGACTCATTGTGCCAAGAGTCGAGAAGTCCCAAATATATGTGCCCCTGAAAGCTATGGTGAAAAAGGTATTTGTATTTTCTCTCTTTTGGAAGGTGAGAATTAGGACATATAAAATTCTTGTATTAGTTTATTCTTTCCCTACGAGATAGGCTAGGAACCCTCTTCACAACGGGCAATTTTCAACTTTTAAATATTTTGATGATTGCATGTATATATTCAATGGACCATAGGTTATGTGTGGGACACGTATTATTGAAATTGGGCAAAATTGTCCAGTATCGCAATACTCGCTAATCTTCAAAAGTAGAAGATTTTCATCACCAATGCATCCTACAGAATACTCACACTATGCATAGAAATGACTACGAGATTCAAATCACAATTTGATTATAAATCTCCAGGTATTCCAATTTCAAAGCTCAAGCCAATTATGGGCCTAACTTCTCATTAAGAGGTCCAAACTTGTTAAGAATCTCTAAATAGCTTTATAATAGCATGTATATCCAATTTCCAAATAGCCTTATAATAGCATGTATATCTAATTTCCATTGCAACAAAATCAACATGCTATGAGCATTGTTCAATATCCACCTAATTTATTGGGGAAATTTTCATCACTAGAGTGTTGGTACTTGTTTACTAAGTCCCCTCATCAAATCTCAACCTCTTTGTACCAATAAATCATCATGGATCACAGGATAAGCCAATACATTTGCATGCTCCAAATCACTCAAGACTTCATTTACAACACCTGAATACTAAGTACCCTCATCAAATCTCAACCTCTTTTTACCATTAAATCATCATGGATCACAGGATAAGCCAATAGCTTTTCATGCTCCAAATCACCTAAGACTTCATGTAAAGCACTTTTTTACTAAGTACCCTCATCAAATATTGACCTCTTTGTACCAAGAAAACATCATGGATCACAGGATAAGACAATAAATTTTCATGCTCCAAATCACCTAAGACTTATGTACAACACCTATTTACTAAGTACCCTCATCAAATCTTGACCTCTTTGTACCAATAAAATATCATGGATCATAGGATAAGCCAATAACTTTTCATGCTCAAAAACACCTAAGACTTCATGTACAACATCAAGGACATGTGGACACTTAACTTATGTGGGAAAAATATTCAGCATTGTTATATCGGTCTATTGTGTCAAGTTTCACTTTTTACAAGTCCCATGCATTCTCCTATGCATGTAGACATGTTGTTCCTCACTATGTTAAATTAGAAGGTGAAAACAAGCATTGATTTTTGAGTTTTGAATTTTTGCAGTTTAATCATTACATGGATAATGATGTGCATCACTATGTTAAATTTGAAGGTGAAAACAAGCACTTATTTTTTATTTTTTATTTTTTGGAGTCTAATCATTACATGGATAATATTTGTATAAGCAATTACACACCAAGGAAGACATCACTCAATGACGAGTATCAAGTCATCAAAATTGAAAAGGCCTTTTGAAGCTCCTCACCCAAAGACACTTGGTCCAAATATCAACCTACATTTGGTTGTGTCATGGGACAACATGAGCTAAGAAGGGGGGAATGATAGCAACCAAGCAAACACATACCACTAAAAGCGGGACCACATGCAATCAAAGTGGGATTTCACAACTCTAATTATCATTTTTATGGTTGTATATGTGAGCCGTAGGGATGATGGCTTCCAGTTGTAACTTTATTAGCCGCGGTACTTAGTTTGCCACTTGTATTGGGCCATATTGGCTAGAGGATCAGATTTTAATTGTTGATAAAGTATAAATGCCAGCTTTTGTAAATTAAACTTAATTATTTGGATAATGAAAGTGAGATTTTGTCCTGACATCTTTGATGTGGTTTATGGTTGAGATTTTGCTCGGTTTACAAGGGTGAATCTGTCATATTTTTCGTAGGATTTATTGCCATAGTTTATGGTTTTATCATGATACACTTTGATGCATATGCATATTACTTGATTTGACATATTTTGACATCATGTGTGATAAGTCGTCAATGATGACTCATGAGAGAAGACGATCTCGATCATGATGATTTATGCGATGTTGGAAATGTGGTCCCATTGGGCACATTAGACATCGTTGCTTGTGATGTATGCCATAGCGGCAGCAATCTCTGCGAGATGGATATTCAATTTTGAACACATGCTAGAGAGGTAGCTCAATATGCCAATGATGGTGATGTCACGTTTACTCCTAAGATTTATCTTTCTTACATGTCTGGTATAGGAGACACTTCTTCCGATTGGTTACTGGAAGAGGATACAGATTTCCACATCACACCATGTGGTGATTGGTTTAGCACCTTCTCTAGCGGGAATCTTGGTAGCACGCATCTATTTGGTTTTTCATCATATTATATTACATGTGCAGGACATGTATGCTTGTCATTGTTGTGAAGTGTGCATCATATATTCTACAACATGTGCATTATATTCCTTAGTTGAAATGGATTTTCATCTCAGTGAGATAACTAACAAACAATGGTTATCATATGTTGCTTTGAGAGTGGTCTTTTTAAATGCATTGCAAATCACTAGTGATTTTACAAAGGAAAGCACATAGTGTATTGGTCTATCCATATCATGTATCTAAGATTCGAGATGGTTTGATCTTTATTTGGTTATAGACATGTCAACAAGAGATGACACGAGTTTTGTTTGCGGATCTACATATTGATGTGCACGACATGTCTATAGATACAGAGTTGGGGCGTTCATGCTCTGGCAAGACACAACAAGTTTATCCTCTTACGACAGAGATGCCTCCTACTACAGAGATGGATGATATGAAGTTTCTTTTTTGCTCTTGCTAAAGGTTGATATGGTGATGCCAAGACATGTGACGAGTAGTCCTAATGATGTTGAGGAAGCACATGGCCTTGAGGTGCCACAGGTAGATTGGTAGAGGTTTCACTAAGCGTTGACATAGATACCAGAGGCTGGCTACAAATATCACACAGTTATCATCGGCCGTTGGGAGTTTCATGTATGACCTTCTAGTGTCGATATTTGAAACAGCAGCTAAAATGGGAGCATTTGCAATTGAAGTTGCCAGTCGATTGAGCGATAACTCACGCTTGCATAATGCATCATAGAGCTATGCAAGTCATTATGGAATACCTGTAGGATGTGCATGTGCACTCTAGCGGAGATACATGCTTGCACCTATTGTTAGAGACTGCATGATGGCATGCATGTATTTCGAGAGAGCTAGTGGGTGTAGGTTGAGACAGTCTCTCACCTATCATTGTATATTCTATTAGGTCCTATTGTGCATCCACTTATTAGCACACTTGTTTTAAGTGGGAGGTTGTTGGGGTAAACGCGGTGCAGCTTTTGACCACTTAGTTACCACTTACTTATTCTTTATATTATAGAGAATAATGGGCTCTTGCCATTCTGTTAGGCTGGATCAACCCACACACATTCTCTATCTTCTCCTTCCTCTCTCATGTGCGCCCTATCATGGAATAGTTGGGATTGGAGAAGTCAAGCCGCAAGCCCATCTTGAAACCCAAGTTGGCTCAGTGGTATGGATGCGAAGGTCTGATGCACTTAATGTGAGAAAGGGAGACATTTGGGGGGGGGGGGGGGGGGGGGGGGGGGGGGGGGGTAGCTTGTTGGAGCATGCAGTCAAATCGCATTTCTCGGACACTATCTCCCACTCTTTGCACACTTTTGCCATATTGCTACATTTTGCAAGCTACACATAGAGAAGGGTATGTGAGACTCAAAAAAAATATCATGGTTCGGGTAAATGTTTTGAGGCCACTCTGTACATTGCTCGATATTAATATATTCATGCACAATTGTGAGTTTAGCTATCAGAAGAAAACAAAAGCAATTGGGAAATGTTTAGTGTGCCCTCTTTTGAGTATGCTAGTTTAAAATGGTGACATTTGCCGCAAATTGAATTACACCTTAGTGAATTCCATAGGGAGCAATTTCCACTTGAAAATTTAGTGAAACATAGCACGATATGGTCAAGGTGGGGGTTCTTGTTCATATCCAGCTTAGATATTCTTTAACTCCAAGAAAATCTTATGCTAACGACATTACTTAGATGCATTTTTGTAATTGGCTATAGACAATTTCTTCTTTGAAAATCAATTTACATTTTTTTCATCTTTATACTTTTTTGTCTTTATTGTAGTAGGAATATTCTTCCGTTTACCTTTTGCTTCGAACCCACAAGATCGAATGTTCAAGTGGCACAAGTGTAAGTTTTGCCTCTTGCTCTCCTCTCCTCCCTTTTTCTCTCCCACTCTCTCTCTCACACAAAAGTATTTTTTCCAATTGGGATCTATGTTTATGTAATTTTTTGTGACTAAGAAAGTAAATATATTGTGTATGAGTGCTAAAATATGACTAGGCTTAGTGTGGTAAACAACAAAAATTAGAGAAATTTAGTGAGAAAACCTTCAAATATAGTCAATTTAGGGTTTATTTGCTTTTAAATTTCACATGTATAGGTTTTCAAGTTTTTAGAAAAATGTTTTACTTTGGAAAAGTGTGTGCTAAGTGTTGTTGTCCCCCTCAAGTCTCTGACTCTTATACTCGAGAAAAGCGTGTCTCAGCTTGCAATCGTGCCGCTCTACGATTTAAAAATGCCAATTTAGGGCAAGAGGAATAGGGAAAATCCCACCGACAATTAGAAGAATTAGTGTCAAAGTAGTCACAGTTAAACAATTGTCTCAATTTTTCCTATCAAACCATAACAATGAATTGTTTGAGAATATGATTTTTCACAAACACTGCCTAGTCTAAGGTCTCCATCTATTCAATGTGACAAGTGGCATGGGAAGCCTATAGGTACGCTATAGAGAGACACAATGCAAATGGCTTGCCAACTTTCCCAACACTCTGCATGGGTCAGCTTTTTGAGCATGCTCAATGAATCCATAGTCACAACATAAGGCCCCTACACAAACATCGTCCACACACCTAAGGCTCAATGAATCCATAGTCACAACCTAAGGCCCTCCACACACGTTTGTCCAGACGTGTGTGGAGATGAGGTGGCAAAAATTGGTTGGTTGTAGAAGGTGTTTGGACTGTGCTACTCTGCAAAAAGTATTGGGACAAATCCCTTGCCCATCCACACTAAATGGCGAAGACCTGCAAAAGCAGCAACACGAAAGCGCTTCAAAGGATTGGACGTGGTTAGTAGTTAAGACTGGAGCTAATTAAGAGGACCTTCTTGGTTACTTTGTTACCGATATATTTTCATTCAAAAATCTTGCTCATCATTAATCCATGTGGCGGAGATTTCAGACCACAAGCTCAATGGCTTTTTCACCTTTTCTAATCGTCATTTATAAAACCTTGCACACTCGCAACTCCTTATATGAGATCTTCAAATGGGTGAGAGAATTCATGATGTGGTTTCGAGCAAAGGGCTATTGCAAAAACATGGAGGCAATGCTTTAACCGATATGTATGCCAAATGAGGTTTCCTTATGAAAGTACAAAAACTTTTGGATGAGCTTTAGGTGCAAATTGTCACCTTCTAGAGTGCTTTGATTTGCTAGATATGAGATAGTGGCTCTCGAAAGGAAGCTATGGGTTGTCTTAAACAGTGTTAGTAGCAAGCTAATTCGGATAACATTTTTCAGAGCTTTTATTGTAAAAACATTTATTATTTTGATGAATCGGGAATGTTGTAACTCCTAATTTCCAAATAAACAGTGTAATTGATGAGCCGGTGCTACGAGCTTTCAGATTGTATCAACCTGTCTTTAGTTAAAGCTCCCAAACGAATAGTTTTGACCACAAAAACCTTGGCTAAGGTATAAAAGCCAATTTTTGTAGGTATTTTATAAGTTTTGGATAATAGAAACACAGCGTGAGCTAACAGCGCTCACTTCTCTCCTTCTCACGCTTCCTACTCCCTTCCCAGTTGTCACATTGTAGTGCCGTCTATTGCGTTGCAACTGCAGGTAAGAGCTCTACGCATTGACGTAATCATTGCATGGTAATCCGTAGCTATTACTGGGTCTACTGGGTCTGTGGTTCTTTTAAATGGAATCTCCGCAGATCCTATCCTCCGTCCGTCCCCAAAACAAGTAAAATAGTCTGTCTCTCTCTCTCCTCTATGGTCCCTTGGCCCTGCCAGCACAGCATCTCCTCAGCGAGGCGCAGCCCCTCCCCCCGCTCCCCGACCCTGCTTCTCAACAGCACCTCCTTGAGGTATACTCCATCTAAAATTGGAGCTGATCTCTTGAGACAGCTAATTCCATTGTTGAAAGATTTTAGCTACTAGTATGGGAAGATTTCAGACAGCAGACTGAACAGGAATCAGAGACTAAACTGGAATGTGGATACTGAAATAAGAATCAGACTTAGGTACTGGAATAAGGTTAAGATTCAGATTCAGATTCAGAAGACTGGACGAGAAGTAAGTATAACTGAAATATATGCCATGATTGGGATTACAGATCAAGATTATAGCGAATATGATTACAGAGAGAAAGTACAGCCAACAATACTGCCAATGATGCTCAAGTACAATTATAGCTAAAGCACTTACACTTCGGGTTTACTGTAGTAATTACCATAGTAATTACTAAGTAGTTTGTTGCCCATCTTCTAAGAAGACGTTCCCACATAGTGACTTCCAGCCGTCTACATCCTTCTCTTCTTTCTTGAATTTTGGCAAGACTCCAAAGTTTCTGAAAAAAATTCCCTTGTCTGAATCTGATGTGAGACTGAAAAATCCATCGTCTGGTTCTGGTGTTGAGATGCCGGTTTGACCACTGATAGACTGGCCATTCAAAGATTAGGAGTAGGAGTTCAAGAAGGACCAGGGATTGCGAGAGGCAGCGGAAAAGGACAAGGTGGATCTCTCATCTCTCCTTGCCTACTGCTGAGAAGAAAAGTCGCCCACTGAATTCTGAGATGGAACTACCCCGGTATCCTTCCATTGGACCGTCTTCCGTTTGCCTTTGCCTTTTGACCGAGATGGTGCTTGAGAAGTCCCAGTACCATCATTCTCCTTCTGAATCAGTCAATAAATGGCCTCCTGCTCAAGTTGATCCCGCCGGGCGGTGGTCATCTCTTCTTCATAAGGCGTGAGAGAATGATAGGTGTTGGTGTCAGGATCATAGAGTGTACGCATGCCCTTACTCGGTCTGGTTCTGGCCAGCTTATGACAATGCGAAGCAGTATGGATCCATCCTTCTGGAAGAGGCTGATTAGTTTTGACTCGAGCTTCGAAAAAAATCTCAGCCATCTCCATGTACTGTGGTGCTAGACACGGATTTGCTGCAATGTCTTTTTCTGGTAATTTGAAATATTCGACCGTAAGTTGTAGCAGCTGATTAGTAATCGTGGTCAGTCCTCTGACTTGAATCTTCCACTGGCCCATACACAGCTGGATCCTGTGCATCTCCTCTTTTAGTGCCTGAATGTCATTGATTTGGAGAGCATCATTTAACAACATCTACCAAGTCTTCCATTCCACAGTTGACCGCTCATACCAATCCTGAAGCTCATCAGTAATTTTGAAGTATGTGAGACGATCAACTGGTTCTTGATGTTGAGGATACAGTGCTGGAAAGAATCTTGGCAGCTCGGTTTCTCTTGCTGGAACAGCATACAAGAGAACTGGAGAATCAGGCACAAATTCTAAGAAATTGAGAATAGCCTGGTTCTCCTGCTGCATCATCTTTCTGGTGATTCTCACTAGCTGGAACAGTGTTCGGAGAGCAGTTGCATGTGATCCGACTGACATTCGTGTCTGAGGTCCTCTGCTAGTGGCTGTCTGGTCCTCAAGAATGGCTTTGACTCTCTGATCCAAAACACCTCTGGCAGTTTGCATTTTCACCAAAACTTCCTTGAGTTGTACCCTAACATCCTTCATACAGCGGTAAGTTGGTTTGTTACCCAGCAAAAGATCAAGTTCCAAAGCTAGGGAGCGACAATCTGCAGTAGACTGCCTTTGCCAGTGCGGGTTTACCACTTTCTCATCAGCATTGAGTATCCATTCAGGAACTAGTTCTAGCAGCAGGACTGTACTGGGATGTGCAGGTAGTCAGCAAGCTTCTTTTTCATGGAAAGCTGCTGATTTCCAATGTTCTACCATTTCCCTGGCTCCCACATACAGCCTTTAAAATCTTTCCAAGTCAGTCAAGAGATCATCATCCTCCAGATACTGTCTGGTGATGGAGGCCTGTTGATGTCTCAGTTGCCTATTCAGGGTAATAAGCTACAGTGAATGCTGATGATCAGCCACTGGTCCCTCATCCTATACTTTCATTTTCCCTTTAGCATCTCTCCTGAGATGGGACTGATCAGTTGGCTGATTCCCAGTGTTACTAGACTGCTGCTCTTCAGTCTCCGACTCGTGCTCTTTGTCATGTCCTTCCTGCTGACCCTCATTCTGATCTGTCTGGTTTGGCTGTGACTGGCCTCCTTCATTTGGACCTGTTCCACCAGTACCAGGTCTTGGAGGTGGAGATGGTGGCGGGGCATCATCATCATCCTTTGTATGCCTAGATTCTTGATCATCCTCCTCCTGATCAGCTTCATCTTCTTCGTCTTCTTCATCCTCATCCGGAGAAGTCTGCTGCTCAATATAATCCATTATAGCTTGGTTCATCATAGCATTATTTAACTCACTCACCTTGTCCTGCAAATCGCTCTGCGTACTTTCCATCAAGGACTTCAAATTCTCTAAATTGAAAACAACATTGCTTGATGGATTCGAAATTTCAGACAAGCTATTGTAGATGTATCTTTCAGTTAGAGAAGCCTTCAGAGCTGTATGGTGCAGTAGCAGTATTCTGAATTCTGTCCGCTTCATCGTGAGCATTGTTTCAGCTCGCTCGACAGCTCTCAGTGCTTCATTTCGTTGATTCTTGATGATCATGATTTCAGATTCAACCTTAGCTATCTTTTTGTTTAACAACTCATTAGTCCTTTTTGATTGAGCTTCCAGTACCCTGTGTTGTATGTTTTGTACTTCCTGGGCTTTCTGGAGCGTTTCAATCTGATGTTGTGCTTCTGCCAAGTCAGCTTTGAGCTTTTTGACTTCTTCTTTTGATCCAGCAGCCTCCATCAGTTGTCCCATACAACTGACAATGGTATTCCAAGAAGACTGTATAAGGACTGAACATCTATCTTTGACTGTGGTTGGATCAGAATCAATAGGCTCATATATTGCCACTGGAGCCACATAGGTAGAGTTGCATAACAGCTTTGCTGAGCAGAAGATGCCCTTTCAATGGCTGAGTTTGCATTTGCTGTAGCTTATCGTGTTTCACCAGTTGTAGAAGGTTTCCAATATTTGTAGGAACTCCACTAGGCAGAGTTGAGAACGCTGGACCTTTCCCTTTGTCCAATTGGCTCTTGCCTTTGTCCCCTGACTGGTCTGCTATCTGCTCCACAGTGACTGGCTTGCCATGATCTTTCCCAGACCCAGTAGCAACTGTATTCTCAACTGACTGGTCAGGAACAGTCTTTTGAGCAGATTTTTGCTCAGTCGGACTCATTACAGCTTCCTCATTGGTTACTGCCTTGACCTAGCTTTCTATCTGCTTCAAAAATTCACTGCTTTTTGTCAGTGTAATTTTTTGCTTCTTTGAATTGCCAGCTTCTTCTATAGTTGCTTTCCTTTTCAGGTCGGTTGAAATGGTTTGACTGTCTATTTCCTCGTCGTCTGAGGACAGATCAGTGTTCTTTGGTTTAGAAATTGGCTTCTCACTCCAAGCCTTCTTTACCTGCTCATTAACATCTGCAGCAGTAGCCCAATACAGGAATTGCCAAACATACCAGGCTTTGAAAACAGTTTGAGATTTTAGCTTGGCAGTCTGATGGAGTACATTATGCGAGAGAATTTGACAAAGGTTGATATGGACTTGTGGATCCAATATCTTGGCCAACAGCATAGCAAACAATTTTTCTGACACATACGTTGGGTTGTTCTGAAGACTTACTGCCTCAGCTACAAACCTGTAAGCAGCGGAGGCTTCCAGTCCGGCTACTGGAACTCCTTGAGCACTTGCCTTGCGCTTCCGTCTAGCCGTTTCATCTTCCTTCAGAGCGATACTTATTTGCTGCGCATTTTCCACAGAAGGTTTGGGCTCATTGGGCATCCGGAATGCAAATGCTATGGCTTTTGCTGTTACTGACACCTTCCTTCCATTTACCATGACACTGCCATTCTCAGCATCGAAGGAATCAAGAACTTCCTTGATGATGTCTGCATCAAAAGCAATCCTTGTGGCTTGCAATACAACTCGAAGATTCCAGAGTTGTAGCAGAGTCATTGCTTGATCAGTAAATACATAACGTTGAATTTACTGTACGGGATAACAGGAAGGCTTGCCTTTTCCTCAGCAACTATGGCCTGGGTTTCCTCAAGAGACTCCTGCATCTTCTCTGAGCGTTTCTTTCTACCCATGCACTGTGAGGTCGATGACGATGAAACAGGAGAAGGAGAAAATGACTTACTTGTAGTGTCGAAGCCGTTTCCTGGTGTCACTGGCAAGACTATCTGACAGTCAACTGTCTCGTCAAAGGTCAAAGTTTACGGCTGTAGCGAAGAAACCGCGGAGCTCGGCGATGGCGAATGGTTGACAGGAGGGAAACCTCGCGCAGGGGATTTATGAGGAAAAATTCTAACTCTCCTGACTGTTATACGCGTTCGCGCCATAAAAGCTCCACCACTCGCCGCTCCTAGACGTTTGTGCATCGTTGTTGCTGTCGTGGAAGACATGCATTGGACAAGACTGCAATCCATCCTTGTAATAATTACCATTGGCGTGCCATTTGACCGTTGGGCGCTTAAAATTTAGAAAATGTGTCCATACTGGTACTGAACTGATTTCCAGTTTGTCTTGACTATACTGGTATTGATTCTAAGGTCAGCCTGATCTGGTCCTTCTAATACTGGTTCTGAACTTGGAACTGGTTGTACGTGAAAAAGTCCAAAAATGTCTGATTCCGGTATCTCTTGATCAGCAACCTCCAGTTCCTTAGTACCTTGTTCCGGCTCAGTTTCTATGGTCTCTGAATAATAAAGCTTGATCTTTGCTCCATTATATACTCCTGGAAACATCAACCCCGATAAATCTTTGAGTCTGACTGTGCCATTGGAAAAGACCCAATCTACCTCAAAAGGTCCTGCCCAGGCAATTTTCAAGTTCGACTTCTTTAGACCCAGTCTAGACTAATATAGAAGCACTAAGTCTCCTTTCTGGAATTCTCAAACTTTAATTCGGCAATCATGCCAGTGCTTCCTTCGTTTGTTGAACAATTTCTTGTTCCAATATAGCTCTTTGCCTGAGTTCATCCAATTGCATCAGCTCATCCAGCCTCTTCTTAAGATTATGGTTGAAATCTAATCCATACTTCACAGCCATTCTCAGACTGGGGATTACAAACTCCATAGGAACCACAGCTTCAGTACCATAGACCATTCTGAAAGGTGTCATTCCAGTAGTTACTTTATAAGCTGTCCTATAAGCCCATAGAGCAGTCTGAAGTTTCAAATCCCACTAGTCTGGTTTCTTTTGCACCACCTTAGTGAGAATAGTCTTTATTGTGTTATTGCTACTTTCAACTTGTCCATTGCATCTGGGATAATAGCTGGTTTCATATTAGTGATACCCATTCTTTGTTGAAGATGGGCTCCCATTATGTTGACTCCTGCCCCTCCATCCAGAATAACGCTTGAGAGAGGTTCCCACTGCTTCCTGACCTTGTAGTCTACCTAGATAAGTGGAACTTCATCATCCCAGATAGCCGTCAGGTCCACTGTTCTAGCCTCTGCCTCAGTCTTCCTGAGCTGTCTGATAAAGTTGGCTACCTCAGGCAAGGTCTTTCTTATATCCTCCAGCTGTACAGTCAACTTTGTTGGATTCTATCACAAATTTTCACATGAATTTATTCTCTCTCTTGATCAGACTGACTGTCAGAGCTTGAAGAACTCGTATCGTCATACTGCCATTCTTCTTTTGCAGTGCTTCTACTCTTTCCATCCACTCCCATTTCATCAGCTAGTCCATGTACCACAGCCAACATGGTCTCTGTCATGGCCGGTACTGACTGATCTTTATCAGTCGATTGGGTTGGTATCCTCTGAATGACTCTAGCTTCAAAACTTTCTGGCTGCTCTAGCAGCTTCTTAGCTAAATCCTCCGTGATTTTAGCTGCTAATTCCTGCTGCTCTTGCCACTCATCTACCACCTTTTCTTTCCCTTTGGCCTTCCAAACTTCCCTCTGTTGAGCCCACTTGTTGCTGTTAGGATTGACTGGTACTTCTGAAATGTCTGGGATTTCTTCAATGACTACTCCCTTGCTCCTGGTAACCACCCTGACTGGGACTGGCTCTGGTGCCGTAGCCTCAGTAGTAGTCATTACAGGTGCATCTGGACATTGGGCTGCAAAATGACCATACTTTCCACAAGTATAGCAATTCATGCTCCTGTTCTGGAAATTTCCTCTTCCTCTTCCTCTACCCATTCCTGGTTGGTATATGCCCCGTCCTTGACCAGTACCACTGGTACCTGGTCTCTCCTCTTGAGCTACTTTGACTGGTTCTACCTTCATTGGTTCAGTGTAGGCAACCACTGACAGATCCTTTCCTTTCTTAAAATGGTGAATTTTGATGCCACAATTATTCCATAAGTGACCAAAGGCCTTGCAGTAGGTACATTGTGGACATTCAGTAGAGATATGGTCCTTGGATTTGCATCTTGAACACCAAGTCTCCATCTTTCGAATTGGCTGTCTTGTGTGGCTAATTTTTGCAATTTGCCTAGCCATCTCTTCAATTTTCTTGGTCCATGATCCCTTTTTTTCCCTTTTGCTCGTTCATTGGAGCTGCTCTCGGAGCTACTCGACATTTCACTGGAATCAGAAGTTTCAGTAGTAGAGCTACTGCTATACTGGTCCTTCGCTTCTTGTGGCTCTTTTCCTTCTTAGCCTGTTGTTCCAGCTTTAATGCCCTTTGGACCAGATCATTGATTTTTTTTGTAGGGGCTGGTACTTCTTGTTCCCTAAGCTTCTTGCTTCTGAACCCATTCAGGAACCATGCCCTCAATCTCTTCTCAGACGGCGGTTCTTACAACTGCTTGGTTAGCTTTTTTATCTTTTCCACATAGCTGCGGACTGACAATTTCCTCTGTTTGATCTTATCTAATTCACAGAGAATATCCTCGTCTCCTCTATTATCAGAATATTCCAACCTGAAGGCCTTAAGCAATTTGTTATATGATCTCAGCTGGCATGCAGGGTAATGGTAATACCATTTCCTCACTGCCTCCTTCAAGGTTTGTGAAAATATTCCCCCCAATCATCTTCATCAATGTTTTTTAGTTCAGCATACTGCTCGAAAGCTTGTATGTGAACATCTGGATCATCCTTTTTCCCCCTTTGAATATTGGAAAGGAAATCTTCAGAGAAGCTATGTAATCATTTCGATTACTACTGATCCTGCCACTTCTCTTCTTGGCTTCAGAATGACGCTTGGGAGCCTTCTTGCAATCGTCAGTGTCAGCATCCCAATCAATCTCTGTCTCTGTCTCAGTATCAGTGTCTTCTCTCTTTTGTCTGCTAGAAGTACGGTGACTTCCCTTACTGCCCTTGGTATGCTCATCTCTCTGGCGAGACTGAGAACTCTTGGAACTCTTTGCCTTCCGTGCTTCCTGTTCTGCCCGTCGGCATCGAGAATGACTGGAGTGCTGTGAGTTCGACACCTCATCAGCCTGACTATGCTCCTCCTGAGCCTCAGTGTCAGTCATCTTCTCTTGCTTTGGGTCAGACTCTCTTCCTGACTCCTCAGGAATGTGGTCCACACGAATGGGAGATTTCCGGCCACGATTGGATTTTGGTGCCATTGCTGAAAACTTCAATTGGAAGAAGAGTCTTTCAGTCAACGAGCTTCAGCTCGAGCCACCGTGATCGCCAAAATGGAATTGGAGCTGATCTCTTGAGACAGCTAATTCCAGTGTTGAAAGATTTCAGCTACTAGTATGGGAAGATTTGAGACAGCAGACTAAACAGGAATCAGAGACTAAACTGGAATGTGGGTATACTGAAATAAGAATCAGACTTAGGTACTGGAATAAGGTTCAAATTCAGATTCAGATTCAGAAGACTGGACAAGAAGTAAGTATAACTGAAATATATGCCATGATTGGGATTACAGATCAAGATTACAGCGAATATGATTACAGAGAGAAAGTGCAGCCGACAATACTGCCAATGATGCTCAAGTACAATTATAGCTAAAGCGCTAACCCAAGTGGTAACAGTTGCCAACCCAATTACAATGTAATGGGCCCTATTTATACACTTCGGGTTTATTGTAGTAATTACTAAGTAGTTCACTGCCCATATTCTAAGAAGACGTTCCCACATAGTGACTTCCAGCCGTCTACACCATCCTCGGCCCACCATCGCAGGGGAGCTGTCCAAGCCCCCTCCTTGGCCGTTGCCTCATCCTGGAAGCGCTTGCGACCAACCATCTGACTCGCACACGAGCATTGGCTCCTTCCCCTCGCGCTCGATGTTGCTCTGCGCCCCTCCCTTAAACCCCGCCATCAGACCCAGGTGCCTATCTTCCATCGGACCCAGGCGCTTGTCCAGTCTCCGCAGAGGACACGAAATGTCTCTCTCTCGTGTGCCATGTGTTCCCGTCTCTCTCGTTGTTGGTGTCTCAAGGGCAACATCGCAGATGTCTCTCTGTCTCTCTCTCTCTATCTTTTGATAAACAGGTCTTGAATTCAACTCTCCTCGTCGCGTAGATCTTTAAGGTCTCTTGGATAGTTTCCCACGACGTTAATACTCTCTGCTTGTTCTTGTTCAACCTGGCAGGTCCACCCTCACAACCACAAACAGCAACGCTTCCACAATCGTACCAGACGCCCTAAAATAGAAAAAAATAGTATAAAAACGTAAACAATAGACCTAATTTTCTACAATTTCCTCTTGGCAAATTCAAGAAACGGAATTCGGTATGTTTCTACGTACAAGCAGTCGCTCCAAGTACTCCAGGTGTCAAGCGACACCTCGACTCATCAATTTTACAACACTTCAAGCTCCTCTAGCCGCTTGCTGGGACGAGGCTCGACACCGCAAAATAGAAAAAAATAGTATAAAAACCTAAACAATAGACAAAATTTGCTACAATTTCCTCTTGGCAAATTCAAAAAATGGAATTCCGTATGTTTTTGTGTACAAGTAGTCGCTCCAAGTGCGCCAGGTGTCAAGAGAGACCTCGACTCGTCAATTTTACAGCACTTCGAGCTCCTCTAGCCACGTGGTGGGACGAGGCTCTAAAACACTTAGCTTTTACTTTAGTCCCTTCAAACAAAGGTATATCCTTGGATTCGCTCAAAACTAATGAATCCAAAATTGGGAGGACCTACTAATCCAAAATTGGGAGGACCTACTGGCGTCACTGAGTTGAAATTTAAGCTTCAAAATCATAAACTAAGTATAGGCGGGGTATTGGGCATCATTGCTAAGCATTTAGATACATTCTAGGTCGAAAACAACTAGGTCAAAAACTCACTGGCTGTTAATAATCGTGATTTTTGCACTTGACTTAAAGTGAGATTTGAGACCATAAGCATGTGTGCTTAGGTTGTATAAACATGTCCTAGAAGTTTCGTAACGTTTTGATGTCGCTTGATGCTGTAACGGTTATGATTTATTTTTCAATGAGCGATTAGCTTTTGGTGATTTCTGTACTGGAGCTTGAGATAGATGCGAGTTGTTTGTTGTTTTCCAAGAGATTGACAACCTCTTGTAACCTCTATGCACTAGTCGAATCATCTTTGTCCCATGGATTGACAATTATATTTGTGGTTCTCGCTATGTCTGCAATAAGATAGGAGTGAGGTTAGACAACCATCCCACATCTAGCGCTGCTGCTGGGGATCGAAGAGACCTAAACTAGAGAAAAACACGAGCGTCTTGTGAAGTTATCCTTTAACTTTCTCTAGGATCACTTAGAGTCAAAACTTTCTTTTTAAAATCGCATAGCTTAATATTGTCGTCTTTTGTTGTGTAGAGGTAGCTTGGAAGTAGATTGTACTTGCTAAGCACCTTTTAGGATTGTAGGATTAGATTAGAATTTTGAGAATGATTGATGGACAAGACAAGTCTTAAGATCAAGGCTCAGAAAACAAAAAAAAACAAGAAAACAAGTGTTTGTGGACACTTTCCACAACCCCATTGCAGTAGAACCTAGGAGTAGGGTAAGTAGAATCCGAGGTGAGATATCAAAACATTTCTCTATCCAAAAGAATCAATTGTGAGTTGTTTATGTGAAGTTACAGAATTTCAGGTCTATGGCTAGAAATAGCACCAGAAGACTGTCCACCATTGAATCCAAGTGGAGAGTATGCTTTAAAAGTTGTACGAACCAATGGGTAAGCTTAAGGACGCATTTGAGGTGAAAATTTCAAGAGTTTGCAAAAACTCAGATTATTTACTTTTTCTTGACATTTTAGGCCAGGCTTAAAATAGATCATAAAAAAACTGTCACTGAAAAAGTTGAAAAAAGTGCTCATTTTATGCCTAAAGTAAATAATCAGATTATTTACTTTCAGCTCAAAAGTGACCAAGGTTGATACCAGAGACTCTATACATGTGTACAAACATCTTTTGTAAAGTCCCATAGAATTTGGATCACCAAACTGACCAAAAACTTGGTAAAAATTAAAATTTGTACTGATTGTTGAGAACTTGAGTGTAAATTGGAAAAATTTTATTCAAACTCAGTGAAACTTGACTCATAGGCTTATATTGATGTGTTAAACAAGTGTACATGCTCAATTGACCAAAAAGATGCAAAAATTTGTTAGAAGTAAGTAATCCAAATTATTTACTTTTGTTCCATTTCTCAAGTTTTTTGGCCAACCAAGCATACCACTAGTTTAGCATGTTATATTAAGCTCAAAAGTTAAATTTGGCAAGATTTGGATCATTAAAGTGAAAATTGTGGCCAAATTTGCAAAGTCACTCTGCAGACACAAAATTGTTGACCATTTGAATAGAGACTATCCAAACTTGATGAAAGTTGGCTAGGGAGCTTAAGTTGAGTTGCTTAACCAATCTGTGTCAAGATGGTGATAAAAACTAAAAACAGCACGAGAAAATAATCGCAATTATTTACATCTGCTATAAAATTGGACATTTTTGCACATTTGAATATACCATAAGGTCAAACATATCAAGTAGACCACACAAATCAAATTTCGTGAAATTTGGATCACAAAAGTGAGACTTAAGCCAGACTCTTTGAAAACTAAGTCTGTGGACACGAAACAGTTGATAATTGGAACAAATTTTTCTCAAACTTAGTGAAACTTCTCCAGAGACCTTAACAAGTTGCATACTTGGCAAAACAAGCCAAAAACTATTAAAATTGGAGAAAAAGTAAATAATCACGATTATTTACTTTTGATGCACAGAGACACCATTTTGGACTTTTGAGCTTGTACAGTGTTAGACCAGCTTAATACAAGGCCACCAAGAAATTTTGGTTTCAATCGGATCCAAATTAGTTTATGTTCATTCAATTTCTAGGTTGCAGATTAGTCCTTTGGCTTTTTACAAAGTAGAATCTGAAAGTGTCAATTTGTTGACTCGCTAAGCTCAATTTGAAGAGATACACATAGACCAATCACAATAGTTAGCAAAAATTGTACAGTCTTTGTGAAGGAATAGCTAACTTGATTAAAACTGATACAAGAATCAAGTTGCATACAAGGATTGAAAGCTTGACAAAAGTTGCAATCAAGTCAAGTGGAAGAAGTTGACAACAAGTCAATCCGACGGTATCCGACGGTAAGTACTCTATCCAGGGCTTCACAAGTCTATATGAACCTTAGGTCTAGTTGTATACTAGCAAACCAAGGCATATTTGGAGAGACCGCTAGTAGAGTATCCACCGAAGAGAGTGTGAATCAAGGCAATCACTTGGACACTATCTTTGAAGAAGTCTCAGACACTTTTTCAGAATCAACATCTGAAATGTCTTCCTATTTGACTCGTTCAGAAACCGGAATAACAGTGCGTTATAAGCACATACTCACCTTTTATAATACTAATCGCCATGGAGCTCAGGTTTACCTAGATCCTAATGAAGAGTATGATATCTGCATTGATGACCATGACATAGAGTTTGAAGAGAAAATCAGGGCAAACAAACAAGGAAAAATATATGTGGATAAAAATGGAACTCGGTATTTACAAGTTGAAAACCTTGATGTGATAGACAAATGGGGGTTAGAAGTAAATACCATAATTCCAGATATGGCAGCAAAAGAAGGACCACCGACTTTAGAAATCGAGGGATACGATCAAGTTTATTTGAAGCCTTTGAAATGGCTTAGCACGGATAATCCTAGGATCGGAGTCTATTGTTAGGAGGTTAGAAATGTCAAAGATCCTCTATGGACTTCTCATACCAAATCAGGATAGTTAACACCCATGAAGATCATCTATATCTTCAAAATCAAACACAAGGGTTTAACAGATCTACCAACCTACCTTTTTAGGGATTGTTATAACAATAACTTTGTTATAATGAGTCCTAAGGAGGTGGAACAAACCAAATACCAAGAGTACTCCATAAGAGATTGGATATTGGGCCAAGGACAAGAAACTATTCCAAGAGATGAACTCCGCGAGAGATCTTTTGAGAGAAATGTTAAAAAACTAGAAACTACCTCATCACGAAGAAAATCGAGTGACACTAAAGCCAGTCCATGGCTACATGAGTCACTATTTCCAACAGAATCGTTTGAAGGACTCAAAACAGGACCAACTGCTAGGAGATCGGGAGATGAACCAAATAGACGTGTCAGACTAGCTAATTTTCAAAAATGGGTCAGAAAATACAGTGGAACTGGGGATCCATATGACCACTTAGCAAGCTTTAAACAAGTGCTAAGAGCAGAATGCATATTTGATTTCCATACTCGATTCGAGGGATTTGGAATGAGATTAGAAGAAAAAGCATTGACATGGTTCCAAAACATTCCACCAAGGTCAATTATGGACTTAAAAACATTAGCTCAAGGATTTGAAGCTCCATGTTCCAAAACGGGGATCAAACATAATACGGTAGCTCAAATCTATAGCTTCAAACAGAAACAAGGTGAGTCTATTAGGGATTGTGCAACTAGAATGAAACAATACATTGCAAGATACCCAAAACTAGAAATACTTGCAGAGGAAAGGTTAGTATCATTGTTTCTAGAGGGACTGCTAAACAAAGAACTTCATGCTATATTGTATAGCAAGAAACATATGACCCTAGAAGAGTGTGTATCGGATGCTATTTACTTAAGAGACAATTGTGATATTTTCAACAATGAAGAAGATGTCCCTAAGGATAATCAAAGTAAGAAAACAGCATCCACCAAACCAGCACAAGCCTAGGAACTGCTGCTACAGCACCGCTTCCTGTCATAGAAGACATGCTCAAAAGAATGAATAACATGCAAAAAGCACCTATGAGGGGACCAAGGCAAAGGATACCTCAACAGGGACAACCAATTAGGCCGCAGAAATGGTGTGCAATCGAGGATAAATGGACCAACCATGAGACCAATGAGTGCTATTACCGACCAAAGTATGATGGGAATGTTCAATACGTGCCTGTGAGGCCACAAGGACAACCCATGTACAAATATCAACCTAATATGGCCCCAGTTTAAAGACCATCGATGGGTATGGAAAGACCTCAACCTGTGTTGGGTTAACAACCTCCATATCCTGGACATAATGCAGTACATGTAAAGTACATGCATTCAGAGGGAGTCATAGATGAACAAGCACTAGTGCATGTTACACCCTATGGTGATTCTAGTCCATCTATAGTAATGGTAGAAGGAGATTGGTATAATTGACATCCACCACCAATGGAAGAACCTGTGACTTATACTACACCATAGCTTGCACCGATGTACTATGTAGCTAATCAAGGTGTTAGACATGCGATGGTAAGACCCATGATTAAGCAAAGAACTGAAAACTATCATAACTATGGTGCAGTTGATCATTGGAAAAATGAATTCTTAGAGCCTGACAAGAACATTAAGCCAGTTGAAGCTTTTTGTATGCAATGTTGGGAGGACATTTTCTTGAAGATTGTCAAAAGAATCCTTTAAACAAGGGTAAAGCAGGAGTGAACGTAGTCCAATTGATACCTAATAGCTCATCAAAAAGTGAACCTATTGTTCCAATCAAGGTAATCACCAGAGCCTAGGTTGAGAAAAAGAAACATAGCTCCTTTTATGATTCGGAAAATACTAAAACTTCCTCTCAAAAGACCAAGAGAAGCAGAAGAAAAAGGTATGAGATGAGAAAACAAAAACAAAGGGCTAAAATTGAGGAACAAGCCAAGAAACTATTCCAAGAATAAGTGAAAGAAAATGGATATGAAATCAAGGAAACCACAGTGAAATCTAGAGGATCAATTTTGGTAGATAAATTTTTTGAGCCAATCAATGCAGCCTTGGAAGCTTACCAAGCGAGACTTAAAGCAGGCCAAAACATGGAAAACAAATGGAAAAAACTATCCTTCTCCAGATATAAAAGCAGCTAAGCTTGAAGCTTATCAAAATTTGGTAAGAATTACTCAAGAGATGCTGGAAAAACAAAAACCCAAGCTCGAGAGTATGAAAAAACCTAAGGAGATTGTGGTAGGAACCAGTAAAGAGAAAATCCAAAGTGGTGTTAGAACCCCACCTTGAAACTAAAGAGCCAGAACTCATAGTGACTAACTGTGAAGATGCCTTAGATGGAATTCCATTCGTAGAAGAAGACTGGCCAAGACACTTATGGAAAAAAGTCAGAGAGATTAATGATGGGAGCCTAACTTTGAAGTCAGCTCCTATAGAGGAAGTTTGGTTAGACATCTACCGCCGCCTGATATGGACATGGACGTACAATCCTTGTATGGGGATTGCGGCTCTGAAGTTTTAGGAATGTCTAAATCGATGACTCTAAAAACACTACCCTCTTACTTGGGAGATAACGAAGATGCATCCATAGTGTGTAAAACCACCCAGGCAAAGAGAGCAAAACAGAACCTAGAGGTAGACAACATTCATTCAATCATGTCTACCCCTATTCAATGCACTCTTACTTTAGGAGAACGGTTAAACATCAGACCATATGTGTGGAATGATCTATAGAAAACTCTAGAGAAGGTGGGGATAACAGGGCTAATCGTAAAAATTGTGGAAAATTTGAAACACGAATTGGATAACAAAGAGATTAGATCCATTCCAATGAACAAAGTTGGAGAATAATATGAAAGGGAAGAAGGAAACACAACCCTTCCAGTGAGATATGATGATATAGAAACCATGGCAATATTAGATAGTGGGGCAGGCATAGCCATAGCCACGAAAGCAGTATGAGAATCTTGGGGACAACCAGCCATTAGACAAACTCAATGAAATTGCAATTGGTTGATGGGGACACATTGAAAGAACCTTAAGACTACTTGAAAAAGTGATAGTTAATTCTTGTGGAATTGATTATCAACACACTGTCGCAATAGTGGACTTTGGAAAGAAACTCAATTACGAAATCATTTTGGGAAGACCTTTCATATGCGACAAGTACAACTCATCGAGGATTGGGAAAACAATTATCTGTACTTGAAGCAAGTGGGATCAATAACAAGGGTTAATCTAAAAGATCACACTTATAGAGATATCATAAAAATACCCATACAAGAATTTGACTTAGTCTCTTCGGCTGAAATTAAGCTTCCATCATGGTTGAACAAAGACACACCTATTTGGATGTGCGGAGTCTCAAAACCCGGGAGCTTAAAACAAGAAGAATGTATCTTAGAAAGGGACTGCACATATGAAGCCTACGTACATGAACCCTTTCCAGAGCATTCGTTTGAGCCATTTGAGTGGACTCAATGTGTGTGTAAATACATGTATGCCTACTCAATTTTGCAATGAGGGTGGCTATGACATAATTCCCATACAAATGATATCAACCCTTCACATTGAAGACAAAACTCAAGAATCCAAGGACTTGATGAAGGCTCAACAAGTATTTTCATACCTCTACTATGATGCAACAGATGACTTAGAAGAACATTCAGCTACCTCAGATGACTCGGGGTGAGAGCTAAAATAATCATGAAAGGAGGGGAGGAAAAGTTTTTTGACTTTCCAAACCAAAAACCGAGAAGACAAAAATGGTATAGAAGAAAAAGAGACACGAGAAAGTTGAAATATAGACCTATGCCTTCAATCTCTAGTAGAACAGAGTTTCTGATGCAAATAGATGCACATGATTGTGTCAAAGAAAAAATCATAGGTAGATATCTTTTAAAAGAAAAGCATTAAATACCAAAAACATTGAGAAAAACGAGAAAGGAAACTCAAGAAAAACCTAAATACCAAGGCAAGGATTCAACCATGACACGATTTGAACGAAGAAAGAAGTATCAAGAGTTGAAGAGAGCTCTAAAGGAGATATATACAACTGAAATAGAAACCACTGAGGAAGAAGGTAAAGATGTAATGAGTGTTCCATCTCATTACAAGATATACTCTCCAAGACTGAAAAATCATAGTCGAACAACCTATTAGGGAACTATGAAAACAGGGTGAGTCCCACGAAGAAGGACTTGAAAACACAAAAAAGATAGATTTGTCCGAATCAAGAGAAGAACCTAGACCTACCTACATTGCAAACAACCTAACTGAAGAAGAAGAATAGCTTTTGTTAAGCTTATTGAAAAATAACTAAGATATCTTTGCTTGGTCTTATAAGGATCTCAAGGGTGTTGATCCAAAAATCTGTCAACATACCATAACTATGAGAGATGATGCAAAACCAAGCAAACAAAGGCCATACACTTATAAGAGACATTTTCCAGAAAGATCAAAGCGGAGATAGAAAAGCTAAAGGAAGCCAAATTCATTTATGAAATTGAACACACAGATTGGGTGTCTCCAATTGTGATAGTACCCAAGAAAAATGGGAAATTAAGGGTGTGCGTCAATCTCAAGAAAGTGAATGCAACTACCATTTGAGACAACTTTCCTCTTCCAATCATTGAGCATGTTTTAGAACGAGTTGTAGGGAAAGAAGCTTACAGCTTTTTAGATGGCTTTTTGGGATACAATCAACTTTTGGTTGACCCCACCAAAGATCAACATAAAACTACCTTTGCAACTGAATGGGATATTTTTGCCTATCGGATTATGCCTTTTGGGTTAACTAATGCTCCTGCCACCTTTTAAATATTGACGAGCCATGCTTTTAAAGAATATCTTTGGAATTTCTTGAAAGTATATATGGATGATCTATGTGTACATTCATCAATCTGGGCTGATCATTTTGAACACCTCAAAAAGGTATTCAAAAAATGTAGACTTTATAGGATTTGCTTAAATCTTAAAAAGTGCACATTTATGGGTAGACAAGAAAAAATTATTGGACATATAGTGTCTAAAAATGGCATAGCTATTGATATGGATAAAATTCATGCTATTGCTGATTTTCCTAGACTGACAACAGTCAAAGGGGTTCAAGATTTCATGGGACATTGTGGATATTACAGACGATTCATTTACATGTACGCTATAATTGCAAAACCCATGTACAGCTTGATTACACTCTTTGACATGTAGATGCTTCCAATTTTGCCATTGGGTGTATCCTAGCTCAACCAGGAGACGAAAAAATTGATTTTTCTATTTCTTATGCTAGTAGACAGTTGAATATGGTAGAGAAAAACTATACAACCACAGAAAGAAAAGGATTAGGAATGATCTATGTTGTAATAAGTTTAGACATTACCTATTAGCTAGCAAATTTGTGTTCTTTGTGGACCACCAAGCCTTATTGTACTTGGTCAACAAGCCATGCAACACAGGAAGAATAGTGAGATGGTTCATCATTCTTTTAAAATTTGATTTCACTGTAGTTGTGGAAAAGGGCACCACTCATCAAAGAGCTAATCATTTGTCAAGGATTATTTCAGGAGAACAACCAAAGGGAGTAGACGATAATCTACCATATGCATATCTGTTCTCAATGGAAATGATATCTCGATGGTTGGAAAATATGGTATCATTGATGACCATAGCTCAAGTGGGTTCACAAATACCACTTCCTATTATAATCAGATTAATTGAGCAATCGGCTATGTATCAATTACTAGCTGGAAGGCTATACAAAAGAAATCGTGATGGAATATTTCTTTTGTGCATTAATCCTGAGGAGAAAACCCACGAGGAGAAAACCCAATACCTAAGTCAAGCACATATTACCATAGTGGGACTTCACTTTGCAGAAGACCAAACTATGCAATGGATCTTGAGGCTTAGAGTATTTTGGCCAACTATGAGGACTGATGTTCACTCATTTGTAAAAAAAATGTCCTCAATGCCAAAAACAATCACCCATACCTCATGTGACTTGTTCCAAATATCACTCATTCCTAAGTGGAGTAACTATCTCGTTACTTACTTACCAAACCGAACATTTCCTGAGGATATAAGTAAACGCCGCCAAAGAGCATCTGCAGGAGGAGAGTGATAACGGCCAGCAAGTGCATGGGAACCTTGTAGAACGTGGGATGTAGCAAGAGAGAAATTTGGTTGACATGCAGCCACTATGAGCATGAGCGGCACCAGTTAGGATTCTTGGTGAGTCATGCAGTTGGGAGCAACCCGTGTTGTGGGGTGGCGAGCCTATTGCTATTGCAAGTGGTTGAGAGTAGGTGAGCCAGGAGATTTTGTGGTCTCTATGGTGTGCCAACTAAGATGAAAACGGCACTACAGTGATAGTTGTATGCTGGAGAAAGTAGCAAAAATCAGATAAAACATTAAAATTTGTGGGCGAGCCACTGAGGTTGTTTTCGACCGTTGCATGGCTATGCTAAGAGCCTGTGGATGAGTAATCCAAGTCGCCTAGGCAATTGTGGGCCGTAAAGGGTGGCTTGTGGAAGGAGGAGTAGTGTTTGGAATCAGCTTGCCTATAATCGGAGTTGAAGTACCCTTGACATTGCTAAAGCAAGAACATGCAGGCCTACAATTGCATGGGTGCCTTCAGCCACCGCAGACGCACATGCCTGTGGTGGCTGCATGGTGTGCATCCAACCACACACACACACACTTGGTTGCACCCGGTTGTGGAAGAGTGGTTTAGTGAAGATCTTTAAATATCTAAGTAAGTGTGTTTGTTAGGTGATGAAAAAGAGAGAGACACAGGCTGACTGTTGCTCATCTTGTTAGGTGACCAGAGCCGCAAATGCTTTGCATGCCCACTGACAACGTCACAATCACGTCATATGATGACGTTAGAGAACAATGCCAAGCTATTGCATTGTGGACTCATGCCAGCACAAAACCCTCTATCGTCTTTGGGATGACACATCATCATCCAATGCCTTGAACAATGGGCAGCAGTCATAGCACAAAAATTGTCAAGCATTGTTGTTTTCTTTGGTGACCACAGCAACAATCCGGGTCTCTGGAACACTGATGATGACAATGATGCACGCAAAAGACAATAAGTTAGTGGATTAAATTAAAATTTAACCCTCCTACAAGGTGGTTCCCACCATATGGTCATCTCTAATTGGTTCGCATTGTGCACAGCTGTGCCTGGTAGTTCCTACTACAATGGACAAAATTTCTATAATTCCTCTTCTTCCTCTATGCCTTTTACAACTCTTCTACTCCTTATTCATATCTTTGCACTCGTCATAAGCTCACCTATTAGTAATCGATCGACCATGATTACTCATTTGCAAGATACTCTAATTGAAACCGCACAGGCACTAATTACCTAATCATAATATTCGATCGATTTGAGTTTTTCCTAGTATGCATCTACTAAAAGCAGCTAATCTCTATTGATCACAAATTTTGATTAGGTATAGACCAGCCAAAGCATAAACATTCTATGACAAAGAAAGAGGACATGATCATTTAAAATTTAGAATTAAAAAAAAGTGACAGCACTTAGCTTTGATAAAGTTCGCCATATCCATAATCATTGCATAACCACGAGCGTAGCCACAGCTCTGATACCACTGCTACAGACGGAGGTGTGGATATCCCTGCAAAATATCAAAAATAGAACAACATAGCTCATGAGCGACAAAACATGCATACCTGCTAATCGTACTTGCACATAAATCAGCTATACGCAAGAGGAGAGAGACACGGGGTGATAGAGAGTAGGAAAACACGTGCCAGTGCACCTCCTAGAGTGGAGTGTCACACAAGCACGGAGATAGAGAAGAGAGGAGAAGAGAGAAGAAGACACAAACACTGGGTGCAATCTCCCCCCGTGCAAGAGTGACCATTTCCTTCTTGCATGTATTTGATTTATAGATTTCTTGAATGGTCAAATTGGTTACAAGCTGGCTGGCCGGTCATAAATGGCCAAAGCTCATAAAGAGCACTTGAATAATAAAATGTACATAAAATATGATCTCCTTTTGCAATAGCCTAGCTCGGTCAAGACTTTTCCACCTGTCAGCTGCAATAAATAGTAAAATATCAATTCCATAACATGATAAGATTTCCATTAAAGCTTGAGAAGGAGAGAGAGAGAGAGAGTCTTCTTGCTTTGACACATGAGCTTGTCTGAGTGTGTGTGGAATAATGACTTGATAAAATCAGTCCCCCTCTCTCTCTTGGTCGACCCCTCATGCTATTTGCTCACGCTACCACCCCATTGGACCTCTCCAGGCTTAGCCAATAGGATTTAAGGAGCATAAGTGATAGCCTTCTGACATGTGTCCCCCTTTCCCCTTTTGTGAAAGATTTAGGTAATTAATTAATGCAACTAAACTCTCATTGGACCCCTTTGTCTTCTGGCCAATAGGAATCAGGCAAGCCATTGGGCTATTGAATGCTCATTGGACCCCTTGGGTGACTGTCAAATAGTCTTCTAGAGATCTTAATTCTTATTGGTTCTTTTATTAAGTGTTTTTAAATTAATTAAACTAGATTTACTCTAGCCTAATTCTCATTGGTCCACCTCCATTGCCATATAATAGGATTTGAGTACACCTTGTGGGCATCTAGGCTAGGGAGATGACATGTGTCCCTCATTCCCTTTGTGTAAAGGAGGCTTGTGAGTGTGTGTGTGTGTGTGTGTGTGTGTGTGTGTGTGTGTGTGTGTGTGTGTGTGTGTTTTTCTCTCTCATCCCTTACTTCCAGGGCTCGCCCCCTCCTATGTAGGAACTATGAAGACGTTTTGAACACACAAAGCATCCAATTTTCCTAGTGTTTGACCTTTGGACATAACCTTTGAATTTTGGAACCTTAGCATTTTGTAAGTCTTAATGGGCTGAACCTTAGGGTCTTTAAAGCCGATTGTTGCACATTGCTCTTTTGCAGATAGCCCCCCCTTTGGATCCCTATTTTCCCACCTTTGGTTCCCTATTGTGGCCGGTCTGCCAGCTTAACCAATATTCTAGCTTTTTCTCCCTTGGCACTTCCCCATATTAAATGATCAGTTTAACATGAGAAAAGCATTTAGGAGAATTAGATATTAGTTATTATGACATGTTTTGAGGGGTTGCATGGTTTTTTTATTAAAAACTTTTCCAAACCTAAACTAGACCTGGTATAGAGTCGGCGCCTTTGTACTAGTTTAATATCAGCTGTATAAGTACTTAGGGGTGTGTGTGTGTGTGTGTGTGTGTGTGTGTGTGTGTGTGTGTGTGTGTGTGTGTGTGTGTGTGTGTGTGTGTGTAGCAGTTTTAAATCTAAATACATATACACAAACGAACACGAGCTGTTCACAGACCATGAATTCTAGAAAAGTACAGTGGTATTGCACAATAATTTATTTGCAGTTGAAAATAAATTTTGTACAAGGTAATGAAGATAACAAGATATAGTTCAAGAATCCATAAACCCAAAGTCTGGGAAAATTTGCGTCACAATAAGATATCCTCCATTTGTTAAGAACTGGACAATTTAATCAAGGAAGGTAGCCCTCACCTGCACCCATAGCCACAAGAAAACAGTTCGTTAGCACGTGACTGTACGCAGGTGATGCAGGGCATCCCAGTTGTTATCCATGTCACCTTAAAAAAACATATTGTTCTTAACAAGTATTTTGTTTAGTTTTGAAATAAACCATTCTTTGGCAAATTTTGCCAATCTGATAAAGGAAATTGCACACCATAAAGTAGCAATGTACCTGTTCATTCCTCAATTTGATATACATATATCTCTCTTTTTTTTAAACCATCTTTTTCTAAATCTTTTGATATATATTTTTAAAAAAAACTACATTTCTCAAGAAATATTAATGCTTATCAAGTCATGTCTTGTTATATTGTATCACTAGCCAGAAATAGACAGTTGTTTTAATTAAAAAAATATAAGGCACTAGGTGAGTCAGTGCTTCGACCAGACTCGGACCTGGTCTGAGACAGATACGACATGTAAAAAACCAGAACGGATCCGTATAAAAGGGAGTTTATACGACTTTCCATAAAACCGAGGATTTTATAACCTATTCCTAGAAGCACTATTGTATATACTGCAAGATGCTTAGGTTAGAGTCAACTCCTATATTTTTGAGTGTTTTTTTTTAACCCGGCAAATGAAGACCAACAAATTTTATATAATAGCCGAGGTTCCAACACAGCCAAGCCATATATAACTCAATTTCCCAGTTGAAGTAAAGGTAATTTACCGAACAGTATCAAAAGAAACATCATCTTATGTGAAAAAAACCAGAATCTTGGAACCAGTTTTAATAAATCCAGTATGTGCTGCCATACTTTAGCTCAATATACAAACCGAGTATGTATTGCCACTCATATTCAATAACGGATGTGTAGCAACTCTTAGCTTTATCATGAATAAGAGAACGAGCACTAAGAGAAGTCAGGATGCCTTTACAGAAACCAGTATAAAGTGCCCTCAAACAAGTGTACCGCAGATCTAATGCAATAGGAACCTTACCAAGAGATTTAAATTTATCAAGTGACTGTAATTTTATACACAGGACAGCAGTAAATTAGTGAAGCCATAATCCAAAATATCAAATCCACATTATATGATCATTACAGCTCATTTTATTTGTGAGTTTCTGGGTTTTTTTAAAATTTTACACGAGTTAATTTAATCTATTGAGCAGATTTTTAACCGAATCTTAACATCTTCGCACCAATATACAATTCCATTCTAAAAAGTACATACAGTACTCTTTCCTTAGTAGCAAAAACTACCTCTTACCTGGCAGTTTCCCCCAATTTTAAAAAAAAAACAGAATTTTCCTCATAGAACCAGTTTTACGGCACTTTATAAGGCAACCATGCATACAACTCCCATCACTCACAAAAATCCAGGCAATACTTAGTTTAACAGAGCCTTTCACTCAGTTTCCAGAACCAGGTTGCAACTTAATTATTTGTTTATTTTACGACATCGACCATCATTAGTCAAAGAATTATATAATTTCCAAACTGTCACACAGCAGCAAAAGAGTACCTACACATTCATTAATCTCCAAAAGACCAGTAAAAAGTATCCGGAACAAGTTTCCAAATTTTCAAATCATTTCATCAACAAAGCTTCAGAGTGACATATTAGCTTTAGGCTAAATATACGGTAACAGACTACCTGGTTTTTAAAAATAAAAAAATAAAAAACCAGTTACAGCGAAGCTACAAAGATTCCAAATGTAAGACAAAGAATTTTTATAAAACCTGTAGATTAGGAGACAACGAAGCGTCCACAGTATCCTTCATGTTCTTTTTCGACATGATTGAGCACCCAGTAGGAAGTATCCATTGACCCACACAGTATAGAATGCACACAAGTGAATACAGTACGATGCCAAGTGAGTAACAGTACTCACAATTTTAGGGGGCTTTTATACATTGTTGAAACGAATCGGGAGCAGATCCGCCACTGTCACGATCCTGCTACAGAGTTAGACGCCACCCATACGGGCCAGATACTAAGGGATAATCCCCGTTGAAGATCCGGTCTGACCTTACATCAGTATATGCGACTATACTCATGGGCCACCTCAGCCCTAGCGCAGGCAAAAAACGTGTTGCAAGCAGCCCGACACAACAGAGAGGTAAAAATACGCTACAGAATGTAAATGGAGAGAGAGAGAGAGAGAGAGAGAGAGAGAGATGTGCTATTTAACTTAAAGCAAGGTCACATCATAAAATATCTAGTCCTATAATGTATACCTACTGTACACACCAAAGCCGTCGATACCCGGTTCAATTCGACCATCGAGATTTTTTAACCTGGCTCTGGTTTAGCCACACATCCCAATATAAAATCCACACACCATAATCCTCGGCATATGTCATGCATCCAGCAACTGGGTACAGTATATAGAGATGTTTATTTACCTTAAAGCAAGGTCATATCAAATAAATATCTAGTCACATACAGAATACCAACTAGAAACCCCAATGCAGTCGATACCCGGTTTGAATCGACTATCGAGCTTTTAAAAAAAAAAACAGGCTCAGTTTTATCCCACACATCCCAGCTATCCACAAACCAATATACTCGGCTTAAGTCAAGTATCCAATAACTGGGGTACAGTATCCAACAAGGAACTAAACAGTGTACGATATGCTGCATATTAACAACACATTTTTTTGATTAATTCATACTTCCAATTTTGATTTCAAAGTTAGAAAGTGAGTCTATAAAAGCCAGAAGACACTAATATATAAACCAATCAAAGGTAGCAGTAAGGAGTAAGTGTACAAGGGTAATATACATATCCGCATGTTTGCATATCAAGAGTGCTTAAAAAATGGCCTACAATCAAGAACTGGTTTTTTCCATAGCAAAAGCACACCTTTATCAATCAGGTGACTCTACATGGAAAACAACATTACTCCGTTATGAACTATATCTATTCCCACACTTAGGAACCTCTGTTTCCCAGACTAAATGGTGGTCATACAAAGATCGAGTGACTCGTGTAACACTTTGGGGTCGTGAGCATTTTAGGAACAATATCAGATTGGCTATGGTTACAGAAGCTCTGGGCCTAGGGCCACAGTATTATTACGTAGAACATTCAATCAAGCCAGGTTTTTCAGAGCGGTTATACCTGCTAGCCCAATTCCTTCCATCTCAAAAGATCTATTTGTATCGAAGTTATGGTCATCAACTAAGAGGTTATTTTAACAGTACTCCACGCACACGGGAGTATGGGTTGGTCTTGGCAACTCATATTTTGCCCTTAACAGAGCACCCAAGCACCTGCTATTACTGCGATAGCTGTTTGTGTGATCACGTAATAGGTGGTTTAATAGAGATGTAGATGAGGAGCCACAAAAATACTTATCGGCCCTGCTTCTTTTTGTCCCTTGTGAGTCAGAAGAAAGAACTCAAGCTATTTTGTGTGTGTGTGTGTGTGTGTGTGTGTGTGTGTGTGTGTGTGTGTGTGTGTGTGTGTGTGAGAGAGAGAGAGGGGGGGGGGGGGGGGGGGAGAGAGAGAGAGAGAGCGTCCACTTGCTCCTAATGCCCTACACAATTGATATGTTTATCATGGGAGCTTGCACCTGTCGGCCCCTTGCCTCATTTTCATTTTGCTGCTGCTAATGGGAACCTACACCTGCTCCTCCTCTATAATGGAGTTGGCCTATTAACTTGAGAGTAGCAAAAACTAGAGAGAGTACTTTTGTGAAATTACTTTGTGAGCATAGCGGGTAGAAACATAAACATAGCATTTAGTTAACTTGGTATGAACAATATTTTTGCAAGAGAGAGAGTTTAGAGAACATTACAACATTTGAGGACCGGATTTATGTGGATCCGGTCCCCCCTCTAATAGGCATTTGTATTATAGTTTCTCCCATCAAGAGAGACTTGTTACAATACAATCTTTGTGTTCCTTGTGACCTAGGTGATGCAATGAAGATGGAAAGATGCATGCATCATGAGCATAACGTAAACTTTTTGGAAAGCATTAACTATCCCAAGCCTCAATCCCAAGACCTCAAACACCTTCGAAGGTGGAGAGAGCTAGCAAGGAATGAGGGTAGAGAAGAGGAAGAAGAAACATTTCATAGGAGAAAGAACTAGTTCCTCATTTATCATCACTCTTGTTGCTAGCATACAAAATAGCATAGTAATGAAGATGGAGAAGATGGCAAGCTTAAGCATTGAAGCATGGCTCTTGGTTGGATTTGCATTCCATAGCCAAGAGTGTTGGTGTAGGCTCTCAACCTCTCTAGTTTCTTGGAGAAGGAGAGGGAGCTCTTGGTTGGATTTGCATTCCATAGCCAAGAGTGTTGGTGTAAGCTCTCAACCTCTCTACTTTCTTGGAGAAGGAGAGGGAGCTCTTGTAATTTTCACAATACACAATGAGAGAGTGTGTGTGTGTGGTAAGTGTGGGAGAGTATACCCCTTAAGCAACCCCTTAGCATGCTTTGGTCGACCCCCCCTTGTAGCCCATGCTTGAAGCTCATTGGACCCCTCTAGGCCTAGTGAATCACAAGCAAGAGTCATAGCAAGCAACAGGGTAGCCTTGGGACAAGTGTCCCCCTTTCGCCTTTGAGAGAGAGGGCTTGATAAATGCTAAAACAATTAATTAAATTAACTAATTTATCATTGGACCCTTAGGGAGGCCAACCAATAGGCTTTAACCACACCATGAGGGTAACCTAGCTAAGGGCTTGACATGTGTCCTACTTGCCTCTTGGGCAAGGGGTGCCCTTTGGGAGATAGAGTGGTCAAGCAACCACCCCCCCTTCTTGCATGGCTCGCCCCCTCTTTGTCGGGATTTTCTTTGACTTTTGTGCCTCGTCAATCCCCTCAATCTTGGGCCTAGTTCTCACCACAATCTTGGCCCTTAAGCCCCTCAAGATTGGGCTGGGTTCCCACCTCAAGTACATCCCTAGCATGACAAGCTCCTCAAGCATCTCAAGCATCTCAGTCATCAGGCATGACAAGCACCTCAAGCTTGGGACGGGTTCCTACCTCAAGCATATCCCTAGCTTACCTAAGGTCAAAGGACTTTTAACACTAACTATTGGGGGTCTTGAATGAAGCTAGCCCTAAGGTCTTTATGCTCCATTGGTTAGCCTTACTCTTTGATAGACCATCTCTCATTTGGGCCCCTTTACCATTGGCCCTGTGTTGAGATAGATCTATAAGCACTTGTTTATATCCTAAACCTTGTTCGCGTTTATTCTCCCACATTAAATGATCAGTTTAATATGAGAAAATAATTTGGGTTGGTTAGATATTAGATTTTATGACATTTTACCTTTCTCTTGAAATCATAGTCGTCCTTCACTATGAGGTAGAAGAGATAAAGCCTTAGTCATTAGTCAATCTTTCTTAGCGGGTAGAGGATCAGTTTTTACCCTACGACATCTTTCCAAGATGTATGAAATAATATATTTGGTGCTTGGGAGACATAGTTGTCGCAAGCGTGTTTGCTCTTTAGTCCATTTCGTTCTCCCAAAGTAGAGTGACAAATTCTACTTGTTGTTTGAGAGACGTCTTCATCACAGACATGATTCCAAGCATGCATACTATTTAAATTTGTACACAATAAAAAAGAGAACTAGTCTTATAAGCCAAAAACATGGTTTAAAAGAAATTTGTACATTTGGTTACTCTAATGTAGCATTGTAAGCATTGAGACAAGGTTCATACTATCCTTAAGTTGTATTCCTTGCATCCATCTAGCATCTTCAAAAGGATAATTTTTGAACTTAATAAGATACCGTGTGATAATCTTACCATGTCGTAATACCTTGTCTTCATGCCAAAGGATAGTTTCGGGTTGGAGCACCTCTTCTTGGTCTTCAACTTTGGGAGGGTCTTCAATAATTGGTTCACTTAGTGGCTCTCCTTTGTAGGGCTTAATTAGGCTCGCATGAAAAGCATGGTGTATGAGACAATGGTTGGGCAACTTGAGTTGGTAAGCCGTCTCATTGATAGGCTTCAAGATTTAGAAAGGATCATAGTATCTTTTAGCTAGCTTAGCATAATACTTTTGATGGCCCGAAGGACTTTTTTCCATCATTTGCCTCAATTGAGCCTTAGGAAACTTTAGTAAGACGCGATCATTTTCTTTGAACGTTAAGGCCCTTATGTGCTTGTCAAAAGTAGCTTTTTGCCTTTGTTGAGAGATTCATATAGCTTCCTTAATCTTTTGAAAATATTCTTGTAGGTCACGGCTATACTCATGGGCAGCAAAGTTCTTCCCATGTACTTTAAGTAGCAAGGGACTTTTAGGTCTTCCCTCAATTGTTTCAAAAGGTGCTTGTCTCGTATAATTATGTATAGTATTATTGTAAGCATACTCTACAAGAAATAAGTACTTTTCCCATTGTGAGCATTGATCTACTTCATTAACATAAGTCTTTAGTTGATCGAGTATTGTAAGATTGGCTATATCACTTTGGCCATCCGTTTGTGGGTGACAGGCCAAAGAGAAATTTAATCTTGTTCCTAAAGTTTCAAAGAGACCTTTTCAAAAATTACTGGTCATCATCTAGGATCTCTATCTGACACGATGGATGTTGGTAATCCATGGTGTTTGAAAATCTATGATATGAAGAGAGTTGCCATTTGGTGTGCCTTAATAATCTTTTTGATAGGGATAAAGTGTGCTTGCTTACTAAACCTGTCAACTATTGTCCATATTCCCATATTCTTATGGATAGACTTGGGTAATCCAAAGATAAAATCCACGGATATACTCTCCCATGGTGAATTTGGGATAGGCAATGGCTGGAGTAATCCAGGTTGCTTCCCTCTATCATACCTGGTCTTTTGGCATAC
The DNA here is from genome assembly GCF_014529385.1 of Adiantum capillus-veneris. Taxonomy (NCBI): domain Eukaryota; kingdom Viridiplantae; phylum Streptophyta; class Polypodiopsida; order Polypodiales; family Pteridaceae; genus Adiantum; species Adiantum capillus-veneris. The sequence goes on along the minus strand of NC_140958.1, from coordinate 54,119,701 downwards.
TACACATTTTAAAAAATACTCTTTTATGTCCACTTTCATGGTAGGCCAATAGAAGTACGCCTCTACTCCTCAAAGAGTAGATTGAATGCCTCTATGCCCCACATAGGGAGGAGCGTGGGATTCATACATGAAATCTAGCATAGAAGATATATCATTGTGAGTAGCTATAGACATTGCATTAACTTTTGGTTGTTGTGAAAGTGCATTGGCCACTTGATTGTGCTTACCAGCAATGTGAGCAATATGGAAATTAAATTGCCAAAGAAAATTTTCCCACCTCCTTTGTTTGTCGGAAATCTTGGTTTGCGTCATGTAATACTTGAAACTTTGGTGTTCTGCTCATAGAATAAATGGAGTCCCCAATAAGTAGTGCTTACATGTGTCTAGGGCATGTAGACTAGCTAAAAGTTCTTTCTCATAAATGGCCAAGACTCGTTCATCCGTATTGAGCCTTTGGCTCTCATATGCTATGGCATGCCCTTATTGAAGCAAGCCTGCTCCAAGGCAATCACCACAAGCATCACATTGGACCTCAAATGGCTTTGAGAGATCCGGAAGCATGAGGACTGGTTGGGATGTAAGCTTCTCTTTGAGCTTGTCAAAAGCATTTTTCTCCTTAGCAGTCCATAAATACTTAACGTTCTTCTTAGTTAAGTCATCTAATAGTCGTGCTAATTGAGAAAATTTTGCTATGAAGCATCTATAGTATGCACACATACCAATAAAGCTTCTTAGCTCATGTAGATTCCTTGGATAAGGCCATGCTTTTATTACCTCTAACTTTAATGGATCCATATGGATACCATCTTGAGAGATACTATAACCTAGGTATTGAATCTCTTGAAGGAAAAATTCGCTTTTCTTTTGGTTGAGAAAAAGCTTGTTCTCTTTTAATACTTGAAAAATCACTTGGAGATGCTGCTTATGTTCCTCCAAAGACTTAAAGTAAATGATCATCAACCAGTGAATTTGTTGTTACCATGTACATGTGGTAGTGATGTGTGTGAACACACTTAGGACCGCCGGGGAATTTTTTCCCTCTTTAGGAGGTTTTTTTCCCCCGTGCATTGTATATACACCCATTCATTCTAGGGCTATCTATCTTTCCATTGCACACTAAGTAAAACACTCTGTGTTGTATGCCTTGAGCTTCCTTTGTCTTCTCCAAGGTGTGTGAAACCCTAATTCTAGCAATTGGTATCAAAGCAGGTTGCGTCCTCCCAGGCTTAGTAGCCCAACAGCTCCAGCACACACCTGCTCACTTCCTCCAATCTCAGTGAGCTTTGGCAAGAGTTCACAGGTCGACAAAAATTTGGGATTGCTTGTAGAGCTCAGTCTACTCAGATTTCTGATTCGGTCTCATTTCGGACTCCGTTTCCACTATAATACTGTACATGCTATTTTGTCATTTTGTATAGAATTTCTGTCAGTGCTATTTTTTGCATAACAAGTACCTTACAATCTTCTACGGTTTGTGCTATATAGCACATGTTGTTCGCGCTCTCCTTCTCCTCTTTTCAAGCAGTTTTCACATCAAGTGCAAAATTTACCATGGCTGACAACAACACGGATGTGTTCAAGATGTTTGCTGTTGAGGACAGATTGGATGGGGAAAATTACCCTATGTGGGCTTACATGATGCAACATGTTCTTATGTCAAAGGGTGTTTGGAATATTTTGCAGGGTATTGATGTACGTCATGGTTCTTAGGATGTAGGCGATGGTGAGGATGCTGCAGGCCTTGCTGCAAGGATTACTGTTGTTACAAGCTCGTTGGGATGTAAAGGATGCATGGGCTCATGCATTGATTTCATTGTCTGTGAAGTGCACCGTTACTCCTCACATTTGTTCAGCAAAATTTGCAAAACAGACTTGGGATATTCTGGTTGGTCTTTATGCAAGCCACAATGAGGCAAACATTGCATTGCTACGTAAAGAGATGGAGTCAAATATTATGCATGAGGAAGATGATATGCACACTTTCCTTGTTGGTGTCAAGGACATCAAAATGAGAAACTTATTTCTAAAAATGAAGTCATTTCAGACAGTTCCCTTGTGCAGACTGCTCTTGACGTATTGCCAGATTCTTACCGGACTTTTGCTAGTACTTGGAGACTCATGACCCAAGGAAATCCTGAAGTTGTCAAGTTTGATGCATTGTGCACATTGCTATTGCAAGAGTTGCTTTCCAACAAAACAGGGGTAGACAGCGTGCAGTTGAACAAGATTTTATTGTTGCTCAAAGAAAGGGTGGTAACAGCAATGCAGCCACTTCTTATGGTTCTTCTGCGAGTGGAAAATCACGTGTTCCTAATGCTTCTACTGGCAGCAATTCGTCTATAAATTTTGGTGATAAGGGCAAAAATAAGATACATTGCAATTATTGTAAAGCTAATGATCACTTGATCAAGCAATGTCCTAAGTTGAAGGCCAAAAAGGCTAAGAAGAAAGAGGGTGGTTCCACTGCAAATGCAGGTTCCACTACAAATGCAGCCATTGTTGAGTTTGCTGCAAAAGGAGATTGTGATGTTGATGTGATGCAGAATGGGATTTTAGTGCAGAGTGTAACTATAATCCTGTTGTCCATGATGCATGCATTTCAATTGCTACAGATTCACATGTGTGGTATTTTGATAGTGGTGCTCCAAAGGACATTACCTCACATCGTGAATTGTTCACCGCTCTCAAGTCTATCCCTCATGGGAATTCAATCACTTGTGCCAACAATGCCTCTTATCCGGTTCAGGAGTTGGAAAGCAAAGGTTACAAGTTGTATCATCCACAAACAAAGCGTATTTTCATTTCACGGGATGTTGTGTTTGTGGAAGATTTTATTCAACCCTTGTTGTCATGTACTAGAGACAATAAGTTAAGCTCATAGGACATTTATGACACTTTGTTACCTCTTTTTAGTGGTGAAAATACGAATGTAAATTCCAATGAGGAAAATGTACAGCCTATGGGGGTTTCTCAAAATGTTACGGGTCATCCTATTACTGATGCAGATGTACATGATGTACTTGATGAGGAAAGGGATGAAAATGAGTAGGCCAGAGGTATGCCAAAATGGCTGGTGCATACTTTGCGTGACAGTAAATTGGATGCACCTTTGTCTTGCCTCTTATGCATCATATTGTTATGCTTTGGCTGTGTCTAGCTTACATAATGTTGAGGAACCTTTGTCTTTTGATGAAGCACAAAATTGAGAAAATTGGACGGCTGCCATGCAATCAGAATATGATGCACTTATAGAAAATGACACATGGAATTTATGGGATTTGCCTCTTGGTAAAAAGGTCATTGGTACAAAGTGGGTTTACAAGTTGAAATGCAAGCCGGATGGTGATGTTGATCACCATAAGGCTTGACGTGTGCAAAAGGCTATGCGCAGCAAAAAGACATAGATTATGAAGAAACTTTTGCTCCCACTTGTCGTATGACTACTATTTGTTTTCTATGTGCATTGGCAACTCATTTTGGTTCGAATGTACATCAATTAGACATTGTTATCGCTTTCTTAAATGGTGACATTTTTTAGGAAGTCTATGTAACACAGCCTCGCGGTTTTGTTAAGAAAGAACAAGAGGACAAAGTGTGCAGATGTAAGAAGGCTTTGTATGGGTTGAAGCAATCTCCTCATGCTTGGTATGAGAAAGCTGACACTCATTTGGTTAAACAAGGCTTTCATAACCGTCCAACAGAAAGCACATTGTATGTCAAGCATGAGGGCGATGTACTTCTCATTGTTGTTTTTTATGTGGATGATTTGTTGATCACTGGTCCCAATGAGGCACATATTGCTGAATTTAAGGTTGATTTGAATTCTACTTTCAAGATGAAATATTTGGAGATGTTGCATCATTACTTGGACATACAGCTTAAGTAATGTGATAGTGGTATTGCCTTGTGTCAGAAAAGTTACATAGAGACATTGCTATGTAAGTTTGGACTTGAGGATTGCAAACCTATTGCCACTCCCATGGAAACAGGTTTGAAGGTGAGTGTACATGATGATGGCAATCTTGCTAGTGTCACTCTTTATCAAACTAATGTTGGCTGCCTCATTTATGTGTGCAACACAAGGCCAGATATTCAGTTTGCAGTCTCACAGGTCAGCAGATTTATGATAGCCCAGGGTCTAAGCATTGGCAGGTTGTCAAGAGGATTTTCTGCTACTTGAGTGGCACTTTACATCTTGGCTTGTTTTATCCCAAGGGGGGATCATCGCCGCCACACTTACATGCATTTTTGGACTTAGATTGGGCTGGTTGTTTTGACATGCGAGTGTCCACAAGTGGTTTTTGTTTCATGTTTGACAGTTCATGTATATCATGGTTGAGCAAGATGCAACCTACTGTAGTTGTGAAGCTGAGTATAGGGCAGTCTTCACAGCTACGGTTGAGTGTGTATGGCTCACACGCCTTATGGCTAATTTGGGTGTTGGACAGGACATTGCCAACACTATCTAGACAGTTAAAGCGCATTGGCAATTGCGAGGAACCTGAATTTTCCTACTCGCACAAAGCACATTGAGGTGCATTACCACTATGTCAAAGAGAGGCTCTCAGTAGGAGATATTAGCTTGGCTTATGTGCCAACACAGGACAACCTTGTAGATCTTTTCACAAAGGCATTGTCTCGTGATAAGTTTGAAGCTTTCCGCAAAACTTTGGGCTTACTCCCCTTTGTGGATTGATCATGTTCTCAGGGTATGGCACTTCCCTTTACTCAAGTGTCAGCTCTCGTTCACCACATCACTCCAAGGGGGCATTTTTTACCATATACATGTGGTAGTGATGTGCCCGTGATGTGTGTGAACACACTTAGGACCACCTTGGCATTTTTTCCCACTTTAGGAGGTTTTCTTCCCTTGTGCATTGTATATACGCCCATTCATTCTAGGGCTATCTAAGTAAAACACTCTCTGTTGTGTGCCTTGAGCTTCCTTCGTCATCTCCAAGCTGTGTGTGTTTTCTTGCAACCCTAATTCCAACATTTGCGATAGGGTCTAAAAAATTTCTCCATTAGACGATTGGACGTGGTTGGTGCATTAGTCAAGCCAAAAGGCATGGCTAGATATTCATAAAGACCAAACGTTTTACAAAACACAGTCTTTAAGCTATCTTCATCCACTATCCTTATTTGATTATAGCCACTTTTAAGGTCAATCCTACTGAAGTAGGTGGAGCCTTGTAGCTTATCAAATAGATCTTCTACCCGAAGCACGGGAAATCTGTTTTTGATAGTGATATGGTTTAGCGCTTGATAGTCCACACACATACAGTATGTATCGTCTTTCTTTTGCACTAAAAGGACTGGAGAACAAAAGGGAGAGGAGCTAGGCGTCACCATCCCTTTGTCTACCAATTCTTGTACTTGCCTCATGATCTCCTCTTATTGAGCTTGAGAAACTCGATAAGGAGGCTTGTTAGGTGGTAAGCTTTTTGGAAGGAGTTAAATGTGATGGTCATCATCCCCTCGTTTTCGAGGTAAGTCCATAGGGATATCATCGATGAACACATCTTGGAATCCTTTCAAAAAATTAGACAAGTCTAACTCTTCTTGATTCCTACCATTTACATTTGATGGAAGATTGGGACCTTTTAGACACTCTTTGACAAAAATCATGTACGCAGAAACAGATCTCTTCATTGATTTATCAAAATCAGGAGGATTTACAAGTGGTAAAGTACGACCACACTCACTAGCATCTATATACATGTTCTTCCCCCTCTATGTGAAGTAGATTCTCCTTTCAAGGAACTTCATGTTGGCAGCCATGCCATGGCGCCCCTAGGATAGCATCCTCATGTTGGAGAGGAGAGATGAAAAAGTCTTCTTTGTTGACATAGCTTTGGACATGAAGCCTCAACATCCCAATCAAGGGAGTAACAGAGGCTTGTTGTCCCTTGAAAGTTGTGTCACATATCTCTCATCTCAAAAGCTTGAATGCCCAACTTGGTGGCCAACTCCATTGTTATGAAGTTGTGAGTAGAGCCAGGGTCAAACAAGATGAAGGCATCGTTCTCCCTTACCTTTCCCCAAGCATAGGACAGAGATGATCCTTTGCAATGAGCATCCTCTTTTGGAGCTTCGATGGTGGAAGCCCTAGGAGTCTCATTGCCAGCATTTTTCTTGGGGCAAGAATGATAGCCATGTCCTTGCTCCCCACACTTAAAATACTTATGGTCCTTGTGAAAAGCTTCAAGCTCTTCAAGAGAGATTTTGTTTTTGCCTTTGTAAACTCCCTTCTCCTTGGACCGATTGTTGTTGTTGTTGTTGTTGAAATTTCCTTGGGAATAATTTTGGGCATTGGTTTTCCTTTTTGCATCATTTTTATCTATGTTTTCCATGGGTTTGATATTCCTTCTAGCCCCTTATTGATGCATGAAGCAACCATGGTGTGATGGATTAGTTTGGTGATAGAGACAGGCCGTTGAGAGTTGATGTATTCTGCCCTCTCTTCAGTAATACCGCACAGAATTGTTTCGTTTTCTTGGCAAAGTCTATCTTTTGAAAGACAGTAGCCTTAAGATGTAGATCCCAAAACTTGTCTATATATTTGTGGATAGACTCATGAGAGAGAAGCTTCATGCTGCACCATTCGATGAGCACTTTGTCCTTTGCATCGCTTGCAAGGAATTGCTTCATGATGAAAACTCGTAGAGTTTTCCATGTCTTTGGGGCTTCTCCATTGCCACGAAGGCTAGCCCACCATTGACAAGCTGATTTATGGAAGTGCATAGCTACATGGTGTAGCTTGGAGGACTCTGTGAATCCCTCGTCTCCAAAGGCCGCATCAGATTGCTGCATGAAGGCCAATACTTTGGCAGTGGCAACAAAGGTACCAACATAGGTGAGAATAGAGATACTCTTTCCTCCCTCTTTGAACTTCTTGATCTTTTGTGACCTTCATCATGCAAGGTATGTTTTGCAATGTCCTCCCCTCTTGTATTCTCTAGGAGAATAGCCATAGCTTTTATCGGAAGAGCAGGAAGGTGAAGAGGAAGGAGAAGTGGGAGGAGTTGGTGATTGTCTAGACCGCCGTCTACGTGGAGCCATATCTTCAAAGAAACTTAAAGTTTCATTGCTTTCTTCCTCTTTGGATTCCTCCTCTCATATGGGAGAGAGTCTTCTTTTGGGGGTCTCTTCAAGAGGCCTCCTAAGCTCTCTCTCTCTCTCCTCTTGAAGAGGAAGAGAAATCCCATGAGCACAAAGTTGTTGAGTAACTTTAGCTTGTAAATCAAGGTTTCCCATAGCTTGCTGCAACGTAGTAATGAGATAATTGACAAACATGGGGGCATCATCATTAGCACCTTCATGTGCAAAATCAAAGCTATCAATGTTCATTATCCTCTCTTGGTTATTGTGAGCCATGTTAAAAAAAAATTTATACTTACTTAGTGTATGCTTTGGCAATTCAAAACCTTAGTCCCCACTCCTTTTAACCTATGAAAATCGGCACTTAAGTATCTACACCCACGACTGAAAGTGGTTAATTATACTGAGTAGTGGAGTGGGTCTAATATTGCAAAATTGTCGAGGTCTAGCTCCTTTAGGAATTCTTATGGCTCAATAATGGTAAAGGCATAGATTCGAGTTTAAAAAGACCCCATTACTAAGTCCAAAGCTCCCAAGGTGTTCACCATATCCCACATAGTGGGCTCAACAAAACTGATAATAGATCCCAATCCCACTTACCCTAATATAATGAATAAAATCAACCATTTTTAGGCTACTTAAGGACCGATCATCTTAAGCAAGAAAAGAAAAAAAAATGCTCTGATACCAATGTAATAGAATTGGCCTATTAACTTGAGAGTAGCGAAAATTAGAGAGAGTACTTCTGTGAAATTCTTTTGTGAGCATAGCGGGTGAACATAATTGATGGTAGTGATAGCCATTTTTTGGCTCTTTGTAATTGCCATAGTGAGCTACCTCACCCTATCAAAATCACTCATACACTATGGTTATCCTCACCCTTTCACTGTACATAGGCGTGTGTGAGTTAGGGGACTTTCTCCATATCTCCTTAAAACCCTCAGCTAGTTAGTCATTGGGTTAGTTGAGCCAAAATAAATAAATAAAATCAAAAAAATAAAATATATTATGACCCATTTGTGTGTAAATATTGCATTGTATGTAGGGCCTAAATATAAGAAATTTTCATGATTATTTTGGTATTTATTTAAATATTTCTACCTGGGTGTGCACTATATGCTTATGTATGCTATGTACATTGACTCACCATTATCACAATTTTTCTTACCATTTTACATACTCTTTATTCCATATAGATATATTTTCATGCAGGCTTCTCTTATTTTTGGTATGAATTCCCTCCAAAGAAAAACCTCAAAATAGCCTTCGCCATCAGTCATTGCCTTTCACTAAATTCCTATTTCCTACAAGAATTCTTTCTCACCTTTTGTAAATAAATATACATCAACAAAAAAAATGAGGGCCCTCCTCATTTGATTCCCTATATTTTCATATATTTAATATATATACATATATATATATATATATATATATATATATATATATATATATATATATTCCCCACTATTCTAGATTCCATGAATAGTTTATATATACTAGCTTGTTTTGTTCCATCATATCCATGTATTATATTTATGGATAATCCATAACCATGCACATTTTCAAACCCCTAAGAATCAATTAGGTCATGCTCTCATGCAAGGAGGGGCTCACCTTTGGAGCCATATGCAAATTCAACAAAAGGGGGGCCACTGAAGACTTTTTTGTGAATAAAAATAGTCATTTTGGTGGGATATTTTATATCCATCTCCACTCCGAATTTGAAGTGGTGATTAGAAGGAAAAATATGGACCAAGAGCTGAATAATCACCTCAAAGTATTTCATAATCTTTAAAGCTACCACCGGTGAGGTATGATTTTTTTATTGGACCCCAATCTGCCCACTTTTCTCACAAGTACCTCATAGTCTTCTCTCACCTCTTTCCACACTTCTACACCCACACACACTCATTCCTCTCAATCCCTCGCTCAAACCTTCATCTTCCATGGTTTCTCTCACCTTCTTCATCATTAACCTCCCCTGTTACTTCCATAGCTCTCATATGAGCTCTACATGTACATACACCATCTCTATGCCTCTCTCTATTACTTCCAAAGTACAATTCCATCTTACCCCTTCTCTATATATATAAAATTCAGCATGTAAACCATGCTTAACCTCTACAAATTGAGAGATCTCATCAACCAAATTGCCATTTTCATCCAATAATCAACCTTGATGGCGGTGACATAAAGAAGAGAAGAAGAAGAAGAGGACCGATAGTCATTTTGAGAACCTACACAAGTAAGGCCAAAACTTCTTCAAGCTTCACCATCACAAGGATTTCCTCACTTCATTCAACCATCTTAGTTCAACCATCCACCTCATTCTACCCATTGTAAATATATCATTAACTTTCTAGTGATTACTAACACTAACCACTAACATACTAACACAAAATAACCATTGATCTAACCATAAAAGACACCTCCTCAAGACATGTGCATAGTAACTCTCTCTCTCTCTCTCTCTCTCTCTCTCTCTCCCTCCCCTTTTTAACTATTGTATATGTTCCTCCATCATCAATAAATTGAGGTTTGGTGCATCAAAGGCGTGATTCGACGTTCAAATCTTCGTCCTTCCACTTGTGCAATACGGTTTGGTGACTTGTGTATTTTGAGTTTCTATCGTTTGATCTTGTTTTAGAAAGTGTTTTAGTGTGTTTTCATTGCCAATTTTGTATCCATTGTAAGAGGGTATTGTGGTGAGAGGTCTCCCATACCCTAAGACAGTGTGTGTGTGTGTGTGTGTGTGTGTGTGTGTGTGTGTGTGTGTGTGTGTGTGTGTGTGTGTGTGTGTTGTGGCAATGTTTAGCATTCACTAAGCATGGAGTTAATTTTGTACAAGCTCTACGATAGCATCAATAACATTCCATCACCATTTTCAAGTCCCAAATAAGGTATTATGCAAGATCCGTTCCTCTCTCTCTCTTCCCTTTGCTCTAGCTCTCTCTGGTCCATTTTATGTGTGTCTTGTTGTGAGGTTGTGTGTGTGTGTGTTTTGTGGTGCATCTTTTTGTTTGTGACAAAATCTCTTTTGCGTCCTAGTTCGCATACCATAACTAGATGGTGTCCCTATCTTGCTTGGGTTTGGCTGTGGGTTTCTTGTTGTGTTGTGCTTGTGGTTGCCCCAGCCCCAATTGAGCAGCACGGGAACCTTGAGGGGTGTTTAGAGGTCGCCTCTCTTGTTTCCCGCCCCGGACCGCCTCAATTTTGGTGCCCCCACTGAGGAGAGCTTGTGTATCTTTTTGTGTAGGCTCAACCTTTAGCATATTCAAGTAGTTTGCATGAATCATGAGAATTTGTATGATCCTTTCATTTCCATTGCAAGGCAAAAGGTGCACATAATTGCTAGTACTAAGTTGCAATTTCAACGAGTAATTCATAGAATTTTGGGCCCTTTTAGGTTGCCCGAGATAAATGCTTCAGTAAATCCTTTTATTTTGCCTCTCATTAAGTATGACCTTAGTTTCGACGTTTATATTTTTGTTTTGTTTTAAGCATTAGGTCATGCATAGACCATGCATAATGGCCCAGGAATAGAGGTTTTTCCCTTCCATTTCACTCCACACATTAGAATAAACGTTGCAATTAGTAGAAAGATCCATTTTCAGCAATGTATGGTGTTCATGTTTGGTACCCAAAGAGTAGGAGAAATTATTGCATCACCAAACCCTGTCATCCTGCCTCTTGTTGATTACATAGATCATTTGATGTGCATATTTTTATTTTTTTGTAGAACAGATTGCCATTTAGAAAACATTATTGTGTAAATCTTTTTAAGGAAAAAAAACGTGTGTCACTTTGAAATCAATTCAATGGAAAGCCAACGCCAAATGTCTGGATATCCTCTTTTCTTTGGAGAGCCTGGAGAGTATGCATAATTATTTTTAGCGAATTTCAAGATGTCTTGCCATATCAAGAGGATAGTAACTGATCAAGAACATGTAGAAATGTTTGAGGTGGTCCTTAGGAAAGATGCTAGCACTTGGTTTGACTCTTTGCCTGAGGAAGTTAGGGAGAATTACACAAAAGTTTTGAATTGTTTCAAGAGATACTTCTTTGATCCCCAAAACACTCAAAAACTATGGCAAGACATAGTTTCTCATAAGCAAAAAGACTTAGATGATTACTACTTGTACAAGCAAGAGTTTCTACATCTTTGGGCTCTATGGATACAAAATGTTGCTAACCATGGTGATGGTGCAGAATTTCTAAAGAAGGAGAGGTTCATAGCCGGATTCTTTCCTGACCTTAAGGTAAAAGTCGAGGCGGGTGCACCTGCTACCTTTGATGCAGCTGAAACTAGGGATGCTGAGAAGTATAGGAAGCTCAAGTGCCTAAGGGAAGAGTTTCCAATAGAAGGTATTAGACTCAAAGGTAAGTCATAAGCATCAACATCTAGGGAGCTTCCTGAGGTAACGGCTGAAGTGATTGAGAAGTTAAATAAATCTTTAAGCAGCCTATCAATTCACCATGCACAAGCTGTAGGTCCAAAGGGACAAGCAAAGAAGTTAGAAGAGAGAGAGCCACAACCTAGGAGAGTCTTGCAATGTTGGAATTGCGGAGAGTCTGGACATAGGATGTATAATTGTCCTTGGCCCCGTGGGGAGCCAGGGAGATCTAACTTGAATTACCGAGTGATGAATGCAGGTGAAGGAACTGGTCAACAACCAAGGCTTCTACAAAGGCTAAATGGACCAAGACCACCCCCACAAGGGGTAGAAGGAGTTCCACCTTTGCCAGATCCAAATGTGCATGTGCTAGAGGTGATAAATTCAAATGAGGTTGACATGGAAGAAAATGGAATTAAGCATGGCCGAGGAAAAGGTAAAGAAAAAGAAGGAGTCACATCACAGAGTAACCATGGACGAGGTAAGAAGTCAAAGGATACCAAGGAAGCTAAGAGGACTCGATGTCGTATCAGTCTCCAAGACTTCCCTCTTGGACATGGTATGGCTCCATACAGCTTGTTGGAAGACATGAGAGGTAAGGGTCCTGATATCTCATGGCCTCAGTTTCTTGCATTATGCCCACAAGTTAGGAGAGATTTAACGAAAGCAGTTAGTACTAGGAGAAAGGTAAAAGAGAGTGTGCCTGTTGTAAAAATTGCACATGATGAAATGAATGAGGATATTACACATGTGCTAGATTGTTGCATCAAAGGACGATTGGTTAGGAAAGGTTTAGTGGATGGGGGTGCACAAATTTGCATCATGACAGAGGGACTCATGCAAAGACTAGGCGTGCACATCCATGAGACACCTGAAATTAAAGTGAAAATGGCAAACAATAGCAAATCTAGGTGCATAGGCATCTGCAAAAATGTTTTTGTGGAGGCCTTTGGCATTAAGAAGGCAGTGGATTTCTATGTTATGTCTACCAAGGAAATGGTTACCTATTTATCCTAGGAAGACCATGGCTAAGGAAAATGCAAGCTTTACAAGATTGGGAGAGTGGAAAATTAATTTGCACAAATGACAATCATAAGAAGGTTGTCTTTGATATGAAGGATCAGCGCCAAGAGAAGCTCCATGAAGAATCATCTCAAAGTGACACGGAAGAAGAGTGGACCGATAACACTTCAGAAGAAGAAAGTAGTCGTAGCATTACTTTCTTCAAAAGAAGAAAGTAGCGGTAGCATTACTGAAGAGGAGTCTTCCATTGAAGTCGTGGGGGTAAGGTTTAATCCAACCAACCAGGAGACCTCTTGCCCAGCTTTAGAAGAGGTAGAGAACCAAAATGTGCAAGATGGAGGAATGTTAGAAGGTATGTTGTCTACAACACTTACAAAGGAAGAAAGAAAGGAGTTCAAAGGTGTGTTAAGGAAATTTTCTAGGCTTTTTGCTAAAGACTACACCGATGTGCGTGGAGCAGATGTTGTTCAACACAAGACTGAGTTGAAGCCAAAGACCACAACTAAGGCTCAAAAGCTACGAAGGTTAGGAGTCATCAAGGAGCAGGCTCTACTCAAGGAGGTAAGAAAGCTTCTAGCAGCAGGTTTCATTTATCCAGTGGAGAATTCAGAGTGGGTCTCTCCCGCTGTTGTCACTCCCAAGAAAAACGGCAAGTGGAGGGTGTGTGTGGATTACCGTCCCCTCAATGAGGCAAAAAAAAGAGATCACTTTCCCCTCCCATTTCAGGATGAGATACTAAATGAGGTAGCTGGTCATGAGAAGTACACTGTGTGTGATGGTTACTCATGTTACTTTCAAATAGGGATTGCATTGGAGGACCAATTGAAAACAACCTTCATCACTCCTTGCGGTTGTTATGCTTTTAGAGTTATGCCATCTGGCCTGACAAATGCTCCTGCAACTTTCCAGCATTTCATGAACATGGTGTTTCAAGCATTCTTTGGAAAGTCAATTAGGGTGTTCATTGATGATTTCTATATTTAAAACTCAAAATAATTGCATCTACAAAAGGTAGAAGAAGGTTTAAAAAACTTTACGACAGGGGAGGTCAGCTCAATCCCGACAAATGTCACATAGGTGAGGATGAAGTGATCTTGCTTGGTCACAAGGTTTCCTATAAAGGTATTGATGTGGATCCTTCAAAGGCAAAAGCTCTTATTGAGTTACCATCACCCAAGAGTCTTAAGGAGGTCATCTCATTCATTCAAAAGGTGAAGTGTATGTCACGCTTCATTCACTTAGCCTCGGAGCTACTTCACCCCATGCAAAAATTGATACAACAAGTCGAATTTGCATGGTCTGATGATATTGAAGAGTATTTTTGTAACATTAAAGTCATTATGTCAAAGCTACCAACACTCATGCCTCCTTGTTGGGAGTACACATTATTTGTTAGCTCTAGTGTTGGGAAAGAATTAATTGGTGTTGTTTTGCTACAACAAGATCCCCACAGTACTAGGATGCGACCCATCTACTTTGCTAGTAGGGTCATGAATGCTTTGGAGAGAGGTTACACGGAGGCAGAACTCATGATCCTTTCTCTCATGTTTGCGATGAGGAAGTTTAGATCCTACTTGCTACCAAAACCTTTTGTAATTCTCATTGCAAAAAAATTGTTCCCTTGGGTGTCATCTCAAATGAATATTAGTACTAGGATCTCAAAGTGGATTATGGAGTTGCAAGAGTTCCAATACTCTTTCAAGGTAGAAGATAGTGTGCGTGCACAACTGGCAGGGATTCTCACTTATAGGGTACATGAGAAGGAGATTAAGGTGCTTGAAGTAAAGACTCTACCATTGCCACCACCTAAAAGTATTCCTAATGCTTTTACCTTGTTCTTTGATGGAGTTTTTCGACGAGCCACAGGAAAAGCAGGGGGAGGGCTAGTGTTGCTCAACCCAAGTGGAGAGGTGGTCATGAAAGAGAAGGTCAATATAGCAGGTTCAACTAGCAACAATGAAGAAGAATATGACACACTACTTCATGGTTTAAATATGTGCATTGGCCAAGGTATACAGTCTCATGTTAAAGGGGCATCCACTTCTCATTGTGAAGCAGATTTTAGGTATTTGGGCATGCAAGAATGAAATCATAAGGACAAAAGTTCATGCCATTTGTACGTTGTTTAATCAGTTTGAAGAAGTGCAACTATATCATATTCCTAGGAAACAAAATGAAGATGTCGATTTACTTGCACAACAAGCAGTTACATGTGTTGAGAAAGAAGTGCAGGTCATCATGGTGGCAGCAGTTGTCAAGGAACCAAGATATCAGGGATTGGAGTCATTGCCTCCCATTATTGGCTAATGATTTTGGAGTTCGAGTTTCCACAAGACTTCACAAAAGCTCAAAAGAGGAGACTCATGAAGAAGGCAAGTTTCTATCTCTTCCTATAAGGATCCCTCTATCAAAGAGGGAAGGATCAAGTGTGCAAAAGAATACCAACTATCAAGAAAAGGTTTGCATGAGGAAGCATGTGGAGGTCATTTTCCCCAAGAGTTAACTGTGAAGAAGATTTTTCTTGCGGGGTATGTTTGGCCAAGCCTACACGTGGATGTCCAGCATTGGTGTAAAAGTTGTCACAATTGTCAGGTAAATGGAAATAGAAGATCAGTCCATGGTCCAAGGCAAATAGTGCTTGAAAATGGCCCCTTTGAAAGGTAGGGCATTGATGCTATGGGTCCTCTTCCTAGAACAAAAAATGGTAAACTCTACATCCTAGTGGCTGTAGTCATGACTAGGTAGGTAAAAGCACAGTGTAGCAAAGATAAATGAGAGGACAATGAGCAAATTTGTCTACACTCACATTTTTTTTAGATTTGGCACACCTTTGGAGATTGTTTTTGATAATGGTCCAGGGTTTAGAAAGGACTTGCTCACAAAAGTCTGTGAAGAACTTCACATTCTACATTGTCACAGCACACCCTACTACCCACAGTCAAATGGTTTGGTGGAGAAGACTAATGGTGTCATTGCAGGCATCATTAGGAAGATGGTGCAAAACAAGACAAAGTTGTGGAATGACTTCTTGGATGGTGCCTTGTGGGCATATCGAACCACGTATAGGGAAACAACAGAGTTCACACCATTTCGCTTGGTCTATGGTCAAGAGGCTTTGCAGCCTATCGAGCTCAACATACCAGTGATACGACTTCATGGCAGAGGTGCACAAGATGATCAAGAGGTATGGATGGATCAACTTCTTACATTAGTGGAGCTTGTGTGGAAAAGAGAAGCAGCCTATGAGTGCTACAAGAGGAAAGCTACACAAGCGAAGGAGAAGCTTGACAAGAAACTCAAGGACAAAGGCATCAAGGAAGGAGAGCTTATGTTAAGGTATGACAATCAATTTGACAATCGTTTTGATGCCAAATTTGAAATTAGATGGCAGGGGCCATACATAGTCAAGAAGGCTTGCAATTCAAGTTACTATCAGCTTATGGACTTGAATAATAAAGATCACTCCAGGAAAGTAAATGGGTATCGCCTGAAGCCCTATTTGAGTCGCCTTCTACCAAAGGATCTACCAGAGATCTGTCAAAAGGTAGCTATCTCATGTAAGTATTGTTCCATGAAGCATGAGTGTAACTTGAGCCAAAGTGCCGAGGGGCCAAATGATGAAAAGCTTGTTAAGGACTCAGAAGCACTCTCTTTGGAAAAGATACTTTATGATGGTACATGAATATACCATCATCCTGGGGGGGGGGGGGGGCTAAAAATAGCCGTTTTTTTGGCTCTTTGTAATTTCCATAGTGAGCTACCTCACCCTATCAAAATCACTCATACACTATGGTTCTCTTCACCCTTTCATTGTACATAGGCGTGTGAGAGTTTGGTGACTTTTCCCATATCTCCTTAAAACCCTCAGCTAGCTAGTCATTGGGTTAGTTGAGCCAAATAAATAAATAAAATCAAAAATTAAAATATATTATGGCCCATTTGTGTGTAAATATTGCATTGTATATAGGACCTAAATATAAGGAATTTTCATGATTATTTTGGTATTTATTT
Source organism: Adiantum capillus-veneris (assembly GCF_014529385.1). Classification (NCBI taxonomy): domain Eukaryota; kingdom Viridiplantae; phylum Streptophyta; class Polypodiopsida; order Polypodiales; family Pteridaceae; genus Adiantum; species Adiantum capillus-veneris. The sequence continues at coordinate 54,103,172 of NC_140958.1, read as the reverse complement.
GAATATTTCTACCTAGGTGTGCGGTATTTGCCTATGTATGATGTGTACATTGATTCACCATTACCACAATTTTTCTTACCATTTTACATACTCTTTATTCCATATAGATATATTTTCATGCAAGCTTCTCTTGTTTTTGACTCTAAGGAAAAACCTCAAAATACCCTTCACCATCAGTCATTGCCTTTCACTAAATTCCTATTTCCTACGGGAATTCTTTCTCACCTCTTGTAAATAAATATACATCAATAAAACAAATGAGGGCCCTCCTCATTTGATTCCCTATATTTTCATATATTTCTTATATCTATATATATATAGTCCCCGCTATTCTATATTCCATACTAGCCTGTTTTGTTCCATCATATCCATGTATTATATTTATGGATAATCCATAACCATGCACATTTTCAAACCCCTAAGAATCAATTAGGTCATGCTCTCATGCAAGGAGGGGCTCACCTTTGGAGCCATATGCAAATTCAACAAAAGGGGGGCCACTGAAGACTTTTTTGTGAATAAAAATAGTCATTTTGGTGGGATATTTTATATCCATCTCCACTCCGAATTTGAAGTGGTGATTAGAAGGAAAAATATGGACCAAGAGCTGAATAATCACCTCAAAATATTTCATAATCTTTAAAGCTACCACCGGTGAGGTATGATTTTTTTATTGGACCCCAATTTGCCCACTTTTCTCACAAGTACCTCATAGTCTTCTCTCACCTCTTTCCACACTTCTACACCCACACACACTCATTCCTCTCAATCCCTCGCTCAAACCTTCATCTTCCATGGTTTCTCTCACCTTCTTCATCATTAACCTCCTCTGTTACTTCCATAGCTCTCATATGAGCTCTACATGTACATACACCATCTCTATGCCTCTCTCTATTACTTCCAAAGTACAATTCCATCTTACCCCTTCTCTATATACATAAAATTCAGCATGTAAACCATGCTTAACCTCTACAAATTGAGAGATCTCATCAACCAAATTGCCATTTTCATCCAATAATCAACCTTGATGGCAGTGACATAAAGAAGAGAAGAAGAAGAAGACCGATAGTCATTTTGAGAACCTACACAAGTAAGTCCAAAACTTCTTCAAGCTTCACCATCACAAGGATTTTCTCACTTCATTCAACCATCTTAGTTCAACCATCTACCTCATTCTACCCATTGTAAATATATCATTAACTTTCTAGTGATTACTAACACTAACCACTAACATACTAACACAAAATAACCATTGATCTAACCATAAAAGACACCTCCTCAAGACATGTGCATAGTAACTCTCTAACTCTCTCTCTCTCTCTCTCTCTCTCTCTCTCTCTCTCTCTCTCTCTCCCCTTTTTAAAAACTCTGCTTTCACCTTATCTACCATCAATAATGCTCTCGTTTGAGCCCACATCCATGACTCAAGCAAACAAAGAAGGCTCGCAATGTTTTGATATTCACAAAAAATCATAATCCTAATTAGTTAGCTTGTAAATTAGGATTTTCAAGAATCTTAATGAGGGGTCTCCAACCTATAAATAGGCCGCTCTCCTTCTTGTAAAATAACATCCAATATCTCACATAGCACCCCAACACTCTATGCGTGAGGAGAGACTTAGGCGTAGCAACCACTTTGTGAGCTTCACTTTTGGTGTGAGAGAAGCTTTCAAGCTACACATTGCAAGTGAGAGAGCGTGAGTTCAAAGATCTCAAAACCATTGTTGTATATGTTCCTCTATCATCAATAAATTGAGGTTTGGTGCATCAAAGGCGTGATTTGACGTTCAAATCTTCGTCCTTCCACTTGTGCAATACGGTTTGGTGAATTCAAGGTGACTTGTGTATTTTGAGTCTCTATCGTTTGATCTTGTTTTAGAAAGTGTTTTAGTGTGTTTTCATTGCCAATTTTGTACCCATTGTAAGAGGGTATTGTGGTGAGAGGTCTCCCACATCCTAAGACTGTGTGTGTGTGTGTGTGTGTGTGTGTGTGTGTGTGTGTATGTGTTGGCAATGTTTAGCATTCACTAAGCATTGAGTTAGTTTTGTACAAGCTCTACGATAGCATCAATAAGAAATCATCTCCATTTTCAAGTCCCAAATAAGGTATTACGCAAGATCCATTCCTCTCTCTCTCTTCCCTTTGCTCTAGCTCTCTTTGGTCCATTTTGTGTTTGTCTTGTTGTGAGGTTGCATGTGTGTATTTTGTGGTGCATCTTCTTGTTTGTGACAAAATCTCTTTTGCTTCCTAGTTCGCATACCATAACTAGGTGGTGCCCCTATCTTGCTTGGGTTTGGCTGTGGGTTTCTGAAGGGGATCGGAGAGCGCACCACAGACGGAGAGTGAGAGAGAGAAGAAGACACACGACACACAGATATGCGTGGGGAGACTCAATGAGTGAGTAGCCCCCTATACACTTATGCTATGTATGAGGTATACAAGTCAGTGGGCGCCCAAACTCTGGGCGGCCGAGCAAGGCACAGGCGCCTATACCTCAACAACCTCCCACTTAAAGGCAATTGTGCCTTTAAGCAAGGGAACCTAGTCTAAAGACTACAAAAGGCGAGAGAAAATTGCTCTCAACCGATGCCCACTGGCTGGCTGTGATCGTGTGTATCCGGTTGTCCTGATCCCGTGTAAGTCCATACACCACCAGACGTACCGCACACGTACTGCAAGTATGTACGCAATACCTACATATCTCCCTCGTGCACTATGCCATCATCAGTCAACAAACAACTAACAACCCCAATTGCAAATTCTCTCACTGCAGCTGCGATATCCGGTCTCAAGATCAACATCTCATACATGAGACCACCGAATGCCGATGAAATGCTAGCGGGCCCTACTAGCTCTACGGAGCATGCATCAACATATATATCCCTGGCAATAGGCATCTCTGACTGACAAGGCGTGTCAGCCACATGCATCTCTTGACTATTCGCAAAAGACACATCAACCTGTCGTGCAACCTGAGAGCAAACCAGCTGCTCTAGGTGTCTGCTGGAAGACATATCCTGCACAACTATATCCCCATGCTCACTGTCGAGCATAGAAAGGAACGACTGCATAATCGCTAACATCTCAGCCTCCTCTGCAATCATCCACTGCAAACATGACCACTCAATCTGTTGTGACTCACTAGAGCTCTCATGCTCTAACTCCTTATGCATAGACTTTGCACAGCTTCCTCCTGTCGTGACTCACTAGAGCAAGAACGCTCTGCCTGTCTATCCTGCATAGAAGTATCTCGCACAACTGACTCTCTGCTTTGCTCAGTCACTAGCAAAGCATGCATGCGTGACTCTGTTACCTCTCTGTGTGACTGCTCAAGTCGTGCCCCAATTGTGTGCACAACGAGCTCACTACTCTGCACTCCATGCAAAGTACCCTGCAACCCATTAGCAAAAGAGACTGTCCGGGTCTCTCGCTCTCTGCATGGCTGTAACAAGATTGAGACACGACCATCTCGCACCAGTACTACGTGCAATGGGTACCATGTTCTAACTCTAGCACCTCTCGTAATCACTAGCGAACCCAAATGCAACGCAAAAGATCGCTCAAGTAGCGATACCCGACATCCACTATCCCGTAACTGTCTGGCTGAGATCAAATCCCGTCTCAGATCTGGCACATAACGCACATGGCGGAGGGTAAATCTCATACCACTGGGCAAGGACAAACATACGTCTCCTGCACCCTCAATGTCATACACAACATCATCATCCATGTGCACACAACCAATTCTCCCACTAGAAAACGTGCTAAACCACTCACGATGCGACGTGACATGGAAAGTAGCATCTGAATCTAGTAACCAATGTGAAGACAATGTGAAATCCGATATGCAATCCGTAGACATAAGATCATCTGAAAACAAGCTAGATGTAAATGTGACATCGCCATCACAAGCATACTTAGTAACCACCGTACTGATCTCACTAGCATCTGTCATGCCCAAATCTGCATTAGGCATATGTCGCCTCCGTTGTCTCAAACGCCTAAAACATCGACGCCTAATGTGCCCTCTATGTCCACAATGCCAACATGTCAAGTCTCTATGCCGTCGAGACTTGCGTGTGGGACCAATCTCTCCCATGGACATAGAAGTGGGACTAGACTCCCCTGTAGACATGGATGTCGTGTACATAGCATGTAAACTCTACCATAAAGCATGAGTTGTAGTCTCCCTCGAGACCTGCCAGTAAACAGACTCAACCAGATGCAAACTAATCGTAGACATGGCTAACTCATCAAGATCTTGCCAATCATCATCACGCATAGATAGACTTGGGCTTCGCCGATAAACCACGCAAGGGTTTATCCTGCCCCAAATCCGCCAATGCAACAAGCATATGCTCCTTCCAAGCAACAAAATCTGCACCATCAAACTGTGTCAGACCATAACGCTGGAAGTCAAATGAAAAATCAGCCATAATGCTCGCAAAAGAGCAACCAACAATAAGTAGCAAATGTCAACCAAATCAGCCCTAAACTGGCTCGAATCACATCAACAAAAGTCTGCAAATATGGCTCAAAACCTGATGCAAAATTGCACCAATAACCGTGCAAAACCTTGCACAAAATCACAAGTCAATATGACTCGAATACGGCTACTTAGCTCGTAGCCACACAAGCATACATCACAATATTCACTCCTGTGAGTGTGCCAAGATAATTGTACGCATGTCAAACTATGAGCTAATCACCAAGCCCACACTGTGCGGTATCGATGCATACACACGTACAAATCTCCCACTTGCAGAGTACACCGCACGTAATCACTAAGTGCAATCGCAATCACAACCTGGATCACATCAACTTCTGCGCATAAAACTCCTGGGAAAATTTCGCCAGAGTTTCGACGCACAATGGCTATCAACACAAAATAACCATTGTCCTGCAAGCTCAATACAATGAGCAATTAATGCGCATCAAACTACACTCAACATACATGCATAAGCTCTGCAAACCTGTGTCCAACAAATGCTCACAAAGAGTACCACAGGTGACCATACATGTCATCCACAACCAACCTCTGCACTTGCTCACAAGATCTACTGCTCACCACATAAGCATACATAGAGCATTACCCGCTCAAAGACTATGTATGCAAGCCACAACACTGCAGAAGAACCACCCAACTGCAACTGGCAACACCTGTGGGAGTACTAGACTCAACCTGTACCTGGGAGTCAAACCCAATCTTGTAACACCTCATATGTGCCTGCTACCTGCAGTGTGCACGGGTAAGCTGTCTGCAGCAAAGAAAACAACAGAGCCCAAAATTGTCCTGAAAAACAGTCTCTGTGTTTTTAATTTCAGACCCACCTGCACTCCGAATCAGAAAACGATTCCTTCTACAAAGTCGTAGAGCTTGAAGCCAGCTCCGTGTTGAACCAAAAAGTTTTGGAATCGAAGCTTTGTAGCTCAAGTTATGAGCAAAACAGTAGACTGCTGTCAAACTGTCAAAAACTGAACGACTTTCTTTTGTGCTTCTTTGAGCTCATAGAAAGGCTCAAACTCACTTCCCACCTCAATGCGTGAGCTGAATGCATCAATCTCACAATGCTTCCATGTCTATGGAAGCTCCAAGCTCCAATCTGTCGCCGATGTAGCCATTGCAAAGCTTGCCGAGAAGAGGGAAAATGTTGTACACAGTGGGCTGATCTGTAGAGGAACTGTGGACTGATCTGTGAGCACTAGGAAGCTCCTGAGAGCTCTCCTGCAAGCCTCTGTATGGCTGTCCACAAGCTTCCTCTATTTCTTTGCTCGGATCTGTGACCTCTCCGCCATAGCCGACGAGTTCATCGCGAAGCCGTCCATCTACGCTCTCACACCTGTCGCTCTGATACCAATTGAAGGGGATCAGAGAGCGCACCACAGACGGAGAGTGAGAGAGAGAGAAGAAGACACACGACACACAAATATGGGTGGGGAGACTCAATGAGTGAGTAGCCCCCTATACACTTATGCTATGTATAAGGTATACAAGTCAGTGGGCGCCCAGACTCTGGGCGACCGGGCAAGGCACAGGCACCTATACCCCAATAGTTTCTTGTTGTGTTGTGCTTGTGGTTGCCCCAACCCCAATTGAGCAGCACGGGAGCCTTGAGGGGTGTCTGGAGGTCACCTCTCTTGTTTCCCGCCCCGGACCGCCTCAGTAGCAACATAAACATAGCATTTAATTAACTTGGCATGAGCAATACTTTGCAAGAGAGAGAGTTTAGAGAACATGACAACAGTTGGGGACCGAATTTATGTGGAGCCGGTCCCCCATCCAATAGGCATTTGTATTATAGTTTCTCCCATCAAGAGAGACTTGTTACAATACAATCTTTGTGTTTCTTGTGACCTAAATGATGCAATGAAGATGGAAAGATTAATGCATCATGAGCATAATGTAAACTTTGTGGAAAGCATAAACTATCCCAAGCCTCAGTCCCAAGACCTCAAACACCTTCGAAGGTGGAGAGAGAGCTAGCAAGGAATGAGGGTAGGGAGAGGAAAAAGAAATGTTTCATAGGAGAAAGAACTAGTTCCTCACTTATCATCGCTCTTCTTGCTAGGATACATAACAGCATAGTAATGAAGATGGAGAAAATGGCAAGCTTAAGCATTGAAGCATGGCTCTTAGTTGGATTTGCATTCCATAGCCAAGAGTGTTGGTGTAGGCTCTCAACCTCTCTACTTGCTTGGAGAAGGAGAGGGAGCTCTTGCACTTTGCACAATACACAATGAGAGTGTGTCTGGTAAGTGTGGGAGAGTATACCCCTCAAGTAACCCCCTAGCATGGTCGACACCCCCTTGTAGCTCATGCTTGAAGCTCATTGGACCCCTCCATGCCTAGCCAATCACAAGCAAGAGTCATAGCAAGCAACAAGGGTAGCCTTGGGACAATTGTCCCCCTTTCCCCTTTGAGAAAGGGGGCTTGATAAATGCTAAAACAATTAATTAAATTGACTAATTTATCATTGGACCCCTTGGGAGGCCAACTAATGGGCTTTAGGCACACCAGGAGGGTAACCTAGCTAGGGGCTTCACATGTGTCGTACTTGCCTCTTGGGCAAGGGGTGCCCTTTGGGAGAGAGAGTGGTCAAGAAACCACCCCCCCTTCTTGCATGGATCTCCCCCTCCTTGTAGGGATTTTCTTTGACTTTTGTGCCACCTCAAGCCCCTCAACCTTGGGCCTAGTTCTCACCACAAGCTTGGCCCTTAAGCCCCTTAAACTTGGCTGGGTTCCCACCTCAAGTACAGCCCTAGAATCTCAAGCATGACAAGCAACTCAAGCATCTCAATCATCAAGAACTTCAAGCATCTCAGTCATCAGGCATGACAAGCACCTCAAGCTTGGGCCGGGTTCCTACCTCAAGCATAGCCCTAGCTTACCTAAGGTCAAAGGAATTTTAACACTAACTATTGGAGGTCTTAATGAAGCTAAACCTAAGGTCTTTATGCTCCATTGGTTAGCTTTGCTCTTTGATAGACCATCACTCATTTGGGCCCCTTTACCATTGGCCCCGTGTTGAGATAGATCTATAAGCACTTGTTTATATCCTAACCCTTGTTCCCGTTTATTCTCCCACATTAAATGATCAATTTAATATGAGAAAATCATCTGGGTTGGCTAGATATTAGATTTTATGACATCCTCCTTCTCTTTTACCTGCTACTAAAGATGGGAGCTTGTGTCTACTACGACTCGATTTCCCTCTACCTTCGTCTCTCACTTCACCGCCAACAACATCTCCATCTCTCTCTCTCTCTCTCTCTCTCTCTCTCTCTCTCTCTCTCTCTGCAATTGGGGCTGTAGGTGCACTCCATGTTGCCTATCTTATTCAATTTAACATAGGAGGTCTCCATTGTGAATTTTACCAATCAGAGGTTGGCGCACTTTCTTTTTAGATAAACGTCAATGTACATTGGCAACGCCATTGACGTGGAAGACGGTCAGGATGGCGATGCAAGAAGGTGCTTGGAGTGATATGGGTATGTTGAAAGGTGTGTCTCATGGAAGGGCTCATGCAGTGTTTCATAACGATTCGACCTATGTGGCTAGCAACTTAAGACCTCGGGTTCATGCATTGTGCGTGCACACTATGCTCACGCTCTCAACTTCAGAACTGAAATCATTGCCATCACCACCCACCTTTCTATGCATCTGCTCTCTCTCTCTCTCTCTCTCTCTCTCTCTCTCTCTCTCTCTCTCTCTAGCATCACGTGTCAACGTGTGTGGCAAGAGAGATTCAGACTTTCTAAATCTCCACCTTCACGCTATGCTCTCTCTCTCTCTCTCTCTCTCTATATATATATATATATATATATATATATATATATATATATAGCAGCATGCGCCAACGTGCATGGCCAGAGAGAGATTTAATTTTTTTTAATCTCCATGTCCATGCTATGCTCAGCACACCAAAATCATTGTCGTTGCAACTCTACTTTGTAAGTGTTTGCTCTCTCTCTCTCTCTCGCTTTCTTCCACAATTCCCCCACAATCCCCCCCTGGGCGAGGAGCAGCCCTGTGGAGGGGCGTTAGGTCAAGCTTCGCTCCCTGGCTCACGACCGCCTCAGCCCCACCATTCTGCACAGTCAACGTTTGCTATCGGCATCTGTGATGAGCAGTCGGTGTTCTTGTTGTCGCCTCAGCCCCGTCGTCCCCCACAGTCGGCGTTCTTGTTTACAGTTGCCGCTAGTCGGCCGCTGGTTGTGACGAGCCCAATTTTCTTACAGGTGTCGCTAGTCGGCCGCCGGTTCAACTCCAAGGCAAATCAACTGCTGGGTGTTCAACTCCAAGGCACAAAGAAAAACGCCTTTGGTGCTCGTACAACCACCGCCTTTTGGGTGTTCGTCCAAAAACCCTCTGTTGGGGGTTTTTTCACAGAAGCCGCAACATTTGGGTGCTTTTTCACAGAAGCAATTTCTCACAGTAAGGATGGCGACCCCGAAACGTACAGGATCGAGAGGATCGAGCTTCGCTGCTATCTTAGTAGCCCCGGACAAACTCGACCGAATCGAGCGCCTCCAAGAAAATCTTGATCGAGTTGTGGAAGAGAATCGCGACCTCAAAGCTCACCTTAGCAAGCTTGAGGCACGATTTGATTCCATGGTCGATCTCGCCGCCACAACAAGGTGAAAGAAGTCGAAGCCAAAGCCATCGAAACCCATTCGGCAACACTTGCGAAGGTGAAGACTTGTGTGACAGTAGAGCTTCGCAAACTACGACTCCAAGAAGAAACTGCCCTTCAGATCCGCATTGGTGGGCTACTGCAAGCATGGGACATGGTCAAGAATGACTTCTCGGAGCGCATCAATTTTCTCAACTGAACTCTCAAGCCAATCACACTCGATTACAATGCAATAGCTTGTATTACCTCGAGAGGTCCTGACAAGCCCATACCAAGTGGGCACGCCATCCTTGAATTTGAAGTATGGAAGGTCAGCTCAAGCTTCTTCAACAATCGCGTCTTCTCAAAGACACCAAGTTCTAGATTGCAAATGAACTCACTCCACTACAACTCAAGCACAAAAGTGAAGAGCTCAAGAAGGTACATGAAGCCCGAAAGCAAGGCAAATGGGCAGTTTATCGAGACGATAAAGCTATCATCCAGGAATTTTGAAATCCCAAACCAGCTCCCCCCACAGCTAACTCCCCCTAGGTTTTTATCTTCCCCTTTTCTTTCCATCTTTCCAATGGACCCTCGGTCCTTAACTGATATGTATCGTCATCTTTCGCTTAAGCCACAATCGTTGTAATGTCTGTTTTTGGTCCCATAGGTCATATCTGACCTCCGTGGACGATAATTCAACTCTCTCTCTCTCTCTCTCTCTCTCTCTCTCTCTCTCTCTCTCTCTAGCACGTGCTGCCGTGCGTGGCAAGAGAGAGATTCAGATTTTCCAAATCTTCACATCCTTTCCCTCTCTCCCAGTCCTCCACACGGCCGTGAAATAGCCCATTCCCTTGAGTTGGCGGCCCTAGATGCCTCACATCAAATAGACGCCAACGTGTCAATACAATCTGGCATGCCAAGCGTGCGCACACACACACACACACACACACTCACACCCGCACACACACATTTGTCGGTGAACATAATAAGAGCATGGAAAAAGTGGGTTGTTCATAATACGGTAGGTCACCCGAATTCCCCTCGAGCCTTGATCAAGGCTCATTCTCTCAAATTCTTCACCTATAGGGGTTGCAATTGCCTATCATTTGAAGTTGACATGGGCACAAACCCGCAAGCAAGGTCTAAAAATTCAAACGTGAGAATCTGCTACATCATGCATATTTTTCTTCACATACACACACACACACACACACACACAAGAAGCGATCACTGGTATTCCCAATTATAGTATTTATTTTTGGTTGAGAATGAAAAATCTCGGTTGTAATTTTATTGAGCCTTAACTATCAAGGTTTAAAAAATTCGGCACTTTAGTTATAAATCCCGGTAAATACCTTAGAGTTGGGCATAAACCTTAGTGGTCTTATTAGGTTGACATGAAAGAAGAGTGGATGTAGAACATACAATAGAGTCCTCAATAATATATCATTTGTGCTTGAGTTGAGAGAAAAAGAGAAGAGGGGGGGGATTTACATTCTTTCCTCTCCTTTGCAATCTCGCCCTTTGGAGAAATTGAGGTGGGGAGAACAATGGTTTTTACAAAGGAACATGGAGAAGAAGAACTTCCCTATTGAGGGAAGGAGATGACAATATAGTTCTCTATCACATAGACGGTTGAGGGAAAGAGAGGACAAGATAGTTCTCTACCACATAGACAGTAGTTGTTATTATCATTATTTACAAGTGCTCTTCCTATCATTCATTAAGGATAAATTCCTAAAAAATATATGTAATTGTGGTAGACCTTCATAGTTGCTAAGTGATTTCCAAGTCAAACAAGGACGTCACCTGGTTTAGAAGAAAATAGTGATGTAATTTAGGAGTTTTGGTTTTAGGCATTCATGGGTGTTTTCGAGTCCAGTAGCACCTACCGTTTCTTTTGCAAATGAGTAGGCTTTGTATTCAATGGGAATTCAATCATGTGATACTTTGAATTTATAAAACAAATAGCTATGTTAGAGTATGAGATCTTTATGATTGATTGGAGTCTTGCTTTTACACATACGAATTGATTAGTTTAGTTCATCTATTAGTTTACATTGCCTTTTTTGTGCTCGGTCTAGGGATTGCTCAAAAAATCTTGCTCGAAGTTTGGGATTCTTCTATACATGCAATTGCTCAACACAGACAGTCTTCTTGCCTTGTTTATGCCATGGTGAAAGGATTGTTATCTAATGTTGCCTTTGACCTATCCATGTTGGCTTAAAACTCGTAATTAAGCTACCTTTTAACCTACACCTATCCATCTTGCAAATCACTGGTGTATGGAAACTACCATACTACCCTCCAGTTATCATTTACTGCTCCTAGCAATGTTTGGCATATAACCAACTTATAAGTTCATCCAACCCTAGAATCTCACTTTGATACATCACCAGAGCTCTTTACTACCCAAAACTATTTTGTAGATCTTTCTAATCTAGTCTAAACCATTTCAAACACTTCTCCCATATATGCCTACAAGAACTAGAGCCAAGTAAGATTGAACGCATGATGTGGCTCCTTTGCAGCCTAATGGTATATTGGTTCCTAATTCTTGTATCAATACTAGGTTATTCTTAGCTAGCCATACAAAATCAAGCCAAAATCCACCTCTATATGTAAATAGGAAATGCTTCAAAAGAGTGGAATGATACTCTTTAGTCATGAATGTTGAACCATGTGTGGACAATACACAATGGCTTCCTAGACCTAGCAAACAAATCAAGGGATAAGAAACCCTATTCATGTAGCAGTTACCCGTAAAAGGGAGAATAATTTCATTCCTAGTTTGTTGATGCATAAACTTCCAACCAATCACGTTTCTTTCTCCAAAATAAAAATCATGCAGTTCAATACATGGCCAACTGAGCACATATATGTCCAATGCCAGGGGAACGCTTAAAGACAAGTAAATGGTATACCGTAGAATTCAACTACGTTGCTCACCTTCTAAAGTATCCCCTACTTTGGTATCAACTGTTCCAACTCCACTTCCCTTTAAGAAACCTTGAGGATATCTTATGGGTTAACAACATGAGCCCTCATTTCTTCCTCAGGAGTCACCCTATCTACCCCCCTTGTCTCATAATTGATGATAGTGTCACTGCATGCAAAGAATAGATAGGGATCTTCATATCTTTCCTTAGCGCATGAAGGTTGTGGTACAAGCCCGAGGAAATCACTACTAACACTAGGGAGGCACCAAAAAACTGCCTTATTTACTCTTGTATATGGGATTCCACTTTGTAAAATCTACCTTTTCTGCCTTACCACACATCCCCTATTGTACACTCATGTGACACCATATGGTAACCCTTAGTAAATACCCAAGGTACAAGGCACCAAGCTATTAAGATTTGGAATTGATAAAGTAGCACTAGTCCTAGTAGCTAAAGTGTGCAAGTTTATTCATCACACTAGAAATCGGCCTTTGGGATGGGCTCACAAAGTCATCTTGTCACAACTCAAACACATCCTCTTTGGCAATCACTCTGCTCTACAGGCCAAAAAAGACATAAAGGACCTCATGCATGCATTTTGTAGTAATGGTGGTGAAAGAATAAGACTATGGCACAATGTCAACACATATTTATAAATCATATGAGATACAAATCTCCTATGGTATGGTCAAAGAAGTCAATGCATGTCTGAATGGTGGGCACTAGGTCCCTAATGGGGGCCTAGTGCCCCCATTAGTGGAATCTTCAAAATCTCCACACCTGATGCGGGTTGGAAGGAGGGTTGCACACATGACAATTCTCTTGGGAACACTTGCATAAGCCTAAACTTTACCTTCATATTATTAGGGTTTAGCTGACGTGTTTTTTAAAATGAGGATTATTCTCTAAATAATGGTACAAGATCACACAAAGTCCAAAAAACCACTCACTCTCATCCTATTTTGCATGGCAAAGAGAGTAGAGTATCATTTTCTTGCATGGTGCAGTGCCCCACTTGCCAGACCCCATTCTCCCTAGTGTGCAGCTCTATTAACCAATTCCCTACACACAAGCATGGAGCACCTCCAATTTTATATGGAAGTCATGGTGTTTAATCAAGAGACCTAGAAACTTGAAGGCTTCCTTGCTGGCCCCTAATATAGTAACCAGATCTACATCGATTTCAACACTCAGGTGGTGTAACTTAGGTTCCTCAAGCACTATGTTTTCCTAGAGATGATATTGGTAGCAAGTGCCCCATTTAGATCGCACCTCAATGACACCTGGAGTCAATGGCTAGGGCATTAACTCATTGATTGTCATGATGGATGCAGATACCATTTATGGAGCTTCTTGTATGTTGCATATGCCCTTTGTACTCACCACAATTAATGGAAGTCCCTTATCTTGTCTCTCTAGTTTTTTTTTGGGATACTGTTAATTTATTGACCCCATGAATCTTGTAGTTGAGAGTCTCCCCCCCGCCCTCAGGGCTCGGGAAACATTTTTTGTGGACGGCTTTGGAACCTTTTCACACGCATATTAACAAGCTAACTCTATATTTGAGGGGGATAATCACACTAAAAATCTCATATTATAACTAAAAGTTCCGTAATTTGAATCGGCCTGAGAACCTTCTTGCCCAAACTTGAGCCGTCCATTTTTCATTTTGAACAGGCTTTGCATAAAGCGAACCTATCTTTTCCCTAGCCCTACTCCCCCCCCCCCCCCCCCCCCCCCCCCCAAACACACACACACACACACACATAGAGGATTTGTTTATAACAAAAAAACACCTTGTACATGTAAAAAAAGTGAAGCTTAAGCCTCCAACCAAAATATCTCAAAATTTCTTACAAAAGGCTCTAATTGAAAAATCTCACATTTTTATGAACCCGTTGCTTATTTAGGGTATAAGCCTAGCAAAGCACAAAGCTGAACCATAATAAAGATCCGCACAGTTAGCCATATCTCATTTGTTTATAGTCCATAAGTCTAAGTATGTAATAACAATAAAGGAAATAGGCCTCATCAATTTTTCCCTATCTTAGTGTGATAGGAGCCTAGATTTCTTAAGCCAAGGAAAAACCTTTTAGGATAAGTTCATCATACCAGAACAGATAGGGCAATATATCAAGGGCTACTACCATAAAAATAAGCCAAGAGGTCAGTATAGGACCCTAAGGACCCCAATGATTGCTCAAAAATTTAGTGAGAGCCAATAGGTAACCTTCCTTTCAGGTCACCAAGAACATACATACTGACTTATAAGACAAAGTTCATTAGCAAAGCCTAAGCCAATAGTTTGAGTCTACCCCAAGCAGTAATTGAATCAACCGCATACCCTAAAATGCCAAAGGGTGTAGAAAAAAGCCATCTCTACAAAACCATTTGAAATTATCGGTTTGTAAGTAATTCCTCAATCTGTTTTAGCATAAGTACTGACACTTAACATAATCTGTTTTAGCATAAGTACTTAACACTTAACCAATGACAAAGCATTTAGGTAAAAGTCAAATAGCGCACTTTGAACAGTCAAAGAATCAATAAATTGTCCTTTTTTGTGAAAGGGGGTCAAAAGTAAGACAAAAGCAGCCCAAATGCAATGACAAAATGATTAAAAGACCATCTAAAGTCAAGACTTAAAGTGCAATTAGATCAAGAAGCTAATATTATGTCAGAACACAACCATCTACAGTAGAAGTTTGAAGGTGGCAAACCCAAGGCGTCCCATCTTCTATGTGTATGTACCTAGTTGAAAAAGATAGCCAAAGCAGAGCAAGCAATCCAAAGTTTACTAGATAACACTATGGATCAAGTACATAGCATGAGGTCAAAGAAAACAAGATTAAATACACCAAAAAAAAAAACAATCCTCAAAAATAATGGTGTAATGTTCAGTAATGTATAGATAGGAGGCTTGCTGACTCAGCCACCGCTCCCCATCGCTTCGTGCTGACCTTGGAAAATTGGTGTCGGCCCAGTAAACTTCCACGGATATCACATTGTTTAATTCTATATCTATCAACAAATAACCCCTTCAGTACTTTATTAATATTTCCCATGCTAATAGAACCTCATCATTCTACTTCCTTTGTACATACTTTTCATAAACAGGAGTACTTGTAGCACCGGGATCCACAATAGGAGTACCTTTGTAGTAGCAGAAGAAAAACAACATTGTGAAAGCTCCAAGGCAGCATGTGCAAGCTTGCAATAAGTGAGATTCATACATGATATGTGTATAGTTTCTCCCTACTACCTTCCTCGCACTGATGGTGAAAAAAAAAAAGGGAGTTTATTAAGAGCTCAGAAAAATGTAAGTAAAGGAATGAAATAATCGAAAAGGGTACAAATCAAAAAGAAATATTAAAAAAAGAAACTCCCTTCTCCCATCATTATATCAAACATACCAAATGACATGGTGAAACTTGTCCAAGTAAGTCTCATAAAAGGTTTCTGATAGTGCACCCAAAAAATCCGGACTCATTTAGTTCAAGTCATAAATACCATAAATTGAACCGAGTGAGAGACAAGGACATCGTACCAAAAGGAATTTTTTTAAGCTGATATCAAAAAGATAGCATATAAGAAAAGCCTCAAAAGGTCTACGGTATCATCCAAACCAGTCCAATATAAGAGATGCCCAACAAGTTGCATCCATAAATGTTCATACCCGTTTAGGCCAATCCAAACAAACCAGAATTGAACCAAGTTAAAACCTAGGATTAAAAAAAAACCCAGTTGTGTTCACGCATTGCTAACAAGTTATCATAACAAAGGCTCTATATTGCTCAAAGCTGGAAGGTTCTCTTCTACACTAAGTGCATGATCAAATATTCACTTCCTCAAGTCTAGTATGGATTTTCTATCACATTATAGTGCACGTGAACAAACTTAGGACTAACAAAGTTATTTTCCCAAAATAGTGAGGCTTTCCTTGTTCATGTAAATATGCTTTTGGCTAGCACTACATTATCTTCCACCCATAAAATGCATACAATGTTGTGTGCTCTTGAGCTTCTTATTCTTGTTATGCATGCACGTGTGTTGTTGTTATTTTGAATTAATACATATACACAAAAGAACATAATAGTTCAAAAGATAGCTGGATTTAGGGGTAGCACGAAAATTACTCAGTCTTTGAATTATTTTTGTGCATAGATATAAGAATGAGGTTCCATTCCATTGTTTTTGTTCAAGGGGTAGCCAATACTAATCATTATAAAATGTGACAAGAGTCAGGTACATTAGTAACGGACAGCATCTATGCAAAAAAAATTCCAAGAAATGATAGAGTCTTCACCTGCATCCATTCAAACAAGACAACAGATATGTTAACTTTGAATGCGTTTTACAGGTGTCAATGGACTTTATCAATAGTTATCCATGTCCATCTTACAACTTTTATAACATAAAACCTATTGTCCAAAGTATTTTTAACTTTCTCTTTTCTAAATGCGTGTTTTTTTTCTTTTCACATTCCCTTTTTTTGTAATCACAAAGGTCATCACTCCTTTGAGATACAAGTGAGTTTACTGTAGGTTATAAATAAGGTTATTATATACCTCTATTTTTTGAGCCATAAATAGCTATTTAAATAATTTAAAATTTTGACCAAAACGCCACTACCCCTTCAGATCCAAGTGTCATATGCCCATCCCCCCCTTTTTTCTAACAAAAAAATGTAACTAATCAAACCATTGGTACCATGCAACATAATGTTTTTTTTTGGGTCCATTCAGAGACAATACTACTCCTGCCACATCGGCTCCTTACCAAGCCATTCAAATTTTTATCCAAAGCAAAAAGATACCCTATTCATTGCATTAAAAAACCAATGCTAGCTCCATAATCTTTATGCCAAAGATCTAAATACATCGTCAAGAGACATTGTCTAAGCCATTACCACATTTCAAATGCTCCAAATCGGAATATCTCTCAATCAATCTCAGACCCTTGTAGCCAAATAACTACAAATAGATGAGATGTCATCCCCTATTTTCTACAAATAAAAAAACCTTACAGCAGACCAGTCGCGCCAGATTCACAAAAAAGTCCAGACACTAGGTCAGAAACACATCAATGAGTTTTTTTTTTAAATCATTTACGAGTGCATTCAATATGCGCTTTGAGCAGGCAACCATACCAAATACCAAGTGCTCTAGTTGTGTACAGAACCGCAAGTAGACAAAGCCAAAAAAACCTTTTTATAGAGTATGTGCAGATCATGTCAGACCATATCAAGCAGAAGTACAAGGCGAGATGCGTGTATTTTTTAAAAGAAACATGCGAATTGTGTGATGAGCACGATAAAACCCATTAAGCATTGGATGTATAAAATTACGCAACCAAGTGTAGTGCCAATAGTATGGCATGTATCAAGCCAATCATACGGCAGCTTCCAAAATGTAGAGAATAAAAGTTGTGGCCCCTCGGCCGGGTAGTACAAACAGCAAATCCCATCCTACGTAATTAACCACAATATCATTTAGACTAATTAACTAATTGAGAATGCTCAAGTGAACAAGGTGTCATCCACCCGGTTTTTTTAACCCAAAAACTATCATAATAACTAATATGTAATTCTCCTAAATGATTTCATTAGAAACAGAATGGGGTGTACGAGGGCTTCTTTATTTGCCATGAGCTTATATAGGTGATTAATATTTTGACAAATAGGTGTACGCCATGTGTGCAAGAATGAAGGGTATGTAAGAGATGTGTAAGAGTGGTCAAAGGATGCACTTTTTTCCTAGTTTTTGGCCTTTCATAACTCCTACATATGATCTTTGATTTGAGCGGAGGTCATAGATCTGCAATCTATGCGTCGATCTCTATCCATAGATATGCTACATGATATGGTTTTACCTGCTAGATTTTAAATTCCATTTTGGGGGGGAAACTTTGAATTCAAATAAACTAGTCGTTTTGCCTGTTTGAATTCAAAAGTTGTCCTTTAATTACTTCCTTAAACTGCCAAATAAAGAGGCCCTCCTAGACCCTCTCTTCCTAATGTCTCATGTTAAACTACTCATTTAATATGGGGAAGTACCAAGGGAGAAAAAGCTAGATTATTGGTAAGGCTAGCAGACTGGTCACAGTAGGGATCCAAAGGATGGAAAATAGGGATCCAAAGGGGGACCATCTGCAGAAGAGCAATGTGCAAGCAATGGGCCTCAAAGACCTATGGTTCAGCCCATTAAGACTTCCAAAATGCTAAGCTTCCAAAATTAAAAGGTTAAGTCCAATGGTCATTCCTTAGGAAAATTAGATGCTTTGTAGTGTGCAAAAAGTCTTCAAAGTCTCCTAAACAGGAGGGGGCAAGCCCTGTAATTAGGGGATGAGAGATAATCACACAAACACACACACACTCATGCAAGCCCCTTTACATAGAGGACATAGTAGACACATGTCAGCTCCCTAGCCCAATTGCCCACAAGGTGCATGCAAATCCTATTGGATGGCCATAGAGGTGGACCAATGAGAATTAGGTTAGAGTAAATCTAGTTTAATTCATTTGAAAACACTTAATAAAAGAACCAATAAGAATTAAGCTCTCTAGAAGACTATTAGCCAGTCTCCCAAGGGGTCCAATGAGCATTCAGTAGCCCAATGGCTTGCCTGATTCCTATTGGCCAGAAGACTAAGGGGTCCAATGAGATTTAGTTGCATTAATTAATTACCTAAAGCTCTCACAAAAGGTGAAAGCAAGACACATGTCACAAGGCTATCACTTATGCTTCTCAATTATGATTGGCTAAGCTTTGCAGGGTCCAATGGGGTGCCAGCACGAGTAAATTGAAAGAGGGTCGACCGAGAGCGAGAGAGAGAGAGAGAGAGAGAGAGAGAGAGAGAGAGAGAGAGAGAGAGAGAGAGAGAGAGAGAGAGAGAGAGAGAGAGAGAGAGAGAGGAGAGAGAGGAGAGAGAGAGAGAGAGAGGGGGGGGGGGGGGGGGGGGGGGGGGGGGGGGGGGGGGGGATGATTTTGGCCAGCATTATCACACACACACTCACACAATCTCATGTGTGAAGAAAGAAGACTCTCTCTCTCCTTCCCAAGCTTTAATGGAAAGGTCATCATCTACTCCAAGCTTGTGAGAAGGGAGGCCTACACCAACAACTCTTGGCTTTGTGATGAAAATCCAACCAAGAGCCAAGCTTCAATGCATGCTCATCTCCTCTACCATGCTAATTACTAAGCTATGCTAAGCTATTATGAGTGATTATGTGAGAGGTATACTTCGTTCTCATAAGACTACTCCTTCCTCTCAATCTACTCTCATACCCCGCTAGCTCTCACCATCTTTGAAGGTGTGTGAGGTCTTGGGTCTGATACCGTGAGGGAATTGATGTTGTGTTTCATAAGTGTGTGCATGGTGCTTGAATCTTCCATATTCATTGCACCATCAAGTTATTGAAGGAACATATTGTATTGTAAAATGTCTTCTTTGATGGGGGAAACCTATAATACAAAGCCTTTTGGAGGGGGGACTGGCTCCATGTAAAGCCGGTCCTCAACTGTTATCAATAGCTTAATTTCTCTCTCTTTTGAAGTATTGTTCATGCCTATCTAACTAAGTGTTATGATTTTTGTTGCTCTCTCCATCCAAGCACTCTTGCTATGCTCATTAGGAATCTATTCTAATGAAATGCTCACTATGTCTATGCTATTTTATGCTACCCACAAGTTACTAGGCCATTAAATGTTACATCGGTATCAGAGCACAAGGTTTCTCTTCTCTAGATCAAGAAGGAGGTCCTCAAGCTAGCTATAAATGGTTGGTATTATTAATCGCAATTGAGTAAGTAGAATAGGGATTTTTCAGCCTTGCAGTGTACCTACCTTCATGCAGATAATGGAGCATCACCGTCGAGAGCTATGGTCTTAATAGTGGAGTCCTACGGTGCTTGCCTACGGCTTAACCACTATTGATCTATTTAAACTTTGACAAGAGCCGGTACTATTTTGGTGTTGAAAGACCCTCTCTTCTATTCCTTGCAATTAATGATATTCGAGCCATGGGTACAGTAGCTTGAGTGCTTTTCAAAGGGGGTAAAGAGGAGCAGCAACTAGGGCTTGAAGTGCCAAAGTGCACCTAAAAATATTTGTTAGAATGGATGACAATAGTAAAGAGAGTGAACTTAATGTTGATAGCTTTATTTTTGCTAATCTAAATAATAAAACGCAAAAGAGGAGAGTGACTAACAATGGTATATGTAAATGCTACCAATGTTAGACTAACAATGGTATATGTAAATGCTACAACTTTGAACTCGACAATAGCAACAGGTGGCGTGAGTACTTCGAATGCCACTGACAACACAAACTCGTCGACAACACGTGATGGTGTTTCGGTTGATCCTAGATCTACAGGAAAACGCAGGGGCCGTGTCGAAAGCAGACAGGCAACCATTAAGAAGAAGTTTCAAGATGTATGCAAGAACTTGATGGAAACCATGGAGCAGATGCATCACAAGAGAGCGGGACAAGATCAATGTCAAGTTGACCTTTAACAAAGGCAAGGAGCAGGCTACTAATGATGCCCCTATGCTTGTTAACTACCTTATTTCTAGGCTTCAACAAGCCATGGGCAATCCATCCCTTCAAAGTGAAGTGCAAGAGTAGCTACGTGCTCATGGGATTCTCCAAACTCCCCACCATGAAGAGAGAGTACCTAGGAAGCCTCCTTGTGAGACTTCCAAAAGAGGCCACTCTCCGATTCGGGAACAAGAAGAGGATCCATACGAAGAGCTCAAAAATTTATTCTTGATGACACATCTCCTTCCAAAGGAGAACTCAAGAGCCCCCACCAAAGGAACAAGAAATAAGTGAGTCTCCTACCACCTTGGTGGAGATGGCTCCACGAAGATGGCGGGCAAAACGCTCTCCATCACCTCCAAAATGGAGAAGACCATCACACACCTCGCCACACCATAATTCAAAGAGAGATGACATAAAACAAGAGAAGAAAAAGGCGAGAAAGAGGTCACCCTCTTTCCATCTTCTTCATCCTCTTCCTCTTATGAAGAAAGTGATGGTGCAGAGAAAGAGGACCAAGGCAAGAAAAAGGCGAGAAAGAGGTCACCCTCTTCTCCATCTTCCTCAAATTCTTTATTTTCTGAAGAAAGCGATGGTGCAACTTTTGAACCATCAAAAAGAAGAGGCCATAGGAAATCCTATGCCACGTGGAAGAGGTCTTCCAAGCTCAAGAAGTTCAAAGAGGGAGGAAAGAACATCTCTTTCCTTACCTACAATGGCCCCTTTGGTGCTACGGACAAAGTCTTGGCCTTCATCCAACAATTTGATGCGGCGTTTGGAGATGAGGACTTCACAGAGTCCTCTAAGCTACGCCATGTAGCTATGCATTTTCAAAAGTCCGCCAGGCAATGGTGGTCTAGCCTACGGGCAAACCGTGAAGCCCCACAAACCTGGAAAGCTTTAAAACCTTCCATCATGAAGCAATTTTTGGCCACCGATGCCAAAGACAAAGTACTCACCGAATGGTGAAGCTTGAAGCTCTCTCCCTACAAATCCATTCACAAATATGTAGACATGTTTTAGGACTTACATCGCAAATCCACTGTCTTTAAAAAGATGGATTTTGGAGAGCAAAAACAACAATTTCGTGCGGGCTTAACTGAAGATATGGCGGAGTATGTCAACTCCCAAAGGCCACGCACCATATTTGTGGTCATACACCATACCATGATGGCTTCACGAATCAATTTCCAAACAGGGGCTAAGAGAAATCTTAAGCCCACGAAAAACAAGGGTTCCAATGAGCCTAAGGGGAAGGACAATGTCCAAAAGTCTCCTAAGGGCAATTCCAATAACAAAAAAGCTAAGGAGAAGGGAGTTTACAAAGGCAAAAACAAACTCTCTCCTGAAGAGATTGAGCATTATCGCAAGGATAACCGTTGTTTCAAATGCGGCGAGCAAGGGCATGTGTACCATGCTTGCCCCCAAAAGAACACCCGCTATGTGCCTCCTAGAGCTACCTTGGTCAAAATCCAAGAAGAGGAAGCTCACCACAAAGGATCTCCTCTATGCCATGCTTGGGGAAAGGTAAGATAACATGATTCTTTTATTCTCTTTGACCCTAGTTCTACTCACAATTTCATATCCACAAAGTTGGCCACCAAGCTAAGCATCCAAGCCTATGAGATGGGAGATGTCCTACCCGCCGATGGTGCTTTCAAGGGGCAAGAAGCTTCAGTCACTCCCTTAATCGGGAGATTGAGGCTCCATGTCCAAAGCTATGTGGACAAAGAGGACTTATTTATCTCTCCTCTCAAGCATGAGGAGGGGCAGCATGGTTTGATCGCATGGCTGCCAATGTTAAATTCCCTGAAAGGAAAATCTACTTTAGGTTCAAAGGAAAAGATATGTACATAGATGCCAAAGAGTTGGGTAATACCATACCCATTGTACATACGCAAGCTTTCAAGTCAATAAAGAGCTCTATTTCCATGTACATGACTTTTGTTAAAGATTCTCAAAATGAACCTAATGCTTTAGCAAAATAAAATATAAACAATCACAAATAATTAGAGTTATCCAATTTTCTCAAGGGATTTCAAGATGTTTTTAGTGACTACATCCCTTGTGAACTACCTCCTAAACGAGGCAATGATGACCATGCAATTGAACTTCTTCCAGGAATTTCACCACCTAATAAACCTCCTTATAGAGTTTCTCAAGCTCAACAAGAGGAGATTATGCAACAAGTACATGAGTTAGTTGAGAAGGTTCTGGTTAGGCCTAGCTCATCTCCATTTTGCTCACCCGTGTTATTACTGCAAAAGAAAGACGGCACATATCGTATGTGTGTCGACTATAGAGCAGTAAATAGGATCACTATCAAAAATAGGTTTCCCATTCCACGGGTAGAAGACCTATTTGATAAACTACAAGGGTCGACTTACTTCAGTAGGATTAACCTAAAAAGCGGCTACCATCAAATAAGGATAGTTGATCAAGACGTTGTAAAGACCGCATTTCGCACTACGTTTGGTCTTTACGAATACATTGTCATGCCTTTTGGCTTGATCAATGCACCAGCCATATTCAACCGCTTGATGGAGAAGCTATTCAGGCCTCACGGAACCTTTACTGGAGTGTTCTTTGATGATATCGTCATCTACTCTAATTCACTAGACAAACAAAAGCAACAACTCCAGGTAATATTTCAAGTCTTACGAGAGAATAAACTTTATATTGATCAAAAGAAAAGTAAGTTTTTCTTACAAGAGATTCAGTATTTAGGTCACGTTATCTCTCAAGATGGCATCCAAATGGATCCATCAAAGCTAGAGGTAATAAAAGGATGGCCTAATCCTAGGAATCTTCATGAACTAAGAAGCGTTATAGGTATGTGTGCATACTATAGACGCTTCATAGAAAAGTTCTCACTAATAGCAGGACCATTACATGACCTAACAAAGAAAAAAATTAGGTATACATGGTCTGCCAAGGGAATAATGCTTTCGAAAAGCTTAAAGAAACGCTTATCTCTCAACATGTGCTTACATTGCCGGATCTCTCAAAACCATTTGAGGCCAATGTGACGCTTGTGGTGATTGCCTTGGAGCTGTTTTGCTCCAAGAAGGGCACGCCATAGCCTATGAAAGTCGAAGGCTCGACCCTGTTGAGCAAGCTCTAGGCATATATGAAAAGGGAATCCATGCAATTTTACATGCCTTAGACTCGTGGAAGCACTATTTATTGTGGACTCCTTTCATTCTACGGACGGATCACCAAAGCCTTAAGTACTTCATGACGCAGACCAAGCATTCCGACTGAGGTGGGCAAATTTCCTTTCACAATTTCATTTTCATTCTGCTCACATTGTTGGCAAGCATAATCAAGTAGCTGATGCACTCTCAAGACGGTTGAGAGTGAATGCGGTTTCCATAGCAACTCACAATGATCTATCTTCTATGATAGATGAGCAGGCTATTGATCCCTATTTTAGAGATGTGATTTCAGCACTGGCATTAGGGAAGAAAGAGGAACCAATTACTTTACAAGATGGTTATCTTCTCTATGGCAATAGACTATGTGTTACTAACTTACTACATGAGAAAGTAATATATGAATCTCATGCTCCTCCTTATGCGGTGCATAGAGGGATTCAATCTACCCTAAAAGGGATTGAAACATATTTCTATTGGCCTGCCATGAAAACAAACATACAAGAGTATGTTTCTAAATGTGTGGTATGCCAAAAGACAAAGTTTGATAGAGAAAAGCAACCTAGATTGCTTCAACCTTTGCCAATCCCTAATTCACCATGGGAGAGCATATCCATGGATTTTATCTTTGGATTTCCTAAGTCTATCCATGGGAATACGGGAATATGGACGATAGTAGCCAGGTTCAGCAAACAAGCTCATATTATACCTGTCAAAAAGACTATCAAAGCCCATCAAATGGCAACCCTCTTCATATCACAAATCTTTAAGTACCATGGCTTGCGAATGTCCATAGTGTCGGATAGAGATCATAGAATGACCCGTAATTTTTGGAAGGGTCTCTTTGAGAATTTAGGGACAAGGCTAAACTTCTCTTCGACCTATCACCCCCAAACGGATGGCCAAAGTGAAATAGCTAACCTAGCAATTCTTGATCTACTAAAAGCCTATGTAATGGAAGTAGATCAAAGGTCCCAATGGGATAAATACTTACCCTTAGTGGAGTATGCCTACAATAACACTATACATACTTCCACGGGAAAAAAACCTTTCGAGGTAATTGAGGGAAGATCAAAAAGTCCCCTGCTACTTAAGGTACACGGAAAGATCTTCGCTGCAGATGAGTATAGCTGAGACCTACAAGAATCTTTCCAAAAGATTAAGGATGCTATCTCTATCTCACAGCAAAGGAAAAAGGCTGCTGCTAATAAGCACAAAAGAGCCCAAGCCTTTAAAGAGAATGATTGGGTCTTGCTTAAATTTCCCAAGGCTCAATTAAGGCACACCATGGGCAAGAATCCTACGGGACACCAAAAGTACTATACTAAATTAGCAAAAAGGTACTATGGTCCCTGCGAGATTCTTTGACCGATCAATGAGATGGCCTATCAACTCAAGTTGCCCAGCCATTGGCTCATGGGTGAAAGCATGTTAACTTGTCGCGCTTTTTGTGCTAGTTAGCGGTTTCAAGTTAACACATCTTCAAAAAGTTGGCCGTCCGGTAATTTTTTTTACAAATAATATCAAAATTTGTCGGAGGTTGGACATTTGGATTCCTTGTTTCAAGTGCTTTCTATTGATGTATCATATGTCATAGATCTTGGAGATGTAGCTCAAGTTATTGTACTAGTTAGCATATGTCAAAATTGTGCTAGTTAGCATTGTCCGGGACATGAAAAAGCATGACAGGTTAACATGCTTTCACCCTCATACACAATGCTTTCCATGTGAGCCTACCAAAGCCTTACAAAGGAGAGCCACCTCAAGAACCAACTATTGAAAACCCACCGAACCAAGAAGAGGTGTTGCAGCCCGAGTCCATTCTCCGACATGAAGACAAGGTATTAAGAGGCGGTAAGACTACCGACGGTATCTTATTAAGTTTAAGAATTATCCTTTTGAAGATGCTAGATGGATGCAAGGCATACAATTAAAGGATAACCTAAACCTTGTCAATGCTTACAATGCTTCCCTAGAGTAAGCAAATGTACAAATTTTTAAAATGAACAAAGTTTTTGTCTTATAAGACTCTTTTTCTTTATTGTGCACAAATATTAAGTAGTATGCATGCTTAGAATCAAGTTTGTGGAGACGACGTCTTACAAACACCAAGTAGAGCTTGTCACTCTACTAAGGAAGATTGATAGGACTAATGCGCAGACATGCTTGTGGCAGGCTTAGGCTCTCAAGCGCCAAATGGATTAGTCATTCATTCTAGAATGATGTCGTAGGGTAAGATAGGGATCCTCTACCCGATAGGAAAAGTACTAATGAATAGGCTTTACCTCCTCTACTCCATAGTCAAGGACGACTATGATTTCAAGAGAGAGGTAATGTCATAATAATTAATATCTAATTCTCCTAAATGATCTTCTCATATTAAACTGATCATTTAATATGGGAAAGTACTTGGGGAGAAAAAGCTAGATTATTGGTAAGGCTAGCAGATTGGTCACAGTATGGATCCAAAGGAGGGAAAATAGGGATCCAAAGGGGGACCATCTGCAGAAGAGCAATGTGCAAGCAATGGGCTTCAAAGACCTAAGGTTCAACCCATTAAGACTTCCAAAATGCTAAGGTTCCAAAATTCAAAGGTTAAGTCCAATGGTCATTCCTTAGGAAAATTGGATGCTTTGTAGTGTGCAAAAAGTCTTCAAAGACTCCTAAAGAGGAGGGGGCGAGCCCTTTAAGTAGGGGATGAGAGAGAATCACACACACGCACTCATGCAAGCCCCTTTACACAAAGGGCATAGTGGACACATGTCAGCTCCCTAGCCCAATTGCCCACAAGGTGCATGCAAATCATATTGGATGGCCATAGAGGTGGACCAATGAGAATTAGGCTAGACTAAATCTAGTTTAATTCATTTAAAAACACTCAATAAAAGAACCATTAATAATTAAGCTCTCTAGAAGACTATTGGTCAGTCTCCCAAGGGGTCCAATGAGCATTCAGCAGCCCAATGGCTTGCCTGATTTCTATTGGCCAGAAGACTAAGGGATCCAATGAGAGTTTAATTGAACTAATTAATTACCTAAAGCTCTCACAAAAGGGGAAAGGGGGACACATGTCACAAGGCTATCACTTATGCTTCTCAACTATGATTGGCTAAGCTTTGCAGGGTCCAATGGGGTGCCAGCATGAGTAAATTGCAAGAGGGGTCGACCAAGAGAGAGAGGGGGGGGGCTGATTTTGGCAAGCATTATCACACACACACTCACACAATCTCATGTGTGAAGCAAGAAGACTCTCTCTCCCCTTCTCAAGCTTTAATGGAAAGCTCATTATCTACTCCAAGCTTGTGAGAAGGGAGGCCTACACCAACAACTCTTGGCTTTGTGATGCAAATCCAACCAAGAGCCAAGCTTCAATGCATGCTCATCTCCTCTACCATGCTAATTACTAAGCTATGCTAAGCTATTATGAGTGATTATGTGAGGAGGTATACTTCTTTCTCGTAAGACTACTCCTTCTTCCTCTCAATCTACTCTCATACCCCGCTAGCTCTCATCATCTTCGAAGGTGTGTGAGGTCTTGGGTCTAAGACCATGCGGGAATTGATGTTGTGTTTCATAAGTGTGTGCGTGGTGCTTGAAGCTTCCATCTTCATTGCACCATCAAGTTATTAAAGGAACACAAAGTATTGTATTGTAAAATGTCTTCTTTGATGGGGGAAACCTATAATACAAAGCCTTTTGGAGGGGGGACCGCGGCTCCATGTAAATCCGTCCTCAACTATTGTCAATAGCTTAATTTCTCTCTCTTTTGAAGTATTGTTCATGCCTATCTAACTAGGTTGTATGCTTTTTGTTGCCCTCTCCATCCAAGCACTCTTGCTATGCTCATTAGGAATCTATTCTAATGAAATGTTCACTATGTCTATGCTATTTTCCACTACACACAAGTTACTAGGCCATTAAATGTTACAAAAACTATGCCTCAGACTATCATTTCATGTCATATGGCAAGACAAGAAACACCCAAAGGCAGTGAGCGCCTTTTTTAATCACCCAATAATGACAGTATGCTGACAGGAAAAAACATTAAAGTATGTGCAAGGTGCAATAGTATGTTAACACAAAACCCAAGTAAAAGCAACACCGACCTGAGATGGTTGCTCCACCAATTCCATAATGCTCAACAAGCAGCAACTCACTCTCTCCTCTCGTTCACATACACACACAAATGCAAACAGGGCTAAGTGAGGGGCCAAAGCAACCCTCGCCTCTTTTTATAGTAGAGTCACATGGTTGAGGCCCCTTGTGTTGTACAGGTCCCCCACAATCTAATCATTTTTTTCAAGTTCTAGTTTACAGGTAGCAGCATACCCAATGCAACGGCCATGGGTAACATTGTAGAAACTTATACGATAAGAGAGAAGAAAAGGGTAGGAGAATGCACAACAGAGCATGGTTGCGTGCATACGACAGATAAGGTTTATGCGACAAGGGAAGAGTGAGAGGGGAGGCAGTAAGGTCGTGAATGCTCCTCGTAAAAATAAGCTGGGGTCACAACATATTTAAGTGCCTCGTTCAGAGAGTTAGAATTATCACGCTCCCAATAAGGATGTCCTCCCACGAGGGTCATGGTATATAAGAAGCCACCAGGTGTGGAACCCCTCGTAAGAGAGAGAAACACTAGTTACCATGGGTGAAACCCTTTTTATTTAAAGTGGTCAAGAGGGTTTAGGATAAAACATTGCTCAAGGTCCAAGGTATCCATAGCTAATGAAAACATGCTTCAAATATCATTAGCTATACCAAGAACTCAGTAGAGGGAAACCCCAAGGTGTCAATGTTTTGAGTGAGAGTGTGTGAGGGCCTAGGTTCAATCAATTATCGCTAATAGCAGTACCTCCGTGTGTGTGTGTGTGTGTGTGTGTGTGTGTGTGTGTGTGTGTGTGTGTGTGTGTGTGTGTGTGTGTGTGTGTGTGTGTGTGTGTGTGTGTGTGTGTGTTCCTTCTCCACAATTAGCATGAAATGCCACAGAAAGCTCAATCATGATAATGCCATTGATACGAGTCCTTGGATACTATCCAAGTCTTTTTCTTTTTTTCTAGGATTTCAACAAAAGCAAAGGTACCCATGGTGACTAGTAAACTTGAAACCAAGGTCTTTGCATTGTAGATGCAAACTTTTTTTTTTTGAGTCAATACAGACTTTCTTAGATTTGTTGTCAATCGAATAACACAGATATCTTACTTACTAACAAGCAATAGGAAGAAGTGAACAAAGATCTACTTAAGTAACAATGGGGCCTTTCCCAGTGATCATAAGGTACTATTAAACATAGCAAAGTCTCTACAAAGCTACTCCAGCAATTGAATCGTGTAAACCGTCTTCAAGCACCAAGACATTACAAAAAGCACAGATCAACTCAGGGACCCTACCCATTAGGAAAGCTTAGTTAATGCCATATGATTATCAACATGCATTTGAAGTTCATGAACAACACACATCATTCAACTGCTTACAAAAAAGGTCCAAGAAGATTGCAAAGAAGTCCACTTTTTGAAACAAAAAAGGTTTTGGACATGAAATTTCTGGTCTACTTTACTTGTGGCAACTTTGATATTTCTGAGAAAGCCGCGGGGAGTAGTGCGGGATTTTATTTTATCGAAACTTCTTTTTTTGTGTAAGCAAAAACTGAAATTGTGTTGAAAAAATGTAGTAGTACAACTGAGGCCTGCCTCAAAGGTGGATCGGGGCTCTTTCTTAGTTGTTGCATCGTGGGCACTTTCTTTGTTTTTGCATCGTGTGCACCTATGATTATTGCAAAATCAAGCAATGAAGCTACAAAAGTGATGCAACTTGATTTTGCAAAATCAAGCAACGAAGTTGAAAAGTGATGCAACACAGCTTTTCAATCTTTTGGGGCCTCTACATTGACTTGTGCCTTGTTTGGGCAAACATATTGAGTGTTAAAGATATACAAAATGCTCCTTTAATTCAATAGTGATGCTTACATTCAATGTCAAAAGTTGTGATCATTATCACTACCCATCATAGTTCATTCATCTGACATATGTGTTCGCCCTTTAATGACTCCTAGAACAGGATTTACGTTCTCTCAATTGGGTTTCTTTTGTTTCCCCACCCCAAGTGCTTTTGCTATCTGACAAAGATGCAATCATCGAGTTCATGTTAATGCAATATCAATCTTCCGCACTCTTGCAGGCAGGTAGGGCTATTCTCTCATTATATCAAGTTTACAGATATCCTACTTGGCAAGCTGTTGTCTGACCATCTAGCATTCCAAACTTGAAGTTAAGCTTTTTTGCCAACCACCTCAGAGGTAGTTCATTCCCACAATCTAGTGGAATACTAGCATATCCATGTGGATTCTGCAAAATGTACATACCACACTAAGGCTAAATGATAGAGAGAAACACTCTTGCCTAATTTTCAAACTACCGACCAACTCAATCGAGGCATTACTAGCACATTTTGACATCAGCCAAATTATACGATCCCATGGATGAGGCAACATGTTCCCTCCTAGCTCTTGTTGCCGAGTACCCAAAACAATAAAGATCTGAAGACATTATTACAACACATAAGAACCCAGGCCCTCTTCAATAGATACTTAATGCATTGGAGCAAGGCTTGTCATGAGACAGTATGTGTGGCTATCCTTTGTAGTACTAACTAATCACAGTACTAATCCATCCCCTATCACATACTTGACTACAAGCTCCATATTGACATCAACTAGACTCCCACAAATGCTTCATAATTACTTGCTCGCCGCGACTACAAACAAGGTGGAGACACAATGGCCTACATAAGAGGATGAGGAAAGGGCATGTATGATCCACTACTCAATAGAAATAGGAAAAGAAATGTCAACTCTCTCTCACAGTGGCCTGCATACACATAAGAAGATACTTAGTTTATGCCCCTCTTACAAGAAAAATGAACCAAAAAGGTACTCCATGATCAGCTTGCCATGTGGCCCTAATCCATAAACTTTATCCAATGGTTCAAAATTGCTCCCAAGAGTTCCATGCTTTACCAAGACCTAATGTAGGCCAAACAAGAGTAGCAAAGCAAAGATTCCCAACCATTTAAAAACGGTTTGCCGTCATTAGCTTGCCATGTGGCCCTAATTCATAAGCTTTATCAAACGGTCCAAAATTGCTCCCAAGAGTTCCATGCTTTCCCAAGGCCTTATGCAGGCCAAAAAAGAGAACCAAAGCAAAATTTAAGACCGTTTCAAAGAATAATGTGAGATTTTAAGGACAAGAGTCTGAGATGGAGAGCCACAGACCCCACAAGGCACACAAAGAGCAACAAATCTACACTAATCTGACCTATCTATGTGTATATGTTGCACCATCTATGTCCCCTAAAGCGCTTGTCATGCTTGCAAAAGGCGAAACATATAAAATACAACCCTGGGCACAGCCTTTACCCGGTCCTCTATTTTCTTTGCCCAAGGGATGATTGATACAATCTTGGGCACAGCCTTTACCATGTCCTCTATTTTTGTTTGCCCAAGGGATGATTGATTACTTACACAACTTAGCTGTGGGATCTCCCCTAGAAGAAGAGCGCATGAAATACGTCTTCTGGCCTGTGTCCAGAGCGCACTTTACCTCATCTTCTAGACCGCTTCCGGGTTGAGTTGGTCATGCCTAGCACATCACTTGCTTTCGGCAGGCCCTGCTGCTGAGAATGCTTTGGTGGGCGACCCACCCCTCTCTTAGCAGGCTGTTGCATATTGTTAGGGGTAGCCCTCCCTTTGAGGTTATCACTCTCCTTTCCCTTGTATGGAGCCAACCCGGAACCTTTTGATGTAGAGCCCATATTTGAAAATCCAGCCTTCTTTTCCGAAACGTTTTCAGATAACCTATCTTTGAAAATGGTATCTTTTGATGTGTGCCTGGGCGATCGACTGGACCCAGGCTCCTTAATCTCCCACTCATTCCCAGGAGTAGAACCAAGCCTCTCTTTGACCTCATTCGCTGCCTCCAAGGGAATGATCCCATTCTTCAAGCTGCTAGAAACTTCCAGAATCGCCTGATTGTTTGTCACCCTCTTACAATCTAAGCTCTCTACAGCTTTCTGGACATCAGTACCTGTATTTACACCCCTTTTTGCATCAATACCTTTGTCGGCCGCCCGGGCTCCGTCACCTAACCGGCTTGCAAAGCTTTGATGACTCATGCGACGGCTTTCAATGCTGGTGCTCACATCAGACTGCTTTAAAGCTCGGTCTCGATCCCTTGAAGTCCTGTCCATTGAAGACAATAATTTGAGCCCCCCTTTCTTCCTCCCCTGACCTGTGATTTGTTTGGAGTCCCGCTTTCTAAACGAAGGCCCTTCCTGCCTTACAAGAGCCTCCGTTTCAAAAACATGTCCCATTTCTTTCATTATACATTCCCGAAGACCAGACGCAGCAGCAGACTCCGATGAGTCTCTGGGATAGTACACCAAAGCATTACTCACCATTAGTAGTAAGTCTCGGAAAAAGTGCAGACTGCCCGAATATTGACCCTCTTCCAATTTGGTGCGAATCATTCCCAAGTCAATGGGGGCCCGAACTATGCGGTAATACATATCATTATCCTGCAAGCCAAAGATATGTCAATGCAGGGACATTGCTCCAATTTGCACATATACAAATAGCCACCCTCTGTGTGTGTGTGTGTGTGTGTGTGTGTGTGTGTGTGTGTGTGTGTGTGTGTGTGTGTGTGAGAGAGAGAGAGAGAGAGAGAGAGAGAGAGAGAGAGAGAGAGAGTGTGTGTGTTCGCAAGCGAAATGTCTCACCTCTGGCTCATGGTTGTGCCTGAAAAAATGGCCACTCCTATGGGCACAGATGGTCCTCAGACTCTCCAACAAAGGTATAAGCTTCCCGGCCACTTTTGGCTCTCTCCGATTTCTTCTGCTCATCGGGGAAATGTCCTCATTACCATCCACGTAAGAACCCACCTCACTTTTCTCGTACCTGCTATCTCCAGAAAGTCTTTCTGCTTGGTGCCAAGCTTCCATGTCAGGCCCTTCCTTGCCTTCTGGTGACTGCATGCTTTCACTTGCATCATGGCTCACACTTAAGGACTCACTCTTTACTGACGACGAGTGCGGAGTGGCACTTGGCATGCGTCTTGGATCATCAGTGTCTCGTGCTCTATGTTTCCGGTCTGCACGACCCATGAGTCGTCGTCTTTTACGTGTGGGGATCTCCTTGTTGACAACTTCGGCCGACTCCCCCCAAATCTCATGGTGGAGAGAATTCTCGGTAGAGCTGGTACTTTGGGTTTTCTTTTCGGAGGTCATGGGTGCGACCACAAGCTTCCTCGAATGGTCTTTATCATTCCTTGCAATATTTGATCCTGGTAAAGTCACATCCTCCTCCTTGCAAGCCAGCAACTCTTTTTTGATCCTGCTAGTCGAAGCATCTGGGTTCAAAGCTTTTATGGCTAGCGCTCGCTGGCCCTTGCCTTCTGTGCTATCAGCTGATTCTACAGGTAGGTTACACGCGGCCTCTGCAAAACTTTTTTCTCCCAAAGCTTTTCGCACATAGCGCTTGTCATCCAGATCATCATGTGTGTATACTTCCCTGCTGAATCCAGGGCCACTGCCATCACCACTTCGCCTCCGCTTAACATGCTGAGATCTGAGCCGTGGAGAGCATAAGCTCTGTGATTCATCTGACTTTCTACCGCCGTCGTCATCATCTACATATGAACTCTTGGCCAGGTTTTTACACTCGTCAATATTGACCGACTTCAAGGACGGTGACACTCCTGGTTTCACGGATGTATCACCTTGAAGCATATCACCTGCTTTGACGGAAACATCAGGTTGCAAGGCAAGTACAGTATTTCCCATCCCTGCTGGATCTTCACGGTCATCACTCAGCCTATCAATGGTTGAAGTGCGGTTAATGTTGTCCGGAGTCTGCCTCATAGGGATCCCGTTTGATGTACTCACAATACTACCTCCACCTTGTTTGATATTGAGAGAGAGATTGGGATCTTTATTCAACTTCTCTTGCTCCTTTGATGTAGTGTCGCTTTTGCTTAAGCTCAGATAAAGAGTGCTACCGGATGATAGTGGTTGCTCTTCTTGCTTAGGGATGACACGACCATTTTTGTTTGGTACACTCTTATCATGATGCTTTGGTGATGAGCTAGGAACTTCATTATGCACCCGCTTGTCAGCCCCATTTGACTGCTTCATCCGAGCAAGTGCAACATCCATACCAGTCATTGTGGTGGAGACCCGGGTCTCGGGCGTAGAGTGATGCATGGGTGTCTCTGATGTGGTCACATGAGAAACACCCATCAAACGATCTTCGGGATAAGCAGAACAAGCGGCATGAGCCACCTCAGATGTCGTTGCCATACCACTACATGGCTTCTTGGAGTCACATGCAATAAATACATCTGAGTCACCCTTGTGATGACATGGTGCTTCAATAGAGTCGCTACCTCCCGGCTCTGCATTTGAGCCGTGGGTCTTGTCTTCTGATAGCAGTCTCTTGATTTTGCTCTCCAGAGACCTGCATGAAAGGGGAGCCAAATAGCAATTGAATTGAATAGTATTTAAATAAATCAAAACAACAAAAGCAAAAAGCACAAAAAACATGAGAAGCTCACCCAATGGAGGTGTCATACTGTTCAAGCTCCCTCTTGAGATGGGCGACGCGGAGGCGGCGTAGCTCTTCATACCATTGTGTAGAGCCACCTTCTCTGCACAAGGGAAAGAATAAAAGAATATAAGTCACGCTAAGATTCGGAAAATGAATCAGAAAAAGCAGAGATCTGCTCTATGTGATTACCGGCCTGCATCGGCACCGAAGCGGAGCTGGATAGCATGATACCCTGCTCTGCAGGCCTGGAAAAGCATCTTCCCGTTGTATAAGCTCATTGCTTTTTAGGGTTTAGTAGATTGTTTTCTTGAAAAAGAAGCTCACCTCTGGTGTGAACGAGAAGCTGGCTGGAGCGCGAGACTGAAGCTCCTCGGAGACGAGTGCCCAGTTGTCAGCGCCATGCTTTAACACAGCGCTGCCGAGAAGCAGCTCCTCCCAGGTTCCCCAGGGGTTACTATTCGGGTTAGCGTTAAAGTTAGCATTGGTAATGTTGTTGTGAGTGCTGTGCTGGTGTTGAACGTGACGAGAAAGAGGATCTGAGCGGGCGGCCATTACAAGCACAGGAGAAAGATCAACCATGGCCTTTGCGCACAGATCTACCCATCAAGAGCTACAAAAGGATCAAGAGCTACAAAAGGAGGTAGAGACAGAGAGAAAAGGGGAGAAGAAAGAGAAAACTTGCGCACCGACACGTTACAACCACACCTCACAGACAAAAGCATACAGAAACGACCAAACAAGCAGATGGGCATGCAGAGAGAGAGAGAGAGAGAGAGAGAGAGAGAGAGAGAGAGGAAACGCACGCACGCACACACAGACAGAGCCCACGCAGATTCAAACAGATTAATTTCTTGTTTAAATGGATTGATTTGAGCTTGATTACGTTGGCTAATCTTCTTCTTTAATGTTTCTTTTTCTCGTCTCGCGATGTTCCACGCCCACACACAGATCTGGTGGAGATGGCGGGGAGAAGAGGGTGAGGAAGAGAGAGCGTCCCGACACACACGAGAGCGAGTTTGTGTTTGTGTTTAGGCCTATCCCGTTGGGCGGCCGCCCAGAAAGCCCTAACAATTTTTGGTGTCAATTTACGGTAATTTTGTTTTACACGACAAAGCGCCTTTTTGCCATGCCAAAATTGAAAATTCCTCGATTATACCGCCATTTCTTAGCGAAATTTTTACTTTTTCTTCTGCTTTTACAAATAGAAGTTTGGGGCTAGTGTCACCCACATCCACGAACATGCAAGCACATCTGGTGGTTGCAAACTTTTCTAGTCACACTCGACAGAGGAAAAGTATGGCGTCTGCTAACTGATGTAAAGTATTAAGTTTTATGGTGATTCATGTCTCTCAAGCAACCTTCTTGCATGGACTGGCGAAGATAGTTGAAAGAGTGTGTGGTATGTGGAATGTGTGTGTAGCCATAGAGGACATGGTATTGGTCCAATGGATGTGAAGACGATGTTTCTTATAATGGGGATCTTGAAAAAGATGTCTACATGAAGCAGTCATAAGGTTTTGAGATAAAGCCTAAGAAGCCAACAAGGGTAGAATTGGTGTGTAAACTCAAGAAAGCTTGGTATGGACTAAAGCAAGGCTCAAGAAAGTGGTACATCAAGTTTGATAAGTACATTCAATCCCAAGGTTATGTACGGAACCAAGAGGATCACTACTTGTACACAAGGAGGTTGAACGATGGTTCCCTCATCATTTTAATATTGTACATGGATGATATGCTTATAGCCGAGAAGTCAAAAGATGAGATTGCACTTCTCAAAGACGCTTTAAACAAGTAGTTTGCCATGAAAGATTTGGGTGATGCACATCATTTTCTTAGTATGCATATCAAGAGAGATTGTGAGTATATTTACAAGGTCGTGCAATGTTTTAACATGCAAAGGGAGGAAAAGCATTGATTGCCCCAATGGTTGCACATGTAAAATTTAGCAAGAATGATTGCCCCAAAAAAGGATGTTGAAAATACAAAGATGGAAAATATTCTTCGACAATTGGCAGCCATCGTTAGCACGCGATTAAGACATTGCATTTGCGATGGGAGTGGTCAGTAGGTATATGGCAAATTTGGACAGAAAGCATTGGGAAGCAGTTTAGCATATATTGAGATACATCAAGGGTTCAACCAACAAGAGATTACGTTTTGGGAACAGTGATGCATCCATAGTTGGATACACTTATTTTGATTATGCGGGTTGTGTGGACACTAGGAGATCCACAACTGACTACATTTCCTTGTTTACTGAAGCAACAGTCTCTTAGAGATTGTGTCTCCAAAATTGCACTTTGTCTTCCACCACTAAGGTTGAGTATGATGAAGTTCTAGTTGTGTGCTAGCCATGGCAAACATGAGATTGCCAACTGCTGAAGAATATGGCACCTTTTTCATCTCTGCCTTTTTAGCATCCGATTTAGGGCAATTATTATTGGTAAGTTTTACATTTGAAGCTATTGGGGTACTCAATGGGAAGTCCCTATTCAATGCCATGTATTGGCTTGATGAAAATGTGCAGCCAACCAAAGAGGATGTTGAGCAAGTTGCCATTTTTTCCCACAATGCAATAAATCTTTTGGGGAAACATGGATACCGTACCCCACGGGAGTATGCAGCCGTTGAGAGACATGTGGGGGCTTGGGTAGAAGTGTGAGTGACATACATTGCTTGACATGGATAAGCCAATGGAGACAACAATAGAAACAACAAGCATGATAACATTGACAACAATGACAACGAAGATGACATTAGCAATGCCAACAACTAGATTTTTTCCATTGTAAGCTAGTGCTAGAATAATAAGCGCGTGCACCCATTTGAAAAAATTGTTTTGTTTTGTTTCACTCCATATCTATCTTTTTGCAGTTGTTGTTTCACCTAAGATGCTTACTTTCAAGCCTTTCAACATGAATTTATGTATTTTTGCCAGTCTTTCAATGTTGTTCATCCATTGATCTATTAGGGTAAAGTTGGATTGGATTATTTTACACTGAAAGCCCTTAAAATTTGCTTATTGTGAATAATTCGGGTATACCATTGTCAGATTGGTGGATAAACTAGTTGCTAGACATATATTATGATATTTGAAAGAAAGAGAGAGAGAGAGAGAGAGAGAGAGAGAGAGAGTGTAATTATTCGGGTGTGTTTTTGTGCTTGTGTATGAGTGTGCATGAGAGAGGTAGAAAAGAGGAAGATTTTCAATTAATGAATGTTTGAGGTCATTGGCTCCCTTTGTTTGATCAAGGTGTGTTCGCTAAGGGAAATTTTTTAAGAGAGAGAGAGAGAGAGAGAATAAAAGAGCGGATCCTCAACTATCAAGGGTTGAGAGAGAGAGAGAGAGAATCTTTTTAGAATCTACTCACCAGATTCCAAAAAAGCACTCGCCAGTAAATGCTCGCCAAAAAAATACGTCTGCAACCAGCGAGCTTACATCCCTTTATATAGCACCCTATCATATCTCTGTAGGTAGAGTTGGGCTACATATTCCTATAGATTAAATGCTAAAATGACATAGGAATCAGGCAAACATTTGACTTTTGCAAGTGAAGCATTGTGTTAAGAGACTGATCGAACGAACGTCCACCTGGCGGGACACGTAGCCGAACACCACATTTGTACTCTATTAGTTTTTTGTGCTAGTGTAGTCATACTCTGTGTAAATCCTAATTCCAGAGTAGCAGGTCAATTCCATGACTTGTAATGCTGTCATGACATTTGTACAAGTGTAAATCCTAATTCCATAGTAGCAGGTTAATTCCATGACTTGTAATGTTGTCATGACATTTGTAAAAGTCCATGTGAGCCGGCCACTGGCCATATAGAAAGCCCTAGGTATATATGTTAATAACCTTAATGTGAAAGAAGGCTTATCTTAAGAGAAGAAAAGAGCTTTGTTGTACGTACGCTCAAGCTACGAAGCTGCTCCAACTTGTAATCATCGCAACTAATGATTGGGTAATCCATTTTCAATTCCGAAATGTGCATTGTGTTCCTCTCTCTTTGCTCTTTCATTCAAGTGTAAGCATTGTCAGTTTTTTTGAGGTTCGCGACTACGCGTTAGTGAGCCTAATCATCAAATTTGAGTGCTTAAATCACTGTTTATGGTCGTTTTCACCATAGAAGAGTGTTCTTAGACCATAGGGAAAGATTTTTGGACTGATCTGTTGCAGTTTTCATGATGGATCGTGATTTTGATACCTTGTTGGATTGCAACTAGACTTGGTAGGATAGTGCCCCTAGGTGTCATAGACCTCCTCCTAAAGTTTTGTTGCATTTCGAGTCTCTTTGAGTGCGTGATGACCTAGAGCTGTGAGAAAGGACATAGACAGATTTCCCTGATCTTTGAGTGTTGGTTTGCTTGTTGAGCTAGTGTGTTTGCTTGTTAAGGTTCACTTCTTGAGATTGACGATCTCAAAGAGTCTCTGTGCCCCATCCGAGTCACTTCTCTAAGTATTGACATTATGTTAGTGCCAAATCGCTACTCTATAGACGTTCGTCGCGCGGCGACCCACTAACATTGGCGCCGTTGTCGGGGATATGATCCTTAGATGGTGAGTGACCTAGTGCATATTTAGAGCTTCTTTTTCTGAAGATTTTTCTCTTCATTCCATTTCACATTATCAGTGAAGCAACTACACACGGGGTTTAGTGCTTGATAGAGTTTAGAAGTCCAGGACTTGCTAGATATATTCTCGAGAGGTAAAGAGGGTTGTGAGTGAGATAGCCAAAAGCATTTCATTCTTTGATTTTCTCTATGCTTTCAGAGTGCTATTCCATTTTCCATTTTGACTTTATTTTGTACCGTTCTGTTTAGAGACCTCAAAATTGATCTAGATTCAAAAATTCTTGGATTAAGGCATCAACAAACTCTCTAGAACCAATCTGGAAAGTTTGACCGGATTTTGTGGAGAAACATGGATTGCGATCCATGTACCCCAGACCCCATTTTTGGGAAAAAGTGATCAGTGACATTGTGCATCAGTGGGACATTGCTCTCATCAAGTTTTCTTGAAAGAAAAACTAATAAAAATTACACCAGATGTCATAAAATCTAATATCTAACCAACCCAAATGATTTTCTCATATTAAATTGATCACTTAATGTGGGAGAATAAACGGGAACAAGTGTTAAGATATAGATATGTGCTTATAGATCTATCTCAACACGGGGCCAATAGTAAAGGGGCCCAAATGGGAGATGGTCTATCAAGAGCAAGGCTAACCAATGGAGCATAAGACCTTAGGGTTAGCTTCATTGAAGACCTCCAATAATGTGTGTAAAAGTCCTTTGACCTTAGGTAAGCTAGGGCTGAGCTTGAGGTGGGAACCCGGCCCAAGCTCAAGGTGCTTGTCGTGCTTGAGATGCTTGTCATGCTTGAGGT
Source organism: Adiantum capillus-veneris (assembly GCF_014529385.1). Lineage (NCBI taxonomy): Eukaryota > Viridiplantae > Streptophyta > Polypodiopsida > Polypodiales > Pteridaceae > Adiantum > Adiantum capillus-veneris. Next base: position 54,063,431 of record NC_140958.1, on the reverse strand, counting down.
GCTTGATTAAGATGCTTGAGGTGCTTGACTGGCTCCATGCTTGAGGTGCTTGACTTGGTGCATGATTAAGGTGCTTGAGGTGCCTTGAGAAGCTTGCCTGAGATGCTTGTGGGAACACCCCCTACTTCAAGTGCTTTGTCATGCTTGATGACTAAGGTGCTTGAGCTCCTAAAGTCAAAAGCATCCCTACAAGAGGGGGGGCGAGCCCTTTTCCTAGGGATTAGAGAGAGAGAACACACACTCACACTCACAAGGGAAGCCCCAGCTTGAAGAGGCAGCAAGGACACATGTCAGGTCCCTACCCATGTTACCTTCATGTGTTGCTTGAAGCCTATTGGCTAGGCTTCAAAGGGGTCCAATGATAAATTACTTGAATTATCTAATTGATTTTGCATTTATCAAGTCCTCTGTCTCAAAGGGGAAAGGGGGACACTTGTCCCAAGGCTACCCATGTTGCTTGCAATGGCTCCTGCTTGTGATTGGCTAGGCCTGGAGGGGTCCAATGAGCTTCAAGCATGAGCTACAAGGGGGGGTCGACCCAAGCAAGCTAGGGGGGTGCTTAGGGGGTATACTCACCCACACACACTCACAAGCTCTCTCATTGTGTACTATGCAAAGTGCAAGAGCTCCCTCTCCTTCTCCAAGCAAGTAGAGGTTGAGAGCCTACACCAACACTCTTGGCTATGGAGTGCAAATCCAACCAAGAGCCATGCTTCAATGCTTAAGCTTGCCATCTCCTTCTTCTTCATTACTATGCTATTATGTATGCTAGCAACAAGAGTATGATAAGTGAGGAACTAATTCTTTCTCCTATGAAATGTTTCTTCTTCCTCTTCCCTACCCTCATTCCCTGCTAGCTCTCTCCACCTTCGAAGGTGTTTGAGGTCTTGGGACTGAGGCTTGGGATAGTTAAAGCTTTCTTCAAGTTTATGTTATGTTTGTGATACATGAAGCCTTCTATCTTCATGGCATCACCTAGGTCACAAGGAACACAAAGACTGTATTGTAACAAGTCTCTCTTTATGGGAGAAATCATAATACAAATGCCTATTGGAGGGGGGACCGGCTCCACATAAATCCGGTCCTCAACTGTTGTCATGTTCTCTAAACTCTCTCTCTTGCAAAAGTATTGTCTATGCCAAGTTAACTAATTGCTATGATTATGTTGCTATCTTCAATTATGTCAACCCGCTATGCTCACAAAATCATTTCTTGAAAGTACTCTCATTAAATTCCGCTACTCTCACATATTAAGGCAAATTCCATTACACCAGAATTGGCTACTAGGGCAAAAACTGTTAGGAAATAAGACGTAGCTAAATAGATATTTGAGTAAATTACTTAATGGAGAGAGATAGATTTCACACACAAGAGATTATAGAGTAGAGAGAGAGAGAGAGAGAGAGAGAGTACACACGATATACGTGGTTCACCCAATGTGGGCTACGTCCACGGGAAAGCAGTCACTCAATGGCTTTAGTACTTCAAAACAAGAAGTATTTTACAAAGGGATTATACCCTTAATGGAGCTCCCGCCTTGCTTCACTCTCACCACCTCACACTCACCTTGTTGCATCAACTTCACACTATGAAATGTGTGTAGAAATGACCTCCTTTTATAGGCCAAAAGGGCTGCCCTCTCTTATGAGAGACAGCCATGTGTAGCCGCCCTTGTGCGAATAAGTCCAAATCGGACCCTCCAATCCGCCCATGTGTGGCCGCCCTTGAGAAGACAAGTCCGCTTTTGAATTCGGCCACCGGCCATTGATTCCCGACCACCAGCCAACCGACGGTTGTTTTCCGACCACTTTCCGGCCGCCGTCCGACCATAATATTCCGACGAAAAGGAATATTCCGGCGAGGAAAAAAAAGTCTTGGGGTCCTCCGCCCCCGAGGCCCCTAAAGTTGCCCCTGATTTTTGGCCGTGAAAATTTTGGTTTCCGGCGAGTGATTTTCCTTTACGCATGATGGCTTTACCTTATAATGGGGGCCTTACGAATGTGCGCTTTTACCACAGAAAATTACAAGGGTAAATCAGTCTCCCACTTGGAGACTGATCTCCAAACCAAACCTGTGACTGCTTTCCATCCTGGCTTCTTATCCTTGAATGCCGATTGAAGATGAGAAAAACCTCAACTTCTCCTTGTTGACCACCTTTGTAAACATGTCTGCAGGATTTTCACTTGTATGCACCTTTCCTAGCTTTAGTTGTCCCTCTTCCAAAAGAGTGCGTATGAAGTGATATCTCACCTCAATGTGCTTTGTCCTTGAATGAAAGGCTGAGTTCTTCGCAAGATGGATAGCGCTTTGGCTATCACTGTACAAGACACAATTGTCTTGTTTGAATCCAAGCTCTTCTAAGAATCTGTGAAACCACATAATTTCAAAAGAGTGCGTATGAAGTGATATCTCACCTCAATGTGCTTTGTCCTTGAATGAAAGGCTGAGTTCTTCGCAAGATGGATAGCGCTTTGGCTATCACTGTACAAGACACAATTGTCTTGTTTGAATCCAAGCTCTTCTAAGAATCTGTGAAGCCACATAATTTCTTTGCTTGCCTCCGTCATTGCTACATACTCTGCTTCCGTGGTAGAAAGTGAAATCACTTTCTGTAGCTTTGAAGCCCAGCTTACTGCTGTGCCTCCAACCATTAACACATAGCCAGTAGTGCTCCTTCGAGTATCTTTGTCACCTGCCATATCTGCATCAGCATACCCTTCTAGAAAAATATCAATTCCTCCAAAATACAAAGCATTTGTTGTTGTCCCTTTTAGATACCTAAGTATCCACTTCACATCTTGCCAATGCTCTTTACCTAGGTTGTCCATGAACCTACTCACAACTCCCACTGCATGTGCAATGTCTGGCCTTGTTCAGACCATAGCATACATTAGAGAACCTACCGCTGCAGCATATGGAACTTTAGACATATAGGCTATCTCCTCTTGTGTCTTTGGACACATATCCTTTGTTAGTTTAAAGTGACCAGCCAAAGGTGTAGAAACTGGTTTTGCATTTTTCATTGCAAACCTTTCTAGTACCTTCTTGATGTAATCTTCTTGAGATAGCTTTATTGTCTTCTTCGTTCTGTCCCTTGATATTTTCATACCAAGTATCCTCTTTGCAGCACCTAAATCTTTCATTGAAAAAGATTTAGACAGTTCCTCTTTTAGGTCTTTGATGTCCTGCATGTTAGCACTTGCAATCAACATGTCATCAACATACAACATTAGGATGATAAATTTCCCATCTCCCAAATTCTTCGTGTAGACGCAGTGATCCGAGTTGCATCTTGTGAATCCATGATCCAACATCCATCGATCAAACTTCAAGTACCATTGTCTTGATGCTTGCTTTAAACCATACAAGCTCTTCTTTAATCTGCAAACCATTTTCTCCTTACCTTTTACTTCATACCCCTTTGGTTGAAGCATGTAGATTTCCTCCTCTAAGTCACCATGAGGGAATGCCGTATTTACATCCATTTGAACAAGATTTAGATCATGAGCAGCCACAAGGCTTAAGACAAGCCTAATTGAGTTCATTTTTACAACAGGAGAAAATATTTCATTGAAGTCAATACCTTTCTTTTGAGAAAACCCTTTTACCACAAGCCTAGACTTGTACCTTTTCTTCCCACCTTCTTCTTCCTTCAGCTTGTACACCCATTTGTTTTGAAGTGCCCGCTTACCTTTAGGCAACTCAACCAATTCCCATTTGTTTTGAAGTGCCCGCTTACCTTTAGGCAACTCAACCAATTCCCATGTTTGGTTGCGATGTAGTGAGTCCATCTCCACTTGCATGCTCTTCGTCCATTCTTCTTTGGATTCATGTTGCATAGCTTCTTCGTATGATTCCAGCTCTCCAGAATATGAGATCAAGAGATGGCCTTTCTGGAGGTCTACTTGCTCTTGTAGATCTTCGGGGAATAGGTTGAGGCTCCTCATTTGGTTGACGTTGTTGCACATTGTCACCGTTTGCAGTCCTTGAGTCTTCACCGTCCTCAAGCTCCATGTACTCATCACCTGTTTCTTTTCTTTGTTATCTTTCCAAGTAATCTTTGTACATATTTTGTTCGTTAAAAATTACATCCCTACTCCTTAAGATTTTACCATCTTCAGGATTCCATAGGCGATACCCAAAGTCACCTTCTCCATAGCCAATGAAGAAACACTTTTTGGACTTTGCATCTAGCTTTGATCTTAGGCTTCTATCTATGTGCATGAAAGCCTCACACCCAAACAATTTGAGAAATGCATAATTCACCGGTTTACCTGTCCATGCCTCTTCTGGAACTCCCCCATCCAATGCCGTTGAGGGTGACCGATTGATTAAGTACACAGACGTACTTACAGCTTCCGCCCAAAGCTCAAGCGGTAGGTCTGCATGTAGCCACATGCTTCGTGCTCGCTCCATGATTGTCATGTTCATCCTTTTCGAAATTCCATTTTGTTGAGGTGTCCTTTGCCTCCGAATGCCATTGCTAACACAAAAGCTTTCAAAAGCTTGGCTGCAATATTCGCCTCCATTGTCGGATCTGAGGCATTTAACCTTGGTACCTGTTTCATTCTCCACAAAGGCTTTCCACCTTTGAAATATGGAAAATACATCGAATTTATTCTTCATGACAGAAACCCATGTTTTTCTAGTCGCATTGTCTATGAATGTTACATAGTACAATGAGCCACCAAGTGATGGTGTACTTGCAGGACCCCAAACATCAGAGTGAACCAACTCAAGTTTTTTATTTTTTCTTTCATTTCCTGAGTTTTGAAATTTTACGCTCTTTTGTTTACCATAAACACAATCTTCATAGAACTCTAAGTCCACTTCTTTCAAACCTGATAGAAGCTTCTTTGTTTGAAGGATTTGCATTCCTTTGGCACTCATATGCCCAAGTTGGTAGTGCCACACCGCACTGTCAACTTCTGTAGTTGTTGCACAAGCTGAAGGTTGCGTGCTAACAATACACAAGTAAAGTGTACCGACCTTTTCTTCCTTGGCAACCACCAAAGATCCCTTTGAGATCTTCCACCGTTTGTTTCCGAATGCAATGTTGTGATCGTCATCGTCCAATTGTCCTGTAGAGATCAAATTTTTGCGAAGAGAAGGAACATGCCTAACATCTTTAATCTTCCATTCATTTCCGTTAGAAGTTTTGACAGAAACTGTACCTTTGCCGACAATCTCACAAGCTTCATCATCTCCCAAGTATACATACCCAAAATTACTTTTGGTGTAGTCTTGGAAATGTTGCTTGTGTGGTGTCGCATGGAATGAAGCCCCGGAATCTACTATCCAGGAATTTGACACATTGTCTAATGAGAGAATTAGAGCATCTTGCTCTACTTTACCTGCCACATTGGCCTCCGATGTTGGCTTGTTGTCTTGAGACTCAGTCTCCTTCTTCTTCTTGGACCAGCAATCCTTCTTGACGTGGCCCTTCTTGCCGCAGTTCCAACATTCAAGAACTGACTTTGTGCGTGACTTGATCCGTCTTGAGCGATCACGACCCTTTTGGCTTTTGAACCTCTCCTTAGGCCTTCCTCTTGTTTCCACTGACAATGCAACACTTGATGATTCTCTTGTGCTTCTCCTTCGTATTTCCTCGCTTAGGAGAACACCCACAACATCATCAAACTTAAGAGTATTTGTACCAGAGATAGAATTACTTACAACCATCACAAGGCTGTCCCAACTATCCGGTAAAGATGATAGTATAAGGAGAGCTCGCACTTCGTCATCGAAATTGATTTTCACCGATCGAAGTTGACTTATGTTTGTGTTAAAGTCATTTAGGTGTTCTACAACTGAACCATTCTCTGCCATCTTTAGATTGAACAAGCGCTTCATAAGAAATACCTTATTGGATGCCGATGGTTTCTCGTAGAAGTCATCAAGTGACTTCATCAAGTCCTCTGTGGTCTTCATGTCCGAAACATTGAAGGCCACCGTTGACGCCAAGCTTAATCGGATCGTTCCCAGTGCCTTTCGATCAAGGACAATCCATGCTTCATCTGCCATTGTTGCGGGCTTCTTCGCAAGACCGCCTATGGTTTCTCGTAGAAGTCGTCAAGTGACTTCATCGAGTCCTCCGTGGTCTTCATGTCCGAAACATTGAAGGCCACCGTTGACGCCAAGCTTAATCGGATTGTTCCTAGTGCCTTTCGATCAAGGACAATCCATGCTTCATCTGCCATTGTTGCGGGCTTCTTCGCAAGACCCCGCCTAGTGGCAAATAGAGGTCCTTCTGGTAGAGATAGTCTTCAATCTGCATCTTCCAATGTTGGTAGTTTTTGCCGTTGAACTTCTCAATCTTGAGCTTCGCTTCCTCCGCCATAACTCCCACTCAATTCAAGGAATCCTTTCCTTGAGATAATTTAGCTACGAGCAAACCTTGCTCTGATACCAGTTGTTAGTAAATAAGACGTAGCTAAATAGATATTTGAGTAGATTACTTAATGGAGAGAGATAGATTTCACACACAAGAGATTATAAAGTAGAGAGAGAGAGAGAGAGAGAGAGAGAGAGAGAGAGAGAGAGAGAGAGAGAGAGAGAGAGAGTACACACGATATACGTGGTTCACCCAATGTGGGCTACGTCCACGGGAAAGCAGCCACTCAATGGCTTTAGTACTTCAAAACAAAAAGTAGTTTACAAAGGGATTGTCATAATAATCAATATCTAATTCTCCTAAATGATTTTCTCATATTAAACTGATCATTTAATGTGGGGAAGTGCCAGGGGAGAAAAAGCTAGAATATTGGTTAAGCTAGCAGACCGGCCACAATAGGGATCCAAAGGAGGGAAAATAGGCATCCAAAGGGGGGGCCATCTGCAAAAGAGCCATGTGCAACAATGGGCTAAAAAGACCCTAAGGTTCAGCCCAATAAGACTTCCAAAATGCTAAGGTTCCAAAATTCAAAGGTTGTGTCCAAAGGTCAACCCTAGGGGAAATTGGATGCTTTGTGTGTGACTAAAAAGTCTTTGCGTATCCCTACATGGGAGGGGGCGAGCCCTTCTTCTAGGGGATGAGAGAGAAAGTCACACACACACACACACACACACACACACACACACACACAGGCTCCCTTTACACAAAGGGAATTAGGGACACATGTCAACTCCCTAGCCCAGATGCCCACAAGGTGTGCCCAATTCCTATTGGATGGCCTTGGAGGTGGACCAATGAGAATTAGGCTAGAGTAAATCTAGTTTAATTAATTTAAAAACACTTAATAAAAGAACCAATGAGAAATAAGTCTCCTAGAAGACTATTGGACAGTCTCCCAAGGGGTCCAATGAGCATTCAGGAGCCCAATGGCTTGCCTGATACCTATTGGCCAGGAGGCAAAGGGGTCCAATGAGAGTTTAGTTTAATTATTAAATTACCTAAATCTCTCACAAAAGGGGAAAGGGGGACACATGTCAGAAGGCTATCACTTATGCTACTTAATGGTCATTGGCTTGACTTGGGGAGGGCCAATAAGGCTGGAGTAAGAGCAAATAGCAAGAGGGCTCTCCCAAGAGAGAGAGGGGGCTGATTTTTGCAAGGCATTATCACACACACACTCAGACAATCTCATGTGTGAAGAAAGAGAAGACTATCTCTTCCCAAGCTTTAATGGAGAGCTCATCACCTACTCCAAGCTTGTGAGATAGAAGCCTACATCGACACACTCTTGGCTTGTGGATGCAAATCCAACCAAGAGCCAAGCTTCAATGCATACTCATCTCCTCTACCAAGCTAATTACTAAGCTAAAGCTATGCTAATATGAGTGATTATGTGAGGAGATGTACATCTTTCTCGTAAGATACTCCTTCTTCCTCTCAATCTATTCTCATACCCTGCTAGCTCTCACCATCTTCGAAGGTGTGTGAGGTCTTGGGTCTGAGAACGGGGATAATTAAAGTTGTGTTTACTAAGTGTTTTGCTTAGTGCATGAAGCTTTCGTCTTCATTGCACTAGCTAGTCTTGAAGGAACACAAAGAATTGTATTGTACAATGTCTCTCTTAATGGGAGAAACCATAATACACAGCCTTTTGGAGGGGGGACCGGCTCCATGCAAATCTGGTCCTCAACTGTTGTCAATAGCTTAATTTCTCTCTCTTTTGAAAGTATTGTTGATGCTATCTAACTAGGTGTTATGCTTTTTGTTGCTCTCTCCACCCAAGCACTCTTGTAATTCTCATTAGGAATCTATGCTAATGAAATGCCCACTATGTTCATGCTAATTTCCGCTACACATAAGTTTTTAGACTATTAAATGTTACATTGGAATCAGAGCTCAAGGTTTCTCTTTTCTTGCTCAAGAAGGGAGGTCCTCAAGCTAGCTACAAATGGTTGGTATTATTAATTGCATGTGAGTAAGTAGAATAGGGATTTTTCTGCCTTGTAGTGCGCCTGCCTTCGTGCAATTAACGGGGCATCACCGTCGAGAGCTATGGTCTTAATAGTGGAGTCCTACGGGGCTTGCCTATGGCTTAACCACTATTGAGCTATTAGAAGCTTGACAGGAGTCGGTGCTGTTTTGGTGTCGAAAGACCCTCTCTTCTATTCCTTGCAATTAATGGTATTCGAGCCGCGGGTATAGTAGCTTGCGTGCTTTTTCTAAAGGGGTAAAGAGGAGTAGCAACTAGGGCTTGAAGTGCCAAAGTAAACCTAAAAAGTTTACACCTAAAGGTTGTTAGAATGGCTGACAATAGTAAAGAGAGTGAAATTAATGTTGATAACTTTGATTTTTCTCATGAGCAAGCTACTAATGATGCTTCAATGCTTGTTAACTATCTTGTTATTAGGCTTCAACAAGCCATGGGCAATCCATCTCTCCAAAGTGAAGTGCAACGGCAGCTCCGTGCTCATGGGATTCTCCAAGCTCATCACCATGACAAGAGAACACCTAGGAAGCCTCCTTGTGAGACTACCAAAAGAGGTCTCTCTCCGATTCGGGAAGAAGAAGAGAATCCATATGAAGGGCTCAAGAATTTACTTCTTGATGATGCATCTCCTTCCCAAAGGAGAACTCAAGAGCCTCCACCGAAGGAACGAGAAAGAAGCGAGTCTCCCGCCACCTCGGCGGAGATGGCTCCACAAAGACGGCGGGCTAAACGCTCTCCATCACCACCAAAGCGGAGAAGACCATCACACTCTTCTCCACGCTATAATTCAAAGAGGTATGATAAAAAGAAAGAAACGAGAAAGAGGACACCCTGTTCTCCATCTTCTTCATCCTCTTCCTCTTATGAAAGCTATGGTGAAGACGACGAAGATCAAGACAAGAAAAAGGTGAGAAAGAGGTCACCCTCTTCTCCACCTTCTTCAAATTCTTCACCTTTTGAAGAAAGTGATGGTGCAACCTTTGAACCATCAAAAAGAAAAGGCCATAGGAAATCCTATGCCGCATGGAAGAGGTCGTCCAAGTTGAAGAAATTCAAAGAGGGAGGGAAGAGCATCTCTTTCCTTACTTATGATGGCACCTTTGGTGCTACGGACAAAGCCTTGGCCTTTATCCAGCAATTCGATGCGGCGTTTGGAGATGAGGGCTTCACGGAGTCCTCTATGTTACGCCATGTAGCTATGCACTTTCAAAAGTCCGCCAGACAATGGTGGTCTAGCCTATGAGCCAACGGTGAAGCTCCACGAACATGGAAAGCTTTAAGGGCTTCCATTATGAAGCAGTTTTTGGCCACCGATGCCAAAGACAAAGTACTCACCGAATGGCGAAGCTTAAAGCTCTCTCCCAATGAATCCATCCATAAATATGTAGACAAGTTTTGGGACCTACAACTCAAAGCCACTGTCTTCAAAAAGTTGGATTTTGGAGAGCAAAAGCAACAATTTTGTGCGGGCTTAACCGAAGAAATGGCGGAGTATGTCAACTCCCAAAGGCCACGTACCATATCGGCGGTAATACACCATACTATGGTGGCCTCTCGAATCAATTTCCAAACAGGGGCTAAAAGAAATAATAAGCCCCCGGAAAACAAGGGTTTCAATGAGCCTAAGGGGAAGGACAATGTCCAAAAGTCTCCTAAGGGCAACTCCAACAAAGCTAAAGAGAAGGGAGTTTACAAAGGTAAGAATAAAATATCTCCTGAAGAGCTTGAGCGTTATCGCAAAGATAACCGGTGTTTCAAGTGCGGCGAACAAGGGCATGCGTACTGCGCTTGTCCCCAAAAGAACAACCGCCAAGATCCTCCTAGAGCTTCCTTGGTTGAAATCCAAGAGGAGGAGACTCACCAAACTCATCACAAAGGATCTCCTCTATGCCATGCTTGGGGAAAGGTAAGAGAACATGATGCTTTTATTCTCTTTGACCCTGGTTCTACTCACAATTTTATATCTATAGAGTTAGCCACCAAGCTAGGCATACAATCCTATGAGATGGGAGATGTCCTACCCGCAGACAGTGCCTTCAAGGGGCAAGAAGCTTCAGTCACTCCCTTACTCGGGAAATTGAGGCTTCATGTCCAAGGCTATGTGGACAAAGAGGACTTCTTTATCTCTCCTCTCAAGCATGAGGATGTAATCCTAGGGGCACCATGGTTTGACTGCCTGGCTGCCGATGTTAAATTTCCTGAAAGGAGAATCTCCTTTAAGTTCAGGGAAAAAGACATGTATTAGATGCTAAGGAAATGGGTAACACTATCCCCATTGTACATACACCAGCTTTCAACAAGTCAATAAAGAGCTCTATTTCCGTGTACATGATTTTTGTTAAAGACTCTCAAAATGAACCTAATGCTTTAGCAAAAGAAAATAAAAGCAACCAAAAGGAATTAGAGTTATCCAATTTTCTCAAGGGGTTTCAAGATGTTTTTATTGATGACATCCCTTGTGAGCTACCTCCTAAACGAGGTAATGATGATCATGCAATCGAACTTCTTCCAGGAAGTTCACCGCCTAACAAACCTCCTTATAGAGTTTCTCAAGCTCAACAAGAGGAGATTATGCGGCAAGTGCATGAGTTAGTTGAGAAGGGTATGGTTAGGCCAAGCTCATCTCCATTTTGCTCACCTGTGCTACTAGTGCAAAAGAAAGACAGCACATATCGTATGTGTGTCGACTATAGAGCACTAAATAGGATCACTATCAAGAATAGGTTTCCCATTCCACGGGTAGAAGACCTATTTGATAAGCTACAAGGATCGACCTACTTCAGTAGGATTGACCTAAAAAGTGGCTATCATCAAATAAGGATAGTTGATCAAGACATTGTAAAGACCGCATTTCGTACCACATTTGGTCTTTACGAATACACTGTCATGCCTTTTGGCTTGACCAATGCACCAGCCACATTCAACCGCTTGATGGAGAAGCTGTTCAGGCCTCATCAAACCTTCACTGGAGTGTTCTTTGATGATATTATCATCTACTCTAATTCATTGGAGGAACACAAGCAACACCTCCAGGTAATATTTCAAGTTTTAAGAGAGAATAAACTTTATGTTAATCGAAAGAAAAGTGAAATTTTCTTGCAAGAGATTCAATATTTAGGTCATATTATCTCTCAAGATGGCATCCAAATGGATCCATCTAAGCTAGAGGTAATAAAAGGATGGCCTAAACCAAGGAATCTTCATGAACTAAGAAGATTTATAGGTATGTGTGCATACTATAGACGCTTCATAGAAAATTTCTCACAAATTGCGGGACCATTACATGACCTAACAAAGAAAAGCGTTAGGTATACATGGTCTGCTAAGGAGAACAATGCTTTCGAAAAGCTTAAAAAAAATCTTATCTCTCAACCTGTGCTTACACTACCGGATCTCTCAAAGCCATTTGAGGTCCACTGTGATGCTTGTGGTGATTGCCTTGGAGCTGTTTTGCTCCAAGAAGGGCATGCCATAGGCTATTAGAGTCGAAGGCTCGACCCTGTTGAGCAAGCTCTAGGCATATATGAAAAGGAACTCCTTGCAGTTCTACATGCCTTAGACTCATGGAAGCACTATTTATTGGGGACTCCTTTCATTCTGCGAACGGATCACCAAAGTCTTAAGTACTTCATGACACAGACCAAGCTCTCCGACAAACAAATGAGGTGGGCAAATTTCCTTTCGCAATTTCATTTTCATATTGCTCACATTGCTGGCAAGCATAATCAAGTAGTTGATGCACTCTCAAGACGGCCGAGAGTGAATGCGGTTTCCATAGCAACTCACAATGATCTATCTTCAATGATAGATGAGTATGCTATTGATCCCGATTTTAGAGATGTGATTTCAACCCTTGCATTAGGGAAGAAAGAAGAACCATTTACCTTACAAGATGGTTATCTTCTCTATGGAAATAGACTATGTGTTACTAACTCACTACGTGAGAAAGTAATGTATGAATCTCATGCTCCACCTTATGCGGGGCATAGAGGGATTCAGTCTACCTTAAAGGGAATTGAAACATATTTCTATTGGCCTACCATGAAAGTGAACATACAAGAGTATGTTTCTAAATGTGTGGTATGCCAAAAGACAAAATTTGATAGAGGGAAGCAACTTGGATTGCTTCAACCCTTGCCAATCCCTAATTCACCATGGGAGAGCATATCCATGGATTTTATCTTTGGATTGCCTAAATCTATCCATGGGAATACGGGAATATGGACGATAGTAGACAGGTTCAGTAAACAACCTCAAAAAGACTATCAAAGCCCATCAAATGGCAACCCTCTTCATTTCACAAATTTTCAAGTACCATGGCTTGCCAATGTCCATAGTGTCGGATAGAGATCCTAGAATGACCAGTAATTTCTGGAAGGGTCTCTTTGAGAATTTAGGAACAAGGCTAAACTTCTCTTCGGCCTATCATCCACAAACGGAGGGCCAAAGTGAAATAGCTAACCTAACAGTTCTCGATCTACTAAAAGCCTATGTAACGGAAGTAGATCAAAGATCCCAATGGGAGAAGTACTTACCCTTAGTGGAGTATGCTTACAATAACACTGTACATACTTCCACGGGAAAAGCACCTTTTGAGGTAATTGAGGGAAGATCAAAAAGTCCCTTGCTACTTAAGGTACATGGGAAGATCTTCGCTGCAGATGAGTATAGCCGAGACCTACAAGAATCTTTTCAAAAGATTAAGGATGCTATCTCTATCTCACAGCAAAGGCAAAAGGCTGCTGCTGACAAGCACAGAAGAGCCCAAGCCTTTAAAGAAAACGATTGGGTCTTATTAAAGTTTCCCAAGGCTCGATTAAGGCACGCGACGGGCAAGAATCCTACGGGCCACCAAAAGTACTATGCTAAACTAGCAAAAAGGTACTATGGTCCCTTCCAAATTCTTAGGCCAATCAATGAGATGGCCTATCAACTCAAGTTGCCCAATCATTGGCTCATACACAATGCTTTCCATGTGAGCCTATTAAAGCCTTACAAAGGAGAGCCACCTCAAGAACCAACTATTGAAGATCCACCGGAGATCGAGGACCAAGAGGAGGTGCTGCAGCCCGAGTCCATTCTCCGACATGAAGACAAGGTATTAAGAGGCAGTAAGACTATCCGACGATATCTTATTAAGTTTAAGAATTATCCTTTTGAAGATGCTAGATGAATGCAAGGTATACAATTAAAGGATAACCTAAACCTTGTCAATACTTACAATGCTTCCCAAGAGTAAGCAAATGTACAAAATGTTAAAAATGAACAATGTTTTTTTTGTCTTATAAGACTCTCTTTTTCTTTATTGTGCACAAAAATGAAGTAGTATGCATGCTTAGATCAAGTTTGTGGAGACGACGTCTCCCAAACACCAAGTAGAGCTTTTCACTCTACTATGGAAGACTGATAGGACTAATGTGCAGACATGCTTGCGACAGCCTCAGGCTCTCAAGCGCCAAATGGACTAGTCATCCATTGTGGAATGATGTCGTAGGGTAACATAGGGATCCTCTACCTACTAAGAAAAGGACTCATGAATATGCTTTATCTTCTCTACGCCATAGTCGAGGACCACTATGATTTCAAGAGAGAGGTAATGTCATAATAATCAATATCTAATTCTCCTAAATGATTTTCTCATATTAAACTGATCATTTAATGTGGGGAAGTGCCAGGGGAGAAAAAGCTAGAATATTGGTTAAGCTAGCAGACCGGCCACAATAGGGATCCAAAGGAGGGAAAATAGGCATCCAAAGGGGGGGCCATCTGCAAAAGAGCCATGTGCAACAATGGGCTAAAAAGACCCTAAGGTTCAGCCCAATAAGACTTCCAAAATGCTAAGGTTCCAAAATTCAAAGGTTGTGTCCAAAGGTCAATCCTAGGGGAAATTGGATGCTTTGTGTGTGACTAAAAAGTCTTTGCGTATCCCTACATGGGAGGGGGCGAGCCCTTCTTCTAGGGGATGAGAGAGAAACTCACACACACACACACACACACACACACACAGGCTCCCTTTACACAAAGGGAATTAGGGACACATGTCAACTCCCTAGCCCAGATGCCCACAAGGTGTGCCCAATTCCTATTGGATGGCCTTGGAGGTGGACCAATGAGAATTAGGCTAGAGTAAATCTAGTTTAATTAATTTAAAAACACTTAATAAAAGAACCAATGAGAAATAAGTCTCCTAGAAGACTATTGGACAGTCTCCCAAGGGGTCCAATGAGCATTCAGGAGCCCAATGGCTTGCCTGATACCTATTGGCCAGGAGGCAAAGGGGTCCAATGAGAGTTTAGTTTAATTATTAAATTACCTAAATCTCTCACAAAAGGGGAAAGGGGGACACATGTCAGAAGGCTATCACTTATGCTACTTAATGGTCATTGGCTTGACTTGGGGAGGGCCAATAAGGCTGGAGCAAGAGCAAATAGCAAGAGGGCTCGCCCAAGAGATAGAGGGGGCTGATTTTTGCAAGGCATTATCACACACACACTCAGACAATCTCATGTGTGAAGAAAGAGAAGACTATCTCTTCACAAGCTTTAATGGAGAGCTCATCACCTACTCCAAGCTTGTGAGATAGAAGCCTACATCGACACACTCTTGGCTTGTGGATGCAAATCCAACCAAGAGCCAAGCTTCAATGCATGCTCATCGCCTCTACCAAGCTAATTACTAAGCTAAAGCTATGCTAATATGAGTGATTATGTGAGGAGATGTACATCTTTCTCGTAAGATACTCCTTCTTCCTCTCAATCTATTCTCATACCCTGCTAGCTCTCACCATCTTCGAAGGTGTGTGAGGTCTTGGGTCTGAGAACGGGGATAATTAAAGTTGTGTTTACTAAGTGTTTTTCTTAGTGCATGAAGCTTTCGTCTTCATTGCACTAGCTAGTCTTGAAGGAACACAAAGAATTGTATTGTACAATGTCTCTCTTAATGGGAGGAACCATAATACAAAGCCTTTTGGAGGGGGAACCGGCTCCATGCAAATCCAGTCCGCAACTGTTGTCAATAGCTTAATTTCTCTCTCTTTTGAAAGTATTGTTGATGCTATCTAACTAGGTGTTATGCTTTTTGTTGCTCTCTCCACCCAAGCACTCTTGTAATTCTCATTAGGAATCTATGCTAATGAAATGCCCACTATGTTCATGCTAATTTCCTCTACACATAAGTTTTTAGACCATTAAATGTTATAGGGATTATACCCTTAATGGAGCTCCCGCCTTGCTTGACTCTCACCACCTCACACTCACCTTGTTGCATCAACTTCACACTATGAAATGTGTGTAGAAATGGCCCCCTTTTATAGGCCAAAAGGGCTGCCCTGTCTTATGAGAGGCAGCCATGTGTAGCCGCCCTTGTGCGAATAAGTTCAAATCGGACCCTCCAATCCGCCCATGTGTGGCCGCCCTTGAGAAGACAAGTCCGCTTTTGAATTCGGCCACCGGCCATTGACTTCCGACCACTGGCCAACTGACGGTTGTTTTCGGACCACTTTCCGGCCGCCGTCCGGCCATAATATTCCGGCGAGGGAAAAAAAAAGTCTCAGGGTCCTCCGCCCCCGAGGCCCCTAAAGTTGCCCTTGATTTTTTGCCGTGAAAATTTTGGTTTCTGACGAGTGATTTTCCTTTACGCATGATGGCTTCTCCTCATAATTGGGGCCTTACAAATGTGCGCTTTTACCACAGAAAATTACAAGGGTAAATCAGGCTCCATACTTAACAAAAACAGCAAAAGAGGCATTTCAGACACAAAATTTGGGATTTTTTAACTTTTTGGGATCCAAATTCAAAAAGGGGTGAGATTTGTCTTCTATAGGGGATAGAGAACCTTCAGAACAAAATTCATCAAAAAAAGCTGGCAAGCATCGATCTCGATCCATGTACCTTTTGACATCTGGGGCTAATATTTGACAAGTACGCCATCCCTGATAACTAGTGGAACAACTTTGCCAAAAGGGGCCATAGCAAAATTGAAAAAAATTGGTCAAAATAGCAAAATACAAAAACTTGTCAAAAATCGCAAAGCAGACATAAAAACTCACTTTTGTTTGGGGAAAATTTGACCGAATCCAAAAAAAGTGGTGGAACATGGATTGCGATCCATGTACCTCTGAAATTTTTTGGACAGAAACTTTTCTATCCTGTAGCAAAGACCATTGTGAGCAAAAGTTCCCAAAGAATTTTTGTCAAAAAGTTTCAAAAAGTGGGTGAAAAGAGCCAAAAGCAGTTCAAGGTGAAAACCATAAAACGGACTTGTGAATTGACTTTTGCTTGACCTAAAGTGATCCAAATCACATAAAAACCATATAGTAGGGATTAGTGGACCAAGGGAAAGCTACGAGTCAAGTTTCATCACCATCTGACACATAGGTACATGGATCACGATCCATGTTCCTTTATCACAGGCTGATACCATATTTGCACCATAGCTAGAGGACATCACAAGGAGTCTAGTGGTCTTTTCAAAATTGAATTTGGATACCAAAATCAAACCAAAAGCTGAGAACTGCCAAGTACTTTGACAGAGTGCCATAACTGACCTAACTTTCAATCCGGAGGTCCATTTTAAAAAAATTGATACCATAGGACCTACTGATCATGTTGAATGTAATGGAATTTGCCTTAATATGTGAGAGTAGCGGAATTTAATGAGAGTACTTTCAAGAAATGATTTTGTGAGCATAGCGGGTTGACATAATTGAAGCTAGCAACATAATCATAGCAATTAGTTAACTTGGCATAGACAATACTTTTGCAAGAGAGAGAGTTTAGAGAACATGACAACAGTTGAGGACCGGATTTATGTGGAGCCGGTCCCCCCTCCAATAGGCATTTGTATTATGATTTCTCCCATAAAGAGAGACTTGTTACAATACAGTCTTTGTGTTCCTTGTGACCTAGGTGATGCCATGAAGATGGAAGGGTTCATGCATCACAAACATAACATAAACTTGAAGAAAGCTTTAACTATACCAAGCCTCAGTCCCAAGACCTCAAACACCTTCGAAGGTGGAGAGAGCTAGCACGGAATGAGGGTAGGGAAGAGGAAGAAGAAACATTTCATACGAGAAAGAGCTAGTTCCTCACTTATCATAACTCTTGAGCTAGCATACATAATAGCATAGTAATGAAGAAGAAGGAGATGACAAGCTCAAGCATTGAAGCATGGCTCTTGGTTGGATTTGCACTCCATAGCCAAGAGTGTTGGTGTAGGCTCTCAACCTCTACTTGCTTGGAGAGGGAGCTCTTGCACTTTGCATAGCACACAATGAGAGTGTTTGTGAGTGTGTGTGGGTGAGTATACCCCCTAAGCACCCCCCTAGCTTGCTTGGGTCAACCCCCCCTTGTAGCTCATGCTTGAAGCTCATTGGACCCCTCCAGGCCTAGCCAATCACAAGCAGGAGCCATTACAAGCAACAGGGGTAGCCTTGGGACAAGTGTCCCCCTTTCCCCTTTGAGAGAGAAGACTTGATAAATGCAAAATCAATTAATTAAATATCCTAAATTATCATTGAACCCCTTGGGTGGCCAACCAATAGGCCTCAGGCACACCATGAGGGCAACATGAGGAGGAACTTGACAAGTGTCCTTGCTGCCTCTTCAAGCTGGGGCTTCCCTTGTGTGTGTGTGTGTGTGTGTGTGTGTGTGTGTGTGTGTGTGTGTGTGTGTGTTCTCTCTCATCCCCCCCCCTTGTAGGCTCGACCCCCTCCTTGTAGGGATCTTTTTGACTTTAGGAGCTCAAGCACCTTAGTCATCAAGCATGACAAAGCACTTGGACTAGGGGGTATTCCCACAAGCATCTCAGGCAACCATGTCAAGGCACCTGAAGCACCTTAATCAAGCGGCAAGTCAAGCACCTCAAGCATGGAGTAAGTCAAGCACCTCAAGCACCTTAATCAAGTACCTCAAGCAGGACAAACACCTCAAGCACGACAAGCACCTCAAGCAGGTCAAGCACCTCGAGCTTGGGCCGGGTTCCCACCTCAAGCTCAGCCCTAGCTTACCTAAGGTCAAAGGACTTTTTCACACATTATTGGAGGTCTTCAATGAAGCTAACCCTAAGGTCTTATGCTCCATTGGTTAGCCTTGCTCTTAATAGACCATCTCCCATTTGGGCCCCTTTACTATTGGCCCCGTGTTGAGATAGATCTATAAGCTCATATCTATATCTTAACACTTGTTCCCGTTTATTCTCCCACATTAAGTGATCAATTTAATATGAGAAAATCATTTGGGTTGGTTAGATATTAGATTTTATGACATTACCTCTCTCTTGAAATCATAGTCGTCCTCGACTATGAGGTAGAAGAGATAAAGGCTTAGTCATTAGTCAATCGTACTTAGCGGGTAGAGGATCCCTTTTTTACCCTACGACATCTTTCCAAGATGGATGACTAATCCATTTGGTGCTTGGGAGACATAGCTGCCGCAAGCATGTCTGCTCTTTAGTCCATTTCATTCTCCCAAAGTAGAGTGACAAATTCTACTTGGTGTTTGAGAGACGTTGTCATCACAAACATGATTCTAAGCATGCATACTAGTTAAATTTGTGCACAATTAAAAAGAGGACTAGTCATATAAGACAAAAACATGAGTCATTTAAAAGAAATTTGTACATTTGCTTACTCTAATGTAGCATTGTAAGCATTGACAAGGTTCATACTATCCTTAAGTTGTACTCCTTGCATCCATTTAGCATCTTCAAAAGGATAATTTTTGAACTTAATAAGATACCGTCGGATTATCTTACCATGTCGTAGTACCTTGTCTTCATGCCGAAGGACAGCTTCGGGTTGTAGCACCTCTTCTTGGTCTTCGACTTCGGGAGGGTCTTCAATAATTGGTTCAATTGGTAGCTCTCCTTTGTAGGGCTTAAGTAGGCTTACATGAAAGGCATTGTGTATAAGCCAATGGTTGGGCAACTTGAGTTGATAAGCCGTCTCATTGATAGGCTTCAAGATTTGGAAAGGACCATAGTATCTTTTTGCTAGTTTAGCATAATACTTTTGATGGCCCATAGGATTTTTGCCCGTCGTTTGCCTTAATCGAGCCTTAGGAAACTTGAGTAAGACCCAAACATTTTCTTTGAACATTAAGGCTCTTCTGTGCTTATCAGCAGCAGCTTTTTGCCTTTGTTGAGAGATGGCTATAGCCTCCCTAATCTTTTGAAAAGATTCTTGTAGGTCACGGCTATACTCATCGGCGGCGAAGATCTTCCCATGTACTTTCAGTAGCAAGGGACTTTTAGGTCTTCCCTCTATGATCTCGAAAGGTGATTTCCCCGTAGAAGTATGTATAGTATTATTGTAGGCATACTCTACTAGCGGTAAATACTTTTCCCATTGTGAGCGTTGATCTACTTTGGTAACATAAGTTTTGAGTAGATCGAGTATCGTAAGATTGGCTATCTCACTTTGGCCATCCGTTTGTGGGTGATAGGCCGAAGAGAAATTCAATCTTGTTCCTAGATTTTCAAAGAGACCTTTCCAAAAATTACTGGTCATTCTAGGATCTCTATCTGACACGATGGATGTGGGTAATCCATGGTGCTTGAAAATCTGAGATATGAAGAGAGTTGCCATTTGATGTGCCTTAATAGTCTTTTTGACAGGAATAAAATGTGCTTGCTTGCTAAACCTGTCGACTATTGTCCATATTCCTGTATTCCCATGGATAGACTTGGGTAATCCAAAGATGAAATCCATGGATATACTCTCCCATGGTGAATTTGGAATAGGCAATGGCTGGAGTAATCCAGATTGCTTTCCTCTATCATACTTGGTCTTTTGGCATACTACACATTTTGAAACATACTCTTGTATGTCCACTTTCATGGTAGGCCAATAGAAATACGTCTCTACTCCTCGGAAAGTAGGTTGAATACCTCTATGCCCTGCATATGGAGGAGCATGGGATTCATACATAACCTTCTCACGAAGGGAATGGGTAACACATAGCCTATTGCCGTGGAGAAGATAACCATCCTGCAAGGTGAATGGTTCCTCTTTCTTCCCCAAAGCAAGGGCTGACATTATGTCTCTAAAGTCAGAGTCAGTAGCATACTCATCTATCATAGAGGATAGATCATTGTGAGTAGCTATAGACACCGCATTAACTTTTGGTCGTCGTGAAAGTGCATCGGCAACTTGATTGTGCTTACCAGCTATGTGAGCAATATGGAAATTAAATTGCGAAAGAAAATTTGCCCACCTCATTTGTTTGTCGGAAAGCTTGGTTTGCGTCATGAAATACTTGAGACTTTGGTGGTCGGTTCGTAGGATAAATGGAGTCCCCAATAGGTAGTGCTTCCATGTGTCTAGGGCATGTAGAACAGCTAAAAGCTCTTTCTCATAAATGCCCAAGACTCGTTCATCACTATTGAGCCTTCGGCTCTCATATGCTATGGCATGCCCTTCTTGAAGCAAAACCGCTCCAAGGCAATCACCACACGCATCACATTGGACCTCAAATGGCTTTGAGAGATCCGGAAGCACGAGTACTGGTTGGGAAGTAAGCTTCTCTTTGAGTTTTTCAGAAGCATTTTGCTCCTTAGCAGTCCATACAAACTTAACGTTCTTCTTTGTTAAGTCGTGAAGTGGTCCTGCTACTTGAGAGAATTTTGCTATGAAGTGTCTATAGTATGCACACATACCAATAAAGCTTCTTAGCTCATGTAGATTCCTTGGGTTAGGCCATGATTTTATTACCTCTAACTTTGATGGATCCATACGAATACCATCGTGAGAGATAATATGACCTAGATATTGAATCTCTTGAAGGAAGAATTCACTTTTCTTTTGGTTGAGAAAAAGTTTGTTTTCCCTCAAGGCTTGAAAAATCACTTGGAGATGTTGTTTATGTTCCTCCAAAGATTTGGAGTAGATGATGATATCATCAAAGAACACTCCAGTGAATTTACGATATGGTCTAAAAATTTTCTCCATGAGACGATTGAAAGTAGCTGGTGCATTAGTCAAGCCAAAAGGCATGACTAGATATTCATAAAGACCTAATGTTGTGCGAAACGCGGTCTTTAGGATATCTTCATCCACTATCCTTATTTGATGATAGCCACTCTTAAGGTCAATCCTACTAAAGTAGGTAGAGCCTTGTAGCTTATCAAACAGATCTTCTACCCGAGGCACGGGAAATCTGTTTTTGATAGTGATATGGTTTAGTGCTCGATAGTCCACACACATACGGTATGTACCATCTTTCTTTTGCACTAAAAGGGCTGGAGAACAAAAGGGAGAGGAACTAGGCCTCACCATCCCTTTGTCTACCAATTCCTGTACTTGCCTCATAATTTCCTCTTGTTGAGCTTGTGAGACTCGATAAGGAGGTTTGTTAGGCGGTGAGCTTCCTGGAAGGAGCTCAATACGATGGTCATCATCCCCTCGTTTTGGAGGTAGGTCCATAGGGATATCATCGATGAACACATCTTGGAATCCTTTTAGAAAAGTAGACAAGTCTAACTCTTCTTGATTCCTATCATTTTCATTTGATGAAACATTATTAGCTTTTAGAGACTCGTTGACATAAATCATGTACGCAGAAACTGAGCTCTTCATTGATTTATCAAAAGAAAGAGTATTTACAAGTGGAATAGTGCGACCACGCTCACTAGCATCTATATACATGTTCTTTCCCCTGTAGGTGAAGTAAATTCTCCTTTCAGGGAACTTCATGTTGGTAGCCATGCGATCAAACCATGGTGCCCCTAGGATAACATCCTGATGTTGGAGAGGAGAGATGAAGAAGTCTTCTTTGTCGACATAGCTTTGGACATGAAGCCTCAACTTCCCAATCAAGGGAGTAACAGAGGCTTGTTGTCCCTTGAAAGCTGCATCGGCTATTACTATATCTCCCATCTCAAAAGCTTGAATGCCCAACTTGGTGGCCAACTCTATTGATATGAAGTTGAGAGTAGAGCCTGGGTCAAGCCTGGGTCAAACAAGATGAAGGCATCATGCTCTCTTACCTTTCCCCACGCATAGGAAAGTGATGATCCTTTGCAGTGACCATCCTCTTTTGGAGCTTCGATGGTGGAAGCCCTAGGAGTCTCATTGCGAGTATTCTTCTTGGGGCAAGAACGATAGCCATGTCCTTGCTCTCCACACTTGAAACACTTATGGTCCTTGCGAAAAGCTTCAAGCTCTTCAGGAGAGAGTTTGTTTTTACCTTTGTAAACTCCCTTCTCCTTGGACCGATTGTTGTTGTTGTTGTTGGAAGTGCCTTGGGAATTATTTTGAGCATTGGATTTCCCCTTTGCATCATTTTTATCTTTTTTTTCCATGGGCTTGACATTACGTTTAGCCCCTTGATGGAAATTGATGCGTGAAGCAACCATGGTGTGGTGGATTACTTCGGTAATAGTACCGGGCCGTTGAGAGTTGATGTATTCGGCCATCTCTTCAGGTAATCCCGCACAGAATTGCTGTCTTTGTTCGGCAATATCTATCTTTTGAAAGACAGTAGCTTTGAGATGTAAATCCCAAAACTTGTCTACATACTTGTTGATAGACTCATGAGAGAGAAGCTTCAAGCCGCGCCATTCGGTAAGAACTTTATCTTTAGTATCACTTGGAAGAAATTGCTTCATAATGGAAACTCGTAGAGTTTTCCATGTCTTTGGGGCTTCTCCATTGCCACGAAGGCTAGCCCACCATTGACGAGCTGATTTTTGGAAGTGCATAGCTACATGGCGTAGCTTGGAGGACTCTGTGAAGCCCTCGTCCCCAAAGGCCGCATCAAATTGCTGGATGAAGGCCAACACTTTGTCGGTAGCACCAAAGGTGCCATCGTAGGTGAGAAAAGAGATACTCTTTCCTCCCTCCTTGAACTTCTTTAGCTTTTGTGACCTTCGCCATGCAGGAAATGATTTGCGATGTCCTCCCCTCTTGTATTCTCTAGGAGAATAGCCATAACTTTCATTGGAAGAGGAGGAAGGTGAAGAAGAAGGAGAAGAGGGTGACCTCTTCCTAGCCCTTTTCTTCCTTTGTTTCCTCTCTTGCCTTTCAGAGTGATGAGGAGAAGGACTATAGGTTGCTCTTTTCCTCTTGGGAGGAGTAGGCGATCGTCTAGACCGCCGTCTTCGTGGAGCCACATCTTCAGAAGAACTTAGACTGTCATTGCTTTCTTTCTCTTTGGATTCCTCCTCTCGAATGGGAGAGAGTCTTCTTTTGGGGGTCTCTTCAAGAGGCCTCCTAAGCTCTCTTTCTTCTGGGAGAGGAAGGGCAATTTCATAAGCACGAAGTTGTTGAGTAACTTCGGCTTGCAAAACAGGGTTGCCCATAGCTTGTTGCAACCTAGTGACGAGATAATTCACAAACATGGGAGCATCATCATTAGCACTTTCATGTGCAAAATCAAAGCTATCAATGTTCATTCTACTCTCTTGATTATTGTCAGCCATGTTAACAAAATTTATGTTTATACTTAGTGTATGCTTTGGCAATACAAAACCTTAGTTGCCACTCCTCTTAGCCTTTGAAAATCGGCTCTTAAGTATCTACACCCACGGCTCAAAGTGGTTAAAAAATATAGAGTAGAGGAGTAGGTCTAACATAGCAGAGTTGCCAAGGGCTAGCTCCTTTAGGACTTCTTATGGCTCAATAATGGTAAAGCCATAGGCAAATCTAAAATGACTCCATTATTAAGTCCAAAGCTCCCGAGGTGTGCACCATCCCCCACATAGTGGGCTTAACAAAACCGATATTAGATCCCAGTTCCACTTACTCTATTATAATTAACAACATCAACCATTTATAGGCTACTTAAGGACCTCTCTTCTTAAGCAAGAAAAGAGAAACCAAATGCTCTGATACCAATGTAATGGAATTTGCCTTAATATGTGAGAGTAGCGGAATTTAATGAGAGTACTTTCAAGAAATGATTTTGTGAGCATAGCGGGTTGACATAATTGAAGCTAGCAACATAATCATAGCAATTAGTTAACTTGGCATAGACAATACTTTTGCAAGAGAGAGAGTTTAGAGAACATGACAACAGTTGAGGACCGGATTTATGTGGAGCCGGTCCCCCCTCCAATAGGCATTTGTATTATGATTTCTCCCATAAAGAGAGACTTGTTACAATACAGTCTTTGTGTTCCTTGTGACCTAGGTGATGCCATGAAGATGGAAGGGTTCATGCATCACAAACATAACATAAACTTGAAGAAAGCTTTAACTATACCAAGCCTCAGTCCCAAGACCTCAAACACCTTCGAAGGTGGAGAGAGCTAGCACGGAATGAGGGTAGGGAAGAGGAAGAAGAAACATTTCATACGAGAAAGAGCTAGTTCCTCACTTATCATAACTCTTGAGCTAGCATACATAATAGCATAGTAATGAAGAAGAAGGAGATGACAAGCTCAAGCATTGAAGCATGGCTCTTGGTTGGATTTGCACTCCATAGCCAAGAGTGTTGGTGTAGGCTCTCAACCTCTACTTGCTTGGAGAGGGAGCTCTTGCACTTTGCATAGCACACAATGAGAGTGTTTGTGAGTGTGTGTGGGTGAGTATACCCCCTAAGCACCCCCCTAGCTTGCTTGGGTCAACCCCCCCTTGTAGCTCATGCTTGAAGCTCATTGGACCCCTCCAGGCCTAGCCAATCACAAGCAGGAGCCATTACAAGCAACAGGGGTAGCCTTGGGATAAGTGTCCCCCTTTCCCCTTTGAGAGAGAAGACTTGATAAATGCAAAATCAATTAATTAAATATCCTAAATTATCATTGAACCCCTTGGGTGGCCAACCAATAGGTCTCAGGCACACCATGAGGGCAACATGAGGAGGAACTTGACAAGTGTCCTTGCTGCCTCTTCAAGCTGGGGCTTCCCTTGTGTGTGTGTGTGTGTGTGTGTGTGTGTGTGTGTGTGTGTGTTCTCTCTCATCCCCCCCCCTTGTAGGCTCGACCCCCTCCTTGTAGGGATCTTTTTGACTTTAGGAGCTCAAGCACCTTAGTCATCAAGCATGACAAAGCACTTGGACTAGGGGGTATTCCCACAAGCATCTCAGGCAACCATGTCAAGGCACCTGAAGCACCTTAATCAAGCGGCAAGTCAAGCACCTCAAGCATGGAGTAAGTCAAGCACCTCAAGCACCTTAATCAAGTACCTCAAGCAGGACAAACACCTCAAGCACGACAAGCACCTCAAGCAGGTCAAGCACCTCGAGCTTGGGCCGGGTTCCCACCTCAAGCTCAGCCCTAGCTTACCTAAGGTCAAAGGACTTTTTCACACATTATTGGAGGTCTTCAATGAAGCTAACCCTAAGGTCTTATGCTCCATTGGTTAGCCTTGCTCTTGATAGACCATCTCCCATTTGGGCCCCTTTACTATTGGCCCCGTGTTGAGATAGATCTATAAGTTCATATCTATATCTTAACACTTGTTCCCGTTTATTCTCCCACATTAAGTGATCAATTTAATATGAGAAAATCATTTGGGTTGGTTAGATATTAGATTTTATGACATTGAATCTGATGGTACCAAGATAAGTCAATTTGGGCTCCAAACATGGATCACGATCGATGTACCCATAGTGACAGTTTGACTTGAAACTTTCCAGATCATTAGTGCATACATAAAGAAACATATCTCCAAGTCCAATTTTGAAAAAAAAACCAACAAATTTGGGTCAAAAGGGTGCAAAACATGTGACATACCAAAAACCGCAGTGCAAACCTTGTATTGGGCATTTGACATATCAAACCAAGTCTAAATCCAAAAAAATTTGAGATTTAACTTGTGGACATAGTTAGGAAGAAACTCCTAAGAGATCAAGTCCAGATGTGGTTGAACATGGATTGTGATCCATGTACCTCAACCTCAGAATTTGATGAAAATTGGTATAGAGCTTGCATATGACCTTGTCTACACACAATCAAAATTTAGCAAAATTTGGAGAAAAAAATTTGACAGAAGAACATGGATCGTGATCCATGTACCTCAGCATAGCGGGGGTATCTGACTTGGTGATCTTGTAGATATACTTGAGTACATTCCAAATCTCAAGCTTGAGCTAAAAATACCTTCTGGAAACCAAGATACAAGCCAAAGTTCCTGTGTTCTGGTCCTGAGACTATTTTGAGTGTTGTTTCAAGTGCAATTCACTAAAATGAGTTTTACCAAACAACGAGCAAGTTTTTTCGAGCAAACAAAAAACCAAGCGTATTCCACCAAAATAATAGCCATTGTCTACCAAAATTAATTTTAAAAAATTATGGTGATGGTGAGAGGGGTTTTTTGCTTTTGAGTGGAAATTAAAGAGTGAGTGACGATAATTCAATGTAGGTACCCTTTTCTTTTTGTGAAAAGCAAAGGAGAGTGAGGATAATTCAATGTAGGTACCCTTTTCTTTTTGTGAAAAACAAAGGAGAGTGAGGCCTTGAGTTATTCCTACTCTTCACGGTTAGTCATTGTACCCCGCTATGCACACATAACTATACCCAGCTATCAACTTAAAACATGTTGGTTCCTCTTTTACGCTAATTCTAAAAATTGTATCTAAATGCCACTTCATATTAACTCTATGGTTCTACCTACTACCCTTGCAAGCTTGCCCTACTTCCTCATATCCTCCTCAAATGATAACCTTAGTGCACGGTCGCCCTCTCCACTTTACCTCCTCCCTTGTCTCCTCTCGTACACCTTGTCCAAACTTATAGTTTCAAAATACTGCCAAACCATACTCATGTTATGGGCTCATTAAAAGAAGGTTTGGTAAAATGCATACATAATAACCAAGATTTCATGGTTAATATGCATGTAATCTACCGAAACTTTCTCTGATGCGCATCTTTTGTTCCATTACCTCAGGTCCGACTTTCTTGAAAGTCTTTGGCTCTTGTGAGTCTTGTGAGAGACAATCTTCTTGCAAATCTATTTGTGACTCTTTGGATGGTGACTCTTCTTGCAAATCTATTTGTGACTCTTTGGATGGTGATTTCATCTGCCAGACCAGACCACGGTCTTCTTCACTAAACTGTATTTAAGACCTTTTCAGCAAACCTCGTAAGGATATGACCTGGGACAGAACATTACAACCCATGAATCAAACTTGACCACTAAGAGTAGAAGCACCCAGTAGAGGCCTGCCTCGAATCAATCTTGCTTCCAAAATCTGTGTATCCACCAAGGCGATTATGTTTTGTAGGGCAAACTTGCCCTTCTCCCAGTTTTCTCTCTCTTTTTCAACGTTCCTCCTCTTAGCAACTTTTGCTTTCAGCTCTTCTTTACGCTTCTTCTCCACAGAGCAGGGCGCGCAGAGACGGAGAGGCCTTCAGCAGCTTCACGCAGGGTAGCAGCATCGATGCCTCCGGTTGCTTGTCCAGCCACCGCCTGCATTCCTCCACTTCTCTCTCTCTCTCTCTCTCTCTCTCTCTCTCTGCGCAAGGTGGCGCCACTCTATGGAGATGCCAATGAGGGCCACTTGCAGGACGAGGGCATCTCTCTCTCTCTCTCTCTCTCTCTCTCCCTCCCCCCCCCCCCCCCCCCCCCCCCCCCCCCCCCGCGCACGCAGCAAGCCCCAAGATGAGAATTCGCAGCAGACTGCGCTTTTATAACTATAAAAACCGTTTTCTTTTTATAAAAATGACCCTCCGTGGTTGCTGCTGTAACCTGTCCGCGCCGGCGCTGAATGGTTGTAACAGCAAACCAGGGAGGGGTAGGGTCATGCGGATATGGTTTCTTTTTAAAAAAATGTCAAGTGGATCAGGGAGCTATTGTAGCAGGCAGTACCACAGGCAGATAAAGTGGCGCATACGATGGTTTGCGAGAGGAGATCAATCAACTACGTGCCCCTAGGCAAACAATTGTGAGGCATTAAGGTGTTGAGGACGGATGACAGTACAACCCCCACTGCAATGTGATGGTGAGCAATGCGATTCCTTTTTAAATCCATTATTGTAAGGAATGGGGCATTAAATTGTAGCCACAAACGTTGGCGTGTAGAAGAAACAACTCTGCTCTTGCATGTAGAAGAGCTTTTAAGAAATTGTTGCTTCATGACTTTACCTCTCCATCTAGCAGGCAAATGCACTTGAGACTTGGGCCTTTCTTGTGTAGAAGAGATTGCATTTGGCTCTGGGTCCGATCGTTTCTATTTAATGATCGCAAACGACAAGTTAGGCAAGAAATTGTCCTCACGGAAAGTGGTTCCAAAAGCAAAATGAGCAGATCAAGCATCCTTTTAGAGGTCCCTACTCCAAGGAACCTCTTCAAGCTTTATTTTATCCTTGAATTTGAGGTCTTAGAGAATTAAGAGGCATCTTAGAAGCCAATGCTGCACAAGATGCCATGGAATTTAAGCGAGACAAGAACTTTTGGTAACTAGTAAACTAGAGCTTGCCACAACCCTTTTACTAACTCTTCTTGAAATACCTTGCAACTTCGCTTTTGTATTGGACTCCTCCCTTAAAATATGTTCTAAGACCTCATGCATGTCAGCAGCTATGTTCACAAATGGAGAAGACAACAAGCAGTTACCACAGGGTTAAGCAGACCTATGACAGATAGATATGTAAATAGACTCTCAATCAATTTAACTGGCTTGTATAAGCACCTGCTAAATTTTTGGAAATGAGATCCATTTTACTTAGATTTTTTACTTTTGTGGCTTTAAGATGCTTTTATAAAAAAATAATTCAATAGCTTTTAATTAGATGTCTAAACAAAAAACCCTCTTAGAGAAATTCGCACAACACATAGTATGAGTTGATAAAAAGTGTCAAGAAAATAAATCAAGGGTTGAAGTTGTCTTTGCTGCATGGCCATCTCTAAAGACTAATTTAATAAAATGCGTATAATTTTACTAGATTGATACAATGGTAGACCAATTTGTTTTTGAATTACAGACTCACACTTCTTTGAAAATTCCCTCAATACGTATGTAATGAGCCTATCACACTTCTATGTTGCTTACATAAAGACTTTCATGTCTTAGACACATTTTACCAAATTTTTTATGTCATATGCAAAAGTTATGCTTAAAATACTAGAATCTAGGCATGAGCCACTTTAAGGGCACTAGCCACTTTTGTGGCCCATTACAATACTAGTGTTAAAAACATGGATTAATTGTTAGTCAAGTCTGGTAAAAAGTAGTAGGCAACTCATACCTCAATACTCACGTTGAGATGGTCATGAGGCAGTTGGGTATGCTTGAGCTCATCATGCATTGGCCACATCACTTCATCATTGCCACTGCATACATCATAGATGTAGTTGCAGTGGGTGCATCCATGGCTTGTTGGCAAGGGGAAAGGGAGGGCAACTCAAGGATGTTGCACTGCGAAGTTGAGAGGAGAGAGAGTGAGAATGCGCTTGTTTTTGCTTGCTTTAGGAACTTGTTTTTTCTTGCTTACAAAAGTGGAGTTGTTTCAAGCTTTAGGAGGCTCTCATATAGCATTCTAGGCTTACGAGGTTGTGTGTTGACATTTTTGCAAAATCTAGGTGCCAAATTTTTGGTGGGCAATTTTTTAGAGGAGATCATATGCCACATGAAAATGAATTATATACGTTTCAAGCATGAAGAGATTGCACGTGTCTTTAGTATTTAATTTTCATAATGGTTCTAAAATATCTTTTTTAATCAATTAATTGTCAAGTTTGTGGTAGTGAAAGTAAAGTGCATGGCATAATTTTTTTCTTTCACCATTGTTGCTCTTGTATCAATCTGCTCGGATTTAGCTTCGCTCGATTTTTTTTGCTCGAGATTAGAAACCCCCACTAAAATTGCTCTAACTTTTGATAGACAACTCCAAATTGAATCAGGTATAGCCAAGAAGAAAGCTTGCGGGCAATAGCACACAACAAGACCAATTGAATTTAGAGGTGAATTTTACCAGGTTTCCTAAATCCAAACTTTAAGGGTACCCAGAACCAGTTTCCAGAGACCAAAAGGCCACAAAGACCTAAACTTTGAGAGACCTAGACAAAAAGAGGATAAGTTGCACTAAGCCAAAGTGGGATTGTCAAGGACTATCTTGAGAGTTTTAAGTGAGTCTTGACCATGACAAATCATCCACCACCAGGGTTCTCTACTCCACTCAAAGACATGAAAAATGCTGCAATGCTGACAACAGGGGGATTTGGAGAATACCTAGAGGAGAAGCATCCTCTGATCAACAAACCGAACGTGAGATTCATCAAAGCCAATGAATTCATGAAGGTGCTTATAGATTATACTCATGAGGGCTTGTATAGGTTCACAAATGGAGATCCATATATCTTCTATAAGTGTGTAGAACCCAATGCTAGAGAGTTGACCACCCATAAGAATCTCTATGCATTCACGTATACAGATGCATGAAGTGTATGTTTTGATGGTAGATAAGTATGGTCTTGAATACAAACTTATTGATCCAATTTACCTAGAGATATATACATACAAGGGTACTCTAATCTCTACTTACTTTCAATCAAAAACGATGCCAGAGTACACATTAGAGAGGATTCCACCAGGATTCTTTCCAAAATGAGACGAGAGCACAAGAGAAGTCGTTCCAAGAGACCACAAATTGGTTAGATTGGTGACTGAACCACAACGATTAAGATTATATCAAGTGGCTCAATGTGTCAAGACAAAGTACGATGGATCGGAGGAGCCATATGGTCATGTCTCACTCCTCAAACAAGTTTTGAGAGCTGAACAAGTTGCAGATTTTCATACTCAATATGAGGGATTTGGATTGACATTAGAATAAACGGCTTTGATGTGGTTCCAACCATTGAACAAAGATTATTTTTCCAACATAGCACAACTTACAAGAATTTGTAGAGGAGTCCTTAAAAAGGGGAATCAAACACAACATAGTGTCCCAGATTTACGCTTTCAAACAAAAAGCGAACGAGAGAGTGAAGGAAGCTCTGCTTCGCTTCAAGCAATACATAGAGAGATGTCCTACATGAGCACTACCGCAAGATGAGAGGTTAGCAGTTCTCTTCATAGAGGGCTTGAGGAATGAAACTCTCAAAAAGGACCTACATTTGAAGGGATGCACGACATTTGAGCAAGTCGCTAGAGAAGCTCTATATCTGGTTGACAATTATAAGGCCTATGGAGAGGCGACTGAAGATATAGACAACATGACTAGTAGTGCCTCATCTCCAAAAAGCAAATCAACAACAAAGAGGGATGTTCAAACTCCTTGGAAACCAATCATTGACCAAGTGGTCGAGGGGGTAATTAGAAGAATAAACGAAGGCTACATACGAGACCTAAATGTGCGACAACCTCAATTGAGGAGATGTAATACTTGTGGAGGGGATCACCCACTCCATGGTGTAACACTCAACCAAAACCGCAAGAAATGCTAGGCCAACAACAACCTCTTTTGAGTGATGGTAGAGTTATAGTCAACTACACTCAGCTAACACGTGTGCCACAACCTAGAAGAAATCAGTAGTCCATGGATGTGAATATGCACATTTTTATAGCCAATCAAGAGTATGGCTCGAAGAACATTCTTACTAGGCAAGAAAAACCATTGGCTGGATTACCAGCTATGAAACAAGAAGGTCCATGCTATGAGTGTGGAGGTGACCATTGGGCACGGAGTTGTCCAAACAAGGGTCCATAAATATAAATATTTGTATTCTGTGGACGTTGTGGGAGAGACCATCTACGCCAACACTGTGCTAAAAATCCAAACTACAGGGGGAAAGCAACAATGAATGTTGTAGGCGTGATGCCTTCTTCAAGCGGATCCGAGGTAGAACCCATAATTCCTTTAAAGGTAATGACTCAAGCTCAAGCTCAAGAAGCTGCTAAAAATGCAGTCGTTGAGGAGGAAGCCACATTGCCAATTCAAACAGAAATCGAAAACATATAGATGAGAACTACAGAAAATCATGGAAAGCCAAAAGGGATAAAATGAAAGCAAAGAGACTACAGGAGAAAGCTGCTTTGGAAACTAAATTGCACCAAACCAAAGGACAACTTAAAGACGAGCAAGAAATGAAGAAAAACGCAAAGGGACCTAAAGAGTCAAAGACTAACTCAGGAGGTTCAATCTTGGTCGACAAAGTCTTTGAACCTTTAGATGCAATTTTGAAGACCTATGAAGCTACGCTAAAACCCAAACCCAAGAGGATAGATGGTTGACATATCCTCATCTAGGGTATGAAAAAGAGAGGTTGCAAATGTGCAAGGAGCTCATCCAAGCGGCCCAAGCTCTTATGGAACCACATGTTCCAAATGCTCCAAATACGGAGGTGCTAATCCGTGAAAAAATCCAGGAATTGGAAAGTCATGGTATTGTAAAGAAAGAGGAAGAGCCAGGAGTTGAGGCACCTTTAGATACAAGGGAAGTAGCCAATACCACAAATGGGGTGGGATCACAAGCAGTGATGCCAATTCCGAAGGTAGAAGAACCGTGGCCACCATTCTTATGGGGATCGATCAGAGACCAAAAATATGGTAGTGCTACCTTACAGTCAACACCTATCCCTGAGATACACATGGAACATGAATTTTTCCCTAGGGATATACGATCTTTATACGGGGATGTCGGGTTTGTCACATTTGAAGAGAGTAAAGCACGCTCTCTAAAGACTTTGCCATCTTTCATAGGAGAACTCAAAACAAAACCGGAGGTTAAAATGGTACCTTCTCAGTGGAAAGACACACCAAAAATGATGGATACCAAGAGCTTTCACGAATTGATGTCTTCTCCTATACAATGCACACTTTATCTCTCAGAGCTACTAAAAATTAGACCGCATCTATCAGGCCAAATGGTCAAAAACCTGGAAAACATGGGGTTGAAAATCCCTTCACATGACCAACTTGAGGACAAAAACATGGATGACACCTCGCCTAAGAAACCACAGACAAATCTAGTACCAGTAAATAAGGTGGGTGACTACTGTGAAGGAGAAGAAGGATACACCACCTTACCACTCAAGTACAAAGGTGTAAAGACGGTTGCTATATTAGATAGTGGGGCAGAAATTGCCATTGCAACCAAAGAAATGTGGAAAAAATGGGGAAAGTGTTCTCTTACAAAAACTCAAATGAAATTTCAATTAGTAGATGGATACGTGAAGAAACCAATTGGAATATTAGAACAAATCATTGTATCCTCGTGTGGCATTGAGTATGAGCACACTTTTGCCATAATGAATTTTGACAAGAGCAACAACTTTGATATCATATTGGGCAGACCATTCATGTGTCAACTCAAAATGGTACAAGATTGGGGCTATGACTATATCTAATTGAGACACAAAGAGATCACTACAAAAATTAGTGTCAAAGATCATAGTTATAGAGATGTAGAACGAACCTTGGGGGAAGAATTAAAGTCCACAATTGATTTGGAAACCAAAGCGCATATTTGGATGTACGGAGCTCTTGAGAGTATAAGTCCGAGGAAGGTGGATTGTATTTTTCAATCAACCTGTGGAGGACACATACTATATTCCAGAACCATTTCCAAAGGATTTGTTTGAACCCTTTGGATGGGATCAAATACTGACGACTCTTGATGTCTGCGTAAATGAGGTGACCAACACCAATTTTTGCGAAGAAGATGGCTATGATTGTGCGCGCCTGTTGCACGTGTCAATGCAAGGGACTTGCCGATACACTGTGTGCGAGCCACAAATGGCTCCAAGCACGCAACTAGCCTAAACTAGTAAGCTCAAAGATGACAATGGTGTGTCACTCACCGCTTTATGTTTGCTGTCGTGGAGGATTCCTCGTCGCAAATAAGAGGGAGCTACTGCCCTGCCGCACTCAACCGCCTCGCCGCTGCCGTGCCATCGTCGCAATGCTCGATCGCACACACACTCTCTCTCTCTCTCTCACGCATACACACACACACACACACACACACACACACACACAAGGAGATGATGAAGAAGAACATGGAGATGGAGCAAGAGCACTCTTCAATTTCACAAATGAGAGAATTAGTGATTTTTAGGTTTAGGTGACCTTTATATGAGCTCACCCCATTCACACTTGGGCGCCCATACTTAGCCAACTAACCCTTAAATTTTCCTGTTATAGTGCGCCTCTCATCGGCGATCACTCTTACCCTTTTCCTATTTGGACCGACAAGCCCGGTACCTAACTCTACCAAATAAATAATACGGCGTCTATCGTAGGTGATAGGAATGTGCGTGAGGGTTAACATGTCCCCCTTCCTGATGTAGATTTCGTCCTCGGAAGCTATTGAGTTGAAGCTCGTTCGTCAAGGTGGAAGAGCCTTTGAGATGAGTGTCCTTAGCCTTCTTCAGTCACTGCAAAATCAAACAACATTTGCACAGTAATTGCATTCTCATATACAATAAAAAAGCATATGCAATTGTAGACAGAAAATTTGATTGGTAACAGAATTTTAAACCATTTTTCAACAATAAACATTAAATTGCAATATAATCAAACGCATAAACAATTGTAAAGATAAAAAATTAAACAAGTATGGGTCGCTAATTTAACGGTCGAAAGGCACTAAAGATCGACTATTAATACCATGGGCAAGCTTCTCAATTTTCTCTGGTCAATTAAGTTGTTTAATTGCGAGAGCCAAGTATTTCATGTCCGAGGGCTGACTAGAGGCTATACCTAAAAGACCTTATAGTTAAGCTACAAAAAAAGGAATTGCTCATGAAATCATCGCATGACTTATTTTCTTTTCTTTGACCCCCCAAAGTCTTTTCACAGTGATTCCATTTTGATGTGTGTGCTTATTTTGTATGCCTTGGGTTTTTTGCTTTTCAAGGAAAAGCGCCCACACTAGGAACCTTTAGGGCTCTAGTACCATAGGCGATACGTGTGAGTGAAGTACCAAATCAAACTGAGATTGCTCTTCTAGCTTAAGATTTTACATTGTGGCACTTTGATTTTTTTGTTTGTTCGTTTTCAACATTTTAATTTTGTAACTTTGAGGGGTCATATAACACTATTACCCTCCCCAAGCTCATCACACTAGTAAACTCCCTTTATAATACTTAAGCTAAAGGTCAATAGGGACTAAGCCCACTAGAAAGCCCTAGTACATTGCACACAATGCTGCCTAAATCGGATTAAGAACCTAAGTAACCATTGATTATTAGGAAGGCATTCCCCATGGTATTAAGAGAAGATCTCTAACACCTAGCTTGGTCAAACTAGCTTAGTCAGAATGCTTGATTTTTAAACCTAGACAAGTGATTATGACAAAAAATTACATTAAATTTAATGTTTGATACTAAGCAAATGCGCAGAATATTATGCTACCAATCACAATTAAAGAAGACAAACATGGATGCAAAAAAGATAAGGGGCAATGCTAATGGATTAGAAACACCTATTGTGTTGATGATCGCGCTTGATTTGAAGAGTGAGTCGAGATAAAGATTCCATTAAGGTCCAAATCCTAACAATAGCAACACATTCCTGTACACACTATGAAACACAAAGAATACCTCTAGGAGGCACATCAGTGGAAAGAAGGAACTTTGCTAATCACTAAACTCTAAAACGGAAACACTCTTATTGTACTAATCCTACCTACGCTCCATCAGTTGAGTGATGAGGATCAAAGGTGTTTGATGACATAGGTTTTTGTTTCAGTGTACTAAATGTGAATGTGTAGGTCTGGGTCAATGTTTTGACTTTTATTGTGCACACTCGTTTGCTAATTGCTCTTGCTCTTTACTGTTTTTTTGTTTTTTGTGAGTATAAGGCTTTATATATACATTCCTAAGATCGGAAATTGAGAGGTCAGGGAGGAAGGTTGAGAGGGAAGCAAGTGAATGATGGATGTCAGCAAACATTGCCCCCTTCCTTGGGTAGATCATACCATTTGGAATGATGTCATCACCTTTTGAAACCAATTATTCCAAGTTATTATGGGTGAAGGCTTTAACCCATATTTTTTGACTGCCCTATGCATTTCATCTAGTTGCAAGGGTGGTAAGGTACTACCCCATGATTTTATTTGCAATGTTGTTGTAGGTGGTGAACTTACAACGGGAGGTGTGAACTCTTCCTTGTTTGTATGGATATGTACAATGGTGGGTGGAGGTTGTGTCAAAGCTTTTATTTCCGTATAGGAACTACATGAAGAGCAAGAAGATTCATTTGACTTCCCTATTCCTGAGTTAGGTGGAAGAAATCGTTCTTTCTTAGGTACCCAAACTAGCTCTGGAGCGGATGTGTAGCATTGCGTGATTTTTCCTTTCTGCGATCTTCAATTCGTTTTGGAGCCACAGGATTGGGCTCACATGGGCCAGGCGACAAGTAAGAGCACAATTTACGTTTTGGCACCCAGATTTGATCATTTCCTTGATAGTAGCCTTGGGCTTCCAATAGTCGTTTAGGAATCCAACGCCACGTTTCCTTACATTTCTTGGAGCGAGTGGGACGTTTCTTACAAGGCTTCTATTTTTTAGCACTAGCTATGGTCGCTAAAGAAGCTTTAGGGACCCACTTGTATGTTTTCTTTGTTATATTAGGACGAGTCTTGTCAAAAGCTATATGCATTGCTTCTAGCATATTTAAGGGTACGAGTGGTGGCATTTCATCCCTCTTAGGTGTTACCCAGGCCGTCCCCTTGTTTCCCCAAGTGTCTATGGTTGCTGCTAGGTGGACCCAATCCACATTGTCCGACTCAGTCATCCCAAGTAGTACATCCATATAAGGAGAATCTTCCCCAACATCAGTGTCTCCTTTACACGTGTAACAATACTGCAATGGGTCCGAGTGAACTGTGGTGTCAGATCTATGAACAATTATAAACTTGTTTCCTAGAGGATGTGCTCGACCAGTTACAAGATCCACTCAAATGACAGAATCTTGGAGCTGCAAGTAGACACGGTTTTTAGACCAGTCATGCACCATTTTTGCTTCCCTCATGAAAGAACGTCCTAAGATCATCTCAGATGCCATAGTGTGCTTGGATAAATCCATAACAATGAAGGTCATTCTTATTTTATGTCCAAAGACCTTGATCTTGAGATCTTTTAGCATCCCAATAGGTTTAACAATAGACCCGTTGGCCATCTTCACTACTATGGTTGTGGTCACAAGGTGAGGTCTTCCCATAGTCTCCCAACAATTTTTAGTCACAATGCTAACCCCAGTGCCACCATCAAGGATTCCCTTCACAGTTAATCCCTTAGTGGTGATTGGTATGGTTGCATTGGATTCATCACCCTCGAAGTATTGTCCCAACTTGTTAACATGTATTTCTACCACAAGGTTCTCATCTATGTTGGGTTGTGGATCTAAGTGTTCCTCGTCTATTGGCATCTCCCCAGCTCCATCCATCTGTGCAAATTGTGGTAGCCCAAACTTCAGTTCTCCATTGAGGAAGGCTCAAAGAGCTGAGACTACCTCAGGGTCTTTATATAGTTTGAACATTATGGTGGTTCTAACTCCTGAAGACATGAAATCCATCAACTTGGCAATGTTTAACGACACCTTTTGGGCTTTAGTCCCTTGATGTGGGGAAGATGGGATCTCCATATCTTTGTTAGGATCAGGTAGTCCCTCTGTAAACATTCTTTCCATCTAGAAGTGAGTACGTCCACTTTTCCATGACTTTAAGTCACTTTCTTCTTGGATGACAAAGGTATGGCTAAGGGTCTATGGACTTGCTGAGGTTGTTGTTGTGTAGGGAACACTGTGTCTGTAATCTGGATCTGCCTAGGTGGTGGTTCTAGATACCTTTGGGTGTCTTCTACCAAACTCCTTAATTGCTTGACTCGCTCGATCTCCTCTGTAGGGTTTGGATAAGTTCCTGTCTTCTTCTTGGATCATGGCCATTGTGGCTCTTGAAGATCTTCCTTGTTGGTTTCTATCTTAGTGGTTGTTTTGGTCTCCATGGTTTCTCCTAAATCAGAATCCTCTTCAGTGTCATTCATATATACGGGGTCGTCGCTAGTCCCTAAGTTGGTCTTTGAACTGGGGTTTTGACTTCGTTGCTTTTTGCGATCTCTTCCTTCGTGTTTTCTTCTTTTTCTGAAATTGGGCAATTGATGCCGTGTCTCTTTCTTCATGAATATAATTTTGTTTTTGGAGCATCGATTGTGTGAGTACGTTTACTGGTACCACAGGTGAACTTTGTGATAGCTCCTCGGTAACCTCAATCAAGTTTAATGGCGTGATCTTTGGTGCATTTGGATTATTTGGACATTGGGCAATCAAATGATCTATGCCACATGAATTACACAAGTATCGGCATTGCAGATGTGCTGTTTGATTGGTTTGCATTAGTGTGGCGTTCTTTTGTAGCCTAATAGGACACTCGGTCACATGATGTGGACCTCCACAATCATAGCATTGAAGAGGTGGTCCCTTAGCAGTGTAATTGATATTTTGGCCTCTTGTAGCAAGAGTAGCTACTCGATAGACAGGTTTGACTTGTCCCCAATAGTCCTCCATGTAGTATTGTGGACTTTCTTCCAGCACATCAATCCCATAGGCAATATTAGGGTCTATATCTTCCTCACAGCCTTCCAAACAAGCAATAGATGACTCACAACCCACTTGATTCACATAAGTGATCTAGAATGACTCGTAATTTCTGAAGGGTTTCTTTGAGAATTTAGGAACAAGGCTAAACTTCTCTTCAGCCTATCACCCGCAAACGGATGGCCAAAGTGAAATAGCTAACCTAACAATTCTTGATCTACTAAAAGCCTATGTAACGAAAGTATTTGTTTGAACAACATTTTGGGCCCTAGGGACCATGTGTTGTGATGTTTGTTCAAGAGGTGGGGCCGACATCAATGCAGGCACTCAAGGTGTGTCTATCCATGCTAAGGTTGGTCTATTGGCCATCATGCGCTTAAATACTATGCAATCCTTAGCTTGATGACCATACCTCCCATAGGCATTGCAGTTCCCATTGAATTTTACTCTAAAAGTAGGGCATTCACTGGTACTATGCGGTCCATAGCATACTGAGCACCATTGTTGCTCCCTTCTTGGATAAATATGATTGTTTTGCGGAGCACGATTGTCTCTAAAACTCTCTTGAATGGCCTTGGTGAGATCTGCTAAAGTCATCTCAGATATCTTTGGATCCTTAACAATAGGCTTTAGGGTCATTGGCTGATGCCCTGATGCTTGCAAGCTAATAGATTTAGGCTCAACAGACACTCTTTCTCCTTGAATCATTAAATTATCCTCCAATTGGATCGCATTGCTGGTGACTGCTTCCCAAGTGGTGATACCTCTAATGACTAGGCCACTATAGATATCCTCATGTCGTAATCCCCTAATGAATCTATCAAGCAATTGATTATTATTGAAGCGCTCATTTGGATTACAATGAGAATTCAAATTCTTTAAGCGACTAATAAAGTCTCTCACCAACTCTCCTTCCTCTCGTTGGGCTTTCTAGAGCTGAGAGGCTACACCCCAAAGCACTCCCTCTCGTATGTATTCTTTCAAGAACAATCTCCTAAGATTAGGGTAAATCGTTTTTTCTTCCACCCTTAGGGTTCTATACCAATCCCCAGCCTTCCCACTTAAGGTTAGGCTTAAAGCATTACTCTTATGCAGGTCATTGTGTTCTCGTAGAGAATCGCATATTTGTTCAAAAACTTCGATATGCTTTCTTACATCCCCGTCACCACTAAATTTTTGTGTGAGCTTGTCTATTTGTACTGCCTTACTTCTAGGCTCTCTATCGAGCGTGTTACGCATATTCTCAGCAATAGATCGATCGATAGCTTGAGCAAATGTTGCCAAGTCATCTAAGTGAGTAGGAACCGTGGGTAGAGGTGCTCCAGAGACTACATGTGGAGTAGGCATTGGAATTGGGCTTGGCGCATAGGAAGCCCTTGGGTTCCACGTTTGGTACGGTGTTGTGCCATGTGGCAGTCCAAAGTTCATATGTGTGGCCCTAGGCATAATAGACGTCGGATGTGACATGCTAATGCTAGCCGGTATGGTCCCATGGAAATAAGAGCTTGGGTGTTGTGGTTGTGGAGCATAGGTTGTTGAAACAATGGGAGGGGTAGGGGCTACATGAGTGCGAGGACCTATAGGTGTATACGATTGATACACACTTGTAGGGGCTGTTGTCGGCATTGAGCTACCATGTAGTGGTGCTTTACTAACAAATGAGGTCCATGGCATGTTTCTTGGAAAGCCCATCATTGGGGTAGGCATGGTAGCCGTGGTGTCATCAAGAGAAAGATGAGCTAGACTTGGAAAAGTAAAGTTATCACTTATAGGCTCAGATTGTACTGAGACCCCTAGCGAAACAACATATGGAGGATCCATTGGACTTACTGAGGGAGTCTCCATTTGCGATAAGGTTGGTTGTTTAGCCTTCCCTATATCCAAGAATCTCATGAGACCCGTTGAAGGCATGTGGATCCCCTTGTTCTGTCTCTCTAGCTCAATAACCCTATGGATGACCTCACAAACTCTTTGTTGTTGATCCTCCACATTAGTAGCACCCGTTGTGGATTGTAGGACATCTAACCAACCCACGTGATAGGTGTGACCTATGTATAGGTCGGTTAGAGTTTCCGTTTGTAGTTCATACTCCCAGTTCTCATTTAAGAACACTCCATCTAGGATTGAGGTGCTAGGGGTGTCTTTTGAACTAGATGCAATGTGGCTCTCTATGGATTGACCCTTAGTGGTCGCTAATTGAGGAGCACTTGATTGCTGTCCTAGCAAAGATATTGACATAGGGGCTTTTGCTTTTAACTCTCTTAGTTGCTCCGCCTTGCGTAAGCTCTCAATTTCCTTTTCTCTAGCCGCAATAATATATCGCTCAACCTCTTGCACTTCGGCAAGGCTTCTACCATTAGGTAATATAACCTCGGAGGGGAATAGCTTTGAAGAGTCAGGGGGTGCAGTGAATGGTGTATTCATGTGCACACTCTCTAAGAGCATAGGTTCTACGTTGGTCATGAATGGCGAATTTACTGCCCCCCCCCCCCCCCCCCCCCCCCCCCCCTCATTTACATCGTTAGCTCCATGTTTGGAGCGAGTGGTTCTACTAAAGGTTTCCTTCAAGCGGCTAAGCAGGCTCGGCCCGGACCGTGGGCCCATGGCATGCATGTCTTGGCTTGAGCTATTAGGATTAAGCATTCGGAAATCCTCCATGACGTTGTAGTCAGAGGAAGAGTCACTAGCCGCTATGTTTGGATCTTGGTTTGTACTACCTTGGGTCCCCGCCGAGGGCTCGAAACCTAAGGTAGGTGGATATTGAGAACTCGCGTAAGTCGAAATACTCTCTAGTTGCCCGGCCTTAGCACATGACCAGAGCGTAGATGCATGTGCCTTTGGCACCCTACAAGCGTCGGTGAATAACCTCGAAGGTTAACCGCTTACTTTTTTAGACGTCTGTTTCCACTCGATTTTTGATGTTTTTAATGTTTTTTAATGATCGGTTTTTGGATTAGAGTGTGTGATAGCTCGAAACGAGTGTATCGCTCAGGGGGTTGTGGTGTGCTTTACATCACACTGTTCGATTACCCGAAGCTCCGTTGGTCCTCAAAAGGATCGATTTTAACCTACGCGTGAGACTAAAATATGTAATTTCAAAGGAGGACTGAGGCCTGAGCCTCAACGTGGGCTTGGGCTTGGGCCTGGAAAATATTCCCGAGCCTAGTCCTACCTTTTTTTTGGGGGGGGATAGGGTCGCCGCAGTCGCGCTGTGCGCGCGAGCACACACACACACACACACACCTAACCTACCTACTTACAACTAATAGAGGTATTGTTACACACTAACACAGTACTACAACAACTCATTAGCTAACATATCTACTTATTGTACTTTACACAGAACTAACATTATGGATCTACTACCTTAATTCTAACACCTTATCACAGAGAAAACACAGTACCTTTCAACACCTTATTAACAAAACAATACACTGCAGCAAAAAAAACTCCTTCTCAACACACACACCTTACTTCTCTACCTTTCCTACATTTCAAAATGCACCACAAAGCAGCATAGAGTCCTACTCGAGCTTAATGCAGGGCATTTCCTTGGTAGTGGTGCCAAAAATATGCACTTCTGTCGTACGTGTCAATGCAAGGGACTTGCTGATACACTGTGTGCGAGCCACAAATGGCTCCAAGCACGCAACTAGCCTAAACTAGTAAGCTCAAAGATGACAATGGTGTGTCACTCACCGCTCTACGTTTGCTGTTGTGGAGGATTCCTCGCTGCGAAGGAGAGGGAGCTACCGTCGTGCCGTGCTCAACCGCCTCGCCGCTGCCATGTCGTCGTCGCAATGCTCGATCGTGCGCACGCACGCACACACACACACTCTCTCTCTCTCTCTCTCGCACACACATACACTCTCTCTCTCTCTCTCTCTCGCACACGCATACACACACACACACACACACACAAGGAGATGAAGAAGGAGACGATGGAGATGGAGCAAGAGCACTCTTCAATTGCACAAATGAGAGAATGAGCGATTTTTAGGTTTATGTGACTTTTATATGAGCTCGCCCCATTCACACTTGGGTGCCCATACTTAGCCAACCAACCTTTGAATGTTCCTGTTAGAGTGCACCTCTCATCGGCGATCACTCTTACCCTTTTCCTATTGGACCGACAAGCTCGGTACCTGACTCTACCAAATAAATAATATGGCGTCTATTGTAGGTGATAGGAATGTGCGTGAGGGTTAACAATGATATAACTCTCTTATTTACGATAAAGGTGTTGAAGGAAGCTAACGAGGTTTGTGAGTGTGAAAGGAGAAAAGGTGAGA
This sequence comes from Adiantum capillus-veneris, assembly GCF_014529385.1. Classification (NCBI taxonomy): domain Eukaryota; kingdom Viridiplantae; phylum Streptophyta; class Polypodiopsida; order Polypodiales; family Pteridaceae; genus Adiantum; species Adiantum capillus-veneris. The sequence goes on along the minus strand of NC_140958.1, from coordinate 54,020,342 downwards.
CAGATAGCTAGATCATGGAGCATGAAGCCAAAGTGCAAACAAAGGATGCAGAGAAACCATGTGAATATGTCATCATTGACATACTTGAAGAATCGACAAAAGCTGTTTCAAAGAAGCCAACCCCAGAAAAAGTGCAAATGAAAATAGATGAAGGAGCTAAGTTTTCAAGTTCAACATCAAATGTTCAGCAAACGCAAGATCAAAAGAAGAACATGGACAAGGAAGAAGATCGATTGTCTCCTACAACGATCAAATTCAACATATGCAGAGAAACAGGACTCAAAATCACATGTTCAGCAGTGATAGATCCAGAAGCGACAAAGAATCTAATGACTTATGGAACATGGATAATGATGGGAAAGCCGCCAATCAATGAGCTAGAGGACATGGTGTACACAAGTTCTAAAATGCCAACTCCTAGCTTTAGTATAACAGAAGCCGTACTCAAGTTGAGTACCGGGGAATATAAAGATACTTTCCACATAATCGACTCCCATCATATCAAAGAGTGTCTGATCCTGACAAAAAGCTGGAGGAACATCTTCTTTCAACAACAACCAAAAGCTTCAACAACAACATCATCAAAAGGCCCAAAGAACCTCAAGTCAATGCAAAAAAGAAGCAACCAAGCATAGCGGAAAAAGGTAAAGCAAAGGTAAACACTGAAGTATATCAATTTCGCAAGACGACTTTAGCTTCAACGAGCTTACAAGAAACTTATCCCGAAGCTTCTACATCAAGAGCCACACCTTCACCAAAAGTTTTAGCTCAATCTAGGACAACCAAGAGAAATCATGCAGCACAAGCTTCTACCCAAAGGCAAGCAATGATAACCAACAGCCAACAGAAGCCAAATGCAACCAAGGCTACTGCAATCTACAGCTGGATACCTCGTCATCAACTACAAAATTAGGGCTTCTACAATGAAAACAATAAATTATGGATATCAAAGCTTAGTGTCCATCAAGTCATCGAGAAAAAGAAGCAAATGCAAAAGACGGTCACACAAGGACCAAAGACAAGGTGGGTTCCAAAATTGCTAGTAGAAACTCAATCACAAAGAATCCACACACATCAACAATCACTTCTAATGGGAGATAAAGCAAAGGCTACATCAGTCCCTATCAGAGTTGAAGGACTTGTTTCACAAAGCAGTGTAAACATACGACAAGCAAGTCAACAAGAGCCAAAATTTGCCAACCTACTTGACAAAATGGTGGCATCCAAAGACCAACACAATGGAAGAAGCCTAAATTTCCAGAACTTATGGAATTGGGTTTTTGGCCTTGAATAAGTAAGTCCAAGTCGCCATTAAAAATACATGGCATAAAAGTCAAAGTCGGACAGCTAAGCCACTAAATGAGCGAGGTGTTAGTTCCAAACCTTCATATAATATTCTCTGTGGTCTAATCATCTTAGTTATTCTAGGTAATTCTCAAGCTGGAAGAGTTGAGTATAATTACATTATGTCGCTCATGCTAGTCACAGTCATTGTAGTATAGTGCTCAGTGTAGGAGGAAGTCCAAAAGACACTCACGCACTCAACACAGTGAGGTATGAGTGGAGAATCTTCTACATCGAAAACCCTTCTTCGAAACGTGGAAGCTATCGAGATGTCCTTTGACGTCACATGTGCTACACTTTCCTTGAAGCACCCATAAACTCAATCTCCTACACTACATGCTTTTGTTTGAAAAATCCTCATAAGCATATAGAATGTCCCATAATTGGCACTTGCATTAGACACTCTTCCTTTGTTTCTCCCAAGCACTCACCTTGCATGACAGGTACTTCAAGTCCAAATGCTCAACTCCAATAAGAGCGTATACCAAAGGCACTTTTTTTCCACCGAGTTTTCTTTGGTCATCCAGGTTTTAAGACCCTAAACTAGAAACCCACATCAACTTCTTGTATATATTCCTTCTACATCAACAATAAGGAAATGGCTACCCAAATCAATCATCAATGACTTGGAGATGAAGTTGTAAATCACAACATGCTTATCGCGAGCAATAAAGCTCCATAAATAAATGAAAACTCAAATTGAAGTGGACCTTGAAAGCAAATCCACCATAAAGACCATGCCACAAAGAGGATCAGTTCTACAAGCTCAAATGCATCAACATCCATCTTTACGGTGGCTAAGATTGGCAACAAAGAGGCGAAAGCACAACAAGAATAAAACTTGCCTCAAAAATCAAAGATCAAATCACGTATCAACAACATGGCATATATGAATCAATCAAGGAAGGACCCGAGCGTCGTCAACACCAAAGCTCTCCCGAAGCTAACAACCAACATTAAAGACAAAGCTGAAGACAACCTTATGAAAAGACTGCACAAGGTCATGTCAAGGACCGACACTATTTAGGAAAGGGGGAATGGTAGGAGACAGATCGAACGGGCGTCCACCTGGCCGGACATGTAGCCGGACACCACATTTGTACTCTATTAGTTTTCCGTGCTAGTGTAGTGATACTATGTGTAAATCCTAATTCCAGAGTAGTAGGTCAATTCCATGACTTGTAATGCTGTCATGACATTTGTAAAAGTGTAAATCCTAATCCAGAGTAGCAGGTCAATTCCATGACTTGTAATGTTGTCATGACATTTGTAAAAGTCCATGTGAGCCAGTCACTGGCCATTTAGAAAGACCTAGGTATAAATGTCAATAACCTTAATGTGAAAGAAGGCTTATTTTTAAAAAAAAGAAGAGCTCTGCTATACGTACACTCAAGCTACAAAGCTAGTCCAACTTGTAATCATCACAATTAATGATTGGGTAATCCATTTTCAAAAACAAAATGTGCATTCTGTTCCTCTCTCTTTGCTCTTTCATTCAAGTGTAAGCATTGTTATTTTTGTTGAGGTTCGTGACTACACGTTAGAGCCTAATCATTAGATTTGAGTGCTTAAATCACTGTTTATAGTTGTTTTGACCATAGGAGAGTGTTCTTAGACCATAGGGCGACATTTTTGGACTGATCTGTTACAGTTTTCAGGACCTTTTTCACGATGGATCGTGATTTTGACACCTTGTTGGATTGCAACAAGACTTGGTAGGATAGTGCCCCTAGGTGTCCTAGACCTCCTCCTAAAGTTCCGTTGCATTTCGAGTCCGTTCGAGTGCCGAAATGGCGTGATGACCTATAGCTGTGAGAAAGAACATAGGCAAATTTTCCTGATCTTTGAGTGTTGGTTTGCTTGTTGAGCTAGTGTGTTTGCTTGTTAAGGTTCACTGCTTGAGATTGACGATCTCAAAGAGTCACCGTGCCCCATCCAAGTCACTTCCCTGAGTATTGACATTATGTTAGTGTCAGACCGCTATGCTATAGACTTCCGTCGCGGTGAGCCGCTAACACATTGAAATCTTCTTATGTTTATGACAAGTTAGTGACGAAAAACTTGTTTTCTTCCTATTTCTTATAAGAGAGGCATCAAGAGATAGTCGACATTTGTCTTCACTTTTTTTTTAATGATTTTTAATACACAATCTCTCTCTCTCTCTCTCTCTCTCTCTCTCTCTCTCTCTCTCTCTCTCTCTCTCTCTCTCTCTCATACACACACCAAAAAATTTGCTCCACTTCAGATTTCTGTAGGAACCTTCCCATAATTTTAAAACTTCTATCATTAAGGACTTTTGGCAAATCTATAAGGGTACCAAGTGACGTGGGTAGCTATTATGCAAGAGGGGTAAAATCAAAGTACCGCCCTACAAGAGTCCAATACCCCACTATCTGGACTTAACCCTGCATGGTGGGTGCAAGCAAAAGAACCTCCTATAGATCCACCACCACCACCACCACCACCACCACCACCACCTCCCCCACCCCTCCCACTCCCTCACTGCCACATTCTACATTCTAATTGCCATCAAATCCCGCCTATATTCTCTTGGAGCACCTATATGAAGGTGGCGGTCTTTGATCTAGAGGCCCACAACTTGAAAGATTTCCTCATTGGACCTTACAGTGCGAACCAATTTTACATGGATCTCCCTGCTCAAGTTTAAGGAAAAACACGAGTACTTTCTCTCTAATTTGTGTTTAGCATATAGCGAACATCAATAACAAGTGTCCCACTTACAAGACACCTGCAGTCTATGAGTTAAGTACTAACTTGTTCTTTTTCTCATAATGGATGCACATATCATTTGTGAAGCTTTCTATATTCTACACACAAATCCCTCTAAAAGCACTCTGTCGTACTACCAACTTAATGGAAGTATCTATTTTTTTGAAGAATATTTGTACTGTACTTGTATTAAGTTGATGTCTTTGGCTCCCTTCATTGGAAGCTACCTACACACACTAATGGTCTTGGTAGCTCACAAACTGACCAAGATCCTTTATCTGAATAGATGAGCTTATATCCTCTTCATGTAGGACATTGTGGCTACTTGGCATGAAGAACTCATGCGGCTAGGGTACTCTGATCGATTACCTGTTGTAGCCTCCTTCATGCAAGGTCTACTGCTTTGCATAAGGGACCCCCGCTTCATGAACAGCATTATTGAACATGATTTGGCATGTGTCAACGCTGAAGTGGGGTTTGACACTCTACTCTTAGCCATCCTGGACATCCCAGCATGGCTGTGAATCTATGCCCTAGCCCAAAAATACCCGCCCTAGCCACTGAGAATGTTAGGAAATCATTGTCAGCATCCCTAATATTCTTAGTGAAGACTTCCGAGAAAACAAAGAATGGTGGAGAATTCTCCTTCCATCATGAGGAGATTTATGGAGATGCATGGCAAGAAACTTCAAAATGACCCATTGATTAGGCAGAGGAAGGAAAGTATGTTGCAAGGGCCCCTTATGTTTTCATTTGCCCCACCTTCAAACCCTATGAGTAACCTCATGCCAGAAGAACTCGAGGATGATGAGCAAGAAGCTATCAAGGAGGAATTTTCAGTTTTTGGAGCTCTCCTAGAGAAGGTCTCTAAACCTATGGAGAGGACACTGAAAACACTATCTACACTGACAGTCAGAGCGCATTGGCAATTGCGAGGAACCCAGTTTTTCATGCTTGCACAAAGCACATTGAGGTGCTTTACCACTATGTCAGGGAGAGGCTCTTAGCAAGAGAGATCAGCTTGGCTTATGTGCCAACACAGGACAACCTTTCAGATCTTTTCACAAAGGCATTGTCTTGTGAGAAGCTCGAAGCTTTCCGCAAAGCCTTGGGCTTGCTCCCCTTTGTGGACTGATCATGTCCTCAGGGCATGGCACTTCCCTTTACTCATGTGCCAACTCTCGTTCACCGCATCACTCCAGCGGGGATTTGCTACCATATACATGTGGTAGTGATGTGTGTGAACACACTAGGACCGCCGTGGCATTTTTTCCCTCCTTAGGAGGTTTCCCCCCCGTGCATTGTATATACGCCCATCACTCTAGGGCTATCTATCTTTCCATTGCACACTTAGTAACACACTTTCAGTTGTATGCCTTGAGCTTCCATTGTCTTCTCCAAGCTGTGTGCATTTCTCTGCAACTCTAATTCTAACACGTTGGATCAACAATGGAGCCCCAAAACATTTCACCACACTACTCACCCAATCTACCCCTCTTGCCTATCCATAGACAACAATGCCACCATTTTTGAAGGTACACTTGGAGTAAGCACATCCTTCTTAAGCATGAAGTTGATAATTCATAATAACCAGCTTCAAAGAAATAGAATCAATAAGGAGCTGATGGTGCCAGTAAAGGTGCTTAAGTTTATCCATAGAAGCAGCAATAGGCCGACACGATGGGCACACAAATCCATCCTCTCCCAACTGAAACCCAACATATTCAGTAATCATTTAGGAGAACAAGCAAGCAAAGATATCAAAGACCTTGTAAAGGCTTTCTACAACAACGATTCTGAGTGAACCATACTCTGGAAAATGATACACAAGTACTTAGATTCTTTAGAGGAACTCCAAGTCTAAAGAGTTCAACAAAGTCAACTCATGGCTCAAAGGGAAGGCACTAGGTCCCTAATGGGGGCCTAGTGGCCCCATAAGTGGACTCTCTATAATCTTCTTGACCTAGTGAGGGTTTCGATGGAGGGTTACACACACCAAAAAATTTGCTCCACTTGAGATTTCTATAGGAACCTTCCCATAGTTTTAAAATTCCTATCAATAAGGATTTTTGGCAAATCTATAATGGTACCAAGTGATGTGGGCAGCTATTATGCAAGAGGGGTAAAATCAAAGTACCTCCCTACACAAGTCCGCTATCCCACTATATCTGGACTTAACCCTGCATGGTGGGTGCGAGCAGAAAAACCTCCTACAGGTCCACCACCTCCCCCACCCCTCCCACTACTGCCACTGTAATGGAACTTGATAATTGTTTATTTACTGAAATTGACAGGTGGCAAAAGCTAAGGCTAGGCAAGGATATCACATTTTATGTACATTTATTATTCAAGTGCTAATTATGAGCTATGGCCGTTTATACCCGGCTGGCTAATGTGTATTCATTTTTTAGCATTGAAGAATCTATACATAAATACGTGCAAGAGGGAAATGCTCACTCTTGCACGGGGGGAGATTGCACCCAGTGCTTGTGTGTTTCTTCTTTCCTCTCCTCTTTTCTCTCACCGTGCCAGTGTAGCCCTCCACTCTAGGAGGTGCGTTTGCACGTGTTGTCTTACTCTCCCCCCTCTGTCCATCTCTCTCTGTTCGCATATGACTTCAATTATGTGTTGTGGGAATGGCCAGATATGTAGATATGTTATTTTATGTCATGTAGTATGTTGTTTTTGGTATTTTGTAGGTTAATCCGTGCATCTATTTGTAGCAGTGGTATCAGAGCACTAGAAACTATCTTGGAATTGCAATTACTGCTAAGGAAGAAAGGATATCAAGAGAACAAGAGCTACAATGAATACAACTAAGTTATTTGAACTCTTTCTTTCAATATATAGGGATGTATGTGTAAATTTTGTGGAAAAAGATGCTTGGAATGCAAATCTATTTAATTATAAGTCAAATATATATAAACAAACCAAATTTCTAATTAGCAAACTCGGTAGGAGGATTGTTTACATTGATCCTTAATCGTGTATAATACACTTGCTTATAGAGTACATAGCATGGGAGATAATAGGAGGATGGAATGAGGTTCAATTTTTAATTTTTTTTTTCTAGTAAACCTTAATGATCTCTATTGCCGGTAGGAACGGGAAGGAGACATCAAGAAGTGGCAAATGAATGTGAACTCGTCAAAGAGACCATACCTGACTATTGTGTTAGAGGAGTTGTAAAGAAATAGAAGGAGAATGAGGAAAAAGCATCTTTTGCAATTACCATAATCACGATCAATTGGATCCTTAAGCTTGAGGATATATGATTTGAGAAGGCTACACAGAGCTATTTTGTGCGTAGTGCACTCGTGCTCTCTTCCTAAAGGAATAGCCAACCCAGGGTGTCGGTTGTGGTGAGAACCAACACTAATACCAGAGATTTAGAGTAAGGTAATTAAAAAAATGATTTTTACATTATTATTTGTTGCGACCAGCATGCGAACAGGAAGGAAATCTCTATAATGGAAGCATTGAGCCCATGGCGGACTACACAGGGCCTCTACGGACACACGTAAACTCAATTACTAGGATCTATAGCACATGCAACATGGATGGGCGGTAGTAGCATGCAACGCGACAAAAACTAGCAGCACTGGCTAGCAGTGAAAGCTCTGTGTAGTTCAATAGCAGGCACATCCCCATTCTATAGCATAGGTTGCTAACACTATTTTCTGACACCTCACATGCCTAAGACCTGCACGTGCGGCACCCACTAGCATGAACAAGGGGCAAAGCGGTAGCAACCGCTGTCTGATGCCGATACACTCAGTTTTGGTGGGCGCTCGCATCTACTCGACCTTTCCCCACCACCCACCCTCGCTCAGATGCATCCATGCAAACGCACCAGCTCCTGGCGACTTCTGTCATATCCTAGACACACACAGACCTTGACCCTTTTCGTACCAAACACCCTACCTCTTTCACACCAAATGCCATGCAAACTGAACACCACTTGCTACCTTGAAGTCAAGGTGGTTGCATCTCTCATCCATGAGCAGCTGCCATGCACCAAACTCTTCCCCCACCACTAGCCACGGCCCTTTTTTTCGACCCCCACTAGCCCCATACTCATGCAATCAATGAGTGGTCGACCTTCAGCTCTTCATTTCCACCACACTTCCTTTCAGCTGCAATTGCCTAACGAGTGTCATTTGCACTATTTTTTGGCTCCATTCTCTAAATGACATCATCTCCTGACTCCCCTCATCACCTACATACTCTCTCTCTCTCTCTCTCTCTCTCTCTCTCTCTCTCTCTCTCTCTCTCTCTCTCTCTCTCTCTCTCTCTCTCTCTCTCTCTCTCTCTCTCTCTCTCTCTCTCTCTCTCTCTCCTCTCACCCACCCTCCTATAAGCCAACCACCCAACCTCGTCTCTCTTTCCCTCTAAGCTAGTGACCCGCATTCTCTTCCCTTCGTCAGCATGTAATGATGTCCGCCACCTGGATGGTGCTGATCTTGGCTCCCAACTCTCAACCACTTTCTAGCTTTGCATGGTAGCTAGCCTATTGATGTTGCACAACCACACCCTTTTCGCTACTAACATCCCCCTTAGCATGACACACATGCAACATCATTATTTTCAGTTGTCCACCAGCTTTTTTGATTGCAGTTCTCACCACATACACACACGAACTATTGTTGTTCCTTCTAGTACTCTGTGTTTGATCTCAGTGCCTTTCTCTCTCTCTCTCTCTCTCTATCTCTCTCTCTCTCTCAATACATGCATGTGGTGTCTACAAATGTACATAGCTCCCTCATGGAGCACACAAAATCCTCATACAAGGCCACCATAACCACCTTGCAGCTCTTTGCAGCCTTAAAGATGCATGTGGGAAAATGCACTATGATAGGTTGTATGAAAGATTGTTAAGCTATTGGAGGTAAGCTCATCGTACAAATCCTTGGCAAATCACTTAAGTTCCCCACTGTGAGAAAGGAAGATGTCATACAAAATGTACTCGTCTGTCTCATCAAGGGCATGAGATGAGCTGATCTTACTGCATAATCTTGCAAAATTTGTTGTGGTTTTGGCTGCATTTTGCAAATGAAGTCGGGTGCCAAGATCTTGCCCCTTTTCTTCGAGCTCTTCCTTGGGTGTAGATCTCCAGTGTAAGGAAAAAAGTAATGTAAAGAGATGGTGCGAGGCATGGAGAGCCCATGCTATTAACGTGCAAGGTGAAAAGCACCCCATCAACGTCTCCAAGTGGGAATACGCCTTGGGCATATTGAGCCCTCAAAATGACATCATCTTAGATCACCAAGGTCTATCTCTACAGGGAAAGATTACATAGCCAGAATTGTGTCAGCAGTCTCTGCGTATATGGTACCTCCTTTTGTTAAGGTTACTACAACCCACATAATTGCCAAGTAGAGCCTCCTTCGTGTGATTTTGAGAAGATGCAATGTGATCACAACAATAAAGTCGCAATCTCAAGTCTGACATCTGCATCTGTTTTCACAAGTTTGACACATGAGGTCACTAGAGTGCTGGGCTTGTATGGACTTCTACTCTCTTCTCTCACCTCTCCTCTTTCTCCACTTTTTGCGAATGGAACATATCTCTATGCAAAATCCAAGGGAAGCTCTCTGCCCATTATTACAACACCTTTGAACCGCGAGCATGATAATGGTGGCTAGGAAAGATGATGGATTGATGAGGCGGTGCATGTGGTATTGAGGACATCGTTGCCCAGTGTGGCATGTGTTACATTTCACTTTTTTCTCCAAAAAGTAAAAAAAGGGGCACTGGCCACAACAATTGTTGATTGTGATATGGTGGGGCGTCCTTCATTACTACAACAATTTAAGAATGGGCTTAGCTCTTTTGACCAAAATTTGCTCAGATGTTGGAGGTTTTCAAAAATCAAGGAGTGCTGCTGTCTACTTTATTGGGATTGTCTACCTTTTTCGCAATGGTAGAAACATCCACTACAACACTTTGGCCCTGGAAGGTCAACCTCAAGAACAATTAAAAGTTTTTATCTACACTCGCACAACTATTGCACATTTTAACCAATTTAGAGGTCAACTTTCAACATTCTGCATACTAAATTCTTTAGTCAAATAGGCCTCATGCACCGAAAGGGAGAGTGTGGGTCCCTAGTCAAAAGGGCCTTCGATGTGAACCTCCATATATCCCATTGTAACCACCTATGCTAATATAGATTATTGTCTCTTGGTTCTAAGGCACACTATTATAGGTTTTTTTTCTTGTGACATGCCCACTCACAGAATCACTACAATTTTATTTTAATTTTGTCCACATGTATGCATCATCGCATTGAAAAATATTTTTCTCAATCTAACAACCTCATCAACAATATCATTAACACATATATAATTTTATCTGACCATTTTTGCAGACACTGCTATTGTAAGCTTGGTCGGTGACACTTTCTATAAATTGTATAATCATTGCTATAATGCACTATTGCTTTCATAGTTAATATAACTCTATACTAACCATGAGAGGCTCCAAAGGCCCCTCTTCTCTGACACTTGCAGATGTAATCCTCAGAGTGGACCTTACTTATTGCAACCAACATACTAGTCACTTTTCTTTCATCCCACATGGACATCATCAAGAATAAACATCATTAAATGGAAGTAGTCAGCAGATAAGTTCTCTCCCCCTTTTGGTTTTCTATTTTTGCAAATAAAAATCCAAAATTTGAGATGATAATGTACTAGGAACATTGTAAAGTATCTACAATAGACTACTTGATTGTTGCCAAATCAAATATTTTAAATGACATATAATTTCTAGCACTTCACGAACCTCCAAGTATATAATTTCTCAATATATTCCATTAATATAGATCTAGCTAATGACATCATTTAAATTCCCTCTCATGAGTCAGTTCTTAAATGTATCTATTGCTATTATTTGCCTTAATATGTTGTCATGATGATCCATCTCTCATTTGATTATAATGTATTATACTCACTTGATATACTATTATGATAATACTTACCATCTCCATTTCCTTGTAAGTTGTTTTCTTGGTGCATCTATTTAAGGGCACAAAGTCAAGCAGTTTGCAACAAGGATTACCATTGGTATAACCTTAATGTTGTGGCTTGTGCTTACACTGAATGTAATTTTTGTTGAGAAGATTTGTCATCAAGCTGCTACACAGTCACACACAATAGCTAATATGCTTTTGGATAGTGAAAAAAAAATTGTAAGTATTTTGGCACCAAAGCATACTCCAATTTTGTATCAATAGGTAGTAAATGTTTTATCTTTTATGCCTTGTCTAGTCCATTGGTCACTTGCACATAGATTCACCGATTTAGGCACTGTGTAAATATTTGTCTTGGTATTGATTCGCCGATTTAGGCAACACCAGTGTACGTGTAGATCTTCCAGTTTAGGCAGCACAAGTGTAGATTTGCCAACTTAGATAGTACAAAACTAAATGAAAATTTGTTGATTTAGGCAGCATTAGTGTAGATTCACCGATTTAGGCAACACATCTCATTGGTGTAGATTCACCGGTTGAGGCAACACCGATCACAAAATCATGCTGCAGTGGCTGGCCACCACTGTCCTTAGTATGATTTTGTTACCCGGGTATATAATATGGACACTATTTTGGATTTGGACTCATATTTGGAATTACAATCGGATTTAAGTTTGGTTGGGTATATGATGATTTTTTGTCACGACTGTGTTTATGAAAATGGACTTGAGATTTATGAGCTTTGATTTATTGAACGATGAGTGTGACCAATGATATCCTGATTGATCACAGTATGACATATGCTCCTTATTCTAATGGTATGGGTCATTAGAATATGCAATATGTGGACGACGTTAGGCATAAGCATTGAGGCAAGCTTTTCCATACATGGGAACCCCCCATATATTTTTGCCCTTTTACCAAAATATTTCCTATTATATAAGTTACTTTTGATTTTTTCTTCCTTTTTCACAAACGTTTTAGCCTTTATTAAATAAATAAAACTTATGCTAATCAATCACGATGTAGCATAAATAAGTAAGCTTTATTTGTTGATCTCTCTTTTGACCTTAAATATTTAATATATATATATTCTAAATTACATTATATATTTTAGTATTTTCTAATATATTTTTCATGTATGTATATTATTCCACCCTACCAAATATTTTATTCACTAGTTTTCATTTTCAAACCTCAACCCCACTTTCGAATTTCAATAATACCTCCATCTAGATGATTGCCACTCTTTTCAAAACTCTAGGTCATGTTTTCATACACATGAAGGAGCTTACACTTGAAGGCAAGAGAGAAGTCCACTCAAAGGGGACCACCAAAAGACTTTTGCAGCCACAAATAATACATTATTTGGCTGAATTTTTTTAATAAAGAAGAACCCCGAATCTGAAGGAGCGTTCAACATGAAAGATGTAGCTCGTGATCTCAACTTTTAGCTCAAATGTTTTTCAAAATTTTTGGAGTTATGAACGCGGAGCTATGATTTTTGTAGTGGACCCCAGTTTTCTCATGTAATGGTGACACAGGCCATCCCTAGTTTTCTTCCCTCTAGAATGGCTATGGTTCTACAAGTCTTCAAGCATGATTACAAGAGACAAGGCTCTTTTAATGAGGTCTTGGCAAGTCTAGAGTGATTCTATCACCATTGTTGGAGGATCCATCCTCATCAACAATTATCCACCTTCGACAACCTCTCTTATAATTTTCTTACCTCTCTCTTCTCTCCCTAATAAGCTTATGTCTAGCCAAAGCTAGACTATTGTAAATATCTCCTATCCTCTATATCCTACCCACATTCTCTCTTCTTCTCTCTCTATTGACTCTGGTATTTTAAATAATGAGGAGACAAGATGGGAGCCACAGTCACATGCACCCCATTTTCCTAGTCACCAGAGTGGGACACTCACCTCAATTAGAAATATTGCTAAAACCTTCCCTCCTTCCCTATATAAGGAGGCCATGAGAGCTCACTTGGGGGAACACACACACACACACACACACACACACACACACACACACACACACACACCTATCCATACACACTCTTGTGCTACATGCTTGTAGCATGAACCCTAATCACATAATCACAACACCATCATCATCACCCTCACCATGCACAAAAGATGAGCACCACACCTCCACACCACTTGTAATTAAGGGTTGAAGGCACAATTTCAAGAAGAAGAAGGGTGGACACACTCATGATATTCCTCGCCATCAACTCCCATCTCTCCATTATGCCTCCTACGATCTTGTTCCCTTCTCATTTTCCTGCCATACGCTACCTATTGTATTCATCTTTTGCAAGCAATCAACACACTCCATCTTGGTGCCATACGTTGTGTCGCTTTGGATACATCTCATTGTGAGTATGGTATATGCTTGTTCCTTGCCTTTTTTTTTTTGCTTATGTTAAGGTGTGCGGATTTGACACCATACACACACACTCTCTCTCCCTCTCACATTCCTATCATCTTGCTACTTCCATCTTGAGGTGTGCGGATTCGCCACCTTTTGTATGAGAAGTGAGCATACTTGCATGTATCCCTGACCTCGTTATCTTCCTTACTGCATGCACGAGTAGCGAGCCCATTCTCACTCACTCACCACTCCTCTCACCTTATTCTCTGACCACCCCATTCCACATTTGGGTGTGGATCTTGAAATTGTTTTCCATGGCATGTTTCATTGTGTATATGTATGCGTCCTAGCCGCATATTTTGCTAGGTGGTGCCCCTATTACATATTCCCCATGATGAGGCCATTGTGCATAGTCTTGGTGTAGAGGCCACCGGGTCTATTTTTTCACTTCCGCCTCTCAGCATTGTTGTTTAATTTTATGATTTAAAAAAAAAACATACGATACTTTTGATACAAAATACTAACCATTGTTTTTAGCAAGTATGGTTTGCAAATTCTTATCTTTGCAACTGAGGACAATTGCTTTGTAACGGAGAGGTATGTAATGGAAATTGATAATTGTTTATTTATTGCAATTGACAAGTGGAAAAAGCTAAGGCTAGGCGATGATATCACATTTTATGTACATTTATTATTCAAGTGCTCATTATGAGCTATGGCCATTTATGCGCGACTCGCCAATGTGTATTCATTTTTTAGCATTGAAGAATCTATAAATAAATACGTGCAAGAGAGAAATGCTCAATCTTGCATGAGGGGAAATTGCACCCAGTGCTTGTGTCTTTCTTCTCTCCTCTCCTCTCGTCGTGCCAGCATAGCACCCCGCTCTAGGAGGTGCGTTTGCACGTGCTATCTTACTCTCTCCCTCTTTCTGTCTCTCTCTATTCGCGTATGACTTCAATTATGTGTTGTGGGATTGGCCAGGTATGCATATCTGTTATTTTATGTCATGTAGTATGTTGTTTTTGGTATTTTATAGGGCAATCCACACATCTGTTTGTAGCACCCACTCCCTCACCGCGCCACATTCTACATTCTAACTGCCATCAAATCCCGCCTAAATTCTCTTGCATGGAGCACCTTCAATTGTATATGAAGGTGGTGGTCATTTATCTAGAGGCCCTCAACTTGCAGGAGTCCCTCATTGGGCCTTAAATCACCAACCAATTTTAAGGCAAACACGAGTACTTTCTCTTTAATTTGTGTTTAGCATATAGTGGACATTGATAACAAGTGCCCCACTTACAAGTCACATGCAGTCTATGAGTTAAGTACTAACTTGTTCTTTTTCTCATAATAGATGCAGGTATCATTTATGGAGCTTTCTATATTCTAAACCCCTCTAAAAACACTCTGTTGTAACTACCAGCCTTACTAGAAGTATCTATTTTTGAATAATCTTTGTACTATACTTGTATTAAGTTAATGTCTTTGGCTCCCTTCATTGAAAGCTACACACACACACACACACACACACACACACACACACACACACACACACACACACACACACACACACACACACACACACACACACACACACACACACACACACTAGTCAATGTTAAAAGGCTTCTCACAAGGATACATGCTTTGACACTATTAATGACATTTGCATTCCATTTCAAACTTACTCCATTAACATGCTTCTTAATACTTCTTAGAACCATTGTGCATTGTTCAGATTTTGTCTCTTTGGCACTAATCTATAGGAAAGTAGTGACTTGAATGGAGCAACACACACACACACACACACACACACACACACACACACACACACACACACACACACACACACACACACACACACACACACACACACACACACACACACACACATGTATCCGACATTTGCTAACTATTGTTGGTTGCTAAATATAGTTGAAACCTCCTCCCCCTCCTTTTTCCCTTTTGCCCACTCAAAATATGCACCATAATAGAACTTTTGGGTGAGTACTTTGTACTACCTGCATGATTGCTTGGTAACATGTGATACGTCTCTTAAAACTTTATTCCTTGATAATAGTATGGGAAAATATCCTATAATCCTAGTAAAAAATGGGTGGGCTTTTTACCTTAACCTTAAAGGGTACATGGCCTTTGATACTCTCTCTCCCCCTGAACTGCCGTGATAATTATCTCCTTGAAGTACTAACCCCTAAAACTTTAGTGTCTTTCCTCCCCCTTACTCCTGTACCTGGGTGGTCTGCATACTAGATGCAGCTGGCGTCTCTCTTTGAGGTATCGTGCTACATAGTTTTTCTACTCTATTACTATTTATCCCTACTAACCTACTCTGTTAAGCTGGTGGTCTTGGGTTCTGATCCAATTGTGGAGGCTTGATTGGTGGAATTCTCTCCTCTCAAGATTAATGACACCTCATCCCTCAAACACTATAAATGAAGGTGAGTGATGCTTTTCCTCTCACTTATCCTTGACATATTTGTGTGTGTTTTGGAAAGAGAGTTGAGTGTGGGTGAATGCTTGCTGCTACGCCGTGAAATGTTGCTTGATTGCTTAATCATAAACATTATGGAGTTGGTTGATCAAAACCCTCCTTCATAGGTTGGTGCCGCACATACTTTGAAAGCATGACTATTGCTTTTTGTTAACTAAAACGATCTGTAGTATACTGTCGAAACAGGTTTTTTTAGTTCTTTATGTGATTTGCTCGATTGCAAATGTATGATTTTTTTAATAAAAATGTGTTGGGGGTTGATTGAGCAAATGTGGCTCCATCCCCTTGATTTGGTGGCGAGTTGGTGGTTTTTTTGCTCTCATAGTAG
Source organism: Adiantum capillus-veneris (assembly GCF_014529385.1). Classification (NCBI taxonomy): domain Eukaryota; kingdom Viridiplantae; phylum Streptophyta; class Polypodiopsida; order Polypodiales; family Pteridaceae; genus Adiantum; species Adiantum capillus-veneris. The sequence goes on along the minus strand of NC_140958.1, from coordinate 54,004,070 downwards.
TATAATGAAGCTTGAATGTGATTTGCCGATGTGTTCAAAATCCCATGTTGTCTTTTGGCCTTGACAATATTGGCTAACTTTAAAGGTTTTGATATTGTTCCCCCCCTCCCCGAAATGGATCACCTAGCTATTGGGGATATGTCAGATGCAGTGTTTAATACATTACATATTCGGGCCTGACATTTGTGTTTTAAGACTCTCATGGGATCATTTAGGATAATTAAGTCTATTTCTACCACTTCTTATTACACATGATTGTTATTGTTGATGGGCAGTTAAACTAGACACAAATTTTTTGGGCTTGACCTTTATGGTAAAAGTTACCCATCGTGGTTGATCATTTAAGGATAAATAAAGTTTGCTCTACCACTTTTGTGCACTCATAAAAAGTCTTGGTTTCCTTGCACTTGTATGGTACTTACCTAAGAAAACTCTAGAGCACTTATCTACCTTGATCTTATACCGATTCCTACTTTACTATTGCTAAAATTCATTAATTGTAATTATTATACATTTTTTGCTCCACTTCTAGAGTGAAATTTGTGCTGCTTTAGCTACCTGAGCTTACCATACTTAACTTAGGTGGCTTCATCCTTGGTCTTACTGATTGTAATGCTTTAGGATAAAGCATATGGTAATAGTCTTATTGGTTATTGGATTTTTTACTGGTTGCATTTTTTTTCTTGATCATAGTATGAGAGATAACCCTCCCTGGGGGTCTATGCACAAAATATACAATTTACACCTTAACACAATTTTCAATATACATCAGAGTAGTTGCGGAAACGTTTACATAGAGGAGGAGCTCTAGCGCCCGACCAAGCATGGAGTTAGGCCACGAGCCGGACTATATCTAGAGGCACCTAACGACTAGTGCTACCCCTGAATGGGTGTTATGAATCAAAGCGTACCCAAGAAAAATATAACATTGTGGAGGGTGAATATATGTGTACACCGCATTGCGGGAAGGGAGAGAGAGAGAGAGAGAGAGAGAGAGAGAGAGAGAGAGAGAGAGAGAGAGAGAGAGAGAGAGAGAGAGAGAGAGTATATTGGAGGATGAAATAGAGTGCACAGAGACATGAGAGAATGAAAATAGAGAATCTTTAAATGTCCCATCTAAATGAAACAGGCAACCATGTATTTATGCAATGACAAAATCTGGGTATACCATAACATCAAAAGTGGACCCTGTGTAGGGATCAACCGGTCCACCTATCCACATCCGCTCTACTATGGACAAAGAGAATTTCACTTCGTCGAGAGCGAGCCAGAACACCTCAAACCTACCTGAGCCAAACATAACCTGAGGCCGCTTCAGCTCCCTCCATGCACCCAAGCTCTAAAAGGATCCCAAGTACCAATAGGTGGTAGGGTATCAACATCAACCATACCAGTTTAGGCGCCATGCCTCTTCGATGCCCAACACCGGGTGTTTAGGCAAAGCTAAGAAAAATCCCCGACACGTTAGCCATGTAGGTCATTCAACCCCCGACGCACTAACCGTGTAGATGAGCCTAACAAAAAGAAGAAGACCTAGGCAACACCCCCGATCCAACAAAGCCACAGGTCAACGACACCCTCTAGTCTAAGGCTAAGTGATGTAGGTGATCCTAGTTTTGTAGCGACGCTCCCATGAGAAACATAACACGTGAGTCCAATTACAATAGCACTTTGCATATATGCACAAACATTCTTTTCCAAGCAGTTAAACTGTACAGGGTCTCTATCCTTACATGTCAACCATAAACCATCCTGAACACTTCATGATCTAATCTCAAAATCATAAACCATAATCCAATCACATCACATGGGTGAGCACTACACTCAACTCGGGTGAGGCACTACCAATCCTGCATAACCACTTTAGAACAAAACATGGCTACAAAAATTTCGGCAACATAATCATATCCAAAAAAGAAAACTAGAGCCACACCAACTTCCACCATAAAATCACAACCATAATCCATGAGGGAATCTCAGCCCTTAGCCACAAATCATATTCACACTGAACCAACTCCCACACTTGGAGTTTGACATATCCCCTGCAGTCAATCGGAGTCCACACACATGACTCTTAAGAGATGAGTTTTTCATGCATAAAAGAAGTCCGACAAGCAACTAAACATGACATAAAAATCCAATTTTGACAGCATCCAACCATGCAAAGTTGATGCATCACATCTGCACTTCACCTCTCTAGCACATAGAGCTAGTGTTGACCTAGAAAGGTGGAAATCAATCATACCCATGCACATGAGGTATCCACATCAGCCCATAAGTCTCCATACATCTTATGAGAACATTCCATCACCATAAACATGATGCAAAACAGCTCCGACCTTTAGATCAACCATAAACCATAACCTCACACATATGCAAAAAACAACTTTTCGACATTTTCGGAAGCGTGCATAACATGCAAATGAAAGTATTTGACCTCAAACCAATGCATCAAGCTCAAGTCCATAATATAGACTAACACTCTATCACGTCACTTTACCCATATGACACTCACACAACATAGGTAACCCATAAAGAAAGCCACTTTAATCATATCTGCCTATGCGGTTCGGGCTGACTAACCATATACCCTCACATAAGATTATGGGCATCTAATAACTGAAATCAACTCACAAAAACAACCCATAAATCATACATAATCATTTCGGTTAACTCACGACGTCATATGGTACTCCCCCTTGTAGCACCCCTACAAGTGTAGGTAAAACCGGTTTTGGCATGATTAATAACTCGCATACTCGAGGTGATAACGGAGACCTAAATACATTTATCATCAAGTTTCATCAAGATTTTCAATTGGTTAAGTAGGTTTTCCCATCCGGTGAATCCATATAGTGGTTCTCCGAGGAGCCTGGAGTCAAAAAAGTTGACTGTTCCGTGGGCAGCAAGCTATTTTTTGATCATATCTCTTCGCTCGTGTGTGATTTTCACATGACACCAAAGAGAGAAAATATTTTAAATGATGTGTTTTATCTCTAGTCTATAGGGTTCGGACTCATTCATAATGGTTTGTGAGTTATGACCAAAACAGTGTACCTACTGCCTCTACGACGTGAAACGAAAAGCGCTTTTTATACACGCATGTGATCATAAACACATCGTGTGCATAAATCAGCGTGTTAAACATGATGAAATAATCATGGGACAACTTCATACGTACTCGGTTAATCCATACATGCACTCGTTTATGAAAAAACAATCACCGAGAGGGTGACTTCTCAGAACAACGACATAGAGAGAGAGATGATGATGGCTATGGAGTTTAGAGCTGCGCACTGTGCTTTAGAATCCATTAAGGGCTGTCAAAAGGCTTCTTGCTTTGCCACGGTGATGAGAGCTACGTCGAGGTTTTCACCACGAGAGCTTCCGAAGAGCGCGTACACCGTGAAACGAGAGAAGAGATAGTAAGCAAGTAGAGAGAGATATCCTTCTTCTTCTTCTTCGCATATACGAGAGAGAAGAGCTTATGGAGATGGTGATGAAGATCTTGCACCACTCCGTATAATAGGTACGTATAGGTTTGCGGTAGTAGACGCAACATATGACACTGAAAACTGAGCAATAATTGTCAGTTTATAGGCACTGCAGCAAGCAGAGTGATGCCCAAGCCAGAAAACTAGTGCTAGATTTTGGGCTAGGAATAGCTGTAGCTTTTTGTGAACTTTGCTAAAAACACGCGTTTGCTTTTGGTGGTCAACTCTCCCACTTACCATCCAATTTTTATAGTAAAAATGGCCAATTGAACAGTATGGGGCCAACTAATGGAACCTTAGCTAGACTATGCCGCACCACCGTGATGCCCCGACATAATTATGACTTTCCCGTACTGCCCTGACGTATTTACGATACCGCTTTTTATAAAAATAATTCTCGTAAAAATATCGTTTGGTCTCGTTTTTCCTTCGGGTAATCATTTTTAAATCCGACGGAGACTAAAATTAATATTTTTATGCTTAGGTAATCATAAAAAGCATATTGCTTTTCAAAAACACTGAAAAGTATGAAAAGCTAAAAATAACATAAAAATATAAAAAAAGCAAAATTTTCTAAAATTGAACCACGGGTTCCCCTTGTCCATTGGAATAAGAAAACGAACTCGCTTTTCACTTAAAAACACTAAAAATCAAGAAAAGCTAAAAATAGCGTGAAAAGCACTCGAAAAGCAGGTTTTTACAAAATTGAACCATAGCTTCCTCGGAATACGTAGATTAAGGACCCGACCTTGCTTTTTGTAAAAAAGCACCTAAAAGCATAAAAAGCATGAATAAGCTAAAAATAGTGAATTTTTCCAAAATTGAACCAAACGTCCATCTAACCTACTGGAACATGGAAACGGCCTTGCTTTTTACTTTAGAACCTTACAATACTGTCAATCAAGCAGCTTAAATTAAAATTTGACAAAAATAGATATTAAAAGCTATGTTTTTAAATTTTAAAAGAGACCAAAAAATTGGGGATCTTATGTAGTATATTAGATCACATGTACTTTTTTTATGAATCTTTGGTCAATTGGGATAGGGATTTTGATGGATTATACTCCTACTGTTTTTATGGCTAGACATAACCTATTTAACCTATTGCTTGGACAATGTATATTCTCTACTTTAACCATTGAGTTTTATTGCACCCTAAGATGAACATGATCTAAAATCTGGGAAATGAAAGCCGGTTGCTTCTGGCCTTTTAAGTTTTTGAATATGTGGAGGTTTTCTTGGACTATGGCTTCTATAGACTAAGCTCAGTAAGAAATGATATTGGTTTCTTTGACTAAGGGCTACTCGTGCTTTTTCTACTAATTGGGAAATCCCCACATTTGTTAAAGCTAATATTCATGGATTTTGTGATTCAATAAATGATACGATATTGATTAGGTGAGACTATTAACTAAACTAATCACTTAGGCACAATTGGTTTACAAATCATCTTGTGGATACTAGTTGGTTGAGGATCCTTCTTATGATACATGTGAAAAAAACTTAGATTTAATTTTTGTTTACAAAAACCACTATAAACCATAAGTGGTTTGGTAAAAAGGCTTCATATGCTGACTTCTTTGAAATAAAAATGGGTAAAAAACTTGGATCAGAAGGGGTGATGGCCTTTTGATAAGTACTTTATTTAATTAATATATATAATTTCTTTAAAAAATACGGGATAATTGCTAAACCTTAATTACTTTTAAATATATAGGATCTCACTTGGATCAGAAGGGGTGATGGCCTTTTGATCACTAATTATTTTTTTTCCAAAAATAACACATTAAAAAAAATTTACACTTGATCTAGAGAGGTAATGGCCTCTTGATCTCAAAACTATGGAAACTTCATACCACTTCTGCTGTGAATGAATAATTGCCTCCTTTTAACACTATGTGGATGGCAAGTATAAGTTAAAAAGATGTTAAGTAGGGGACATGGATAAGAACTGATAGAGTTTGTTGACACCTATAAAACATATTCAAGGTTAAAAAATCGATTGACTTGTTTATATGGATGTAGGTGAGAATTCTATCTTTGCTTAGGATCTTTTTGGCTTAGCTGCTGTCCATCAACATTGAAGAACTTGGCTTCTTCCACTTTATAACCATATTTTCTTGGCTATTTCATGTATAAATGCACTAGAATGATACTTCATTCTCACTTTGGTGTACAAAAATGAAGCTAAGATTGAGTCATTTTTGTGCTAATCTTTGTCCTTTGTCTAAAGCCAGCTGTCTTTTGAACTTTTATGTTCGGTTATGATACAACTACACACACAAATACACAAATGTCTAGCTTTCAATTAGGCAGCGATCATTATTAGGGGGGTTCATCAAAAGATAGAAATACTTGAATACGTTTGTGATATGGTTATGACAAGTATAATTGGGTTTATTAGGCTCTTTAATAAAGCTATTTGAATCCTTTTTGATTCCACCCCACCCCCCCCCCCCCACCCCCCCCAAAGTTGTACTCTTTAGCAATACTCAATGAGACTATCGAAGGTCCATTTTTCAAAAAATTGGACACTAGTCCCAACTAAAACATACACTTTAGTATTTTTCCACATTTTCTTAGGTATTTTTCTTAGCTCAAGATGCCACTTTAAAAGAAAAATAAGGCATATTCTAAAAAAACCTCTCCATTTACCTCATATGCATCAATTGTTGTCCTTAAAGCACACACATAACCTTTTTAGGATGAAAACAATAACTAAATTAGTTGTTTGGCAGATATATAGCTATTACTTTGTGAACTTTTCATAATATGATTGTGAAGTGATAAAGGATGGTCGTTAAAAACAAATTTTTTAGTACTCTCATTAACACATAAGGGGCTATTTGGCATGGCTCTTTGGGAATAGCATATCCTTTATGATACATCCTTTTAGAATAGGATGATGACTTCAGTGGACCATACCTCAAACAATTATAGAAATCCAGATCTACTACCAACTATTTCTTCAAAGTATAGCCACAAGCCGTTTGTCTAATATGTGGTTTATTCATCTTAAAGACTCTTTCTGACCACATAGTGCACTCAAAATTGGTTCGTTACCAATATTAGATATGTGTACATCTTAAAGGTTTTTTTTCTTCAATGATTAAACATAACGGTTTCTGACGTGACCATTTGGGTTAGGCATAACCCATATGCTCCTTGCACGTCCAATACTACAAAGTTGGTCTTAAATTTCTCCTTGCCTTCTTTGATTTGGATGTTTTTCACGAGTCTAGTAGCTTGAACCACTATGTGATGAGCCATCCTCACTCATTATGGTGCTGGTTTTAAATTGTGATTCCCAACTTTTGCCTTATATGTTCCCCGAGGATATTTATACCACCATCCAGATTAAATCTTACATAAAAATTACAAATGGCAGTGTGTTAAAGTACGTGAACAATTAGAAATGAAAAATAAAGCTCAAATAGGAATTATAGAACATTTGATGCTTGGAAAAATATCAAATTATTTCGTGAGAATAAAATTACATTCCATAACTGCATACAGCCAATAAATGCCTCATTGCATAGATTCAAGGCCCTTAGAAATTGATGAAGGTGAGATAAGGTACTTGCCACCATCCATAGAAACAAGTTGGTTAGAACATACATCATTTAGTGTGGGAAGACAGGTACACAAATGTCTCACAACGTGTTATTGATGTCAATCAGATACTCATGCTGCTAGGTAGACCTTGTGTTGGACGGGAAGCTACTCACACACCCATGGAGTGCATGCAAACACTACCTAGATCAACATAATGTCAATCGAGGACACAGATGACACGATAGGCACACAGAGGAAATCTCTTAAGCTTGTCAGGCTGAGACCATCCTACACATACAACACTCAGGAAGGCCAACTAAACCACAATCAAGAACCTCACTGCTCTCAACTACACCACCTAGCCACATACACACATGCGGAAGGTAACTCACCTAATCATGCCAGATTCGTACGAAACTTAAGGAACACTATCCCCTCACTAGGATACACTTGTCCCTAAGCTTCTACACTCAAAATCCTCACTCAAAACCCATCTGCGGAAAACGCGTAGGATGACAGAGCCGAATTTTGAAAGTGCCCGAAACTGAAATTTATGAGTACCTATGCGTAGCTTATGTCGCTACGATTCTACAGACTACTAGCACGCAGAAAACAGACATCGTTTGATACACTTACGACCACAAATAGCTCGTAGATGCGTCGGCGTGTGCGCTTCGTCTCGCGTGGAATGCTTGGCATTGTCGCGTAGCTCTCCTCGAGCCTACAGCAATGGTGCAGTCGGATCTCCAATGCGTTGAGCGAGCCGGGTGTAGCGAGAGGATGAAGCTCACGCTCACTCTCTTTCTCTCTCACACACAGTAGACGGCAGCGCTAAAGTTTGATTATGATTAAAAGTCTCCCTTTACAAAATGACCTAGGTACCTTATATACTAAGGCTACCTTAGGTTTAACCAAAAATGGGGTTGAAAGGGTCAAATGGCTTTGTATTTACAATCTGGAAGTGCCATTGCACCCCGGCTTCTGAAACTAGAATAACTACTCATTACAAATGACGTTTATAGCCATAATCCGCAGCATTTCATAACTCGCAAAAGATAAGACTTTGGTACGAAACTTGAGTTATGTTGTGTTGTTGACCCAGTGGTCAACATTCCCCCCTTCCGCGTTCATGTCATCCCCGACATGAATTGATTGTCGATGGCAATGTGGTCTTTGCTGTCGTTTTGCTTTTGTAAAGAAAGTATAGACGATAGCCTTTGCAGTAGCTTGTCTTGTTCGTCCAATCCAATGTACATAGTCTTCACATGATTCAAGAAAATCATAATTGATGACGAACTTTATGTCTTTCATATCCACGCTCCGAGCTGCAGCATTTGTTTCTGTCATTATAGGTCTACTGCCAGATCTAAATTCAAAAAGAACCCAATGTCGTTTAACTTGACTCGTATCATCATGGATAGAGAAAGCTCCATCCATCACTTGCTCTAGCAAATTTGTCAATTTGGAGTATTTGTGATTCTCAGAAACAACTTTTACAATCTGTAGAATTGAGTGATTGGCTTTCCGATCTTGTGAGCCAATGACAACTTTGTAAGGATTTTGTAGAAAAATATGGCTAAACCCGTAACTTTTTTAGGCCAAGTTGCACTCCAATGCAAAGTCTGTCCTTATGTCTGCTCTTTGTTATTGACGACTTCTTTGTTCTTGAGTTATATTGTGTTGTTGACCCAGCGGTCAACACTTTGCTGTTGGTTTGGCTTCATCTGTTGCACTGCTTGTATCTTTGTCGAACCACAACAAGAACTATGATCCATTAGAGCGGACATCTATCATCATAACCATTCATCTTGTGAGATCCTCTGATTACTTTTATGTCTGCTCTTCTTCATTGGTAACTTCTTTGTTCCTGTGAAATCATGTTGTTAGTGTTGTCTGTAGCTTTGTCATTGTAGGCCATTCTTCGACTCGCCATTGAGGAGAAGTATGCTATGATCTGAAATTGGTGCTCCAATTCATTTGTCAATTGATTTGAGTAGAATTTCCTTATTGTTGATGTAGAAGGAATATGTACAAGAGGATGGTGATAGGTGTCTTTAGATTAGGGTCTAAAACCTGGATGACCAAAGGGAAAAAAACCCAGTGGGAAAAAATGCCTTTGGTATATGCTCTTATTGGAGTTGATTAGTTGAACATGAAGTATATGTTCATGAAAGGTGAGTGCTTGGGTGAAAGACGGAAAGAGTGCCTGATGCAAGTGCCAATTACGGGACACTCTATATGCATACGAGAAATTTGTCAACAAAAGCATGCAATGTGAAAGAAGGAGATGATGGGTGTTTCGAGGAATAAATGTAGCACATGTGACATCAAAAGATGTCTCAATAGCTTCCACCTTTCCAAGAAGGGTTTTCGATGTAGAAGTTTCTCCACTCGTATCTCACTGTGCTCAGTACGTGAGTGTCTTTTGGACCTTCTCCTTCACTTCACCAGACTTAAGCACTTAGACTTCGACTCTTTTGCTCACCTATACCGGCATGAGCGACACAACGTAAATATGCTCAACTCTTCCAGCTTGAGCATTACCTAGAATAGCTAAGACGCTTAGACCACAGAAAATATTACTTGAAGCTTTGGGACTAACAACTCACTCATTTTGTCGCTTAGCTACTCGACTCTGACTTGTATGACTTGTCGGTTGCATGTTGACACTACTTTGTGACAAGTTCTTCGGCTGTTGTAGTGGCTGCTGAGACATACTTCGTGAAGTTTCATCGTTTTCCTGTACCTTCTCTTTGTAGTGCTCAGGCCTCTCGTCAGTCTTTTCTTCATGTGGATTATGGATTTTTTTTCTTAATAATAAACAAAGAAAATCTCAAAACAACTCAACAAAAGAAAAATCATTCAAAAAGAAATCTAAATGCTATGTACACTATACACATGTCCCTAGGGGCTCATATATGGATTTTGTCCCCATACTCCTCTGTAACTCTACTATGAGGGCATATACTCTAAATTTCGTAAAAAATTTATCACAATAAAACGCAAAAATTCAATGCATCTCACAAAACATTGCCCTCTAATAGTCATAATGTTAGGTCCGCATTCATAATGCCTCCCCCCTTCCTATTTGGAGTCATCCTTTACGACAGGGTATCGCAAAGGGTATGTGTTGTGCTTGGGCAAAAAGTTGTGCCAATGCAGGCCTTGTAATGTAGCCCTATTATGCATACACAGTCAATGCATGGAAAAGATTTATGATGTGCAAGATGTGGGTATAAGCAATTTGCTTATTGGCAATTGTTGGCGAGGCTTCCTATTCTAAGCAGTGTAATGGTCTTTGAAGCTCTTGTATCGTTGCTTGATTGAAGCGACATCTAGCTGTACTGTAATCGTAGGAAGAATTGTAAGAATTCAAGCGACGATGCACTGACAGCAGTTTTGTTGATCTTCTTTGGGACCCATTTCTTTGCGATTATTGGTTGTTTTGTTGCCGGCTCTCGTTTGGGAACCCATACTTGCGAATGCTTTGTTTGTGTTTGAAGAGACTTCTTTGGGATCCACCTTTTTGTTGTGTGAGTCGACAGTGGTCTTTGCTTCGGCCCTTGTACGCTTGGTTGGTGACGGGATTTAGGCTTTGAAAGTTGATACTATGGTTGTTTTGGAATCCAAATGAATTCCTGACTTTTTTGTGCTTGAATCAACTTCTTTGGAGCCCAAACTTGAGTTGTGAAAGCTTCCGACTTTGTGATATTCTTACCCATTCATGCACGCTTTCCTTTTTTTTGTTTTGGTGTTGGATCTTGTGATTTGTCATTAGAGATCTTTGTCTTCTTGATCCATATCTGTTTTTGGCTGATCTGGCTTTTTGGTATCCAGATTTGTCGAGCTTTTTGGATTTGACTTGTTGTCCTGTTCTTTTGACCTGTCATGGTTGTTGTTGGAGGGGTTGGTGATAGTGATGGTCTGAGTTGATGATAGGGGATGTCGTAAGGTTCATCACTATCGCTACTATCCTCAGCAAGGTTGACTTCTTGTACTTTCCCTTGATTTTTTGGCTGGTAGTGGAAAGTTACTGTTTGTTTGCTCGTGGGTGGTAGTTTCTTGGAGAACTTTTCTAGCCCATTGATTAGAGCATTGTTAGCTCATTGCTCTGGTCGTATTCCTCCTAGCTGAGTCTTTGCATCCTTATTAGGAGCCATGTATGAGGATGATTGTGGTGGCTGTGTCTTCACGGAGGACTTTGGAATCCACTTTTGATGCACTTTATTCGTGTAGCGATGACATTGATTCCCGGGTCGTTGATCTTCTTGAAGCTCGAAGTGTTCTACAGAGTCATAGAACTCGTCGTCTTCTTCATCTTTTGGTTCTCCACATTTCTTTGTTTGCTCCTTATTTCGAGAGCTTGTTGATGTCTGGATTTCTTTGTTTTCCTGGATTACACTCACTGCAAAATAAGGAACGACATCATAGCCATTTTCATCACAAAACTTTGTTGTGGGAGCATCCTCCACGGCGCACACATCCAGAGTAGCCAAGATGTGTTCCCATCCAAAAGGCTCTAACTCTTCTTCAGGAAACGGTTCTGGGATATAGTCCATATCCTCTATAACCCGCTCTAGGATACATTCTTCACGTTTCAAGCTACCACATTGTGAAGCTCCACACATCCACAGTTCTTTAGGCTTACCTAACCAAGCTGGAAGTTCTGATCCTGCAACTGTGGCGGAATCAAACTCCTCTACCGGTGTTCGCGTCACATCCCTATAGCTATGGTCCCTCAAGTTTACCTTTGTTATGGTTTCCATATGTCTCAGGTATATATGGTCATAACCCCAATCTTGGACCATTTTCAACTGTCGCATGAATGGTCTTCCCAGAATGATTTCATAGTTGTTCTTCTTGCCAAAGTTAACAACAACAAAAGTGTGTTGATATTCAATGCCACAAGAAGTAACAATTACTTTTTCTAGCAGTCCTAGGGGCTTTTCCTTGTGTCCGTCTGCAAGCTGCAGGGTCATTCGTGTGGATCTCAAGGCAGGTTTTCCCCATTTTTTCCAAACCTCTTTGGTTGCAATGGCCACACCAGCTCCACTGTCAAGGATTGCCATAGTTTTTTCACCATTGAATTCCACAGGAAGGGTGGTGTTTCCATCTTCTCCCTCGTAATACTTGCCTACCTTGTTTAATGGCACTAGCCTAGTATTTAGTTGAGGCATTTCAAGCTCTTTGATGCTCTCCTCGATTTGAGTCATTGGGGTTTTTATACCAAATTTCTCTAGACATTTACCCACATTAGTCCACATGTTTGGTCTTATTCTGAGCAACTCGGCTAACATTATTGTACAGGTGACTGGGGTAGATAGAATATCTACTAGCCCCTTTGAATTGATGGCCTTGTTGGGAGACAGTCTCTGCGATGGGACTGCAACCACATCTGACTTGGTCTCGTACTCTCCCATGTAGGACGGTAGTGTTCTTAGCGAATGGGGTTGACTATCCATAGATTGTACAGATCCTTTGTCGCCCCAACACAATCTCACGTCTAGATTCATTTGAGATCCAGTTTCAAATTCCTCTATTGGTGGTAGAAACACTCCTCGTTCATCACCAATCTTGTCTACTCGTCTTCTTAGGTCATCGGCTTCATTGGCCTCTCTAACTTGTTTCCACAATTCGTCAATACCATCTATCTCTTTACAATCCGCAGGTATAGCTTGGTGAAATCCCTCGGAAGAGTTATCCGTGGTATTCAGTACTATCCTTGGTTCTAATGCTGGGTCTTTGAGGTTTGTTCTGTGCTCATGACTAGAATTTGGCTCTTTTAGTTCTTGGTTTGGTGGGATTACTTGTTTAGGCATGACATGGCTCACATCCTCAGGTTTTGCAACTGGTGGTTCTAGTAAAGCTTGGGCTGTTTGAATCATTTTATGGCACATTTCAAACCTTTGCTTTTCTAGTTCCGTATAGGGATATGTCATCCACCTGCGTTCTTGGGTTTGGTTGTTTTTGAGCCTCGCATCATAGGCTTTCAAGAGGGCATCTAATGTCTCATTAACCTTATCTACCAACACAGATCCTCCTGAACTAGCACTTCTCCGTTTCTCATCCGTGGATGGTTCTTCTAGAGGTTTAACCATCTGTGTAAGAGAAGGTGCCTCCTTTTCCTCATGTTGTTTTATCTTCTCCTCAGCTTCGGTAAGCTTCTCAGCTAGGGATTTTTGCTCTCGTTCCCTGCGTGCTTTCATCCTAGTCTTTCTAGCTTTCCAACTATTTCGTTTGCTCTTGGTTTTCTGACTAGGTGCGTCTGTCTTTGGTCCATCATCTGTCTTTGGACTCGTGTCACTTTTTGTGTTCTTTGTCTCTGGATTATCATCAGCTTTCTTTTGAGCTTGTGCTCTCGTAACCACTTGAACTGGTACGACATTTTCATTTTCTGAGCTACTAGGGAGCTGAACAATCCATGATACATTTGTCGTGATTTTCCTGATTTGGTTTGGTTTTTTTGGGCAATCGGGGATCAAGTGAGTGATGCCACACTCAAGACAATAGGCATTTACTTCAGTGATCTCCGTATGAGGACATTGTTTGACCAAGTGGTTGTCACGACTTTTGTGACAATCTGTCTCTGGTTGAGGAGATTCTTTTAGCATTTCCTCTTGGCTATAAGCAAGCTTTGACCTAGATAAGCCGCTATTTGCAATGAATCGCAATGTCCTTTAATCCATTTCACACCTTCTTTCTTTAGACTGAAACCCAGGAGGTGGAGGTTGTACCGGCCTCACCACTCCATGTGTTCCTCTCACATTTTGTTGCTCCGAAGGGTAGTACTCACTTTGGTTGCTATACCACATTGTAGCTGGTACTGGAGTTGGTTTATTTGATGCTTTCATCATTGGCATGTATCTCATGTCTACCTGCATTCTAGCACCTGGCAGCGGAGGTTGTTGTCCTAAGACAAGCTGTGGCCTTAAAAATTCTACTGGTCCTGGCGCATTCCCCGTAATGTATCTAGGTGGAGTAGGTGCTTCTGGAACAGGTTGTACATACCTCTCCCTAGCATTTTCCATGCTAAAATAGCACTCTTCCCCCGTATGGTTCGTCCATTTTCTCTAAATTTCACACCACTTCGGCTCTCTCGAATCAGACCTTACAAGAGGAATCAACCTCTTGACCAAGTCGTCGATAAGCTTTTCTTGATCAATAGGTGCCGTTGTCTTGGCAATGGACTCACTTATCTGTGAAACACTGTGCTGAGAGGATGTGTCATCTCCTTGACTCTTTAAGTCCTTTTCTTTGTATGCCTCACAGTTATCCACTAGATAAAGAGCTTCTTTGATCAACTCGTTTAGCGTCATTCTCCCTATCATATGCAGATCCTTCTGAAGGCCCGCATGTCTCATTCCCTAGATAAAGATCAGCATAAGTCGTGCTTGCGTAGGTAATTCCTCTCTCGGACAGAGCTTAATATATCTCTTGAGCCGTAATGATGCTTTGCGTACTGATTCATTCTCTTTCTGTTTGAATCTATGGATTTGCGAGACCGTGTTGTGAGCAATGCCTTTTGGCGAGAATTCTTCAATAAACTCCTCAAACAGCTCATCTAGGGTCTCAAAATCCCAATTTTCCATGGAGTCGAACCAAGTAGCTGCATCATCTTCTAGAGTCAATCCAATCCCGCAAACTGTGTCGCAAAATCTGAAACTTCCTCTGCTCTAATCACCCTTCTAAAAGCCGCTACGTGATCTCTCGGATCTTTATCGGAGTATTTTCTGTTTACCCATTTCTGGACTTGGGATGGTCTAACTCGTCGATTGTCTACAAGTCTTAACCAGAGACTCTCCCAATCCTTCTCTCGTTATTGCTCTTGAAGGGAATCCTGGTGGCTCTCTTCTTGGAATTCCTATAGGTATTCTCGTGTTTGGTGGATGCATTTGTGGTCCTTCATTGACCAAATATCCTCCTCTTTCTAGAACAGTGTGTGGATTTGTGCTTTCTACAACTCTGTATTCTCGTCCATACTTGTCGACAACTATAGATCTCCATTGACAGTCAACTCCGTATGTGTAGACATATAAGAGCTTGTAATCCGTTATCTCTTCTAGGTATGGATCTGAGCACCTATAAAGATTGACCTCATCGTCGTCAATGTATCTATATAGTCCTTCACTCTCATGACCAATCATCCAAATTCTCTCAACATGATGGATCTTTATCAATTGCAAGTTTGGAAGATCCATTGTGGGAGGATATTCCTCTATCGTCGGGATCTCCAAGCTTGTGTAAGCTGCGTTTGAATCTAGGGTAGACATGATTTCTGGGCTTAAGAGCTTTTGCTTAATACAAGTAGACTTAGTCCACTATGTTCAAGTGCTTTGGTTAGGGAAAAGTCGAAACTATGTCGAAAACCGCAACCGTTTCGTCACAATTCTCGCAAATTGTCGCTTTCAGACACCTCTGACTTCCGGATGAATTTTGAGGCCTCAAACGATGTTTTTTTCAAAGTTGAACTAAATGGTTTCGATCAAAAAACGGTAAGCAAGCGTGAGAGACGACTCCAAATATAAAAGGATAAAAAACGATGAGACGTTGAAGTACCATAAAGTAGAATGGTTAACGAGGGCATTAAGGGGTGATTAGGGAACAAGGGGGTGGGACACCAAACGCGTTTCGCTCATAATGAGCTCATCAGTGGTGTGGGTTTAGATACAAATGGAGGGGGTGAGCAAGGCTTTATAGAGGGGCAATTTGAGGTGGGATGTCTTTTTGGGGGGAAAAAAAGGGAAGTTAATGGCAATGTACTCAAGTACATAGGGAATGAGTAAGGTAGAAGGGGTGGTACTTGCTTTAATGGTAAGAGGTAGACAAGTTGTACCCAAAGACTTTAATTTCTTGCAGAGAATGGTGAGGGTGTGATTAGACGCCAAAAATTAAAGGGGGGGGGGGGGTGTGGGGGTATGATTTGATGCCAACCAATGTAGGGGGGAGAATTTAAGCGAGCAAGCAAACGATGCATTTGGTAAGCGAGGCTTTGCAAAAACGAGAGAAAGACAGGGGATCATTGGATATGAGTTAAAGAGGGTATGCCAAAAATGTGGGGAGTATAGAGAGCTATATTAGGGTGGGGAAAGCAATTTGTAAGGATTTGATGGAGAAAGGCAAAAATAGGAGGGAAGAAGTTAAGTGATAGCGTGGAAGGTAGGTACCAACCACTACTTCCCACTATGAGCAAGACCATCATAGAGGGCTGCTACATCAAGGGTTAGAGTGTTCATCGGGGTGGTGCAAGGCATGTACAAGGAGTTTATGGATGCTGGGCCCGAAGTCCAACAAATGGTGGGTCTAGGTAGGTGTGAGAGTGTGGGGTTGCACTGGCAAGCCCGAGCAATGGGGTTACTGATACAGTGAGAGGGTAATAGCCTTCTTGTGGAAGGCGTGAAAGGTAGCTTGAAGGTCATGGGAGGTGTTTTCTTAAGTCGGAGTGATGGTTCCAAGAGGGAAGTACGGATCTGATAAGTGACTTTGTTGAACATATTATGCAAAAACCCCTGTGGGTAGCCTTTTGTCCTAAGGCGTTTGTAGAAGAGGCTGCGGATAATGAGGTAGCCATCCAAGGAGCTTTCCCTAATGATATATCTTTTGAGTTCATTGATGATGAAGGACACTTTTTGATGCGTAGGGTGCCAAGAGATCCAAGGGATGTAGTTATAGGCGTTTAGGGGTTTTTGGTGGCAATGGGAGTCCAACAGGCTTGAGGAGGCAAAATTGGTACCTTTATAAAATTTCTATGTCGAGGATAGTGGCGTGGTAGGGAGAAATGTGGCTTGAGATTTTAATGTGTTCTTGAAGTGGTTTCCCATAATCTTTCAAAAGAGAGGTGAGGGAAGTCAAAGAGCCAACCCATAAACCAAAGGCATCGTTTACATAGCGTTTGAAGTAAAGAAGGTTGGGATTGTGCAAAAGAGAGGAAGAGGCTTCTAAATGGCAAAGAAAAAGGCATGCATACACTACGGAAAAATTGGAACCCATAGCCGTGCCCTTAACTTGCTTCCAAAACTTTCCTTTGAAGGTAATGTAGTGGTGCGATAAGATGAGAGCCGCCAGAGAGAGGATAAAGCGAGTTTTAGGGGGGTCGAAATGGGTAGCTATGGAGGCTTTGAGGGCTAAGAGTCCTTGGTTGATAGGGATACTGGGATATAGAGCCTCAACATCAAAAGTGAAAAGGAGCGTATTGGGTGGGAGGGGGAGATTGTTAAGGTCTTGGATGAGGGTGAGAGAGTTTTTAAGGTTTTGCTTATACGTGAGGAGGATAGGGAAAAGTACAAAGTGAAGCCATATGGAGGCTTTTTCAAAAATATAGCCTTTGTAGGAGCAAATAGGCCATGTGAAAAGGGAGGGTTTGTGGAGCTTTGGGATGAAGTAGATGGGGCATGGTTTAAGCTGCTTGTTAAGGGGTGAGAGGATGAAGTTACGTTCTAATGCCGGTAATGCCGAAAATTGGATGGAAAGGGAGGAGAGGAGGGAGGCAATAAAGGGAAAGGGGATGGTAGCGCAAGGCTCGTAAGTGGAGGTATCATTGAGGTGGGTGAGGGCATTACTTTCATACCAATCCAAGGGTAAGATGGCCAAGCCCAAGTTCTTGTCCGCGGGTTTTATTACAATTGAAGGGTCCAATTTGAGGCTACATAAGGCTTGTGCAACAAATCGGGGAGGCTTTGAAGGTGGGAAGAAATTAGAGTAGAGAAGGCGGCTAAGGTTAAGAAAGTTATTGTGTAAGATTAGATTGAGAGCGGGGTTTTCAAAAGGGGGTTTCCAAAAAGGATTAGGTATCTTGAAAGGGGAAGGTAGAGGGGTTGGATGATCCTTGAAAAAAAGTTTTAGGTTGAGAATTCTTGCCATGACGCCATGTGCCTTAAGAAGTGAAGAGGGGGAAGGATTAGGAGGGGGGGGATGTACTTTAAACCTAAAGCTAGGCACCGCTTTTCCAGGAGAGAGAGTACCTTAGGCGTAAGGTTGTGTATTTTAAAATTAGAAACCCCATTATCAAATGAAAAGGCTTTAAGATTACCAAAAAGGATAAGCTTGTAGCCATGAGGGTTTGTGAGGGGTAGCCAAAACTTTCTTCTCACTCGCCCTTTGGAGGTTGGGGGCTCAAGGTATTTTTTGTCAAAAGGTATTGTAGAGGCGGTGCTGGAGATCCAAAGGTTAGGGAGGAGGGGGGGCTTGGAGAAGAAAAGATGAACCCATGTGGTGGGGTGTTGTAGCCCTAGTCCCTCCTCCCTTTCACTTTTCCCGAGTGCTTTGAGTTGTAGTGGGAGGTGTGATGTTGAGATGAGGCTTTCTTGAGGGAGGAGGAGGAAACCGGCGGTAGAGCGGGGTGGAAAGTGGTGGGGTGTTGGGGGCTACGAGGTTTAAGAGGGTAGGCCGGATTGATAGGTGTGTTGAGTTTGTGGACGAAGTTGGGTTTTTTCTTGCAAGGAGAAGAGTCTTTATGGGGAGATTCTAAAGGTCGTTTATAGGTTAAGGCTTGAGATGGTTTAGAAGCTAAGGATTGATGTTTTGATGGGAAGGGGGTGGGGTGGATAAAGGGTCTAGGGGATTGGAAGGGTTTTTTGGAAGGGGGGTAGAAGGTTCTATGTGGAGATAAGAAAGCTTTTTTGGGAGGGGGATAGGGCTTGTTTGGTAAAGGGCGGGAGGGAAAGCGAAGTTTAGTGTGATTTGAACTTAAGTGCTACGTTACCACTTGCTCCACAAGCTCTTTAATAGTTTTCTCTTGAGGGAGAGAAAGGACTTCTTCTTCCAAGGAATTGATGGATCTTTTGCGTGCATGTATGGCATCTTCCTCCTTGGTAGCATTAAAATGGGCATTCAAATTGTAAGTTTGGATTTCGAAGAGGAAGAGGTTGAGAGAGTGGGTTTTGCATTCTGTAAGCTTGAGACTCCAATCTTCTTTTGACAATAGGGGGATGGAAATTAAGAGCAACCTATTGTTGAGATCATTGAAGCGCTCTTCAACAAGAGAGTGGTACCCATCCAAATAAGATTGGAGGTTATTTATGAGTATAGTTTGTGCTTGGATAAGAGCTTGCGTGGAATTAAGTTGAAATTGTATGGTGAGTGAAGCGAGCTTGGCATTGAGAAGAGCTTGGGCTTGGGAATCGTCAATGGTAAGCTTTGGAGGTTTGATACAAAGGCTTTTGGGAGCTTTTGGTTACGGATTAACTCGTTGAGTTGTGCAAGGAAACCTTTAGCTCTTCCTAGCTTGCCATGTAGTTTCTTGAATTCTAAGATGGAATTGGAGAGAATTACCTCGAAATCAACAGGCTTCTTGAGTTGTGGTGGTGTTGCCGAAATGGTGGGGAGGTAGGATGAAGTAGCAACCTTCTTGCGGTTATCCAAAGGTTTTTTGACAATCCAGGGTAAGGCTAAGGTGGGGGACAAAGTCGCATTCACATGGTTGTGGTCCAAGCTATTTTTGGCCAGGTCTGAAGAGAAGTCGAAGGAATCCTCGGGAGCTTTTCCAACTCCTCCGTGATGTGTTCGTAGTGATCCAAAGCATGCGGGTTTCCGGGTAGCGAGGCCATGTTAGTTGTGGGAGAGTGCGTTGGTGGCACAAGAGTTGAAGAGGATTCTGCCAAGAGGACGGTGGTGGCCGAGACGAAGCCGGGGAGAGGTGGTGCTGCCAAGACCGTTGGAGTCGTATCCAAAGCAAGGGTTGTAGGAGTTATTTTTTGGGCCCCATGGTTATCCATGGCAAGGGTTTGAGTTTGAGTCCAAACTCCCCTTCGTGCAAAAGTGTGGAGTGTGTTGCCTACAAATAACACTTAGTGTTGCCTTGGAAACAATTCAACACTACAACCCGATTAACCCAATTAACCATCAAAAAATCAGGCAATGACTTTAGAGCTTAACTTGCTGGAGGTGCCATAGAGAAGATTGTGAGTGAGGAGACAGTTAAAAGGTTATAGAGCAGTTTCAGGTTAGGTTAGGTGTTAGCAGGCTAAACTAACCAGCCGTTAAAGCCAGACCCGAAGGAGTTACGAAGCTAAGTGGCTTGAATAGTTGGTCTTTGATGAAGATGCTGCATCCTGCAACGCCAGCTTAATATATCTCTTGAGCCGTAATGATGCTTTGCGTACTGATTCATTCTCTTTCTGTTTGAATCTATGGATTTGCGAGACCGTGTTGTGAGCAATGCCTTTTGGCGAGAATTCTTCAATAAACTCCTCAAACAGCTCATCTAGGGTCTCAAAATCCCATTTTTCCATGGAGTCAAACCAAGTAGCTGCATCATCTTCTAGAGTCAATCCAAATCCCGCAAGCTGTGTCGCAAAATCTGAAACTTCCTCTGCTCTAATCACCCTTCTAAAAGCCGCTACGTGATCTCTCGGATCTTTATCTCCGGAGTATTTTCTGTTTACCCATTTCTGGACTTGGGATGGTCTAACTCGTCGATTGTCTACAAGTCTAACCAGAGACTCTCGCAATCCTTCTCTCGTTATCGCTCTGGAAGGGAATCCTGGTGGCTCTCTTCTTGGAATTCCTATAGGTATTCTCTTGTTTGGTGGAGGCATTTGTGGTCCTTCATTGACCAAATATCCTCCTCTTTCTAGAACAGTGTGTGGATTTGTGCATTCTACAACTCTGTATTCTCGTCCATACTTGTCGACAACTATAGATCTCCATTGACAGTCGACTCCGTATGTGTAGACATATAAGAGCTTGTAATCCGTTATCTCTTCTAGGTACGGATCTGAGCACCTATAAAGATTGACCTCATCGTCGTCAATGTATCTATATAGTCCTTCACTCTCATGACCAATCATCCAAATTCTCTCAACATGATGGATCTTTATCAATTGCAAGTTTGGAAGATCCATTGTGGGAGGATATTCCTCTATCGTCGGGATCTCCAAGCTTGTGTAAGCTGTGTTTGAATCTAGGGTAGACATGATTTCTGGGCTTAAGAGCTTTTGCTTAATACAAGTAGACTTAGTCCACTATGTTCAAGTGCTTTGGTTAGGGAAAAGTCGAAACTATGTCCAAAACCGCAACCGTTTCGTCACAATTCTCGCAAATTGTCGCTTTCAGACACCTCTGACTTCCGGATGAATTTTGAGGCCTCAAACGATGTTTTTTTCAAAGTTGAACGAAATGGTTGCCGTTGGCATGTTTTCCACTAAGATCTGTTGAGCCGTTAGTTCATGTTTTCCACGAAGATCTGTTGAGCCGCTCTCAGGCTATGTTTTGATATAAAAACTTTTCCGATCCGATACCGTTTGTGAAAGTTATGGCCAAAACAGTGAAATGCAGTTTAGAATGGAAGAAGACTTGGGATCTCTATGACACTGTGAACACTTCTGTATGGTCAAAAGTACAGTTGGACCCTAAATCTGGCCTGGAGACATCCTACGCATAGTATGTCTATATGCTCAGAATTTAACAAAATTTGGTCCAGAGACTCCCCTTGAGTCCAGCAACACAATGGTATTCTCAGAATTTCAATTGAACCTAAAAATGGGCTTGAGACATCCTACGCGTAGGATGTCTTTTTGCTCAGAATGACTTGAAATTTTCACCCTAGCTTCTCCTTGATGTGCTGATCACGGTGATGTGCTCATAGGTTGGTTTGTAGTCCTAAATCAAGCTTGAGACATCCTACGCGTAGGATGTCTTTTTGCTCTGTTTCAGCTCAAACTTGAACTGTAGCTTCCCCTTGATTTGCTTAACTCACAGCCATTTTTACTTTTTGATTCTGACACCTATAGGTTGGTCAAATGATCAAGAATCTGTTCCAAAAGCCTGATGTCTGTTCTGATGAATTCCCAAGTCAACTCAATTCCAAATTGGACCAAAATTGACTAGCAGGCTTGCTTAAGGCTATATGACAGCATGGTATGGTCAAAGTAGAATTTTGGTCTCAAAATCATGCAGGAGACATCCTACGCGTAGGATGTATTTTTGCTCAGAATGAACCCAAATTTGAACTACAGACTCTCCTTAAGGTGCTGATCACTCTGGTATGCTCAAAATTAAGTTTGGAGTGCAAAATCACACATATGACATCCTACGCGTAGGATGTCTCTTTGGCATGTTTGACCCCAGACTTGACCCAAAGCTTCCCCTTGATGTCAACAACCCAATGGTATGCTTAGATTTTGGTTTGGATTTCAAAAGTACCAAATTTTAGCTGTTCTTGCTTTTTTTTAGTCAAAAGTGCTAAAGTCCGCTTTGAACTCAATTTTCTCACCCAAATGAGGTGAAACCCCTTTCAGTCACTCAATACAACATTTAGAACATGCCTATGAAGTCATCCTATGGTTTGGTCTCAAAATTAGGCCTTGGACACAATTTGGGTAGGATGTCTGGCAATTCTCGTCTGATATGTCAAAATTTGGTCAAATTTCCACTTTCCAGGTGAAAATAGGGTAAAACCTATCCTCTCTGAACACACTGGTCACCTCAGATTTTCTACTGCTGATTTTTTTGAGACTGAAGTGTCCCTGATGCTTCCTTATGCTCTCAGCAAGTGCAAGTATGCTTCACAATTGCAAAAACATGCAAAAATCACTCAATTTAAGCCTTTTCTGAAATTTTGCGTTTTCTGACTCCGCCTTTTGGCTTTTGGTCAACAAAATTAGGGAAAAACACCCAAGTCAATATGTTACTAGGGTAAAACCTACCCTCTTAACCCACTGGTGCACTCAAAATTTCAAAATTTGGTCTCCAGAACCCTCTTGAGACATCCTACGCGTAGAATGTCTATGTTTACAGAATTGCAGGTTTTCTTCATAGAACCCTTGCATATGGTGTTTTATATGCACAACATCAGTCAGTCATACAAAAATATCCACAAAAGCTTGTTTAATGCATTTTTACCCTCAAAAGCACACTTTTCCGTAATTTCAAATGCAATCAAGTACTTTAGCAAATAATTCAGTGATGAATAGCTCTAGATCAGAATCAGATCACTTACCTAAAGCTACTCCTACAAATCGTATGGGGTTTTGCATCTATGAGTAGAAAAACGCTTCACTGTCACACACGGACTAGTAAACGCTTTTATCACCTCACAAATTACTCGACCACCAACAACTACTCTAATCCACAGATCCTAACTAAACCTATCTAGTCGCAGACCCTCGACAAGACACACGCTTCCTGGCTATCCACTTGATCACGGAATATCCTCTTCCGGATCCACTTAAGAAAAATGCTTTCTTTAGCCGAAACTAAATCAAGCAACCATCACACGAGTGTTAGTAGGAAACCTACTTAGGTCCTTGTGTCCCCGGCAGCGGCGCCAATGTTGGACGGGAAGCTACTCACACACCCATGAAGTGCATGCAAACACTACCTAGATCAACATAATGTCAATCGAGGACACAGATGACACGATAGGCACACGGAGGAAATCTCTTAAGCTTGTCAAGCTGAGACCATCCTACACATACAACACTCATGAAGGCCAACTAAACCACAATCAAGAACCTCACTGCTCTCAACTACACCACCTAGCCACATACACACATGCGGAAGGTAACTTAAGATTCGTACGAAACTTAAGGAACACCATCTCCTCACTAGGATACACCTGTCCCTAAGCTTCTACACTCAAAATCCTCACTCAAAACCCATCTGCGGAAAACGCGTAAGATGACAGAGCTGAATTTTGAAAGTGCCTGAAACTGAAATTTATGAGTACCTATGCGTAGCTTATGTCGCCACGATTCTATAGACTACTAGCACGCAGAAAACAGACATCGTTTGATACACTTACGGCCACAAATAGCTCGTAGATGCATCGGCGTGTGCGCTTCGTCTCGCGTGGAATGCTTGGCATTGTCGCGTAGCTCTCCTCGAGCCTACAGCAATGGTGCAGTCGGATCTCCAATGCGTTGAGCGAGCCGGGCGTAGCGAGAGGATGGAGCTCACGCTCACTCTCTTTCTCTCTCACACACAGTAGACGGCAGCGCTAAAGTTTGATTATGATTAAAAGTCTCCCTTTACAAAATGACCTAGGTACCTTATATACTAAGGCTACCTTAGGTTTAACCAAAAATGGGGTTGAAAGGGTCAAATGGCTTTGTATTTACAATCTGGAAGTGCCATTGCACCCCGGCTTCTGAAACTAGAATAACTACTCATTACAAATGACGTTTATAGCCATAATCCGCAGCATTTCATAACTCGCAAAAGATAAGACTTTGGTACGAAACTTGAGTTATGTTGTGTTGTTGACCCAGTGGTCAACACCTTGGCTTAGAGCTGCTGGGGATATACATGATTATGCAAATCAGACATTAACTATCCAAGGGGCCAGCAAAAGGATTCAAATAGAAATTGTCAGTACTAGAAGTTGGAAGAAGGCATTGAATCTCGAGGGGGTATGCAAAAAATATGGGACAAAGAAAAAAGAAAAGATGCTTGCCTCAATGAATATTTTTCCACTCACAAAAATAGACCTTATTGTTGTGCTCATGGATAAGGATCAGGTCAAGAGACAATTCCCAGGACAACTCACTAAGATGAACCCTGGAGAGAGGACATATCAATTGGATGGACGGCCACCAGAATAACCAGCACCAGACAGAGGAGAAAACCAGTTCAAATTTAGACCAAAGGAGGAAACTAGTTCAAAAAAATTTGGTGAAGGAAACCCAACAACTGAAGAACCAAAGATTAAGAATGGCCTTTTAAAATTAAGAAATCCATTCAATGATTATGCTGTCGTTATCAAAACTAATAAAGAAGATAAATCCATGACTAAACAGAAGGGAGGAGGCTCAAATTGGTTACTCCTAGACGACTAGGAAGTTGAAGAGTTTAATCTCGGCTCAGAAGAAAATCTGAAAATGATCAAAATAAACAAGCATTTGTGGCCAAAGATGTAACATTTAATGGTCTAGTAACTTGTGTGTAGCAGAAAATAACATAGACATAGTGAGCATTTCATTAGAATATATTCCTAATGAGCATAGCAAGAGTGCTTGGATGGAGAGAGCAACAAAAGCATAACACCTAGTTAGATAGGCATGAAAAATACTTCAAAAAGAGAGAGAAAATAAGCTATTGACAATAGTTGAGGACCGGATTTACATGGAACCAATCCCCCCTCCAAAAGGCTTTGTATTATAGATTTCCCCCATCAAGGGAGACATTTTACAATACAATACTTTGTATTCCTTCAATAACTTGCTGGTGCAATGAAGATGGAAGCTTCAAGCACCAAGCTCACACTTGTAAAACACAACATCAATTCCCTCACGCTCTCATACCAAAGACCTCACACACCTTCAAAGATGGTGAGAGCTAGCAGGGTATGAGAGTAGATCGAGAGGAAGAAGGAGTATTCTTACGAGAAAGAAATATGTCTCCTCACATAGTCACTCATAATAGCTTAGCATAGCTTAGTAATTAGCATGGTAGAGGAGATGAGCATGCATTAGAGCTTCGCTCTTAATTGGATTTGCATCACAAATCCAAGAGTTGTTGGTGTAGGCCTCCCTTCTCACAAGCTTTCCATTAAAGCTTGAGAAGGAGAGATAGTCTTCTTTACTTGGCACATGCGCTTGTGTGAGTGTGTAAGTGATAATTCCTTGCAAAAATCAGTCCCCTCTCTCTCTCTCTCTCTCTCTCTCTCTCTCTTGGTCGACCCCTCTTGCTATTTGCACATGCTGGCATCCTATCGGACCCTGCAAAGCTTAGCCAATGACAATTAAGAAGCATAAGTGATAGCCTTGTGACATGTGTCCCCCTTTCCCCTTTTATGAGAGCTTTAGGTATTTAAATAATGCAATTAAACTCTCATTGGACCTCTTAGTCTTCAGGCAAATAGGAATCAGGCAAGCCATTGGGCTGTTGAATGCTCATTGGACCCCTTGGGAGACTGTCCAATAGTCTTTTAGAGAGATTAATTTCTATTAGTTCTTTTATCAAGTGTTTTTAAATGAATTAAACTAGATTTACTCTAGCCTAATTCTCATTGGTCCACCTCTATGGGCCATCCAATAGGATTTGAATGCACCTTGGGGGCCACTGGGCTAGGGAGCTGACATGTGTACACTATGCCCTTTGTGTAAAGGGAGCTTGCAAGAGTGTCGTGTGTGTTTCTCTCTCCTCCTAGATGGGGATGTGGGAAGACTTTTGAGTCTTCCCACAAGCATCCAAATATACATAGAGTTTGACCATTGAACATCTTATTTAATTTTGGAACCTTAGCATTTTGGAAGTCTCAATGGGATGAACCTTAGGGTCTTTGAAGCCCATTGTTACACATAGCTCTTTTGTAGATGCCCCCCCCCCCCCCCCCCCCCCCCCCGCCCTCTTTCGATCCCTATTTTCCCTCCTTTGGATCCCTATTGTGACTGGTATGCCAGCTTAAACAATATTCTAGCTTTTTCTCCCCTGGTACTTCCCCATATTAAATGACCAGTTTAACATGAGAAAATCATTTAAGATAATTAAATATTAGTTATTATGACATTACCTCTCTCTTGAAATCACAGGCGTCCTCGACTTTGGGACAGAGAAGATAAAGCCTAGTCATTAGTCCCTTTTCTAGCGGGTAAAGGATCCCTATTTTACCCTACAACATTATTCCAGAATGGATTGACTAATCCATTTGGTGCTTGAGAGCCTAAGCTGCCGCAAGCATGTCTGCGTATTAGTTCTATCAATCTTCCATAGTAGAGTGATAAGCTCTACTTGGTGTTTGGAAGACGTAGTCTCCGCAACCTTGATTTTAAGCATGCATACTTCTTAACATTTGTGCACAATAAAGAAAAAGAGTATAAGACAAAAACTTTGTTCATTTTAAGCATTTTTACATTTGCTTACTCTAGGGAAGTATTGTAAGCATTGAAAAGGTTTAGGTTATCCTTTAATTGTATACCTTGCATCCATCTAGCATCTTCAAAAGGATAGTTCTTAAACTTAATAAGATACCGTCGGATACTTACCGCCTCTCAATACCTTGTCTTCATGTCGAAGAATGGACTCGGGCTGCAACACCTCTTCTTGGTCCTCGATCTCCGGTGGGTCTTCAATAGTTGGTTCTTGAGGTGGATCTTCTTTGTAAGGCTTCAGTAGGCTCACATGGAAAGCATTGTGTATGAGCCAATGACTGGGCAACTTGATTTGATAGGCCATCTCATTGATTGGTCTAAGAATCTGGAAGGGACCATAGTACCTTTTTGCTAACTTAGCATAGTACTTTTGGTGTCCCATAGGATTCTTGCCTGTTGTGTGCCTTAATCGAGCCTTGGGAAATTTAAGCAAGACCCAATCATTTTCTTTAAAGGCTTGGTCTCTTTTGTGCTTATCAGCAGCAGCAGCCTTTTGCCTTTGCCGTGAGATAGAGATAGCATCCTTAATCTTTTGGAAATATTCTTGTAGGTCTCGGCTATACTCATCTACAACGAAGATCTTCCCATGTACCTTAAGTAGCAGGGGACTTTTGGATCTTTCCTCAATTACCTCGAAAGGTGCTTTTCCCGTGGAAGTATGTACAATATTACTGTATGCATACTCCACTAAGGGTAAGTACTTCTCCCATTGGGACCTTTGATCTACTTGTGTTACATAGGCTTTTAGTAGATCAAGAATTGTTAGATTAGCTATTTCACTTTGGTCATTCGTTTGCGGGTGATAGATGGAACATAAGTTTAGCCTTGCCCCTAAATTCTCAAAGAGACCCTTCCAGAAATTATTGGTCATTCTAGGATCTCTATCCGACACTATGGACATTGGCAAGCCATGGTACTTGAAGATTTGTGATATGAAGAGGGTTGCCATTTGATGGGCTTTGATACTCTTTTTGACAGGTATAACATGAGCTTGTTTGCTGAACCTGTCTACTATCATCCATATTCCCGTATTCCCATGGATAGACTTAGCCAATCCAAAGATAAAATCCATGGATATGCTCTCCCATGGTGAATTAGGGATTGGCAAAGGTTGAAACAATCCAGGTTGCTTCCCTCTATCAAACTTCGTCTTTTGCAATACCACATATTTAGAACATACTCTTGTATGTTTGCTTTCATGGCAGGCCAATAGAAATATGTTTTTATCCCTTTTAGGGTAGACTGAATCCCTCTATGCACCGCATAAGGAGGAGCATGAGATTCATACATTACTTTCTCACGTAGTGAGTTAGTAACGCATAGTCTATTACCATAGAGAAGATAACCATTTTCTAAGGTAAATGGTTCCTCTTTCTTCCCTAGTGCAAGGGCTTAAATCACATCTCTAAAATCGGGATCAATAGCGTACTCATCTATCATAGAAGATACATCATTGTGAGTTGCTATGGAAATTGCATACACTCTCAGCCATCTCTTGAGAGTGCATCGACTACTTGATTATGCTTGCCAGCAATGTAACCAATATGAAAATGAAATTGCGAAAGGAAATTTTCCCACCTCATTTGTTTGTCGGAGAGCTTGGTCTGCATTATGAAGCACTCAAGTCTTTGGTGATCCGTCCTCAGAATAAAAGGAGTCCCCAATAAATAGTGCTTTCACGAGTCTAAGGCATGTAGAACTGCGAGGAGTTCATTTTCATATATGCCTAGAGCTTGCTCAACCGGGTCGAGCCTTCGACTTTCATAGGCTACGGCATGCCCTTCTTGGAGCAAAACAGCTCCAAAAAGGCAATCACCACAAGCACCACATTGGACCTCAAATGGCTTTGAGAGATCCGATAGTGTAAGCACAAGTTGAGAGATAAGCTTTTCTTTAAGCTTTTTGAAAGCATTGTTCTCCTTGGCAGACCTTGTATACCTAACGCTTTTCTTTGTTAGGTCATGTAATGGTCCCGCGATTTGTGAGAACTTTTCTATGAAGCGTCTATAGTATGCACACATACTTATAAAGCTTCTTACTTCATGTAGATTCCTTGGATTAGGCCATCCTTTTATTACCTCTAGCTTTGATGGATCCATTTGGATGCCATCTTGAGAGATAATGTGACCTAAATACTGAATCTCTTGTAAGAAAAAATCACTTTTATTTTGATTAATATAAAGTTTATTCTCTCATAACACTTGAAATATTACCTGAAGGTGTTGCTTGTGTTCGTCTAGTGAATTAGAGTAGATGATGATATCATCAAAGAACACTCCAATAAAGGTTCGGTGAGGCTTGAATAGCTTCTCCATCAAGCGGTTAAATGTGGCTGGTGCATTGGTCAAGCCAAAAGGCATGACAATGTATTTGTAAAGACCAATTGTAGTGCAAAATGCGGTCTTTACAATGTCTTGATCAACTATCCTTATTTGATGGTAGCCACTTTTTAGGTCAATCCTGCTGAAGTAGGTTGACCCTTTTAGCTTATCAAATAGGTCTTCTACATGTGGAACAGGAAACCTATTCTTGATAATGATCCTATTTAGTGCTCTAATTTAGTCGACACACATATGTGCCGTCTTTCTTTTGCACTAATAACACGACTGAACAAAATGGAGATGAGCTAGGCCTAACCATGCCCTTCTCAAGTAACTCATGCACTTACTGCATAATCTCCTTTTGTTGAGCTTGAGAAACTCTACAAGGAGGTTTATTAGGCAGTGAACTTCTTGGAAGAAGTTCATTGCATGGTCATCATTGCCTCGTTTAGGAGGTTGTTCTCAAGGGATGTCATCAATAAAAACATCTTGAAATCCCTTGAGAAAATTGGATAACTCTAATTCCTTGTGATTGTTAATATTTTCTTTTGCTAAAGCATTAGGTTCACTTTGAGAATCTTTGAAAAAAATCATGTACACCAAAATAGAGCTCTTTATTGACTTATTGAAAGCTTGCATATGTACAATGGGTATGGTGTTACCGAAATCCTTAGCATCTATGTACATATCTTTTTCCCTGAACCTAAAGTAGATTTTTCTTTCATTGGCAGCCATGCGATCAAACCATGGTGCCCCTAGGATTACATCCTCGTGCTTGAGATGAGAGATAAATAAGTCCTCCTTGTCCACATAGCATTGGACATGGAGCCTCAATTTCCCAATTAAGAGAATGACTAAAGCTTCTTGCCCCTTGAAAGAACCATCGGTGGGTAGGACATCTCCCATCTCTTAGACTTGGATGCCTAGCTTGGTGGCCAACTCTGTGGATATGAAATTGTGAGTAGAACCAGGGTCACAAAGAATAGAAGAATCATGTTCTCTTGCCTTTCCCCAAGCATGGCATAGAGGAGATCCTTTCGGGTGAGCATCCTCTGCTTGGATTTTGACCAAGGTAGCTTTAGGAGGCTCACTTTGTGTATACTTGTGGGGGCAATCACGATAGGCATGCCCTTGCTCCCCACACTTGAAACAACGGTTATCTTTACGATAACACTCTAGCTCTTCAGGAGAGAGTTTATTTTTTCTTTTATGAACTCCCTTCTCCTTAGCTTTGTTGTTGTTGGTGTTGCCTTTAGCAGACTTTTGGACAATGTCCTTCCTCTTAGGCTCGTTATTACGGTCCTTGTTCTCCGTGGGCTTAAGATTTCCTTAGTCCCTTGTTGAAATTGATTTGTGAAGCCACCACAATATGGTGTATGACCGCAGATATGGTGTGTGGCCTTTGGGAGTTGACATACTCCGCCATATCTTCAGTTAGACCCGCACAAAATTGTTGTTTTTGCTCTTTAAAATCCATCTTTTTGAAGGCAGTGGCTTTGAGATGTAAGTCCCAAAACTTGTCTACATATTTATGAATAGATTCGTAAGGAGAGAGATTCAAGCTTCACCATTCGGTGAGAAGAGTACTTTGTCTTTGGCATCGATAGCCAAAAATTGCTTCATGATGGAAGCTCTTAAATTCCATGTTTGTGGAGCTTCACCATTTGCCCGTAGGCTAGACCACCATTTCCTGGCGGACTTTTGAAAATGCATATCTACATGGTGTAGCTTAGAGGACTCCGTGAAGCCCTCATCTCCAAACGCCGCATCAAATTGTTGGATGAAGGCCAAAACTTTGTCCGTAGCACCAAAGGTGCCATCATAGGTAAGGAAAGAGAAGTTTTTTCCTCCCTCTTTGAACTTTTTGAGCTAGGATGACCTCTTCCATGCGGCATAGGATTTCCTATGGCCTCTTATTTTGGTGGTTCGAAAGTTGCACCATCACTTTCTTTAGAAGAGGAAGAATTTGAGGAGGATGGAGAAGAGCGTGACCTCTTTCTCGCCTTTTTCTTCCCTTGTTCCTCCTTGTCTGCACCATCACTTTCTTCATAAGAGGAAGAGGATGAAGAAGATAGAGAAGAGAGTGAACTCTTTCTCGCCTTTTTCTTCTCTTATTTTCTCTCATCCCTCTTTGAATTATGGTGTGGAGAAGTGGCGATGGTCTTCTCACAATGAGGCTTCCTAGGTACTCTCTCTTCATGGTGGGGAGTTTGGAGAATCCCATGAGCATGTAGCTGCCATTGCACTTCACTTTGGAGGGATGGATTGCCCATGGCTTGTTGAAGCCCAATAACAAGGTAGTTAACAAGCATAGGGGCATCATTAGTAGCTTGTTCATTAGCAAAATCAAAGTTATCAACATTAATTTCAATTTTTACTATTGTCAGCCATTCTAACAACTTTTAGCTGTAAAATTTTTAGGTGTACTTTGGCACTTCAAACCCTGGTTGCTACTCCTCTTAACCCCTTTAGAAAAACACTCAAGCTCCTGTACCTGTGGCTCCAATATCATTAATTGCAAGGAATAGAAGAGAGGGTCTTTCACCACCAAAACAGTACCGGCTCCTGTCAACAAGCTTCTAATAGCTCAATAGTGGTTAAGCCATAGGCAAATCCTGTAGGACTCCACTATTAAGACCATAGATCTTGACGGTGATGCCCCATTATATTTGCTCGAAGTAGGAGGCTTTGTATAATAGGTTTCCCCCATCAAGGGAGACATTTTACAATACAATACTTTGTGTTCCTTCAATAAATTGCTAGTGCAATGAAGATGGAAGCCTTAAGCACCAAGCTCACACTTGTAAAACACAATATCAATTCCCTCACGGTCTCCGACCCAAGACCTCACACACCTTCAAAGATGGTGATAGCTGGCAGGGTATGAGAGTAGATCGAGAGGAAGGAGTATTCTTACGAGAAAGAAGTATGTCTCCTGACATAATCACTCATAATAGCTTAGCATAGCTTAGTAATTATCATGGTAGAGGAGATGAGCATGCATTGGATCTTGGCTCTTGGTTGGATTTTCATCACAAAGCCAAGAGTTGTTGGTGTAGGCCTCCCTTCTCACAAGCTTTGAGTAGATGATGAGCTTTCCATTAAAGCTTGAGAAGGAGAGATAGTCTTCTTTACTTGACACATGAGTGTGTGAGTGTATAAGTGATAATTCCTTGCAAAAATCAGCCCCCCCCCGCCCTCCTCTCTCTTGGTCGACCCCTCTTGCTATTTGCACATGCTGGCATCCTATCGGACCCTGCAAAGCTTAGCCAATGACAATTAAGAAGCATAAGTGATAGCCTTGTGACATGTGTCCCCCTTTTCCCTTTTGTGAGAGCTTTAGGTATTTAAATACTGCAATTAAACTCTCATTGGACCTCTTAGTCTTCAGGCCAATAGGAATTAGGCAAGCCATTGGGCTGTTGAATGCTCATTGGACCCCTTGGGAGACTGTCCAATAGTCTTTTCGAGAGCTTAATTTCTATTGGTTCTTTTATCAAGTGTTTTTAAATGAATTAAACTAGATTTAGTCTAGCCTAATTCTCATTGGTCCACCTCTTTGGCCATCCAATAGGATTTGAATGCACCTTGGGGGCAAATGGGCTAGGGAGCTGACATGTGTACACTATGCCCTTTGTGTAAAGGGAGCCTTCAAGAGTGTGTGTGTGTGTGTGTTTCTCTCTCATCCCATACATAAAAGGCTCGCCCCCTCCTAGATAGGGATGTGGGAAGACTTTTGAGTCTTCCCACAAGCATCCAAATTTACATAGAGTTTGACCATTGAACATTTTATTTAATTTTGGAACCTTAGCATTTTGGAAGTCTTAATGGGCTGAACCGTAGGATCTTTGAAGCCCATTGTTACACATTTCTATTTTGCAGATGCCCCCCCCCCTTGGAGACCCCTATTTTTCCTCCTTTGGATCCCTATTGTGATCAGTATGCCAGCTTAACCAATATTCTAGCCTTTTTCCCCCTGGTACTTCCCCAAATTTATATGATCAGTTTAACATGAGAAAATAATTTTGGAGAATTAGATATTACTTATTATGATAAGAGATTAAGGAGAAATCCAAGGCACTGTTCCAAAAGTAGAAAGATATATTTGCTTGGAACATACAGATATGACAAGAGTCAATCCAGAGGTGTGCCAACATAGGATACCATTGAAGCCAAATGCTAGACCAATCAGGTTACAGAGGTATCGAATGAACCCCAATTTTACCAAGAAAGTGAAAGAAGAGATTGATGATCTTCTCAAAGCTAGGTTCACCACCATAGAAGTTGCAAATGGTGACTGGCTATTTCCCATATTGGTAGTCCCTAAAAAAGAATGGGAAACTAAGAGTATGTGTGGACTATAAGAAGCTGAATGCACAAACAATTAAAGATCCTTTTCTTGTGCTCTTTATAGATATGATGTTAGATGAGATTGCACGCCACAAAATGTATAGTTTTATGGATGTATATAGTGGCTATAATCAACTCAAAATTGTATCGAAATTGTTAGCGATCAAGGGACACATTTTGTTAGCAAAGTCATTGGATACTTGCTTCTTGATTTCATGGCTACACACAGAAGATCTAATGATCAAGTGGAGATCACCTTCAAAGTCTTGTACAAATTTCTCACTAAAATTGTGAACAATAGATCAAATTGGGATCAAAAGTTGCACTCTATTGTTTGGGCTTATAGAGTTGCATACAAGGCAGTTTTAGGGACTACTCTTTATAACATGTTGTTTGGACTTAATGCAGTGTTACCCATAGAGTTTCTGATTCCAACCTTGTGGATAGCCAATAAACTCAAATGGACTGGACATGAATGGTATGACCGTATGAAAGTCACGAAGTAAAGGTAATTTCCCAGGGATGGAGTTTGCATGGGTCTACAAACATCACTATGCACAAGCTGCAATCTGCATGTGTCCCTAACTGAACCATCCTTTGGAAACTTCAAACGCTTCATCTTACCCAAACTACAGCCTTCAAAAACATGTTTGACAGGTGCTTCAAGAGGCGGCAAAAAAGCAACCATATCAAATTTCTGCAAACGTAGCAAATAGGCAAACTTCAGATGCCCAAAACGTGCATGCCACAGTTTTGCATTTGAAACAGCCCTTGAATCTATAACTGCATTTGTAAAATTTTATCCACACTTGTCATACAAAGAGAGCTTATATAGCCCACTTCACAAAAGGCCCGATGCAACAATCTCATCACCAAAACTGAGATCATAAACTGTGCTTCTGTTACCCACAAATCTGACTATAAGTCCAAGTCTAAGTCCAAGTCTAAGTCCAAGTCTAGTAAGTGCAGATACAGACAAAAGATTCTTCTTGATCCTAGGTACATAAAGTGCTTAAAAAAGTGTGAAAGAACTACCATTTGCAGTAGTAAGCACAATCTTTCCAATCCCCTGAACTGGATAAGAGGCATTGTTGACACAAGTGACTGAATTCCCATGAGGGACAGACTCAAGAGAGGTGAACAATTCAAGATGTGAGGTAATGTGCTTTGAAGCACCACTGTCAAAATACCACACATGTGAATCTGTAGCCACCACTGACATGCATGCATCATGGACAACAGGTTTGTAAGTGCACTCTGCACTAAAAGCCCATTTTGCATCAACATCAGCATCAGCATCACAGTCTCCTTTCACAAAAGACTCAACAATGGCTGCATTTGTAGTGGAACCAGCATTTGCAGTGGAACCACCCTCTTTCTTCTTAGCATCTTTGACCTTCAACTTAGGACACTGCTTGATCAAGTGATCATTAGCTTTACAATAATGGCAATGCATCTTCTTTTTGCCCTTATCACCAGAATTTCTAGACGAATTGCTGCCAACAAAAGCATTAGGAACATGTGATTTTCCACTTACAGAAGAACCATAAGAAGTGGCTGCATTGATGTTACCACCCTTTCTTTGAGAAGCAATAAAATCTTGTTCAATTGTATGCTGTCTAGTCCTATTTTTTCTAGAAAGTGACTCTTGCAACAACAATGTGCACAATGAATGAAACTTAACAAATTCAGGATCTCCTTGGGTCATAAGTCTCCAAGTACTAGCAAAAATCTGGTAAGAATCTGGTAAGGCATCAAGAATAGTCTGCACAAGGGAACTGTCTAAAATGACTTCACCTATAGAAATAAGTTGCTCATTGATATCCTTGACACT
Source organism: Adiantum capillus-veneris (assembly GCF_014529385.1). Lineage (NCBI taxonomy): Eukaryota > Viridiplantae > Streptophyta > Polypodiopsida > Polypodiales > Pteridaceae > Adiantum > Adiantum capillus-veneris. The sequence continues at coordinate 53,968,711 of NC_140958.1, read as the reverse complement.
AGCAAGGAAAGTATCCATATCATCTTCCTCATGCATAATCTTTGACTCCAGCTCTTTACGCAACAATACAGTTTTAGCCTCATTGCGACTTGCATCAAGACCAGCCAGAATATCCCAAGCTTGTTTTGCAGATTCCACTGAATGAGTGTGAGGTGTAATGGTGCACTTCATAGACAACGCAATCAATGCATGAGCTTGTGCATCCTTTACATCCCAACGAGCTTGTTCTACCGTAGGCAAAACAATTCTTACAACAACAATCCTTACAACAAGACCTGCAACATCCTCAACATCACCTACATCCTTAAGAACCAGGGTGTAAAGGATGTTGACACAATATTCCAAACATCCTTTGACACAAAAACATGTTGCATCATGTAAGCCCACATAGGGTAATTGTCCCCATCCAGCCTGTCCTCAGCTGCAACATCTTGAACACATTTGTGTTGTTGTCAGCCATGGTAAATGCTGAACCTGATGTGAAAACTGTCGAAAAGAGGAGAAATGAAGCGGAAACAACACGTGCTATATAGCACAAACCGTAGAAGCTTGTAAGCACCTATTATGCAAAAAATGGCACTGACAAAAATTCTACACAAAATGACGAAATAGCCTGTACAGTACTGCATGTGGTGGAAACGAAGACCGAAATGAGCCCAAATCAGAAATCTGAGCAGACTTAGCTCTACGAGCTTATCCAGAATTTTTCTCCACCTGCGAAGGCTCGCCAAGGCTCATTGAAAGCGGAGAAAGTGGGCAGGCGTGTGTTGGAGTTGCTCGCGACTAAGCTCGGGAGGATGCAACCTGCTCTAATACCAATTGTTGGAATTAGGGTTGCAGGAAAACACACACACCTTGGAGAAGATGAAGGAAGCTCACGGCACACAATAGAGAGTATATTACATAGTGTGCAATGGAAGGATAGATAGCCCTAGAGTGATGGGCATATATACAATGCATGGGGGAACAAACCTCCTAAAGAGGGAAAAAAATGCCCCGACGGTCCTAGTGTGTTCACACACATCACTACCACGTGTATATGGTAACAAAAAATGGTACTCATTTTATAAATGAAGTGATAAAGGAACTCACGACAAACTTCATGACATACCACCATAAGTTGACACCTTATTATCACAAGCAAATGACCAAGATGAGAGTACTAACAAGACTGTAATGTCTATCTTGACCAAGGTAGTATAGGCTCATCGTACAGATTGCGATTTGAAGCTGACATCAGCTCTATGGGATTACAAAGTGGCTATTAATTATAAACCATTTAAGATGGTATATGGCCAAGAAGCAGTTATGCGATGAGAGTTTGTCATTCCTAGTCTTTGAGTAGCTTCACAAGAAGGTTGCAATGGTAACCCTTTAGTAGAGCATTCATATATCCTAGAGCAGTTAGATGAAGGAGAGGCAATTGGCTCTGCAAAATGCACTTTTGGAGAAAGATAGGAAAAAGAAATGGTTTGATTATCATAAAAAAAATAAGGATATCAAGGTTGGGGATAAAGTTCTTATGTATGGAGTGCATAATGAAAAGAAAAAGGTGAAATATGCAAGAAAATGACCATATAGAGTATGCAAGATTACCCCACAAGGTACCATTTGTGTGGAAACTCTTGATGGAGTGGAAACCATTGGGTTCCTCAATGGGAGTAAATTTAAAAGATACTATGATTCTTTAGGCCAAGAGGAGCTATGTGACATTCATCAAAAGAAGGCAACTAAGGCACAAGTAGAATTGAAAAACATACAAGCTCAAGCGGATACCCCGGGGGATTCACCATGGAAAACTTACTGCACCACGTAAGTTTAGGGGAGGGTATTTGTTTACAATTTACATAAATAAGTTAGGGGCAGGCCCCCAATAATTTATCTCTCAAGCTTAAAAATAAGGGAGGGGGGTATTATATTTTGGGGAGGGGGACCTGATCCAGGTTGATTAATTGTAACGATTGGTCATCGGTGTGTACTAGAACTTAGATGAATTTTGGAAAAGTTTTTTATCAAGTCATACATCAAATTTTGCATCAAGCCAATCATAGATAAGGGCTGATTTGGAGCAGGTCAAGGGTTGATTTACACCAGCTTTGGATGGGTCAGAATTGGATGAGTAGCCAGAGTGCAAGTTGATTGGGCACATAGTTTGAAAGTCAAACTAAGAAACATTGAGGGTACATCTAGTTATAAATAGAAGTGGTTCCTTAGTACATTGCCAGTCACTATGCTACACACTCTTTGACTAGTTTTACTTAGTTAAACATGTGAGACCTAAATTTTCAAGATAGGGGTATAATAGTTTTCTTTCTTGATTTTTGTATAAGCATAGAAAGGGTCATATTCCCTTATATGAGTCATATATAGAGGTTTTATAAAAGTTGTCCGCTCGTAGGTGGCGTCTCATTTTGTATATAAAGTGAATCCCTAGGGGCGGGGACTCAGGAGCGACAACACACCAACGAGAGACCAAACTTGGAGTTACATATGCATTTCAAGTTGAATTAGATAACGATTTGGTAGATTCTGACACCTCTACAATATCCCATCGAGGTAAATACAACGTATAGGAAAGTGCTATATAACACTTTATCGGACACATGAGCTAAACATAATCTGTTATCCTATGGAGTTTGCTGTCGGTTAGGAAAGCTTTCTTTATCCAAGAGTTCCATCCAAGTCAAGGGTATTAACAACAAGAAAACTACTGTCTTTGGAATCTTGCCCACTTATGTCAATTATGACAATAGGGCCATGGCTTGAAGATTTTTGGTCATGCTTGCTGGTGCTATGGAGGGCAACATAAACGTGGGACGTAGGTGGATGTCTGCAACCAAGTGTACTATTGATTGGGGAACTTGGAGTATCATGATAAGAAACAAACTCTCAACCCTACCACTCAAGCAATAGTCCCTGAGTTATCACCTCTTGAGTGAACACAAAATAAAACATTGCATATCCAAGAGGTTGAAGCATCTATCCCTATAGCACAACCCTCTAGAGCTTCAACTTTCGGGACTGAAACAAAGAATGAGGCACCCAAGACTCAATGTGATTTTTCAAGGGCAACATACAAATGGTTCCCTAAAACTTCGTTAATAACAACCACTTTCGATGCTCAATCTGGTTCAAAACAGAAGCATCGTAAGAGACGCCCCACTCGCCCCAAGAAAAGTAAGGAAACATTACGTTGGATTCCTAAGTGACTATTAGAAGCCAGAGGCTACTATGATGGGAATGGTCAAACTTGGGTGCCTAAATGTAAATTGTGTCCTTCCTTGTCACCTATAGTTCCATGTGAGTCGAATCTTGTAGCTATGAAGTAGATTGAAGAAAGAGGGAAGGGAAAGATCATGGAATACTACATACCAGTTCCAGTAAAGCTAGTTTGGGTACCAAAGCGAGAACAATTTGTATCACTTAGCTCAAGAATAGGAAAGTCAAATGAAGCATCATGTAGTTCATCCATAGAGATACAAGCTTCTACACAACCTCCACCTACCACGATAAATATCCAGAAAAACAAGAAATAATTAGCACCTCCCATTGTAAGTTCACCACCTAAAGCAACATTACTAGTAAGATCATGGGAGAGTACCTTACCACTTTTGCAACTTGATGAAGCACCTAGGGTCAGAAATCTATTGTTCAAAGTCTTCACCCATTATAACTTGGAGCAAGTGATTTCAAAGGGTGACAACATCTTTCCGAAAGGTATGGTTCACCCAAGGAAGGGGGGGGGGGGAGGGAGCGTTAGTGACATCCATCATTCGCTTGCTTCTCTCTTAACCTTCCTCCTTGACCTCTTAACCTCCTAATCTTAGGGAATGTATATATATAGCCCTATACTAAAACAAAAAAAAAGAGAGAGTAAAAGAGCAAGAGCTACCAAACAAAGAGCTTGGACCAACAAAATCTGGTCCATAAACCAAAACTCTTAATAAAACTTCATGCACAATGACATAACCCTTATGATATTTGAAAACTAACCAAAATCTATTTGTATGTATAGAGATGGCTAATACGCTAGAGTCATCCACTCCTACCTTGGGTGAGAGGTAACCTCTTTACTTTTCTCAAGTGTTTCACATGGTCTAACCTGTGCTTATCTCTGAATGGGATTTGGTAGATACACTAGCAGGTGAGAAAATTTTTGTTGAATTAGAATGGCTGATACGTCTCTTGACCACGACTGATCCCTACTTAGTAGAGAATGTCACTTTGATTGCACAAGCTTATCCTTTTAAGCAAGATGAATATCCACATCTAGTGACCTTCTTAGTGAACCTTTGTGCATCTGATGATGATGAAGATTTACATGATTTCACGGATGGGACACATGGTTTCATGAAGATGACTTTATTTATCTTGACGATGATGTGGATAAAGGTTTAGACTTAGGACTACCAGTCCATCTAAACAATATTCTATTCCCTTGACCCTATAGAGGGTGTAAATAGATAGGTTAGGACTCTTTATAAGGGTTGGTACCTCTTCCTATTGATGTGCCCCTAAGGGTATTTCCTTGTAGTAGCTGGGCTTTTGAACATGGCAATCTTTCTCCATTCCACTCATCGAATTGAGCACCATGGCCAGTACAATCGGGTGTTTCTTGTCCATTATTGTTGCTTGTTATCTTTTCTAACATCCATGTTTGTCTTATTTAATCGTGATTGGTAGCAAAAAACACGTTTGCTTAGTATTATACATTATATTCAATACAATTTTATGTCATAGTCCCTTGTCTATGTTTATTAATCAAGAAGTCTGGCTAAGCTAGTTTGACCAAGGTAGGGCATTGGATATCTTCTCTTAATACCATAGGAGACGCCTTCCTAATTTTCAATGGTTACCTTAAGCTCTTAATCCGGTATTATGAAGCATAGCATGCAATGTGTCAATGCTTTCTAGTGGGCTTAATTCCTCATGACCGTTAGCTTAAGTATTATAATGGGAGTTTGACTATTTTGATGAGCCTGAGGAGGGTAAGAATGTCAAAATGACCCCCCAAAGTTACAAAATTGAAATGCAATGAAAGAAAAACAACCAAAAAACAAAAAGCAAAAGTGCCAACAATGTAAAACCTTAAGCTAGAAGAGAAATCATGGTTTGATTTGGTACTTCACTCACATGCATTGCCTATGATACTAGAGCCATAGAGATTCCCAGTGTGGACGCTTTTCCTTGAGAAGCAGAAATCCCAAGGCATACAAAATAAGCACACATGTCAAATGACTTTGAATCAATGTGAACAAAAGAGAACCCAAAATATCAATTAAGGTTCTATGTGGAAACAAAGAATATATCATAACACTTTGGGGGGTCAAACAAAAGGTGATGATTTCATGTGAAATTTCCTTTATTGTATCTTAACTAGATGGTCCTCTAGGTATAGCCTCTATTCAGCATTAGGGCATGAAACACTCTGCTCTCACGATTAAACAACTTAATTGACCATAGAGAATCGAGAAGCTCATCCATGGCGTTAATAGTTGATCTTTAGTGCCTATTGACAGTTAAATTAGTGAACCTAGATCTTTTGGTTTGTTGACCTTTACAAGTACTTATGTGTTTGATTATATTGCATTTTAATGTTTACTGCTCACAAAATTATTTAATATTATGTTACCAATCATTAAATGTGCTTGTTCACTGCATATGATTTTTAGTTATCCATGTTGTTATGAGAATGCATTTATTGTGCCATTTTTGGTTGATTTTCTAGTGTTCGAGTGAAGCTAAAGAGTCAAGCTCTTGTAGAGGACCAATGCAGCCTCTTCTTGTATCACACTTCTTGATTGAGAGCACATCCATGGCCCACTACTCTCAGCAACATGTTTAACTACTACAAGATCCATCCTTGTGGACCCACCAAGTTCCTACTTTTCAAACACAACTTCCTAAATTTCGAGGATGGAATTTACATCAGGAAGGGGGGCATATTAACTTTGGTCATCCCCGTTATTATTATTGATCTATGAACAGGGCTTGTTGGCTCCACACATGTATTCATGGGTGGTCACCGATGATAGGCGCATGCCACATTTAGGGGAGAGAGAGAGAGAGAGAGAGAGAGAGAGAGAGAGAGAGAGAGAGAGAGAGAGAGAGAGAGAGAGAGAGAGAGAGAGATCATACAAACTGTTGGCCAAGTGTGGGCACCCAAGTGTGGTTGCGACGAATCATATAAGGGCTTGTAACCCTAACTTTTCTCTCATTCTTGAATGTATGTTCTGCTTGCTCTCCTTCTCTCCCACGAAGACTCTTGCTATCTGTGAGCGTGTGTGTGAGAGAGTGTGTGTGCATGCACAAGCGAGGGTGAGAAAGTGACCTTACGACAATGACAAGGTGGTTGAGCAGTAGTGACGGCGAGTTCCCTCTTCACCGTGGTGCAAGATTTCTGCAACGACAAAGAGATAGAGGTGAGTGACACACTGTTTGCATTCGTGAGCTTCCCCGCACACGGGTTGTGTGTTTGTAACCTTAGTGGTTCACAAAAAATGCACAACAAGTCCCCTGTGATACGGCACTCCTAAAGCACGATAAAAAGCTCTAAACTCCATAGCCATCATCTCTTTCTTTCTCTACTTCGTTTTCTGAGCAACTACCCTCTATGTGGTTGCTTTTTCATATACAAGGGCAGGTATGGACTTTCTGGGTGTGTATGAAGTTGCTCCATGTTTGTTTCATCGTGTTTAGCATACTGATTTATGTACATGTGTGTTTATGGTAACACGTGCACATAAAAAAACACTTTTTGTTTCACTTCACGTAGACGGTAAGAACATTGTTTTGGTCATATCTCTCAAACGGCTATGAATCAAATCGAACCCTTTAAACAAGAGATCAAACACATCATTTAGAACCTTGTCTCTGTTGGAGTGTCATGTGAAAATTCCGTACTAGCAAAGAGTTATGGTGAAAAAACAACTTGCTGCCCACTACAAATAGTCGAAATTTTGGACCCTAGGCTCTTTGGAGAACCACTATATAGACTCATCGGATGAGCGAATCCACACTGTCAAATCAAAATATTGATGAAATATTTTGATAAATGTATTTAAGTCTCTAAGATCACTTTGTGAGTGCGAGTTATTAACCAATCTGTGTACGAGGTTAACTATGCATATAGGGCTGCTAGCAAGGGGGAGTACCATATGACATCGTGAGTTGGCTGAGGTTTTCATATATATTTTATGGTTTGTTTTGATGAATTGATTTCAAGTGTATGATGTCCATAAACTTATATGGGGTTATATAGTTAGTCAACCCGAACAATGCGGACAAATATAAATAAGGTGGCTTTGCTTTTACATTACCGTTTGTTGCATGAGACTCATATGGGCAAAGTGATGTGATAAGATGTTAGTCCATATTATAGATCTGAGCTTGATGCATTGGTTTGAGGTCAAATACTTTAATTTGCATGTTATGCATGCACCCAAAATTGGAAAAAAGTTATTTTTCGCATATATGTGATGTTATAGTTTATGATGATTGATCAAAGTACGGGGCTTTTTTGCATCATGATTATGTTGATGGAATGATGTGATGTATGGAACCTCATGGGTGGATGTGGATACCTCATGTGCATGTGTATGTTGCTTTCCACCCTTCTAGGCCAAAAACTAGCTCTATGTGCTAGGGGGGTGAGGTGCGGTCATAGTGCATCACTTATGCATAGTTAGAATTTGTCAAAATTGAAATTAAATTTTGAAGTCATGTTTGGTCGTTGGTCGGACATCTTTTATGCATAAAAAGTACATGTCGTAAGGGCCATATGTGTGGGCTTAGTTTGATTGTAGTGGATACGCCAAACTCCAAGAGTGGGAGTCAGTTTAGTATGGAATATGGTGTATGCTCGAGGACTGAGATTGCTCATGGATTATGGTTGTGATTTTGATCATGAAAGCTGGTGTGTCTCTTGGATCTTGTTTTGGGATATGGTTGTGCTAACAAAATGTTGCCAAAATTTTTGCAAGCATGTTATGTGTTAAAGTGGTTTTGCAGGGTTGGATGTGCATCACCCTACACCCAAATTAGTGAAATAAGTACGTGGCTTTCTTTTGCTTAACATGATGGTATCGTTCTTTTATTGAAGGCTATGTTAAGATTGCATCTCCATTGACTAATACCCTTAAGAAAGTTAAAGTGTTTACTTGGAATGAACATGCTCAAGCTAGTTTTGAGAAACTCATAGAAACTTTGGTGAATGCTCCAATACTACGGCTCTTGGATTTCTCAAGGACATTCACTGTGCTCACTGATGCAAGTGGACAAGCAATCGATGACATTCCATCTTAAGAAGGAAGGCCAGTAGCTTACGAATCTTGTAAGCTACATACTCATGAGTTCAATTACCCTACGCATGATTTGGAATTGTTGACCGTAGCACATGCTCTTAAAGTATGGTGACATTATCTTCTTGGAAGAAGATTTTAATTACATACAGATTATAAGAGCCTCAAGTAGATTTGCACTCAATCTGATCTTAATATGTGCCAATGGAGATGGATGGAGTTATTATGTAAATATGATTTGAAATTGAATATAAACCTGGAAAGGAAAATTTAGTGGTCGATGCTTTAAGTAGGAAGAGTACTTCTATGCTATCATAACCTCTACCACCTCTTGAATTGACCTCATTTGTGAAGGTATGCCTTAGGATCCATATTACATAAAGATTTTGTATTTAATAAACTTGGATGATTTCACAAAGAAGTAAGAAAGGCAAATCAAAGGCTTCCATGTTGAAGACAATGATCTATATTTCAACAATCATCTTTGTATCCCAAACAGTGCTGAGGCCAAACTTCAAATTTTACATGGGGCTCATGATATACCTATTGTAGGACATCCAAGATACATTAAAACTTATGCTACTATAAGAAAGAGTTTCTTTTGGCTAGGATTAATGCGTGATGTGTTGAGTTATGTTACAAGATGTTTGACATGTCAACGCATTAAAGCTGAACAAGGCCTATACCTTTGTAAGCTTCAACTTATTGATGCACCACAAATGAAAAGGGAATGCATATCCATGGATTTAATTATAGGACTACCTACATATCTAGGATAGGATTCTATTTTTGTGGATGTTGATATACTTACAAAAATGACCCATTTGTTTTCTATCAAGACAACATTTAAGGCTAAGGATACAGCTCAAGTTTTCATGAAGGGTGTCTTTATGTATCATGGCTTGGGCCTCACTGTATAATTTTGGATCGTGATCCAAAGTTCACTGCGAATTTTTGAAAAGGCTTATTCTCAGCTATAGGAACCCAATCAGCCTTCGGTAATGCTTATGATCCTCAAAATGATGGATAAATGGAGAGAACCAACCAAAGTATTGAGGATATGTTAAGAGATTATTGTATGCATGAATAGAGTAAATGGAGCAGATATTTGTATTTGGTTGAATTTATGTATAATTCTTTATTCTAACGCTCAATTGGAATATGTCCTTAAGAAGTGTTGTATGGACAAGAGTGTCTCACTCTATTAAAATGGACAGACCCTCTCATAGGGGTTCAATTATCCAAGGATAAATTGCAATTGCAAACGGATCTTATACACCAGGATATAAAGACCGTCAAGATAGACAAAAAAGTTACAATAACCCTAAACAATCTATTCAACTCTTTGAAGAAGGAGATATGGTATTTTTTAAAGTTGAAACCTAAACGCAGCTTTGTATCAATGGGTAAATGTAAGAAGCTCATTGCCACTTATTGTGGACCTTTTTTCATCACATAGAGAATCAATGATCAAGCTTACAGGATCTTGTTACCTTGGCATATCAAGATACATAATGTTTTTCACGCCAGCTTACTCAAGAGGTATGTACCTGATCCAAATCACATTCTTGATTATTCTTAATTGTCTACTTTCATCGATGGAAGTTTTGAAGTATACCATGAAGTTATTCTTCAAAGTAGAACTAAACCCCTCCATAATCGGTGAACACCTTGTTAAATGGTCAACATATCCCAAGGAAGATGCTACTTGGAAATGCGATGATGTAATGAGACTAAATTATCCAGATTTCATGTCGAGGTGAGGAAACCTCAAATTATTTAAGTGTAGGAGGATGTAAGATCCGATTTTTGAGTCTCTTTTAAAAATAAGAAAAAAAGATTTCAATATTTTCTTTATGAAATTTTGGTTTAGAATACTTGTTTGGAAGCATTGTAAGGTTCTAAAGTGAAAAGCAAGGTTGTTTACATGTTTCACTTTGTCAAACAAAAGTTTGGTTCAATTTTAGAAAAGTCCATCTTTTTTAGTTTTTTTGTGCCTTTTGTGTTTTTTGGTGCTTCTTTGCAAAAAGCAGGGCTAGATCCTTAATCTACGCAAGTCCTAGGAAAGGGGGATTTTTATAATTGCGAGATTTTGTTTATGAGATTTTTGGAATTAAAAAATTATTTTGAGCTTTTTAACGCTCGTATTACACTAATGATATCTTCAAATATTAGCATGGCATGAGAAAAGTCTACATTAGATTGTGCAATTCTTCAATCACCAAACTATCGGATGTACCATGCATGCATGTCTTTGCTTGTGGGAATGTATGCTCATGCACATCTCTTGTTAGCCTGAAATGTAACTTTAAAAAATGAACCATTTCTAATTAGTTTTGATTGAACATCATATTCTAAAGAATACCAAACAACATACATGCAATAGTCTCAAAGTAACCTAGCAAATCAACTCAAGAAACCTAAAAAATAGACTAGATTTCAAAGAGCATTATGATATGCATATCATACTACATACCAAACCTCCAAACACATAATCGCTACAAGAAGTGCATGGGGATATTTTTATCCCTGGCGTTACTAAGGCTGTCTTCATGAGCATCACAACAATACCGTCGCTATGTGCATCGCTATGGGTGTCTCTATATAGTGCTGCCTATAGAGACGCTATAATGACACTTATAAAGAATGTGTAGGTTTTCAATATAGCAATGCTGCAGATTCTAAAATAGCGACGCTTATAGTGACGCCCAAAGATAAAAAAATTTGGTGGCAGGACATACAATGCCTTACCACCCAATCAACCATATTGAACATAAAACGAGATGCAAAATTGACAAAAATCGAATTGACAAGAGCATAGAATCGACAAAAGCATAGAATAATGAACAAATCGTGGGCAAAAAAACTTGAACACATCGGTTGATTGTTAAGTTGGATCAAAATGTACGAGTTACAATACAATTGCCATTATGGAAAAATATAGAACTAAATTACATTGTTGTGAATCATTTACAAAATTGACAAATATATGTCATCTCCTAATACATGCTATATAGAAGTAAGACTAGTGCTAGCTAGGGCTAGTCTGACCATGGCTAATTTGACGTCTCATCGCGTGCCAACAACGTATCTGTCAAATTCTGCAAAAAAAACAATAAGAATTTCTTTAAGTATAAACATACAAATATAAAACAATCTAACAACTTATTATTAAAATATAATAAATTTTAGAGTGTAAAGTTAATTACCAAGCCGAGTCAAGAGTTCAAAATGTCCATAGGGACGTTTAAGCCCTTTCTGTCCACATACTCACGCTTGTACGGTGTGGAGTCACGTCCAATCATCGACCACTGTTCAAGACAAACAAAGAAAACGTTATGTTAAAATTTAAGATTACAAATACCCAAAACTACTAAACGTAGAGAGCAACGCAATAACACATACAAAGTTGACGCCCATCTGCCGCTCCCCAAGTGGTGCAAGTTCCTTGCCTCTACTTGCGCTTTGGCCGCCTCCCTTTGTTGCTTCCACTTGTTGGGATTCTCGTGCGCTTCTCACTTTACAATCTTTTAATCTTCTTTAGTTAGCCAAGATGTCCTACTCCACCCATGATTTATTGCTTTTTGCACTTTGGGGCACTTGTGCTCGCAGTACTCGAGCATCCTCACCCTCATTAAGTGTTCATTGAAGCACCCTTCTCGATTTGCCACGAAAACTCATCATGCAGCATACTGATGACTTTGTCTTTCAATTGGTACTTTATTCTAGGTATTTAATATGTAGTGCCAAAAAACCAAAGAGCATAGGCAATGCATGCACAAATTCACCTTCTTACCATACTCATCCAAGATCAAGTTGTTACTGATGTCGATTGAGTATGACAAGTACTCTTTCCTGTTGGTGTCAATGCATGCATCTTGGACGTAGGGGTCTCAAGTGGCATCTCGATAGGGGTCATGCCATGAGATACTGGGCTCCAAAGTGAGGAGTGTTGAGTGGGGTGAGTCCTAGAGGAGTAGCAAGTGGTGTGTGGCTAGGAGTAGCTGATGGTCGCACAAAAGCCAGAGTAGAGGGCAACACCGTGGCCGGTGTATAAAAGTGGCCACGGGAGTTTGAGTCTCACTTGAGCATTCTGTTATCCTACATTAGAATGCCTTTGATCAAGGCATTGCGTCGACTTGCATGTCGACTCACATCCACCACTTCTATGCATGTCCAAAATTTTTGTAGCTCTTCCAATAGTGGACGAAGATACACATCCATATACTTCACTTTATACCACCTGCACACACTCAAGCTTAAAAATAGGTGTCGTCAGTCACGAGGGAATGTTGTAGTTGACAATCACAACTGGCCATACATTGTAAGATATCGACCTTTGACCAAATGGATTTACGTCATCCATAGCCATTCCAAGGCACAAATTTTGAGCTTCTCTAGAAAAATCCGACCATGTGTCGTCAATATGCTTCCATGCCGCACAATTTGAAGGGATCCATAGCATACCATTTAGAGATTCGTTCTCCTCGTGCCATGTTGCTAGAGCAGCCATGGACTTGCAGTCAAAGAAATTCTTGATATGAGGCAGTAGAGGAAAATGTTGTAGCACCTTCTACAACACTTTTGTCCATGGAGATCCGTTCGGAATATCTTTCGGAATCACATTTTGGACACTTTTGAATGTCCACATATTCTCCCCTAAAAAGGAAGGAGTCATTAGGACAAGCATGAATGGAATTGTAATCCATCTTCAAGGTTTGCATAATCTTTCTTGCATCCTCTTTGGAATCTCACATTATTAGAGTTTGCAAAATCTTTCTTGCATCCTCTCAAAATCACATTTTGGACACTTCTGAATGTCGACATATTCCAATGGAAAAGAATGTAGTCATTAGAACAAGCGTGAATGGAATTGTAATTCATTCCCAGGGTTTGCAAAATCTTTCTTCATCCTCTCTAGAATTTGGCATCACATTATAAGCTGGCAATATGTTCTCCTTGAGGAATCTACACAGAGAAAAACAATAATATCTCTCGTAACTTGGTACATTATTGAAGTCAAAATATTGCAAGAGATTACCTAGTTCTGTGACACTAGTGTCTCTCCATCCAAACTTTGCCTACATGTTGAGAAGAACCAAGAGCGCCTTCAATCTAGACACTTGTGCTCCATCATACAAGGGGGTATCGGCCTCACGTGTCATGTCATTGTAGAGGAGCCTTGCAAAATCCATGATCGTCTCGATCATTTCATCGATCTCAAACTCAAACATAGACTGGTTGGGGATGTGATCTACATGGTCACCCTTTAAGCTTGACGAGGCTATATTTTGCACCCTCATGTATGCTGCTTGAGCACTGTGAACACGTCTATTAGGTTGCAGGCAGTGCTGCTTGTTGCTGGCAAGCATCAGAGTTGGACAAGTTGTAATTGGCAACAACTCAATCTATAATAGATGGGTCAACTCTCCAAACTCGTGAACATACTGCAAAGAAACGTGCCTTGTCCCATCACATAGCATGTTTGCATTGATTACAAGGACATAAGATCCTTGTTGCAAGATAGGCGTCTCGATTGAATGGCCCCACATCATGATCACTACTCATACTGATTGTGAAAACCTTAAATCTTGAACATAAATTTATTCTTCTCTCTCTCTCTCTCTCTCTCTCTCTCTCTCTCTCTCTCTCTCTCTCTCTCTCTCCTTGGTAGAAATCAAGAAACCATAAATCACAGTGTAAACTACCTCAGATTCTCTAGCCATGCTCGATCCCCGCACACCTCGGTTTAGAGGAGGATGGAAATCAAGACCACCGGGTTATAATCTCATCTTTATTGGTCAATGCCTATATTTGTGGGTGCGACAAATTTGTGCACTCATGTCTACATGACAATGCATGTAGTGGGGAAAACCCCTTTGCCTCTTGTTTAGCTCTATCTATGCCCTAGTGTAAACTATTAAAACAAATCTAGCACAAGATCATAAACTAGATGCACCTCTCAAGGTACACTCTAGCACTATATAAGCACTAGAAACTAGTACTTAAAGTACTTGTGCTAATTGTAGTGGAAAGTGATAGTAATTGGGTTCACAAATTAAGTAATTGAATGAAATAATCACACACAATAATCAAGAGAATAAGTGCACAAGCTGATTTGGTGAGAAACACTCAATCATATTACTAATGGTGGAATTACATGAAGTGTAGGAGGCCAATTTGGGATACACTAATCAATGGGAGAGTAGACTCAATCTGTTAGACAAGGGGAACTAGAACCGAGGAGTCCACCACCCAACCACCCACTATATAGCATAGCCCCTGGCCCTTTTCCCTAGTTGGACTCCCTTTCCACACTGCCTAGCCTGGCCCTTCCCTTGTCTAGTCCGGCCTTGCCGGTGTCCTGACATTACTCCCCCCTTAAGAAGAGTTTTTGTCCTCCTCGAAAACAAAAGTGGGGAACTTCTTCTTAAGAACACTAATGTTTTCCCAAGTGGCACCTTCCTCAGGTCAGTCTTTCCACTTGATTAAGGCTTGTTGACGTACATCATGACATGTACGCAACTCATGATAATCGAGAGCAAGTTCAGGTTCATGCGGTAAGGTAGGAGGTTCAATGAAATCAACCAAAATTTGTTGGTCAATGACATTGTCGACCCCCTGTAACCGCTTACGTAAACGTCTTACATGAAACACCGGATGAATACGAGAATGTGAAGGTAGCAATAATTTGTAGGCACGATCACCTACTGGCTTGAGTATTTTGAAAGGCCCACAATATCGGGGAGATAATTTAGGTGTTGGCCCAGTTTTCAAACTTTTTGAATGTTCTGGCACACGTAAAAATACTTCCTCCCCTTCTTCAAAGGTAACTTGCCGATGTTTCGCATCAATGTACTTCTTATACCGATCCTATGCTTGTCGAACATTCTGACGAGAAAGTTTCAGCATATCCATGTGGTCTTGGAGAAAATCCTTAACCTGTTGGAGTTTTTTGGTTGCCAATCCCACCGCAACTGGTGACCTAGGTTGAAACCCAAACATGAACATGAAAGGACTAAAGCCCGTTGTGACATGCTTAGCACTGTTGTAGGAAAACTTGAGAATAGGTAAGTATTCTTCTCAGTTTGACTGTTTTTCGCTGACGTATGCTCTTAGCATATCCTCTAGCACCTGGTTAACTCGTTCAGTCTGACCATCTGTATCTGGATGATCGGTTGTACTGAGGTTCAGTTGTGTACCCAATTGTTTAAACACAACTCTCCAAAAGTGACTGTTAAACTTGGGATCATGGTCACTAACAATGTTAATTGGCAAACCATACAATTTGTATAGATTTTCCACAAATAACTTGGCTAGTTCTGGTGTCTTAACCGTTGATTTGGTTGGAATAAACTTACATAGTTTATTCAACTGGTCTACGACCACCCTGATGCATGGTTTTTAGGACCCCTTCTGAAGATGCAATAAAGGCACAGTCAGTTGTTGGGGAGATGAGGATACTCTAGTCCAAGGGATCTCGAAAGAGAAGAAAAATCTACTTCACAAGCACCAAAGAGTAAAAAGTGCCATGGACAGAAGATACATGGGAACGAGCTCTTATGCATGCCTACAACCTATATCTTACAGAATAGCCCATTCTAAGTGTGAATTTCTAGTGAAATTTACACGAGAATGTTCGTGTGGACTCACATCACAGCATACTCCGATTTCACTTTTTTACCGACAGTAAATATCTTTTACCTACAGTAAATATTTTTCACCTACATGGTAAATACAAATCACTTTTTACCTACAGTAACTTTTTTTACCCATGGTAAATATTTTTTATTGCACCATAAGTATTTGGTAGGTAACAGTTCACTGTTACTAGAAGCAGTGATTAGGCATTAACAATGCAGTTACAGGAGGAGAAAAGGGGAAAATCTTATGGTAAAGGTGAGTCAACAGGGATAAAGACTTTTGAGTTGAAAAGAGACATGCTGATTTTTTCAAAGAACACATGTCAAAAGAAACCATGGTTGAGGATTTTTTGAGAATTTGATATTCAGGAGGACCCAGCTGCCACCTCCCCCCCGCAGGTCCCCCCCTGACATGTGCAGAACCTCCAGTTTCAACAGCCACCTTACCTGCTCTTAAATGCTGGTCAAGGCCTTATCCCCATGTGTCACAATCAGAAAAATCAGCATTTACCCTCCCCTCTCACATCACTCTAGAGAATATCTTGATGGTGACATATCAGGTGACCTCAATCTGTTGACCACCCTAAGCAAAAAGTAACCCCAATCAACGGATTTAAGCATGTTTATCCCTAATCCTAAACCCTCTCAGAAACCTATATAAGGAGGCTTTCTCTCACTCAAAAAAAACACTTCACCCACTTCACCAAGCAACGAAGCTATGACGACATTGCTCACAACGAGGAGCTATGGATGGAGCTCTACTCTCTCTCCCTCTCTCTCTCTCCCTCTAGTATGCTACATTACTAGCCCTAAAACCTAAATAAGGAGACTTCTCTCATGCTCCATGGCCACCATCCTCGCCATCATTCTCTAAGGTATTGATGTGTTGCTAGTAGGATCATACCTACTTGCTGGGTTGATTGTTTTTGACAAGGGATTATGCCATCCTTGACTTGCTTCTCTATATCCTTGTTATGTATAATCAGATGCCGTTGTATTGTTAAGCTGATGTCTTGTGTATATATATGCTACATAAGGTCCCTAAGCTTTGTTTCTATGTGTTTTGCCATATGTTTTGATGCCATCATAATGCCAGAAGTCTCACTTGCCTATGTGCACTATGTGTGAGGTCCCTAAACCTCTTACTTTAGTGTGGTGCCCCCTTTGTTTTGTTCTTTGCTTGTTTGCATGAGGTGTGGTTTGTGGAGTGTGCACGAGTACAGAGGCCACCCGATTGCACTGCTCTTTTTCCCGCTATCATTTTGGTGCCCCCACTGAGGAGGGCTACACAGACCTTCAGTCCACAAGCAATGAAGATGTGCAATCTACAACATGGACGAATGGCGTGAGGAGTTTGCAAATTGGAGAACAGAAGAGGAGGAGGCTTTAGAGGCCTTAAAAGCTTTCATCGAGGTCTTGTTACTAGGTTGCAGTGTCATTGAAATTCAAGAAGTAAGTTCTTCTACATGCCTTGTTCGTGATCGTGGCCAACGAAGGAGAGTGAGAAGAAGAGCTTGATATACCTCTCCTCTCAACCTATGAGTGCTCCAGAAACCTCCAACGCACACGAGCTTGAAATATTCTACATCAACATACATGAAGGTACTGTGACACACATTAAGGGAAGAGAAAGCATCACCAGACCTCTCTTTCCTGAGGAGCCGACTAAGAGGAGGAAGATCACCTCTACACCTAAGTGGCCCAAGGCCGCAGCGCGTGCTCAAGCGTAAGGTAACATTTGGCTTAATCTCATTAATAAGGGATTACATGACCACTACAGGCAAGAAAAAGGCTAGTGAGCAACCAACTTCAACCTCCAACTTGCAACCACGACTCTCACCCCTAAATCCTCCTGAAGCAAAGAGGCGAAGGCTTGCCTACAAGATTGCCGCCCGTCTGCGAGTGCTCCCAGTGCACTTTGTGATTCCAGACACCACCAATCCCAAGCCAGCCTCCTGTCCGCATGAAGATCACTTTGGATATTGTCCAAAGTGCTTTGGAGACCGGGTGAAAAGCCTCCCTGCCCTACCTTTGCTGCTAATTTTCAAGAAGTTATCTCAATCTAAGGAAACTATCTTAGTTGATGATGTGCTACACATTAATGGTGTCACTTTCATTCGTCATGCTGATTATGATAATAGCATCCAATTGTTGCTTGCTAAAAGGCTCAGCATTGTACAAAGTGTTGCCATCACGCCTTACGTCTTCACAGATGCATCAGGAAGAGTCGAAGTGATCCGAGGTGCTGACCTTCTGTGGCTGATCAGGCTCATTGGTCCCAAGGTGGTGCAACTAAGCTAGGCTCTTGTGTGTAAGTATGGATGCCAATAATGAGAATGATGATCCCCGCATGTTTCCTTTCCATTTTGTGCGTCATATTTGTGTGAATATTTGTATTGATAGAAAAATCTTTTATCAGCAAAGAATAGCCCTGTTGTTTGGAGCCAAGAGACTTGGGGAAATCTTGCGCTCTCCTCATCCTGTCATTCTACCCTTACTAGACTATTACCATTCCTTTGATGTGTCGATCTTCATCCTATTTTGAGCTAAGTTGTGCTAAAGCTCCAAATTGTAATTACCATACTCTATTTTAAAATAAATTGGAGTTGTTTGTGTAATTGTTTACTCTCTCACTTATGGCCTTCCCTAATTTTTATGGTAAGCATGGGGAGGTTGCTCCAGAATTTTTGGATAATTTGGAAATGGCCTTTCTGGTATCGGGAAGGGATGACGAAGCTACTAAGTTAAGGGCCTTTCCTTTGGTCTTGAGGGAAGGTGCAAAATTATGGTATCAAACTTTGGCACCTGAAGAAAGAAGAGACTGGGAGTCCTTAAAGATGGCCTTCATCGAAGAATTTTGCCGCCATGAGCCTCCAGAGGAGATATGGAGACAACTCTTAGAGCTACGCCAAACTTCACCCAATGACTATAGAAGCTATGAAGGAAAGTTTTCCAACCTGTGGGAGAAATGGTGTGCATCACTAGGTGAAGGAGAAAGGGCGCCAGAATGCCTAAAGAAGGACTGTTTCCTGGCACGGCTTTACCCCATCCTTCGAGAAAAGGTAAAAGGTAAATTCCCAGATACCTTTGATAAAGCTATGACTTATGCAAGGGAGAAGGATAGGAAGTTAAAATTCCAAGCTCAACTACAAGGGGGAATGGAGCCTCCACCGCTAGCTCAACCTACGGCAAGGGTAGTAGCAGGGACAGGAGCAACAGACCAAGAGTCCTCTCAACAAGAATTACTTCAACAAATCACCAATCAACTAGAGAGCCTGTCCATCAATCTGGTTCAAGGTGTAAGGGCTCCCCAGCCAGGAAATGAACGAAATAGACAAGAAGGACAAAGGCAAGCACGTGAGTACATTTGCTACAACTGTGGAGAGGTAGGTCACGGCATGTATTATTGCCCCCATCCACGATGCTATCAAGGAAATGGTAATCAAAGACGGCCTCCTCGCCAGCAAGTCACTCCTCCTCGAGCTAGGCCACTAAATGGACAAAATGCACACGTGGCTCCACCAATCCAAATATTGAGACCCTCTCCTCCACCACCACAAGCACCAGCAGAGATCCCTCCACTACCATCAGAAGAGGAGGACAGGGCTGTCTCTGTCATAAGTCTTGACAATGGTAAGGATAAAGGGAAAGAAAAAATGGAGGATGCTGTTGCCATGCCAATAAAGAGAGTTAGGAGACAAAGAACTGATGAAATGGAAGCTTCAGAGCCGGATAAAGGGAATGAGGGTTCCTCCCAAGTGATAGGAGACAAGAAAAGGAAGATTAGGTCAAGGAGGCACATAGGAGTAGAAGACTTTCCACTTGGGGTAGGATCCATACCTTACGACCTTGTAGCAGATGTGAGTAAGCAAGGACCAAAGATTTCATGGCAGCAACTCCTCCACCTTTCCCCAAAGATGCGTAGAACCTGGTCTAAGATGGTCAGCACCAGGAGGGCTAAGGCAAAGTCAGTTGGGTCTATTAGTGCAAGAGGCATGAAGGATATCGTGCCAGTCATTGATGCAGAGATTAAGAGTCAGCGAGTCTCCAATGTGTACGTAGATGGTAGAGCCGAGATTTGTGTTATGACAGAGAAATTAATGCACAAGTTGGGTTTGGAAGTAAACGAGCAAACTTCCTTACAAGCTAAGATGGAAAATAATGTAAGGGTGGCTTGTGTGGGAAAGGTTAATGGAGTGAAGGTTTCAGCTTTTGGTGTTGCAATCTCAATTGATGCTTATGTGATCCCAACTAAGGGGGAGGGCTATCCGCTAATCCTTGGAAGACCTTGGCTTATGGCTATGAAAGCTAGGCAAGATTGGGAGACATGTTCCCTTGAGTTGCGACCAAATCATAAGGTAGGTGGCAAGCAACAAAAAATTGTGTATGACATGAAGCAGGGTAGACAACAAGACCTAGAGATGGAGACTTCTATGGATGAATGGAGCACAAGCAACTGCTCTTCATCTGAGGATGAGTCATCTGAGGAGGATGCTAGCTCTTTGGAAGTCATGGGTATAATACTGCGAAACCCAGAAGGAGAAGGTGGTCAAGACTCTCTAAACAAGGAAGAAGCCACAGGCTTAGAGGAGATGCTAGCTAAGGACCTACTAGAAGAAGAGAGAGAACCCTATTTGCAGATACTAAAGAAGCATGCTGGCCTCTTTATAACTGATTACGAGCACATTAAAGGAGTGACGGTAACCCAACACCATATCCAATTAAAGGAAGGTGCCAAACCAGTGGTGCAAAGGCTAAGGAGATTAGGGCTAGTGCAACAAGATGCACTCTTAAAAGAAGTAAAAAGATTACTCAAGGTAGGATTTATCTACCCAGTGGAAGATTCTGAGTGGGTGTCTCCAGTTGTGGTAGCACCAAAGAAAAATGGGAAGTGGAGGGTATGTGTGGATTACAAGCCTCTAAACGCAGCCACAAAAAGGGACCATTTTCCTTTGCCTTTTCAAGATGAAATACTAAATGAAGTGGCTGGTCATGAAAGGTACACAGTGTGTGATGGGTACTCAGGCTACTTCCAAATCAGAATTGCAGATGAAGACCAAAGAAAGATTACCTTCATAACACCTTGGGGGTGTTTTGCTTTTAGAGTTATGCCTTTTGGTTTAACTAATGCCCCAGCTACTTTCCAGAGGTTTTTGAACTTGGTGTTTCAACCTTACTTTGGTAAGTCCATACGAGTCTTCATTGATGATTTTTGCATTTACAGCTCTAGGGAAGTACATCTATCCAAGGTTGATGAAGGTTTCACCCGTCTGGCCCAATTGGGTGGGCAATTGAATAAAGACAAGTGCCACATAGGTGAGAGCAAGGTCACTCTACTAGGCCATGTTGTGTCTCAAGATGGTATTGAGGCTGACCCTGAAAAGGTAAAGACATTGTTAGCTTTACCTACTCCTTCAAACGTGAAGCAACTAGTCTCCTTCATTCAAAAGGTTCGCTGCATGGGACGATTTATACATCTCCTTTCTCAGGCAATCTATCCTTTGCAGCAGCGCACTAAAGACACTACATTGACATGGAGTGAGGAGGGTGAAAGGTGCTTTCAAGAAGTTAAAACCATTTTGAGCTCATTGCCTGTCGTCCTACAACCCACATGGGGTGAATTATTCTATGTAAATCCTAGTGTAGGTCCAGAAGCTCTAGGAGCTGTCTTGATGCAAAAAGACCCAAAGACATCTCTCATGAGACCAGTCTACTTCTCTAGTAGAGTGATGACAGCTGCTGAAAAGGGTTTCAGCACAACTGAGCAATTGGTGCTAGCTCTTAAGTTTGCAGTGGAGAAGTTTCAGGCTTACTTACTTCCGAGACAATTTGTGGTGATCACAACTGAGGAGGTTTTTCCATATGACCTACAACACATGGAATTGTCTCAAAGAATAGCAAAGTGGGTGGTGCAGCTTCAAGAGTTTGACTACACACTACAAGTAGAGGATTCCACCCGTGCTTGTTTGGCAGATGTCCTCACACAAAGGTGTTATGAGAAGGCCAAGAAAGAGGCACCTAGTAAGGTACCGCCTATCCCGGAGCCTGAAGTTCTACTGGGAGCACACAGTCTGTATTTTGATGGGGCTTACAAGAGGACCAAAGACAAGGCATCAGCAGGCATAGTAATATTAGGTCCAGAGAAGGAGAAGATCTTTGCAAAAGGGTTTCATCTAAAAGAGGTTCATTCTAACAATGAAGTAGAGTACCATGCCCTTGTTTTAGGGTTGCAATGTTGTCTTTCTCAGGGCATCACAAAGCTAAATGTTTTTGGTGACTCCATGTTGATTGTTAAGCAAATGGTTGGTGTATGGGCCTGTAAAAATGACAAATTGTCTGTTAAGATGAGGGAAGCAAAGGCCTTGTTGAAGGGTTTTAAAGAAGTTCGAGTGCACTTTGTACCTAGAGATCAAAATCGAGAAGCAGATGCCTTAGCAGGTGAAGAACTACAAACTCTCATAGTAGGTGCTATCCTTGTGAAAAGTCCTTTATACCAGGGAAAGGAGGAGCTGCATGATTTACTTTACTTTCTTGAGCATTGTGAAGCACCCTCTGGTATGAGTAAAAGTGAACGTAGGTGGTTGGCAAAAAAGGCTACCAGCTATAGCTTAGTGAATGAGGACTTGTATTGTAGAGGGAAAGATGCTGTCTTAAGGAGAGTTCCTGCATCCCAAGAGATAAAGGATATTTTGTTTAGTTGTCATGAAGGTGTGTGTGGTGGCCACTTTGCACAAGAGATTACTAGCAGAAAGATTTTACAAGCAGGGTTCACGTGGCCAAGCCTCCATCGAGATGTACAACATTGGTGCCGCACATGTGAGGTTTGCCAAAAAGCTGGACCAAGGCGTCTTACCCATGAAAATCAGCATCCAATCAAAACCTATGGGCCATTTGAAAAATGGGGGATAGATGCAATAGGGCCACTACCTTGCACTCAATCAAGGAAGGAATACATCATTATGGGGGTGGAGTACATGACCAGATGGGCAGAAGCTCGTCCCACAAAGCGCATCACAGCCAAGGACGTGAGTGATTTCATTTTTGAATGCCTTTGTTGCCGTTTTGGCACACCTTTGGAGATTCTCTCGGATAGGGGACCGGGATTTCGAGCTGATTTAGTCGCGCAATTGATGAGCAAGTTAAAAATCAAGCGCAGGCACTCTACACCATACTACCCTCAGTGCAATGGTCTTGTGGAAAAGGTAAATGGTATTATATGTAAAATCATCACTAAGCAAGTGCATTTACATCCTAAGGCATGGGACAAACACCTAGATGCAGCACTTTGGGCCTACAGAACATCCTTTAAAACATCCTTGGGGTATACACCTTTTCACTTGGTTTACGGGCAAGAGGCACTATTGCCTATAGAAGTGGAGCTAGCGAGCCTCCGAGTTCTAAAAGCACATCAAGAGGATAGTCAAGAGAAGTAGGTGGAAGGAAGAATCATCGATTTGGAGAGGTTAGGGCTAGATCGAGAGTCAGCAGTGAAGTACTATGTAGCTCAGGCAGAGAAGAAACGAAATAAGTTCAATCGCAACCTTGTCAAGAAAGGTATCAAGGAAGGTTCTTTAGTGCTCAGATACGACAATCGCTTTGATCGCATGAAGGATGGTAAGTTCTTGCTTAAGTGGGAAGGCCCTTTTGTAGTGATACAGAGGTTCTCAAATGGTAGTTACCAACTAGGTGACCTAGATGGTAAGGTACATCAAACCCCGGTAAATGGTTGGCGATTGAAGGCCTACCAATGTCGTCTTTCATAGCCATATACTGGTGAAATCAATGCTAAGGATGGTTCAGAGGAGAGCTTATCATATTCGAGCTCCAACTAAGGTAACAATCATGTACATAGTCGTTTCAAAAAAAAAAAAAAAGAGAAGACAAAAACAAAGGAAAAAAAGAAAAAAAAGAGAATGCTACCAGTGAAAGCGGATATTGACAATGGATGGGGTATGGGTTTCAAGGGTCTAGGAGACCAGTTGTTAGTCATGGATGGATACAATTATTCATCAGAAAGGACTAAACAGGGTGCATCAGCCAAGAAAGCAGTAACATGGCAAATTCAATTGGTACCAGGTGGGTAAGTATTCAAGAGAACCCTATTGTAGCACAACCTACAGCTAGAGGCATCAAATACCTCTAGCTTAAGGGGGAGGGCTATATGATGCATGGTTTTTAGGACCCCTTCTGAAGATGCAATAAAGGCACAGTCAGTTGTTGGGGAGATGAGGATACTCTAGTCCAAGGGATCTCGAAAGAGAAGAAAAATCTACTTCACAAGCACCAAAGAGTAAAAAGTGCCATGGACAGAAGATACGTGGGAACGAGCTCTTATGCATGCCTACAACCTATATCTTACAGAATAGCCCATTCTAGGTGTGAATTTCTAGTGAAATTTACACGAGGATGTTCGTGTGGACTCACAGCACAGCATACTCCGATTTCACTTTTTTACCGACAGTAAATATCTTTTACCTACAGTAAATATTTTTCACCTACATGGTAAATACAAATCACTTTTTACCTACAGTAACTTTTTTTACCCATGGTAAATATTTTTTACTGCACCATAAGTATTTGGTAGGTAATAGTTCACTGTTACTAGAAGCAGTGATTAGGCATTAACAATGCAGTTACAGGAGGAGAAAAGGGGAAAATCTTATGGTAAAGGTGAGTCAACAGGGATAAAGACTTTTGAGTTGAAAAGAGACATGCTGATTTTTTCAAAGAACACATGTCAAAAGAAGCCATGGTTGAGGATTTTTTGAGAATTTGATATTCAGGAGGACCCAGCTGCCACCTCCCCCCCGCAGGTCCCCCCCTGACATGTGCAGAACCTCCAGTTTCAACAGCCACCTTACCTGCTCTTAAATGCTGGTCAAGGCCTTATCCCCATGTGTCACAATCAGAAAAATCAGCATTTACCCTCCCCTCTCACATCACTCTAGAGAATATCTTGATGGTGACATATCAGGTGACCTCAATCTGTTGACCACCCTAAGCAAAAAGTAACCCCAATCAGCGGATTTAAGCATGTTTATCCCTAATCCTAAACCCTCTCAGAAACCTATATAAGGAGGCCTTCTCTCACTCAAAAAAAACACTTCATCCACTTCACCAAGCAACGAAGCTATGATGACATTGCTCACAACGAGGAGCTATGGATGGAGCTCTACTCTCTCTCCCTCTCTCTCTCTCCCTCTAGTATGCTACATTACTAGCCCTAAAATCTAAATAAGGAGACTTCTCTCATGCTCCATGGCCACCATCCTCGCCATCATTCTCTAAGGTATTGATGTGTTGCTAGTAGGATCATACCTACTTGCTGGGTTGATCGTTTTTGACAAGGGATTATGCCATCCTTGACTTGCTTCTCTATATCCTTGTTATGTATGATCAGATGCCGTTGTATTGTTAAGCTGATGTCTTGTGTATATATATGCTACATAAGGTCCCTAAGCTTCGTTTCTATGTGTTTTGCCATATGTTTTGATGCCATCATAATGCCAGAAGTCTCACTTGCCTATGTGCACTATGTGTGAGGT
Source organism: Adiantum capillus-veneris (assembly GCF_014529385.1). NCBI lineage: Eukaryota > Viridiplantae > Streptophyta > Polypodiopsida > Polypodiales > Pteridaceae > Adiantum > Adiantum capillus-veneris. The sequence continues at coordinate 53,943,223 of NC_140958.1, read as the reverse complement.
CCCTAAACCTCTTACTTTAGTGTGGTGCCCCCTTTGTTTTGGTCTTTGCTTGTTTGCATGAGGCGTGGTTTGTGGAGTGTGCACGAGTACAGAGGCCACCCGATTGCACTGCTCTTTTTCCCGCTATCACACCCATACCGAGTCATGACCTCGTACAGTGGTTGGTAAACCCGCAATAAAGTCCATAGAGATGCTTTCCCATTTTCCATTGGGAATCTCCAAAGGATGTAAGAGTCCTCCTACTTTCAGGCGCTCTGCTTTGTTAACTTGACATTTTTGGCAATACAAGACATAAGCTTGAACAAAGCCATGTATACCTGGCCAGTAAAACTATCGTTGTACGAGAGCATAAGTTTTTCTAATACCCGGGTGCCCTGCACTTGGACTATCATGACATTCATAAAGAATTTAGCACCGAATGTCTGTGTCCATTGGTACACAAACTCTCCCCTTATGGAGTAGGTACCCAATATCGATGGTGAAATGCTTCCATTGCTGTAGTTCATCAATCGATAGAGGAGAACTAGGTATGGGGGTTAACTGTACACTACCGTCATTGGAGTGATAAGGATCCCTCATTTGAACATGGCTCCACACTTTGGAATATGCTTCATCATGCTCATATTTGCCTTTGAGAGAATCTAAAAGTTCACTACGAAGTTCCGTGAACAAGAGAGAATTGATCTTTGAGCGTCAGCCACTACATTGTATCGGCCTTTGCGATACCTTAGCTTGGTGTCATATTCCTGAAGAATCTCGGCCCAGTAGCAGTTGCACCGTGTGCACTGCTTTCTCCTTGCCATGAGCAGCAGATTTCCCCTTGGGACAATCCTTTTTGCCATGACCGCTCCCTTAACGTTGAAAACATAAATTTTCTTTCTTAGCTTGATGAAAGTCCTCAGGAGAGAGAGGACCCCTCGACCCCTTGGGTTTTTTAGATGCATTTGAATTGGCAACTATAAATTTCGTTTTATTGTGCCCATACTGAGTGCGTGTATTACCACGTGTATTAGCAGGCACGTGACTATTATGTGCTTTCTTTTCATCTGGGTCATCATGAATATGTGCTTTCAATATGGCTTCCTCAAGTGTTTTAGGATCTTGGGTCTTGACATACTTCTTAAGCGCTGGTGTCAGACCTCTTACAAACCCCCGTACTTGTTGAAAGTTATCTAAGCCTTCCAATTTGAGGATAACATCCTGATAGTGAGAGATATATTCAAGAAATGATGGGTATTGGCGCATGGAACATGTGTCCCAAGCCATCCAATTATGATATGCCTCATTTGTAAGCAAAAATTCTTTGCTAAACATAGCTTCAAAAGCTGCCCAACTCTGTGGTATGATGTTCTTCTCCTTGAGAGACAACCACCATTTGTAGGCCTTGCCTTCCAGAGTTAAGCTCGTTTGCAGAGCTCTGACTGCGTCCGGAGTATGCCGTAAGGCGTGAATTCCATCCCACTTGCTGAGAAAGATATTCACTGCATCCTTATTGCGGCCTCGGTCTTCTCCCTTAAAAATCAGTGGTTTGGTGTTTTTCGACAATTCATCCACCTCTTTTGTAGTGAGAGTATGCAACGTATCAGCATTTGGGCCTTGCCCTAGATTAGAAGGGCCTTGCCCTTGTGTAGCAACTTGCTCATGCATGTGCGTGTCAGTAGGACCCTTGGACTGCTGTTTCATTAATTGAATTACTAATGTGGATAGTTTAGCAACATTTGCATTTAAAGCTTTAAAATTTTCATCCATGACTGTCATGTGTGTCTGAAGTGCACAAAATTCTTGAATATCGAGCAATTTGTAAGTGTCATCACCTGCCGTAGCATCACAGGTACTCTCCTTGAGAGGATCTGGCCGCAGGCCATCATTGGCAGGATCAGGCGTACTTTGCTCAAAATCGAATGTCATATTGATATCCGAATCCATGGCAACACAGTGCGGTGCAGGAAGTAGTCAAAAAAAATACCTAAGATTGAGAGCACTCGCAAAGTGTAATTAGCCTTGCTAATTCCGTCAAAATCGATAGTATCCTGGTGGAAATCTATTTGAATTGTCCGCCATATAGGGAATTCCACAAGTCCTTGGTAGCTGAATCAATTAGACTTGCAATCGTTAATTGATTTTGCAAATTAATTGTACTTTGAACTCCCGTCAGAATGGTTTTCTTAAATCTCTGAGTTTCTATCGTAATGCACAGAGAATTTGGCTCGAATTTTGTGTCGGCCACGTCTATGCTATGCCGCACCTCTCCGGGCCTTGCCGAATCCGCACACGAGGAAGGGGGTGGGGTACCCCACTATGGGTACCGTCCCTTAGTGTTGAAAATTGGGTGTGGCCACTAACCCCAAGGGGGTTCGGCGCCTGTCTAGTGGGAAATAAGCTTCACACAATGGCTATGGCCGCTTAGAGCAGCGCGCGAGCAAGTGAATACGCCATGGCGGCCACTGTGGTGAGCTAAGGGCTTCGGCCCAGTGTCGTAAAGTGCTCCCACGCTCGGCGCGCAGCCGCAGAGCTCACGAGTGGTGCTGTTGATGCAGGTCCGTGTTGGCGGCTCCTCCTTGCAAGGGGGGTTGCCCACGGACTGCTTGCCCTGTCCTCCTCCTCACAGGAGAGGTGTTCCACGACTTGGTGACCCCGACATGCAACTTGCTCATGAAAGGTTGTGTGGCTCCCCTCCTCCATGGCCGTGCCTTTCCCAGAAAAGAACCAAGCTCTTGATACCAATGTTAGACAAGGGGAACTAGATCATAACTTGAGTAGGTTAGATCAGCTACCCATGAAATTTGGTATATTGATAGAGGATATTATGAGCTACGACTTTTCTTTTGTAATCTCCTCAAAATTTGTCTTAAATTGAGAGAAATCATTTGTGCAAAATTGCCCTACAGATAGGTAGACAACTCCACTTTTCTTGCCTTAATTGTAGGAAAAGTGACTTTCCTCCCACCAATCATGGCATGATTGATTGACTCATGACTAAGGGTGATCAACCATGGTTATTTTGACTTAAAATTTAACTTGTATAAAGTAAATGCAACTTATACTATTTATGCATGTGATACCTATTCTTCAACACCTTCCCTCAAGTGCAAGACTGAACAGGCTTGCACTTGCCAACCATGAGCTTAACCTTGAACATATGAAACTTGTAAAATCTAAGAGGATTTGTAAAGGTTTCAGAAATATGCTCATGTGTAGAGCAATGAAGAAGTGTGGCTTCTCCTTCTTGAACCTTCTCTTGAGTGAAATGGTAGTGAATTTTGATGTGCTTGTTCTAGCATGGAAAATTGGGTTGTTGGCGAGGTAGATGCTTGAGAGATTGTCACAAAATATCTATGTAGGACCTTAGATGTCGATTCCTATATCTTCAAGCATTCTTCTTAGCCATATGACTGCACAAGTGCCATTGGTTTCTCCTCTATACTCGGCTTAGGTTGATGAAAGAGCAATTGTGGGTTGATTCTTGCTTGATCAACTAATCAAGTCACTTCCAAGTGAGAAACAATAACTTGAAGTAGACCTTCTATCTTCAACATTTCCGGCCCAATCCAAATGTGTAAGTAAGTATCTTTAAAGCAGAGTTAGCTTCATAAAAGAGACCATGATCAACCGTGCCTTTGATGTAAGATAGATGAGACTACAACAAAATTTTTATACATATAAGAATCTACCTATTTAGATCCATCATCCTTGACGAGCTTGGAGTTTTCTTCCATAGGCGTGTGGGATGGTTTACAACTTTCCATATTGAACCTATTCAAAATGTCTTCGGTGTACTTCCTTTGAGAGAGTGTGATTCTCTCAGGACTACTATTAACTTCAATACCAAGAAAGTAATGAAGTTCTCCAAGGTCCTTCATCTCATACTCCCTTTGCAAGAGAGCCTTGATCTCCTCAATGAGTTCTTGATTTCTCCCTGTAATAATGATATCATCCACCTAAAGCACAAGAAGGATGATATCCTCTCCTTCATACTCGATATAGAGAGTAGGATCTGCAATGCTACTATGAAATCCAAGAGAAATAAGAAATTTATGAATCTTTTTCTACCAAGCTCTTGAAGCTTGCTTGAGACCATACAAAGCCTTGATGAGTTGACAAACTTTGTGTGGGTACTTTGTACTCACATAACCTTGGAGTTGAAACATAAACACTATTTCATCCATATCTCCATTAAGAAAATATGCTTGACATCCATTTGTGTAAGTATCCATCCAAATAATAAGGCTAAAGCAATGACTGGCCTTACCATTGTCCTCTTTGCAACCTTGGCAAAGGTTTCATCATAGTCTTCTCCACAATGTTGATCAAATCCTTTGGCAACTACCCTTGCCTTATGCTTGTCAACGAAACCATCAAAATTCAGCTTTGTTTTAAAGATCCAATTGCTTCCAATAGATTTCTTTCCTTTGGGTAGATCCACTAGCTTCCATGTGTTGTTCTTCATGAGGGATTTTACTCGTCATCCATGGATGGAAGCACTCCTTCTTTGTGAACTCTTCTTCATAGCTTTGGGGCTCCTCAATGTGTGAGACTTTAGCCATAAACACTGAATATCACTCTGCAAAATTTGATATGTAAGTGATCCTTTGAGATGAAATTATTACCCTTGTAGATCTCCTTATCTTTGGTCTTGAATCAACTTCATGTATGTGGCTGCCCATGCTTGCTATAGGACCGTTGGGCTGCAATGTAGTCACCTTCTTGAGCACTCTCATGGCTAGTGGTAGACTCCATGGTTGAGTCTTGAGGATGAGAGGTTGCATCCTCACCTTCACTTGAGACTTCTGATAGCTTGATGAAGTGTCTTTGAACCATCTGTCATTCTCATAAAAAAACAACATCTCTAGAAACATAGAGCTTCTTTGTATCCGGGTTTACCAGCCTATATCCTTTAGAATTAAGGTCATAACCTATGAATACAAACCTCTCTGACTTGACATCAAGCTTCCTTATCTTCTCTTCCGGAATATGCATGTAAACAATGCATCCAAAAACTTTCAAATTGGAGACATTGGGCTTAATACCTAAGTATGCCTCCTCAAGAGTGAGCTTTGTGAGAGCTTCCATAGGACTCCTTCCTATTCACGAGATAAACAAAGGTGTTGACTACTTCATCCCAATAAACTTTTGGAAGGTTACCTTATTTGAGCATAGCTCAAGCATGCTCTATAATAACTCTATTCTTTCTCTTAGCCACTCCATTTTGTTGTGGGGTGTAAGCACATGTGTATTGCCTTTAGATTCCATGTTGCAAGCAAAATTCTTCAAAGTCCTTGGACTTGAGCTCCCCCCTTGATTTAATCTAAGAGTTTTGATAAATCTTTTACATTCCTTCTCTACACTTGCTTTGAATTGCTCGAAATAAGAGAACACATCAAATTTTTGATTCAAGAAGTAAATCCATACCCTTTTTGACATATCATCCACAAATGTCAAGAAGTAGTGAGCTCCTCCAAGAGATGTGTTTTGTCTCGGTCCCCACACATCCGAGTACATGAGCTCCAAGGGTAGCCTTGCTCTATAAGTGCTCTTATTGAATCTGGTTCTTTGTTGCTTTCTCAATTGGTAAGATGGACATGGATGTTGCTCCTCGTTGCCTGTAGACCTTCCACAAGTCCTTCCTTCTTCAAATGCTTAATGCTTTAAAGACTGATATGACCTAGTCTCTTGTGCCAAAGAATAAGAGAACTAGATGAATAATGAGAGTTGAAATTAGCATGGTGAGAAGCATTCAATTCCAGCTTGAAAATCCTTCCATTCCTCTCACCATGAGCAATAACCTTACCTTGGTCATTCTGTACATAACAACCTTGCTTCTTGAACTTCACTTCATAACCCTAGATACTCTACTAGCGGTCTCTCTAAATATGCCTTGATTTGCTAGTATACGACCAAATCTAAGGTTCATACAGACTTGTGAAGCCGTGGATAGAATACTTACGGTCGGATTGACTTGCTATCAGCTTCTTCCACTTTACTTGATTGCAACTTCTGTCAAGCTTTCAATTCCTTGTCTGCAACCTGATTCATGTATCAGTTTTAATCAAGTTAGCTAATCTTTCACAAAGATTGTACAATTTTTGTTAACTATTGTGACTGGTCTATGTGGAGGAATCCCAATCCTCGAGCGAGTACTTCCGAGCGCACAAGAAACCGAGCGAGCGTATACAATGAAAAAGACTTGATCAAAACATCAATCATTACTCTATAGAGGGTAGTGTAGCAAAGTAAATAAAAAACCCAACATAACCCTGGCACAACCCCCCTAAGGTTCAACCAGGATGCGGGGTATTTTTTGCAGCCCCAAAAACATGGTGCGGCAACCCCATGCATAATATCATGTGAGCCATCATTAATGAATCATACATACCTGGTTCAATTCTTCTAATTGCCCATACCGTCTTTGTTGCAACCTGTACTTCGGGCCAAAATTCTGTGTATCCCTATGTGCAGATGCATATCCTCTCCCACCAATGGGTTCAATGATTGTAACAGACTCATGCTTATAGCTATCCTCCTCCAATACCACACTTACGTCCACAAAGATTAGCTATCCTCCTTCAATATCACACTTACCTCCTCAAAGATTAGCCTCTTCTTCTTCACAACTTTCTCCTTTATATTTGACATATTCATCTCTTGACTTTGCAAACCCATTTTTTCCATCACGATAAATTTTCACTAGTTTTGTAAAAATCTAAGCGGGACTTTTCCTTCTCCTCTTGCTCTCAAGCGGCATTTTTTGCTTCAAGGACTTCCCGTCAGGGATTTCAAAATGACGTGATCACACTATAATTTCAGGTTAATAACAATAGAAATGCAAATTAACAAATATTATGTTAATTGACATTCATCTTTTTTGACCTGCAATGAGACTTGGAGACCGGCTCAAGGCCCGCCGGGCCCGCCGGGTAAAGCAACTTCCCCGCCGGGCCCGCCGTGGCTATATAAAGACGAGGCCGGTGCTTGTCTTTTTCACAAGAGAGGTACATTGAAAAGTCTTCTTCACCAAACTTTCTGGCAGTTTCCACATTCTCAAAGCAGTGTAGCAGTAATTTTTTAATCCCTTCCTTATTTTATTGATGTTTTTTTGAGTTTTTTGCGTTAAAACTTAAAGGTATAAAATTTCTTTTATCAAATCATCGTACGTGGATGCACTGGCATATGGTTGCAATTGCGGCTGGGTGTGTCATTGCAAAAGCGTACGATGATTATGTTTTATATTGCTCCCAGTCATTCATGCTTCGGCACATGGTTGCAATTGCGACTAGGTGTGTTGCTGCTAGAATGACAGGAGCAGCTGTTTGAAAGAAGTCACCGTGTGTGGATGCACTGGCACATGGTTGCAATTGCGGCTAGGTGTGTCATTGCAAAAGCGTAGGGTGACTATGTTTTATGTTGCTCCCAGTCATTCATGCTTCGACACATGGTTGAAAATGCGACTAGGTGTAATGCTGCTAGAATGACAAGAGCATCTGTTTGAAAGAAGTCACCGTGCGTGGATGCACTGGCACATGGTTGCAATTGCGGCTAGGTGTGTCATTGCAAAAATGCAAGATGACTATGCTTTATGTTGCTTCCCGTCATTCATGCTTCGGCACATGGTTGCAATTGCGACTAGGTGTGTTGTTGTTAGATTGACGGTAGCATCTAATGCATCAATGTGTGCTCAAATAATTTCATAATGTTTCATATGCTTGAATCTTGAAAGAACACATCGTGCGTGGATGCAGTGGCACATGGTTGCAATTGCGACTAGGTGTGTCATTGCAAAAGCGTAGGATGACTATGTTTTATGTTGCTCCAAGTCATTTATGCTTCTGCACATGGTTGCAATTGCGACTAGGTGTGTTGCTGCTAGATTGATGGTAGCATCTGTTTGAAAGAAGTCACCGTGCATGGATGCACTGGCACATGGTTGCAATTGCGGCTAGGTGTGTCATTGCAAAAGCGTAGGGTGACTATGTTTTATGTTGCTCCCAGTCATTCATGCTTCGGCACATGGTTGCAATTGCGACTAGGTGTGTTGCTGCTAGATTGACGACAACATCTGTTTGTAAGTTGTTGTATGGTGAGGCATTGGCACATGGTTGCAATTGCGATTAGGTGTGTCACTGCCCAAGCGTACGAGATCTATGGTCTATACTGCACTTTTTCTTTCACGTAGAAAAGATCCAAATGGAGTGGCACATAGTTATATTTCACAATGTGTTGTTTGCAATAATACCATTGCAGGCAAAATGGATCCTTCTGCTACTTCAATGATAGAGTTCAAAAAGAAAATTAGACAACTGTTGATTACAATCGTCAGTGCACTAGATCCCGACGATATAGCGCAGATTGTTGCAGATGAGTCTAGATTGCAATCATTATACAGTGAGATTGCCCGCAAAATTTTGTTGTTATATCCAGACAAAACAACCGAATCAATAATATCATTACTGAGCAGTTGGGTGGGCAATTTGCCCAAGGTGGCCTCTGATTTGAAAGAGGAATGCCCTCAAGAAGTAGACAAGGGTAAGCTAGAGCATTGGAACGCGAGATGGAGAGCTGAAAAGGAGAGGTCAAGGCGAGCATCCCACATAGACACACAGTTTGGCCTAAGCAAGAAAATGCGAATGGCTATCACCAGAGTTATGGGGAGCAGCCAAGTTGGAGAACCGTTTATTGAGGAGGCTGCCATTGAGGGAACATCGGGTTCTACTGCTTCTGCCAGTCACCTGGAGAGCAGTATATACAATTCTAAATGTAGTATGACTTTGGGCATTCCAAATAAGTCCATTAAGAAGATCAAGAAACTTGGGTCAGGGCCTTATGGCACAGGGTGGCAAGTTCAAATCAAAGGGATCAGTTTCCTTCCTGGAACGAATACTTATTGTGCCAAGGAGTTCAAAGGACAGGCCAAGCATCAGTGGAAAAGCTTTGCATCAGAAAGTGGAGTAGATCTCAACCATAGAGGGATTGTGAGGAGTATTGCCCACTCTGTAACGTTGCCATGGTTTCTGATATTCCCCTACTTCAATGGGGGAACTTTAGGCGATCTTATGGAGACAGTGCCCCTTCCACATGGCTCTTTCACGACGCTTGTAGCGCATCAAGAGGGGAAAGGAAAGATCCCTGAAGACTTTAAATGGGAGCAGCCCTCTGAAGACAAGAAAACATGTATCAAGAGCCTGTGCAATCATGCTCCCTCGCTGATCTATGCCTTGGTGAAGGCATTGCGATTCGCACATGATGAGGGAGTGATCCACAATGATCTCCATCCATGGAACATCATGTTGGACTTTACCAAGGATCTCACTCCCCGTATTGGAATAATTGATTGGGGATTGGCTCTGCGTGTTGGCTTAGAGACACAAAAGACCAACAATACTGATGAAAACTGGCAAAAGCTTCATCCTTGGCGAGCTCCTGAGTTACTAGATGGCAAGAGTTTATGCCCATGGACCAAGGCCACAAATGTGTACGCCATAGGATGGGTGATATGGCAATTTTGTAAGTTTTGTGGAGAGTTCTCTGACTACTAAAGCAGAGATTGGTTCAAACATAAGGTTTCAGTGGAGGTACAAGCCATATCTAGGATTGTTGTGGAAGGTTGGGTGAGGAAGAAAAAAGAAAGACCTTGGCACTTTTGGACGAAGAATTAGAAATATTTGAAGCCCAGCCAGAACAATGCTTACGCCCTCCCTCTGAAATGAGTGTAGCCTTTTTTTGATGGATATATGATGTACTTTATGAAGCAGGGTTTTCTGAGACTTGTGACTTATAAAAGCACTTTTAAAAATTGGGTTTTATGCGCCATGGATGATGTATGAGTACTAAAAACACTTTGTTATATCTCAATAGACAACAAATTTTCTATGAGTTTTGTTTTTTCTCTTAAGTTTCAAGCAATAAGCCACGTGGAGTCACTGATTGTCATTCATTGATTTAAAAAATGGTGGTTACTCTTATATCAATTGATTGTCGTAAGATGGTGGTTATTCTAATATCAATTGATTGTCGTAAAATGGTGGTTAAAATTATAGCAATTGATTGTCGTAAAATGGTGGTTACTCTTATAGCAATTGATTATCATTAAGTTTGTATGCCGTAACTGAAGTATAGTGTTTAATCAGGATATGGATAATGATAATCAAAGGGCTAAGCGCGCTTTTGAGCGTCTCAGATCCATGTGTCAAGGCGGTGGAGTGAACAACACCGCTCGAATTGCTGCTCGTTGCTCCCAGTGGGCCAACCCAGTGGGTACACAATGGAAAGAGGTGAACACTAGGATTGACCGAGAAATGGTGAAATCCATATGGCCAGGCGTTGCAGATGACAACATCAAGAAAGGCCGACTCAAGCTATCACAATGCATTAATGCAGACATACGAGACAATGGAGAGAACATATATCTCGATGTTATGGGTCATCCTATGCATCATATGGATTGTCCATTGTGGTTTGCCAAGATGTTATACATGCATTATGTCTTGGGTGAAGCAGTGGACTTTAGCTCAAGGACACCTTAATGCAGACATACGAGACAATGGAGAGAACATATATCTCGATGTTATGGGTCATCCTATGCATCATATGGATTGTCCATTGTGGTTTTCCAAGATGTTATACATGCATTATGTCTTGGGTGAAGCAGTGGACTTTAGCTCAATGACACCTCACATGACGGTTGAGGACATTCGCAGTACTGCAATCACCATCACACGGCAAGAGATGTCATTGGCACTAGAAGGTGCATCAATGGAAGTGCACCAAGTTAAGGAGGAGCTTCAAACTCAACTCAGGCAAGCATCACAAGCTACACAAGGCTCTCATGCACAAGAAACCCTAAATAGAGACTTGCAAAGGGAGGTGAAGGTGCTATCTCGCCACGTAAAAGAGTTAGAGGCGACTATAAAAAAACAAAATGCTGCCACATTGATTGAGCACCCAAAATCTATTGAGGCCCCTCCAGCTTCTGGTGAGCACGGTGGTCCTTGCCCCATATGTAGATCATTCTTTCATGAGTGGTGTGGTCACTTCAGCTTGCCATGCGGACATATGTATCATATATCATGCTTGATGCAAAGCATAATGAATAACTTTCATTGTGCTATATGTGAGTTGGAGATATCCAAAAAGCTATATGCACTCTTGCACTCTTGCCAATAGCCAATGGTTCTCAGCTTGCACTCTTGCCAATAGCCGATGGTTGCAGTACATATACACCAATTTTTCAGCTCTTGAATTTAGAAGGCGGTTTCTGATGGTGGAATGTACATATTTATATGTACTCCAGTTTCTCTCAGAACTTGAATTGGGGCTAGGATTCTAACAGCTAGGCGTTTAAGGGTGGGTGCTCTACCACCATTCATCATCCACCACTTCCACGCTGGTTTCTCCATGGCAAGTTTCTGCACAAATTCTGTACCACTTACCCTCTTTGAGTTTAAACTTCGTAAGATCAGTAACAGCTGATGCATGCTCATCAGGATCATCATAAAACCTACCTATCACATCATAAAGGTCTTCCAACACCTCCTCACTCTGGATCCAATAAGAAATCTACGCTGTGTAGTGGACTATGTGCTCCAACCCATCAACCATGCATATACTTTCTCAAAATTTCTCTCCTCTTTTGAGTGAATGGTGTCTTCCAAGGCTTCACAATTGGCTCCTGGGGCTCCTCTGGATTTGCAAGGCTTTCTTGAACAGTCCACCAAGCCATCCACACCTTACCTATGTTAGGCAAGGCAGAATCCAGTTGGCGTAATGCGAGCATAATTGGCATCATGACATTGTGCACATCCACCACATCATCCCAGAAGTGGCGATCAGCTAATAGATCTCTGATCACCCCTATTTTGCTTTTTATCTTCTCCCTTTGACCAGCCTCCCATTCTGAAAAAGTGGCACAAACAAATGTCTCCATCACAGCATTCTTATTTTTTATTAGTGATTCTATCGTATAGTAGTTGGTGCAAAATCTAGTTTCGCACGGCAGTTTTAACATAGTAGACATCCTCTGACGGTACATGTCAAGAATCCTCTGACACTTCAAAACAAACGTGACTATTAAGCGAGCATTGTCTACTATCCATTTGAACCACTCTGTGTCCTCCCTCTTGTACCAATCTTGCTATACCAAGTTCAAGTTGTGTGTACATCAACCAGCACTATATAGGTGAGAGAAGCGACTTTCAAGTATTCTACTTGCAGCCCTGCAATTTTTGGCATTGTCCATGATTAATTGGACAAAATTTTCTTTTCCAAGTTCCTCAACTCCGTCGCCAATGATGTCAGCTATAAAACTGCCAGACTTTATTTGACCAGAGCTATCCACAGCTTTGATAAAACATTCACCACGAGGACATACAAGCATGATGTTGATCAATGGACGCCTTTGAACGTTGGACCAATCATCACTAACTATGGTGTATCCAAATTGTTCTATTGCATTTAATATTACCCTTTGAATATCCTGTTGTGTGCTTGTGTAACATTTATCCAATAGTTGGTTTCTCATATGGTGATATGTTGGAGGAGTAAATCCAGCACCATACTCCCCAATGCGTTTCCAAGCTGACTTCCATGCATCACGGGTGACAATGGCCAATGATCCCCTAGTGAAATAGACGGCTTTAGCTAGTGCAAGTTGTGCTTCTTCGAAGGCAAGTGTTTTGAAGCTTGTCTGTAAGCTAACCTGTCTACTTTTTGACGATCCTACCTGAAAGTCAGGAGATCCATGGTTTGGAGGTGTACTTCCATCGATATGAGAAGTTGGTTCCCTACTTTGAGTGCTTCCATTGGTGGGCGTTACACCCAATGATCCCTCATACTGGTTTGATCTTATCGATACGGGGGTGTGATGGTCGAAAGTAGAGAGTTTTGATCTTTTTCTCGTGGAAATTAGCTTACCAATTAAAGCTTTTAAGCGCATAGCTGCTTCTTCTGCACTTAAGCCCTTGCACTTTCCTCCTTGGATTCTGGTATTGCCACCTAGCAAATGATCCCTTATTCTTGGTGCTCCTCCAGATTTCTCTTCGCCACAAAAGTTACATTTTCAATCTTGATACTTATTTAAATTTGTGGCAAAATTCCACTCGGGTCCTGGACTTTTTTCACCTGCCTTTCGCTTGCCCTGCGAAGTGGTGCCCTGCGAAGCAAGACCTGGCATCGAGGTAGGAGGTCTCCTCAAGGAAGCCAGGCTTGAGACACCAACATCACTACTCACATTCCCGGTGGAAGACATACTTATTGGATGCCTGCAATACCAATAAACATAGCTCAGTATGCTATCTCTTCTTTCAAGTATTATTCAAACCAAACATTAGTGTTATAATCAATATCACACACAAGCGTAGTAGTGAAGCCTGAAGGGAATAAACCTCAATCTACTCAAACATGAGCAAGAAAATACAACGGTGAATCAAATATGTGATCAGTCCATCCTAAAAGTAGAGATATCGACCCAAAGATTCACCTTCCTACCCCTTTCATGAATGAGTCCAGTCCAAAAAAGAACTAATGACCCATGATTGGAGCTCTAATCGAAATAGCAAGCAAATACAACAGTGAATCAAATATGTGATCAGTCCATCCCAAAAGTAGAGATATCAACCCAAAGACTCACCTTCCTACCTCCTTTCATGAATCAGTCCAGTCCAAAAAAGAACTAATTACCCATGATTGGAGCTCTAATCAGAATAGCAAGCAAATACAACGGTGAATCAAACATGTGATCAGTCCATCCCAAAAGTAGAGATATCGACCCAAAGATTCACCTTTCTATCTCTTTTCAAGAATCAGTTCAGTCCAAAAAAGAACTAATGACCCATGATAGAAGTTCTAATCAATATAGCAATCAATTTAGCAAATATAACGGTGAACCAAACATGAGATTAGTCCATCCCAAATGTAGAGATACCGACCCAAAGATTCACCTTTCTACCTCCTTTCAAGAATCAGTTTAGTCCAAAAAAGAACTAATGATCCATGATCAGAGTTTCATTAAGTTTTAATTTTTTTTTAAGACTATTCATTTTTTTACCTTTAGTTTTTCTTCTAAATTTTAAAGAATGACCAAATTTAGAGGAAGCGGTGATGTGATGTGATGTCTACTACAGGGTTATATAGAGCCGCCAAATATGGAGGGGGTACATGATGGGGCCGGTGGGATTCTTGCTTTGCTCGCCGGGCCTGTCGGGGTTTGTTGGTTGCCCCGCCGGTTTTACGTTTTCTATCGGTTTTCGTAAGTCATGACATTAGATATGTTATTAACATGAAAAAAATAGTGATAATAACAACAATAATTAACATTTAACAAAATGCGTCATCGCGTAATTAAAATCCCTGCTTCCGGTGTGTGTGTGTGTGTGTGTGTGTGTGTGTGTGTGTGTGTGAGAGAGAGAGAGAGAGAGAGAGAGAGAGAGAGAGAGAGAGAGAGAGAGAGACTATGAGGCACAACAAGGTGAGTACAAATCTCATGATGTGATTCCATTCAGGAGGTAGAGTGGTAAAGTGGTTTGCATCTTAGATTCCAAAGAATCTTAGGGAAAAAGCAAATTTCTCTAAATGTTGCGGAATATGTTCTGACAATTCAATGAAAACCGTCAAAAGGCAGAATCTTGTACATATGCCTTTGTGAAGATCAACGTGTCGCTTGCTCCTGGTGCTCACAATTTATATAGCCACTCATGCATGGTCCACGTTTGTCTCGATGCCTACATTTTATATAACAACTCTCTCTCTCTCTCTCTCTCTCTCTCTCTCTCTCTCTCTCTCTCTCTCTCTCTCTCTCTCTCTCTCTCTCTCTCTCTCTCTCGTCGATGTATGCAGAGTGACAGAACCCAGGACTAGTTGCAAAGGGTATGCCTTTCTCCATATTAGTGTTCGGGAAAAATCATTTTTCCAAACATACAAAATTCCCTACCTTGAATTTAGCAAGAGAAAACTTTAGAAAATTAGGTTTATTTTGAGGCCTTTTATACTTGCCTTCAACTGGCATTTTTGACTAAGTAGATATTGTTGTATCGTAGTCACACTCAAGTAGTACAACTTTTGGAATGATTAAGGGGACAAGGCCTATTGGACATACCCTCAGTCCATCCGTTTTTATTACACAAAATCTTGATAAATTCCAATTGCATGGTTGAATTGATGCAGAGCTCCCCTGCAGCAATGGACTTCGATTTTGATACCTTACGCCACGGAAAGGCTCTCTGGACTTCAGAGCTAAGCTAATCGAGCACAAAGCCATAGCTTCTGCATAGTACGAACTCACTTAAGAAAAACTCATCGCAAGCCACTTGCAGCCTTGCTGCACATCGTCCAGCATATGGCACATGCCACCATGCTTCATATCCTCGGTCGCTAGCTTTTCCAGATTACCCACGTGCCCCCAGGTCGTCACCATCCTGTATCCTCCCCTTCTTCACTATAGTCTGCGTATCCAATCGGCAACACCTCTAGGCTCTCTCTCATGGTAGAGAGAGAGACAACATCGTTCAAATCAGTAAGCTTAGTGTCGAGAGAGAGAGAGAGAGAGAGAGAGAGAGAGAGAGAGAAGAGAGAGAGAGAGAGAGAGAGAGAGAGAGAGAGAGAGAGATTCTAGATTGCTATCTCCCTTGCATCAAAAGTCCGACTCCCTTGCCACCTTGTTCTCACACATCCATCTACAATCTGTGTGCACACGCGTCTGTATTTTTTCCTTAGGGCGGGAAGGAGACGGAGATGGGAGCTCAGTGGAATCACAATAGCAGGAAGGGTGAAGCATGCAACGGCTTGGGAGGTAGGTCGATAGGCGTGCAGGAAGGGAGGGGGAAGTATGCAGTGGGTTGGGAGGCAGGTTGCGAGACTTGGATGCAAGGCTCTTCTCTGCTTGACTATGAGATCTTAGAGCTCAAATAGAGTGCTGCAGATTAGCGCCTCGCAGCAGGAGTGCAACACGCACAGCTTTCAGCGACGAGCTTGCGGATATTAAAAATGCGGCATCACGGTAGGGCTTATTGTTGCGAAGGGTGGTGTATGACAAGAGGAGGCAAGAAGGGCATAAGGCGGAGAGGGCGAGTGTAGGATGAAGAGAGTCGACGACGACGATAACTTTTCCTACTGCAAGGAGCGCGCGCCGGTGCGCGATCGAACAGAGTCTCCCAAAAACTGTTTTTATAAAACTTGACAAGACTTTATTTTTTTTCCCAAAGCAGTGTTGGAGAAAAATATGTCTCAGCATAATACGTTTTCAACTTCAAAAATACCAGTTGAAGGCAAGGAAAAGGGAGAAATTCTGCCTTAAAATAGAGAAAATTTCAAAAATGCCGGTTGAAGGCAAGGAAAAGGGAGAAATTCCGCCCCAAAATAGAGAAAATTAGTGTAAAACCCAAAAAATAAAACTAATTTTCTAAGATTTCCTCTTGGAAAATTCAATAAAGGGAATTTTGTATGTTTGGAAAAATGATTTTTTCTTTACACTGGACCAAAACAATACATTCCCCAAAATGTAACACCTCAAAAAGTTTGAATATACCTACTTTTTTTGGAGGGTCGTGTGCACCCCGACGTGCGGTCCTTGCAGCAAGTAATGACATACGACAAACTTTGATTCTCGCCCTTGCTATATAGTACTTGGTGCAAAGTTTGACACCCACGAGCTCGTCTGTCCTCGTTGTAGGTTATTTCCTCTCTCTCTCTCTCTCTCTCTCTCTCTCTCTCTCTCTCTCTCTCTCTCTCTCTCTCTCTCTCTCTCTCTCTCTCTCTCTCTCTCTCTCTCTGCCCACTTCAGTCCAAATGGATGCTAAGCACTCAACGAAGAGAAAGAGCCCGTGGAAAGTGCCGCTACAGAGGAAGGTGATGATGCAAGATCTGCAATTGAGGAGGAAGACATAGGTGCCGCATCATCAAGCTTGATGCCCTTGCTGTCAGTATTGGCAAGGAGAATGAGAATGTTCTCATTGACCTAAAGGCCAATTAGCTATACCAATTTGATAAGGACGACAACCAGTGGAAAGAGAGAGGTATGAGGCAGGTAAAGCTACTCCAGCATAAGAAGACCAAAAACGTTCGATTGGTCATGAAATCTATGCAAATCACACAATCGTTCCCTTCTATAAGTTGCTTGTAGGAACATGAGGGTAGTGACAAGGCTTGGGTGTGGCATGCCTCTGATTTTGCAGAAGGAGAGTTGAAAGATGAAATGTTTTGCATTTTCTTTGTTGGGAGTGTGGAAAACGCTCAAGCATTTACAAAAAGCTTTTGAGGCTGCTCAAAAGGAGATGTCAGGCACCCCAAGGAGGTGGGCGAGTTTATTGAGGGGCTAAAATTTGGCGACAAGGAGGCCAAGAGTGAATAAGTGGAGGAGGAACTTTGCCACCGGCCATCCTTACTCGGGCCATGACACCCAGCCTCAATGGAGAGTTACTCGGGCCATCATTGAGTACTACCATAATTGCGATGATGTCCAGCTGCATGACGGGCACTGACTAGAGATGGAGATCGTATCGCTAACCTTGCAGGATACGTAGAGAGAAACAATGTAGCAGTGATGCCTATATATGAGTCCCTCACCTTGCGCGATGTTGAGGTTGAGCCACGTTGCAATGTGCAACATCAATGCTTGTGAGGCCCAATGTTGTGCGACATTGCAAAGACAGACAACACCTGAACACCTTTCACTTGTACATGAAATGAAATGTAAAATCAAGAGTAAACATAGCACAACATGGGTAGATGCCATTTAGATATTCGCTCGGGTTTTAGTTCGCTCAGGTGATGGTAAGACTCGTCTATGTGTATCTCTTCAAATTGAGCTAAGTGAGTCGGTACTTGAAACTTTCAGATTCTACTTTTGCAAAAAGCCAAAGGACTAATCTGCAACCTCTGCAACCTGAAAACTGAGTGAACATGTACCAATTTGGATCCAATTGAACCCAAAATAGATTAGTGGCCTTGTTTTATGTTGTTCTAATACTGTACAAGTTCAAAAGTCCAAAATGGTGTCTCTGTGTATCAGTACTAAATAATCATGATTATTTATTTTTCTCAAATTTTTGCACTTTTTGGCTTGATTTGCCAAGTACTCGGTCTCTGGACAAGTTTCACTAAGTTTGAACAAAATTTGTCCAAGTTATCACAACTATTTCGTGTCCGTAGACTCAATTTACAAGAACCTGACTTAAGTCTCACTTTTGTGATCCAAATTTCACCAGATTTGATTTGTGTGGTCTACTTGATAGGCTTGAACTTGTGGTATACTCAAATGTGCAAAAATCTCTAATTTTGTAGCAGATGTAAATAATCGCGATTATTTACTCATGGTATTTTTATGCAATTTTTTGCCACAATCTTGACACAAAATGGTTAAGCAGCTCAACTTAAGCTCCCTAGCCAAGTTTCATCAAGTTTGGATAATCCATGTTCAAATGGTCAACAGTTTTGTGTTTGTAGATTGACTTTGCAAATTTGGCCACAATTTTCACTCTAATGATCCAAATCTTACCAAATTTGATTTGTGGGCTTAATATGACATGCTAAAAGTAGTGATATGCTGGGTTGGTCAAAAAAGTTGAAAAATGGGACAAAAGTAAATAATCACGATTATTTACTTATGATAATTTTTTTGCATCTTTTTGGTCGACTGAGCATGTACACTTGTTTAACACATCAATATAAGCCTACGAGTCAAGTTTCAATTTTCTCAATTTACACTCAAGTTCTATTACAGATTTTAGTTTTTACCAAGTTTTTGATCAATTTGGTGATCCATATTCTATGGGCCTTTACAATAGATGTTTGTACACATGCATAGAGTCTCTCGTATCAACCTTGGTCACTTTTGAGCTGAAAGTAAATAATCGTGATTATTTACTTTTGGCTTAAAATGAGCAGTTTTTCCAACTTTTTCAATGGATAGTCTTTTTATGACCTATTTTAAGCCTCTGAGTCAAGTCAAAACTTAATTTGGCCTAAAATATCAAGAAAAAGTAAATAATTTGAGTTTTTACAAACT